>NW_006399797.1:6080703-6184621 GCF_000299155.1 Elephantulus edwardii | reverse complement strand
GACTCATCCTGTACATATACACACAGACTCACCCTACACACGCATAGACTCACAGTACACATACACACAGACTCATCCTGTACATATACACACAGGCTCACCCCACACACGCATAGACTCACAGTACACATACACACAGACTCATCCTGTACATATACACACAGACTCACCCTACACACTCATAGACTCACAGTATACATACACATAGACTCATCCTGTACATACACACACAGACTCACCCTACACACACATACTTTGAAAGATATCTCTTTGTTTTAGGGACAGCTATACCATTCATTGTTTCTAAAGTAACCAATTTCCAAGCCTACCTTTCTTCCTCAAACCTTTGGAACAGACAGAATTTATCTATATCCATTTGTTCATGTCTAAACACAGTGCACCTAACCTCCTTTGCTATCAACTGATATTTGGGGAATACATGACCTACGAGGTGACAACGTGGCTTCATGTCATTGAGGGGAGGTTTTAGGATGTCAAGTGCTTACAGAATTTCTATTAAAACTGTCAAAATCCTTTTGTCCAAGAAGCAAACTTTCATTGTACACCTGCTGCATGTTAGACGTGGAGTAGAAGTTAAGAACAGGGACAGTGGGGCCAGACTGCCTGACCAGGGCTCTTGCCACCTGTGTGACACTGGCAACTATGTCACCTATCTCTGGTTTGGTTTCTTGTTTTATAAACGAGGTCTGTTACACACAACAGCTATCACCTCTACCAGTTGCCATCTAGTGATTCTGCCAAGTTGATTCTGACTCATGGCCGCCTCACATGTGTTAGAGGAAAAAAGGGCTGGTTTTTCTGAAGTAGATCTCTGCTGACCAAGTGGACAAGGAGTTATACTGCCAGTGTAAAGTCAGGTGGTTTGAATTCACCAACTGCTCTGAGGAAGAAAGATGGACTGTCTCTTCCTGTGTGATTTACAGCCTCTGAAAAAGCACTAGAGGATCAGCTGAGTCAGTTCCATGACAGGTAACAACAACAGATCTCAAGCTCAAGTCTGGTAGAGTAGTCCTTAGCTAGTTGTGTTATTAACCCAGAGGCTCTGGCATTTTGAACCCACCTTTGGCTCTGTTACAACTTCCACGCTCAGAAGCCCAGTGGAAGATTGGAACCAACATGATGGCAGTGAATTTGAAGAATTTTGTTCTGAGGGAACTTGAATTTGTAATCTTTAATTTATCAGCCAAGCACATTAACCATTTATACAACCCTAATGAGGGCAAAGCTTTATCTCAGTTAGAACGGGCCATTCCTTTCTAAAGGACATCATGCTTGGAAAAGTGGAGAGTCAGCAAAGGGAAGGAAGACTCTCAATCAGATGGATTGATATGGTGACTGTGGCATTGGACTCACTTATGTCGGAGATGATGAAGCCAACACAGAACAGGACAGAGTTCAGACCTGTTGCTCACGGGGTTCCTATGAGTCATACTTGACTTAATGGCACCTAACAACAGCAATCTACTCTTGGGAAAAGATAGGCAGTCTTCTCTCTTTTACTTGATAGCCTTGGAAATCTGTGACTCACCATAAATTGTAATCAACACAACAGCAGTCAGTGAGTAAGGGAAGGAGAAATTTCACATGCTATCTCAATGCCCAATAATATAATCACTAGAGATTATAGAGAGTAGCAAGACCTGATGCCTACCACAAGAGATTTCCCATCTAGCATATATTATGTTGGCTTAGCAAGTTACACTGCCAGTCCAAAAGTGAGCAGTTTGAATCCCCCAGCTGTTCTATGGGAAGATGATAGACAATTTCCTCTCATGCAATTTACAGCCCCTGAAAATCTGCTGGAGAGTCAGTTGTGAGTCAGCTCTGACTCAGTGGCAGTGAGTGATGATGAGCATATAGGTTGACTGCCTTTCTACCCAAGGTAAACGTCGGGCTCTTTCTCTCCCTCTCATTGGGATCAGAACTGGCTCATAGAGGGTTTTTGAAGTCTGTAAATCTCACAGAAGAAGATTGCTCAGACATGCTGGTGAATCTGAACCAGCAGAGAGGCCCTTCCTTTGGGTCAGCACAACTCCCTATGGTCTATGCCAGAAACTAAAAGTAAAGCATTTTAGAGGGGTGAGAGTTACATAAGATAAAGGTGTGCTGACCACCTCTGCCTGCCAGAGCTGTCCCCCAGTGATGGGGAAGAGATGAGCCTTTGCACAGATAGTGGGATTCTTAAGAGGCCAGCCTTATAGCCAACTGTCCCAGCGGTTGTGCTGCCAGCCCAAAGGCAGGTAGTTTGAATCTGTCAACTACTCTGAGAGAGAAAGATGGGCAATATCTACCCAAGGAATTTAAAGAAAGTCTATGAACACCTGCTGTGAGGGGTCAGCCATAGTTCAGTTCCGACTTGACAGCAAACGAGTGAGGAGATTGCTATAGCCAGGAATTCATTGCTTCTCTGAGTACTGCTTAATGCTGTTTTAGTTTTTCCACCCACTTGGTGTCTGCGTTTTTAGTCTTAGACACTAGACCTTTTAGGGTGTCTGTGATAGCTTGCCTGAGACATATCCAAGTTATTGGAATCTCAAGTCCCTCAGAGGCTAAAGCATGTCCTCAATATGGAGCAATCTCCTCAGATAAGACTGTGTTAGTATCAAAAGTTACCAGTTAGCCAAGGGGTTGACTTTGTGGAAAACTACTGAGCAATACCACTTTGCCTGAAATTGCTTCTTAAAAATCTCAGCAGTGAGAGAAGTAAACGTATTGGAACTCCAGCATAAATAACAAATGCAAGAAAGAACACAAGGATTCTAAAAGAGGACTTAAAGAAAGAAAAGACAGGAGTTGGAGTGATTGTTTTTAGAGGGAGTGATGGGTACTGGGGAAAGCTTTATGGAGAAGATTGTGTTTGAATAAAGAGCCAAGTTATGAGAAGGCTGTCAAGAGGGCTAGGAGCAGGAAGGAATGGTTGTCTGAAAGGTAGACAAAGCACAAGGAGAAGCCCACCTCCCACAAAAAAAAAAAAAAAGTCAACGAATTTGTTTCTATTGGGTTGATTCTGACTCACAGCAGCTCTGTTGGTAGATACCATCAAGTCAGCTGTGACGCGTAGTGATTCTAAGTGCAACAGAACAAAATCATGTCCCATCCTGTGCCAACCTCACAATGTCCATCACGCTCAACACCATTGTTGCAGCCAGTGTGATGGTCCATCTTATTAAGGGTCTTCCTCTTTTTATTTTCCTTTTTTTTTTTTTACTGACCTTCTACCAAGCATGATGTCTTCCTCCAAGGATTGGCCTCTCCTGATAAATTGCTCAAATTCTATTTCTTGCCATATTCACTTCTAAGGAACATCCTGGCTACCCTTCTCAGATAGATTTGTTTACTATTTTGGCCATCCAGTATTCTGCAAACATATCAACCCTTCTTTGGTCTTTATTGCTCATAATCCAACTTTCAAATGCATATAAAGTAGCTGACTTGGGTTAAGCAAACCTCAGTCCTCAAGGTGAATCTTCTTTAAGAAAGAGTTGTTAAAAAGAAAACTAAAGAGTTGTTGTTGGTTTTGTGTACTGTCAAGTTGGAACCGGCCCATGGCTGACCCCTCTGGCAGGTTTTCTGGGGCAGTTAAACACATGAGAGGAAATTGCCCATCTCTCCCCCACAGAGAAGCTGGTGGATTGCTACCACATACCTTTGGAATTGCAGCACAGCTTCTCGACGAGACCACCAGAGCTCCCTTTAAGAGAGAGAGTGGAACTTAACCAAAATTGTAATCTTCATGGAATCAAACTGTCACTTCTTTCTCCTGGGAAGCTGTTGGTAGCCTCAAACCACTAACCTTAAGTGTTAGTGGCCAGTGCACCACCAGGGCTCCTTAGCATATATCCAAAGGTAGAAAAGTGCTATGTTTGGGGAAGGTTAAAGCCAGAGATAATATTAAAAATATGTTTAACCATCAACATGGAGGAACAGACTAGCTGAGCTGCCGCAGAGCCTCGAAGTCCCCCTCTCTGTGTCACGTGTTAACCCTTTATTTACTACATCCTGGGGATCCCAGGGGATGCTCTGGTGGCAGAGCTCATAGAGAGGTGCCCGACTGCCACAATGGCCATGCTTCTCTGGCAGTTCAGATATGTCGGAGGCTCCTCAGAAGAAAGATGGACAGTCTCCTTCCCTGTGATTTATAGCTTCTGAAAACTTACTGGAGGGTCACCTGAGGTGGTTTCAAATCAGTGACAATGAGATGAGATTCCAGGGTCCAGAACAGTAGATAAGGGGCACTCGTGGGGCTTCCTTATTCACTAGTCAGTACAGGAATGTTTCAGTGCTTTAACTTGCTCTATATTGGTATAAGTAAGCATTCAGCTGCTAACCAAAAGATTGGCCCTCAACCCCGCCCAGAGGCCCAGTGCAAGAAAGCCCTAGCAATCTGTTTACACAGAAATGACAGCCTAGAAAATTCCATGGAATAGCTCTACTCAATCATAGTGGGTTATTGTGAGTTTAAAATCAACTGACCTGATGACAACCAGTTAGTTAACAGGGACATTGATGGCCCATGGCAGAGTCCACACCTTCCAGGAGGGAGACGCTGATTTGATTCCCAGCCCACACATCTCATATTTCGCCAACACAAACCTGTCAGTGTGGGCTTTGTCCAGGAGAGTGGAAACCTACCATAACAGAAGAGGTTTCAGCAGAGTTTCCAGACCAAGACAGTTAGAACCGTGTGATCACAGCTGATCACAAGTGACCACAGAACCAGCCAGCCTTTTGTCCTGTCAAGCATGGGTATCTATGAGATGGGTAGGGGCCAAATTGATGACTGTTACATCATCAATAGTAAGTAACTCTCTTTGCCGGGGCTCTCTAGAAAAGTAAAACCATTGACGCTTAAAAAGATGTCAAGGAAATGGCTCATGTGCTTGTAGAGGTGTCTGGGAATGCTAACTAGTCCAAGGTGTCAGCAGGCAGGTAGAATCTCATGCTGCTGGCTGTGGAGGCTGCTGGCTTCAGAAACTGGCATGTCCAAAGGTGGCTGTGGGGAAACAGGGAAATAGATGGTTTTTGTTGGATACTTCTGCCTTCAGAGGCTGATGTCTCCGAAGATCATAGCTGGAAAGCAGGTTTGCAGGTAGCTGGCTTTAAAATACTTACAGACTAAAAGTCAGCAAATACATGGAACACTGGTTCAGGTCTGAAGACTACAAGCCAGCTAGCCAGATGTATGTAGATTGGGCAAAAAGCTTTTTAACTTTTATTCAGAATCCAAACACCTACACCAGGCAGGCCCTGAGGAGACTACCTTCTAAACATATGTTGTTGTTGATGTGAATCAGATAAGGCCAATCATATCTTTACAGATCTGCCTTGAATCTTGCCTCATTATCATAGAGGTTAGAATTCACAGCACATTGGATAGTGACCTTGTACTGAAGATCATGGTCACGTTGACACTCAATATTAACCAACACAGCAGCAGCAATCCTCATAGAAGCCTAATGTAACTAATGTATATTGGAGAATGAAAGATCACAGGGCAGTGATGGGCATTGAAGCCAACCATTAAACTAGAAATGCAGACTGGAGTCATCTATGGGAAAGTTTGAATGCCAAGCTAAAGATGGCAATAACAGTAACATAGGTTTTTGTCTCTACCCTTATGAATTCCACACTTCTATAAAGCATGGAAATGACACACAGTTTACAGCAGGAAAGAAATACAGAGCTGACAGTATATTCAGAAGGAATATGGTCCTATCCTCAGCCTATTTATAGGATCCTATTTTTAAGACATTGCAGGGAAGTATGTACTACAAATACTCCTACAAATTTTAAAAGTCTTTTACAACCCTCTCAAGAAAACATATTATTGTCTCCAACCTCCACCCTTACAACTCTAATATTCTACTACTATCTTAGCAAGACTTGATGAAGTTTGCTTTGCTTTTCCTCGCCACCCATCCTCTGCGCATCAAGTTTTAGAGGAGGAAGTTGGTGTTGGCTTGTTCTAACTCAACAGTCTCAGTAAAAAGTTGACCCACTGTGGCCTTGGAACATCTTCCCCAAAAGCTCCTGCAATGCTGTTTTCAAACCCCAGGATTTTACAGCTTAGAAATGGAAAACCACTACTCCAAACCCTGAAAGATCTCACCCTACCATTGTGTTCCTCGTATGTTGAAGACAAGTAAACCAAAGATGTTTTTCAGAGCAAGATTAAGGCTTAATGTGAAAGAACTGAGCACAATTATTTCTGTCAGCACTTGAAATGCTCCTAGTGAGGATTCCAGGTGCATTTTCAGGTGAGAGTTGTCATCTGTAGGCCTTCCCATTCCCTTGTTATGATTAGATCCCAGCAAAAGTTTTGGAAGATGCAGCCAGGGTGCCCATTAGAGGGCAAAATAGTGAAACTTTGTCTCACAGACTTTGGGCATGTTGTTTGGAGGGGCTAGTCCTTGGAATAGGACATCATGCTCATAAAGGTGGAGGACGAGATGGGCTCTAGTGTGACAGAGATGATGAAGATGGCACCGGATCGGGCCAGCTTCAGATCCATCATTCACAGAGTTACTATGAGTCATAATTGTCAACTCGACAGCATCTAACAAGAACAAGGTGATTCTTATGTATTCTTCATGTTGACCTTGAGCCGCTGTAGATAGTCTTACCATGGATGTCAGCAGTGGGTTTTAGAAGTGATTGATTGAAGAGCTCTCAGCAGCTAAGAGTCTAAAATGGCCTGTGACTCCTGGGACTTCAGAGGTCTTCCCCCTGGTTAACCTCCTGCTACTTCATATGAACCTCTTTGCCTAATTCCAGTGGCCGATGACCCTATCTAGGAAAGAGCTGTTGTTATGGACCATCAAGGTAGAACTGACTCATAGCTGACCATCTGGTGTTTTTTTCAGAGGCAGTAAATTACACGGATGAAGACCGCCTGTCTTTCCCTCTCAGAGCAACTGGTGGATTCAAACTGCGCAGAGGTTGGAGGTGTAACCTCTTGCCACTAAGCTACCATACGAGTAGATGATAAACTAATTGCTATCAGGTCAGAACTAACTCCTAGCTGACCCTCCTGTGGCTTTCCTAGCTTGTAAACTACTTTGGAAAAGATAGTCCTCCTTGTTTCCTCAGAGCCACTGATGGGTTCAAACCAGGAGAAGGGCACTACCTATGGTTAAGCAGGGCGCTTCCCTACACACTATGCCAGGGGAGGTGCTGAAGCCCTCAGGTTCCAAACAGTGGATCAAGGTCAAGTCTAGTCTTCTTTTTTCCGTATCTCCATATGCTTGCTTAGTGACATGGCTACTGTAGGTTGGAAGGATAATGTAAATACACAGGGTAGATGAGGCGGCCACACTCCCTAAGGCATTTAACGCTCTGGTTTCATGTTCTCGTTCATCTTAACTTAATGACCTCCTTCCCCTAAAATTCACCGAATCCTGGGTGGGCTTGGATCACACTGCGGTTACCCAAGTTTGAAGATTTGGAGTCCCTCGATTTATTAGCAGTAAAACAATTTGAGTGCCAAACCTCAAGTTATAGCTAATTTCACAGTGGTCTTGTGCATCCGCCATAACATTAAGAAGATAAAATATTTAAGACATGCTAAATTGAAATCTCTGTGGTGCTGACCACTGCCAAGCCTGGAGGCAGGGCTGGGCTTTTACACTCTGTCGTGGACAGGCATCCACCATTAAGCAATCTGTTGCATGTAAATGGCCTTGGGGACAGATCTGGGACTTGTCTGTTGTTTCTTAGTTGTATGACCTCACAGTGCTTCTATTTGTTTAATCTCCACAATTACAATAATGTTAATATCTACCTTCTGCGGTTGGTATAAGAATTATGTAGGTTAAAAATAAACAAGTTCTTTAAAAAAAATACAAGTTCTTAAAAATGGAACATAGCAATTATGCAGAAATCTGGTATGCATTGAAAAGTATCAGGGATGAGGTGACACCACAACTCTGCCTTCAAATTCTGTCTCCTAAAATTGCAAGACCACTTGGTTGCAGGAGCTGAGAATATTGTGGTTTTTTTCTATTGGTGAAAATTGTCACTGTCCCCCAGGCCTGTGCTCCTTATCTTCAGGTTCAAGTAATATGGAAGATCAGTTGAAGATTCAGCACTGTATGGAAATTTGCATTATAAACATTTTTGTGAAACTTGTATTTTCCTTGAAGATTTTAGGGAGTGGGACTGGGCCAGGGATCTTTTTCATGTGTTGAAATAAGCATTGATTATATGGTTAGAGAACTCTGGAGTTGTGTTACTAACATAGAGTTTGAATCCACCAGTGGCTCCATGGGAGAAAGATGGGAAGTCTCCTCCCATTTGATTTACAGCCTCTGAAAAGTCACTGGTGGGTCAGCTGTGAAATGTTTCTAACTCGTTAACAGTGAGATATATTGGGTCATTGCTAATAGGAACATTATATAAAACTAGAACAAAACATTGCCTGATCCTATGCCTTTCATACCATCTTTGCTCTGTTTAAATCCATTGTTATAGTATTATGTCTTGTGATTATTGTATACTGTTGAGTTGGAAATTGGAAATTACCCATCTATCTTCTGCAGAGCAGCTGGTGAATTCGAGCCTTGTATATAGTATTAAATGTTGTTGTTGTTGATTGCCTTCAAGTTGAGAACGACTCATAGCAACCCTATGAACAAAAGCCCCTCTACAACTATCGACATTATTATGTGTATTATGTGTAGATTTATGTAAAATTCTCATGGATTATTAAAAGTGAAGACTTGATGATGTTAACTTTAGGATATGCAAGCTCTGCTCTGTGTGATGTTATTGCCAGTTTAAAATCATTGGATAGAAAATTTTTACTTATTGTGGTCTGCTCTGTAATCCCATGGGAGGGGTTTCGCCCTGGGCAGCTGCATAACTTGGTGCTCTGTTGCACATATCTGTGTGGCTGGAGTGGGAGAAGTGAACTGGGGCTGCAAGGCTTAGCATCAAGGAACTGCTCTCAGCCATGCAAGCTTTCTTTGTAGTTAGTAATCTATTTGCTATTTTCTCTCCACCCTTCGTGGCAGTGGGGTCAATTTTGGTCATGTCCTAATTTGTATATACTGACTTGGTCTCAGCCAATATAGAGGCCAATGTCAATGAAATTCACATTTGTTTCAGAATGAATGGTCCCTAAGAAAGTTGAAATCACTCCATATTTGTGTGCTCATAAAATAAGGATCTCTGGTTCGTACCCATGGGGAGATCTAAGTGTTATTTATTATAATGTGAAACTCTCCTGGCCAAGTGCTAATGCACACCAAATGGATTCTGAATCACAAATAACTTCCAAATCTGAAATTTCCCTAAAGGTAGTTCAGAATATATGATCCTTATGTAGTATTGGTTCTGTTTTGCATGCACCCATCATTGTTTTCAAAAGAATGACAGAAAGCATTCTCTCACTTCTATGTACATCTCTTTGCATGGTTAAATTTGGGTCTTTGAGTCAAGCAATGACATTCACTCTGTCTACCTTAATTGCATATGTCCTGTACCTGTCCGTTACCTAGCACCTACCTCGTTCTCAATAAATACAGTATAAACATTGTTTTTCTGTGATCAAAGCCTGACCCTAATTTGGAAACTTCTAGGTGCAGATTCTTTCACTGTTTCCAAACATTCAACTATGGCTAATGTTTCATTAATGGGCTATGAAATCAATTTAGTGTATAGAAACAAGCAATATAAACAAAATGAAAAGGATGAAAAGAAAAATATCCATGTATTTGACATGGATAAATTCAGTTATTTTAAGAAGCTCTGGCAGTCTAGTGGTAAGAAGCTGCACTGCAATCCCGAAGGCTGGTGGTTTGAATCCACCAGCTACTCCACAGCAGAAGGATGGGCAGTCTCCTCTCATGTAAGTTATTGCCTTCAAAACCCCACTGGAGGGTCAGCTGTGGGTTTGTTCCACCTCAAAGGCACATAACAACAACAACACCTGAACCGATTCGCCCTCCAACAGGCTTTCCGAGGCAATAAATTACTTAGGTGATTGCCCATCTTTCTCCCACAGAGTCACCGGTGGATTTGAACCTCATGCTTT
This sequence comes from Elephantulus edwardii, assembly GCF_000299155.1. NCBI lineage: Eukaryota > Metazoa > Chordata > Mammalia > Macroscelidea > Macroscelididae > Elephantulus > Elephantulus edwardii. The sequence goes on along the minus strand of NW_006399797.1, from coordinate 6,174,567 downwards.
TTGGGGGTTGACAGTGCAATTCCTTATCAATTAGCCATCAGAGCTCCCTACATGTATAAGTTGTTGTTGTTGTTGTTGTTGTTGTTGTTGTAATGAACCATCAAGTCAACTACAGTGACCCTGCGTACAACCACTCTGAAGCCTGCCCTATCCTGAGCGGTCTCCAACACACCGACCCCATTATCCTAGTTACTGTGTCAGTCCATCTCACCTGTGGTCTTCCTCTCCTGCACTGTTTACAAAGATCTGTATCAGAGCAAATGTTTCCTATTACATGTATGAATTTGTTATTATAGGTACTGTGTCTGTTCATCTTGTTGAGGTTCTTCCTCTCTCTCTCAGACCCTCCACCTTTCCCAGCAAGATATCATTTCCCAAAGACTGGCCCTTCCTGACAACCTGCCCAAAGTGTGTGAGAAGAAGCTTTACCATCCTCACCTTTAAAGAGCACCTGGTTGTACTTGCTTCAAGACAGAGTTGTTTGGAAAAGCCATGGGATATTCAATACTCTTCTCTAGTGCCACAATTCCAAGATCTCAATTTTTTGGTCATCTTTATTTGCTGTCAACTTTCAGATGTATAGGAAGTACTTGAAAATACTATGGTTTGGATCAGGCACACCTTAGTCTTTAAACTGACGTGGTTCTTAAGCACTTTTAACAGCAGATTGTATTAGGCATCAGAAAGATGCAAATTGAAACAACAGTGAAATAACATCTCACCTCAGTAATAATAGCAAACCAAAACAGAATAGTCCAAAACAAAACAAAAAACAAATGCCGACAAGCGTATGGGAAGACTTAGACCCCTCATATATTATTTGTAGGGCTGTAAAGTTATATAACCATTGTAGAAAACGGTATGGTGTTTCTAACTGGAACCAGAAATGTGATATGATCCAGCAATCCTACTTCAAAGTATGTGTCATGACATGAATAGATATACACACATCCAAGTTCACAGCCGCGTTGTTCACAGTGGCAAAAAGATAATTACTTAATTGCTCATCAGTGATTGAATGGGTTTTTAAACTGATAGTACATACATACAATGAAATATTATGCAATGTTAAAGAATAATGATAAATCTATGAAACACCTCATCACGTGAATGAACTTGGAGGACATTATGCTGAATGAATTTAGTTTTTTAAACTGTCTTTTATTGATTTTCATATAATACCTCCAGAAACCCTATGAATTTGGAGAAACAAAGTTATACAAGTTATACAGAGGTTAAGTCATGATTGCTATGATACTGAACACTGTGACACTAATGTGTCAAATGTGATAATGGTTACCCATAGTGGACAGTGTTTGGTGAAACTCCCCAATTAAAATAAGCTTGGAAGCAGGTGTGGCATCCACTTCCAAAATAACTTACCTCTGGAAACCCTATGAACTTGGAAGAAGGATGAAAAGTATACAAGTGTTCAGGTCTTTTGTTCATAGGATCACTATGAGTCATCTTCGACTCGACGGCACTTAACAACAATAACAACATGAATTTACATCATCATACTGGAAAAAGTGATAGCTCAGGGAAAGTATAAAACCCTCAACAAGATAGACTAACATAATGACTGTAGCAATGGGCTAGAGATGGTGAGGATGACACAGGATAGAGCAAGGGTCTGATCTTGTCCAAAGTATCCCTGTGAGTCTTAACTGTGCCTAACAACGGTATATGTTGTTGTTGTTGTTGTATGCCGTCAGGTCAGAACCAACTCATCACTGACCCTCCAGTGTGTTTTCAGAGGCAATTAATTGCACAAGAGGAGATTGCCCATCCTTCTCCCATAGAGCAGTTGGTAGATTCCAGCAGTGTGCCTATGGGCTTGCAGTGCATCTTCTTACCACTAGGCCACCAGAGCTCCCACAACAATATATAGAAAGATATACACACATACACATGTGTTGTTGTTAGGTGCCTTCAAGTTGACTTTGACTCACAGTGACCCCAAGAACAGCAGACCCGAACCTTGTCCTGTTCTGCATCATGCACAGCATCTCTCGTATGTTTGAGCCCATTGTTAACAGTCTCAGTGTCAGTCCGTCTTGTTGAGGATCTTCCTTGCTTTCAGTGGCCTTCTGCCATTCCCAGCATGTCTTTCTCCAAGAACTGGTGCCTCCTAACAACATGTCCAAAATATGAGACAATTGTATCATCCTTGCCATTAAGGAGGACCATTGGTTACACATCTTTTATGACAGACTTGTTTGTTCTTTTAATAATTTATGGAATATATAGTACTCTTCTTCAACACCACAATTCTAGGACAACGCTTCTTCTGTCACCCTGATTTACTGTCCAACTTTCAGATGCAAAGTAAGCAATTGAAAATACTGTGGCTTGAATTAGGCATATCTTGCGGACAGAGTGTTGAATGACCCAGGAAGTATCAAAAGAAGATGGAAGGAGTACACAGAGTCCCTGTACCAAAAAGAATTGGCTGACACAGAAGAATTTCATGAAACAAAATATGATCAAGAGCCTATGGTGATGAAGGAGAAGGTTCAAGTTGCTCTGAAGGAATTGGCCAAAAACAAGGCCTACCAATTGAGGCAATACCAATTGACATAGTTCAACAAATGGATGGTGCCTTGGACTTGCTCAGTAGATTGTGCCAAGAAATATGGAGGATAGTTACATGACCAACTGACTGGAAAAGAGCTATATTTATTCCTATTCAGAAGGGGGAAAAAGGTGATCAGGCACAGTGTGAAAATTACCGAACAGTATCACTAATAACACATGTAACCACAGTCCTGTTAAAGATTATCCAAAAATAACTGGAACAATACATCAACAGAGAACTGTTAGCCGTGCAGGCTAGCTTTAGAAGAGGCTGTGACACTAAGGACATTATGGCCAATATTAACTGGATCTTAGCTGAAAGTAGATAGTACCAGAGAAATGTCTGTATTTCATTGACGATGCAAAGGCATTTGACTGTGTGGATCACAAAAAATTGTGGCTAACCTTGAGAAGAAGAATGGGAATCCCCGAACACTTAATTGTGCTCATGTAAAACCTATACTTGAACCAGGAAGCAGTAGTAAGAACCAAGCAAAGAAATACTGCATTGTTCCAAATCAGGAAAGGTGTACATCAGGGATGCATCCTAACTGCATGCCTTTCAATCTGTATATGGAACAGATCATCCAGGAGGCTGATCCTAGCCATGGTCTTGGATCTTCACAATTGCTTGCTCATCAGAGATCTGGACAATGACTAAGGATGATAGAAGAATAATTTATGCCTTTGAGTTGTAGTGCTGGAGAAGAGTATTGAACATACCATGGACTGCCAAGGGAACAAACAGGTCTGTTTTGGAGAGGGTTATACCAAGTTGTTCTTTGGAGGCAACGATTTTGAAGCTCTGTCTCTTATTCTTTGGGCATGTTGCCAAGAGGGACCAGTCCTTGTAAAAGGACATCATGTTTGGAAGAATGGAGGGACATCGTGGGAAAGGAAGATCATGGATGAGATAGATTGACTCAGTAACTGAGGTAATGGGGGTAGATGTGCTGGGGACAATGAGATTGGCTCAGGATAGGGCAGGGTTCAGAGCTATTGTACACAGGGTCTTTATGGGTCCCAAATGACACAGTGTCACTTAACAACAACAACAACAGTCTTTAAGCTGACATCCTTGCTCTTTAAAATTTTGAAGAGGTACATGACAACAGATTTTTTTTTTCCCAGTTCAACACATCTTTTGATTTCTTAACTGCTGTTACCATGGGTTTTGGTTGTAGATCCAAGTAAGATGAAATTGTTAACAACTTCAATCTTTTCTCCATCTGTCAATCTTTTTGTTTTGGAGAAAGGTCAGCCAGAGTGCTCTTTGGAGGCAAAATTATAAAGTTTTGCGTCACATTCTTCAGACATGTTGCTAGGAGAGGCAATTCCTTGGAGAGGGACATCATGCTTGGAAAGGTGGAGGGTGGATGAAAGAGAGGAAGACCTTCCACCAGATGGATTGACACAGTGACTGCTGCAATGGGCTCTAGGGTGTCAGGAAGAGAGTGGATGGCTCAGGATAGGACAGGGTTCAGATCTGTTGTTCAGAGGGTCCCTATATAGGTTGTATTTGATGTGATAGCACCTAACAGCAACAATGATGTTGCCTATTAGTCCAGTGGTGAGGAATTTCGTTTTCTTGATGTTGAGATGTAATCCACAGTGAAGGTGATAGTATTTGATCTTCCAAAGCAAGTGTTTCAAGTCCTGTTCACTTTCTTCAAGCAAGATTGTGGCATCTGCACAATGCAAGTTGTTTGATGAGCCGCCTTCCAATCCTGATACCATATCCTTCTTCCTACAGTCTACCTTCTCAAATTCTTTTTATCAGCATACATATTGAATCGATAGGAAGAAAGGATACAACCTTGATGCACGTATTTCTGGATTTTAAAGCATGCAATGTTCCTTTGTTCCGTTCAGATAACTTCTTAATCTATATTTAGGTTTCACATAAGCGCAATTAAGTGCTTCCATCTTCTCAATGTTACCATATTTTTTTCTGATTCACACATAGTCACATGCCTTTGCATAGTCAATAAAACACATATAAATATATGTGTATACATATACACACACCCATACATATAACAACCAGCAGCCAGGAGACATACTGCAATGGGCAAGTTTACTGTCAAGGACCTTTCCAAAATACTGAACAACAATTAAGTCAGTTTGAAGACTAAGGTGTGTTTGATTCAAACCATGGTCTTTGCAATCACTTGCTATGCATCTGAGAGCTGGACAATAACTTAGGATGACAGAAAAATTGACACCTTTGAGTTGTGTTGTTGGAGAATACAATCCTATGAACTTCCAAAAGAACAAACAGATATATCTTGGAAAACTTGCATCCAAGAAGCAAAGAATGCATACTTTGCTTCTTTCATACTTTGGACATGTTGCTAGGAGAGACTATTCCTTAGAAGGAACATCATATTTGGAAAAATGGAGGCAGGGTCAGCAAACAAGAGATGGATTGACACAGTGACTACAGCAATGGGCTCAGGTATGTCAGAGATCGTGAAGGTGACACAGGATAGGACACGGTTCACCTCTGTTGTTCAAAATGGCACTATGAATCATACTCAAAGAATTTGACAGCACCTACAAACAACAATATATGTTTTACCACGGGTCACAAAAGGTGAAACCTCTACTCTCATCCAGTCAGCTCTTCCAGAAAACACACATCTGTGAGATGAAAGCAAACTCCACTGCCGCTATAGACCTGATGAAAGAACCTCTGGCTCAGGCCTCCTGCTGAGAGATGGGAAAGAAGGCATTTTCTTAGGGCCTGAGGTATCAATAAGGATATTTCTTCAAGGGCAGCTGCAATGTCAAGGGCCAGAGATGAGTCTCTGTAACAGAAAGTTGACCTGGAGAGAAGGCCAGAGGGTTTCCCCTTCTCATGTGGCTAAGAAGTTGGGAGGTTGTGCATCTTCTCATACACTAGCTAGGCTGCATCACGTTAGGCTGTGTTTTACCTGCCAGCCCTCCTAAGTCATGTCATAAAACATAAAGCACACATTAAAATGCAGGTGTACTTGTGTGGCTGTGACAGACTTCTGCACTGAGGTTTTAGGAGCCATGCATCTACCTACCTGTGGCTTAGGGCCTGCTCCCCACCAGAGGACCTTTCCCTGGAATCATGTAATCAAAATGTCCATGGACAACAGAATCCAACACATATATTTGGAGACCAGATAAGGCAAAACATAATAACCCTTTGTCCCAGAGCATAGATGTATAAATAACTAAAGCCCATTATACAATGATGAGTCTATAGTAGAGATGTATGTCCTGCCCCCAAAATGTTACAAAAAGAAACTTCAAAAACCCAAAGCTACCTGCCGGGCATAGGATCAGCCACTTCAGATTCGCCCTGGGGATCCCAAGGCTGGGTGGGCCCTTATCCCAACACCTCACTTCTTACTTAAACCTGACCTCCTAATCCTTAGCTCAGATTCATCACTGCCATATCCCTCCACACACAGAGTTTAGCTCCATCTTTCCAATGTACAATTCCAACATTCAATGCAAAGAAAGCAAGCTTGTGAGGTTTCTGGGAGTTTCTTAACTGTGATTGTAGAAATCATGTGGGTTGAGGGTGGAATTAAAAGGAGACACATAAAAAAAAATGAATAGTGAGACCTCCTCTCATACCAGATCTTCTTGTGTTGGCTGAAAAGAGACATACATGTGAATTTTTACCCAGCAGAGTGGGAGCATTGACTGCATACTATGAGGCCACTTCAAGGAACAGGAAGCAGCCAGCATTACTGAGCTCTTGAGCTCTGTCTGTGGTTAGACTCTGCTCTGGGATTGACTCCTTTGGAAATACAGTGGCTGGCAAAATGAAGCATGAAGTGATTGCCAACTCCACATCACTTGTTCCAGGAAGACCTGTGGGGGTGGGTAGTGAGCGGCGAGTCAGGGGAGCACATTGCGGATTCTGTGAATTGCTTCATTGGGGTCATGCCAAGCTCTTAAAAGCCATGAGTGGCATTCGGGCTCCCGTCATGTGTCTGTTTCTGACTAGCCAGTCCAGGGTGATGTTTAATCCCTAGGCCTCTGGGATTCACATTTCTGCTGTGATTTTGTTGTTGGAATAGAAACAAAAAGGCCAAGAAACTGTTGGCCACCACACTCCATCCAAACCCACACAGCCCCTAGAAATGTGTATGTCTTGATCTAGGACTAGCTTTCTGCTAGAAGCAAAATGAGGCTGCTGTGACTTTTCCTCCCTGCTGGTGGGGCACTGATCTTCCAGCTAATGGGGCAGAAATCTCCTTTTGTGTATTTCAGACTAATTCAAGACGATTAGTTCTGAGGTAGCTTTCTCTGAGTCTGTTGTTGTTGTTGTTATGTGCCATCGAGTCTCTTGCGACTCATAGCAACCCTATGTACAACAGCCCTAAACCCTGCTCTATCCTGTGCCAATCACACTGCCTCTGACACTCCCATCCCAATTTTCCCAGTCACTGAATCAATCCACCTCATAGAGGGTCTTCCCCTCTTGCGCCATTCCTCCACCCTCCCAAGCATGATGTCCCTCTCCGAGGACCTGTCTGAGTCTACACTTGTGAAAAATGAACATTTCTAGATCAAATCCCACACGTATTCCCTTTTATCCTCTAATATCATTAGAAATATTAGGAAACAGATGAGTTAGGGATGTTCAGGAAGTAGTTCTCCCGTGGAGATGTGCTTCCTGCCTGGGGTACCCACACCTGGGGTACCCACAGTGCTCTCTGTCTGTGTTGAGGGAAGACCAGCTCCTAAAACCCAAATAACCACAACTGGTTGTTAAATAAGGAACTCTGATAGCACTGTAGCCTTTACAAAAAGGTTTTCCCAGAAACTTTCATGTTTAATCTTCACAGCCCATGAAGTATTTTGCTGTGATGTTAAGTTGAAATGGCAAATTCACAGAGGGTGAGGGAGTCTCCCAAGTTCACATGGCTAGTTCATGTGAGGACCGAGATGTGACTTGATGACTTCTGGTTCCAAGCCCAGTGTTCTTTAACGCAGCACAGTGGACTCTGCCAGGAGGGAAGAAAGAATCTTGGAAGAAAGACTCCCAAGGGAGGAGAGGAATCCAAGGCGATTTGGAGAGGTTAGCGAGTGGAAGAATGTGACTCACTGATGTGTGCCATCAAATCTCACAAGCGGATTGTTCAGATCATACAGTCCGTGAAGGAAGAGAATCTCATTACTCTCCCCAGAGGGGGTCACATACCCCTTAAGTGACTTTGAAGTCCTGCAAAGAAAATCAGACTTAGGGAAAGAAGCCACATTTCTTCCCTTCTTTGTAGTTAAAAAAATTATGACTTAGGAGAGAAGGGAGATCGTGAGAAGTGATCTATCTATCTATCTAGAGATACTAAGGCCTGAACTTTGGGTTCCTGGCCTGTGGGTTAAGAAGTCAATGTGGAACTATGGCTGCAAATGGGGAAATTCGGCAAAGGCGAAAAAGAACACAGAAGGAAAGAACTTTCCTAAGAGGCTTCCCTTCGCAAGTAGTTTTAACAAAATTCATGTAGAAAAAGAAACTGGAGAACAATTGTAAGATGCTAATTGGGAATTATCAGGAGATAGGGCAAGGGGGCTCTGGTAGCTTAGAGCTTAAGGCATTATGCTATCAGCCCAACAGCAGGTGATTCAAATCCACCAGCTGCTCCACAGAAGAAAGATGGATAATCTCTTCTTGTGTTTACAGCCTCTGAAAATCCACTGGAGGGTCAACTATGGGTCCATTCCAACTCGATGGCACTGAGTTTGGAGTTTTTTAGTTCTGAGTAATAGACAAGAAAGCTGTGAACCTTTCCAAGTTTCTCAAGAACTCAGTCCCTGCCATCATGTTGCTCCCACATCATTGTAACCCTGCACTGGATTTCTGAGGCTGTGCATTTTAATGGGAGGAGACATCCCATCTTCTCCCACTGAGCAGCTAGTGGATTCAAACCATCGGAGCTGTGTGGCCTTTTGGATAACAGGGCAGCACACGCGGGACTGGGCTTCCATTGCTCCTCTGACTTTCTGCTCGTCTGTATTGATAGGGGTCTGGTGGTGTGGTCCATAGGAAGTTGCACCACTAACCAAAGACAGTAGTGCCCTTCTGGCAGTTCAGATCCACCAGCAACTTTGTGAAGAAATGTGGGCAGCCCCCTCCATGCGGTTTACAGCATGAGTGGGTTCTGACTTGGCAGCAGTGAGGTGTTTGAAGTTTCTTTTTAATCTACTTTGACAATAAAGGAAAACTGAAATTCTGTTCTAAAGAGATGACGTTTCAGATCAGCCCTAGAAATTGTACACGTTGTGATGGTGTGTCAGGAATCCTGAAGGGAGCTGTGTGGTGTGGTGTGGTCCTTCGGGAGTTGCTCTGCTAACCCCAGTGGCACCTTTCTTGAGGTTTAAATCTACCAGTGGCTCCACAGGAGAAAGATGTGCAGTCTCCTCCCGTGCAAATTAGAGCCTCAGAAACCCCGGGAGGGTCAGTTATGAGTCAATTCCAACTCAACCGCAACGAGTTAAGTTGTCTGGAATCCTGACTTTTCAACTTTTAATGTTGATGATCTTCTCTCATCAGCTCCCCAGTCATGTGAGCTACACTGAGAACAGCTGAGTCAAAACTCAGCAGTAGAAAAACTTACTGTTAACATGAATGGAGAAGCCAAGATTACGGTATACCCTTAGAAGGAAGCTGAGGAGGAAATGACAGCCTTCCTTCTTTTATTTTACGTGTTTGGTTAGTCCCTACCTTACATCCACAATGTGCCAGCGCGATTCAAGATTTGAGGGTAGGGCAATGAGCAGGATAGAAGTCCACAAAGTTAAGGTTTTTGGGGAAGGGAGTTAGCATAATATAAGCCTGCAACAAAATTAATAAATGGGATCACTGCAGAGCGTGCTATATATGTGTGCTGACAAGCTAAGAAGGAACAGGGAAGGTCATAGCTGGGTGGCTAGGACAGGTCTTACTGAGGGATGCATAGTAATCAACTCCAGAGTGGTTTCTTCTCAAACAGAGGACAATAAACCAGCAGACCCTGTGGCAGGGTTAAAGAACAGGAAGCCAATGTTACATGAGGATGTAAAGTCAAAACCAGCTGCCAAGAAGTCAATTCCAACTGCACAGCAATGTCAAAGTACAGCTGCAAACGTCAAAGTAGAGCTTTCAGTGGTGCTTTCTTAACAGTAATATCTCCAGCCTTTCTTCTGAGGTACTACCGAGTAGGTGGAAACCTTCTTCAGCTCTTTGGTTAGCATCCAAGCATTCAAAAGGTGACTGTTTGCACCACCCAGGAAGCATAGTGAATATGATCAAAGACGTTAAGGGCCTCATCCCTAGGACTTCATCATGCAGGGCCTTGTCACTGGATTATATATGTGAAGGATGATGCGAAGCTGGTGGAGAATTTAAATGGAGAAGTGAAGATCATAGGTAAAAAGAAAGAAAATCAAGAGAAATGGTCATAGGAGATTTGCCTCCCGGCCAGACTGAAAATACAGGCAGTGGTTTTTCTTATAGAAGTTACAAAACTGACATGGAGACAAAATGTGTTTGTGTTAGAGGAGTCCTATCATTGCTGTTCGTCAGAGGAGTAAAAGGGCTTCGGTGTGACTGCACAGGAGCCTCTCGAGTCAGTATGGTTAGGGAATATGTGTCTGAAAGTTAAGGGGCAGCACAAGCCAGCCAGGGCCAGAGGAAAAGAGGGACATGCCCGCACGTGAGCAGCAACCGAAACAGCCCAGGCCACGCCGAGAAAGAAGTGTGAGAGCACAAGAAGGCTTTTGCTTGATTTTTTAAGTATTCATGGTTTTGTTCTGTATCGTCAAGTTGGAACTAACTCATACCTGACCCTCCAGTGGGTTTTCAAAGGCTGTAAGTCACACAGGAGGAGATTACTCATTCCCACAGAAACATGTACGGAATAAGAAAATAAGTAGGGGAAGCCTAAACTCACATATCTATCCAGTAGCTCACCCTCCTGGTAAACAGCCACACTATGAACCCATAGCTGAATGGGAACCAATGTATAGATGACCGTCCAGTGGATTTTTAGAGACAGTTAACCACTGGGAAGGAGGTTGCCCATCTTTCTCCCACAGAGCAGCTGGCAGATTTGAACTGTGTGCCTACTACTGATTGTCACAGCTGTGAGGCGATTGCTTATCTCTGACCCAGGAAACATTGGTGGATGCAAACTGCCAGAGAGATGCTGGCTCCGAGTTAGCAGCACAGCTCCCTGTGGACAAGGCCACCAGAGAAAGGGACTTTGGTTACCTGGCTTTTGTTTGGAGGGATGGGAAAATTATTGAAGGGCTTGAATTATGGCATCAGACTGTTTTAAATAAATCACTTTGTTTGCTTTCAGAACAGAGAGAATAGAGGTAATGGACAAATCTAAACAGTTTTCAGCACCTTTGTTGCCATCACTCTAGCACCATCCTTTCTTGCTTAAATTGTTACAAGAAGGTTGGGTAACATTGAATGTGTTGAGAATTTCCATCAACAAAGGAATAGATAGGAAAATTACAATATATTCTCACAATGGAATACTATGCAGCACTGAAAAAACTGTGAAAACCCTATGAACCCTAAAAAGCAAGGAACTCATAAAATATTACACAACATGGGTGACCCTGGAGGACATTATACTGAGTGAAATATCTCAGTCACAAAAGGACAATACTGCATAACATCATTCTTATAAAACAGGACTGACATGAGAGTGAGGGGGAAACTAAGAAAAGAGGGGATAAATAATAAGCACTCTATTGGAACAGGTGAAAGAAAGAACTGTTTAAAAGGAACATATGAATAGGCATTATTTTTTTGACAAGAGTCCAGAATAAGAGGTGTGCTATGTGCTATGATGTTGGAGAAGAGCACTGAACAGTCCCATGGACGGCCCAGAGAATAAACAGATATGTCTTGGAGAGGGTGCAACCAGAGTGCTCTTTGGAGGCAAGAATGATGAGGTTTCGCCTTACATCCTTTGGGCATGTTGCTAGAAGGGGGATCTTCCTTGGAGAGGGACATGATGCTGGGAAGAGTGGAGGGTCAACAAAAGAAAAGAAGACGCTCAACCAGGTAGATTGACATGGTAACTGCTGCAGTGGGCTCTTGTGTGTTAGGAAGTGTGCGGATGGCACAGGATAGAGCAGGGTTCAGACCTTTTGTTCATAACTCACGGTACCAAATAACAACAAGCAAACAGGGCTGGGGAGGGGGGTTATGCAACAATGAATGGATTACTTATTTTTTTTTACGTGAACTCATGGTTAGGGAGGGAAATGTGCAACAATGAATGAAAGAGAAATCCAACTTTTCTGTAAAGTTTTGTTAAAATCACAATTAAAAGAAAAGGATACTGAGAAATGTGGATTCTGGATCTATTTTGTGGTAGAGTAGAATAGAAATAACAGTATTTGGTAAATTTTAACTGACAAAACACTGCATTCCCTTTGTATTTCCTTCCTACTTGGTGTCAGGTACTGTCACTACCTATCAGTTCCAACTCGCGGCCACCACTTCCACAGAAGGCAGCACAACCTGGTCCGGCACCGTCTTCTCAGTTGGTGCTTTGTTGGAGCCCCATGTTGCCACCACTGTACCCACCCATCTCACTGATAACCCTCTTTTTCACTGCCCCTCTGCTTTTCCAAGCTGGAGTCCTCCTAGGGCAGGCCCTCCTCATAACATTTCCAAAGTATGTGGAATAATGTCTCACCATCCTTTCTTCTAAGAAGCATTCTGGCTGCCCTGACCAAGACAGACAGTATTCTTCACCAACATAGTAATTCTAAGGCATCATTTCTTGTTGGTCTTAATTTTCACTATGAACTTTCACTTGCATATGGGGAAGTTTGAAAAGCAATGGCATGGGCCAGGTGTACCTTAGTCCTCAGAAAAAAATCTTTTAAAAAAAAAACCAAAAACCCAACATTTTCAAGTTACCTTTTGATTAATATATAACTTGGGAGGGACTGGGGACCATTATGTTGAGTGAATTAGCTCAGTCTCATAAGGACAAATATGTTATAAGACCATTATTGTAGAAGTAGAAAGATAACTAGTAAAACGTGCATGAGAATCCAAGGAGGAGAGAGAAAGAGCAGAGAGACGAGGATGGGCAGGGGGAAATCCTAGGGTTTGCCCTATTTGATGGGTAGAGGGTGGGGGTGAGTAAAGGGAATGGGAAAGATCTGGCAGGAATCAGGAAAGATGGGACAATGGCAGGCACAGTTCAATGTTGATTAATTTTATAAAATATAATGAATGAAGAATGATTGTATGAAATACAGTGTGAATGAAGGATAGTGTGAAACACAATGTATAAAAACTTTGTAAGCAATATAAAATAAAAATTAATTTTTTAAATTTATTTTTAAAAAGGGATCTTTTGTCGTGTCTTGCCCAAAGCGGTGTATCATTTGATTTCTTGACCTCTGCTACCATGGGCACTGCTTGTGGACCCAAACGAAAGGAGAACCTTGACTTCATTTATTGACTTGCTTATCATGTTGTTTGTTGGTCTGGTTGTGAGAATTTTTGTGGTCTTCATGTTGAAGTGTAATCTCTATGGAAGATGACTGTCTGTTCTCAGCAATGCTCCATCGGACATCAGCAACGTCTGCCTCCTTCCACTTCCTCTTCTGGGCCTAGCTTCAATGTCTGCCAGTTCCCTATTAATGTACTGCTGCAACAAACTTGCATTTGTCCTCAACTAAATTCTACTTCTACATAATATTAATAATATTCTTTGAGAATTGCTGCATTCTGTTGTATCACTTCTCTTTGAAATGAACACAAATGTGGATCTCTTCCAGTCAGTATTGGCACAAGCCAGAAGATCAAAATAGTGAAAAATTCTAGTTGGTTACCAAGGAAAATATTTAAAAGATTTACCACAAGTGAAAGACTGAATGAGGAGAAAATAGACCCTGGGGAGGAGCTGGCCTGTGAACCACGGCAAGGCAGTGAGTGGAGAAATGATTCCAAGGTGCAGCATTAGAGGTGGGATGTTCACAGCTCAGCTTGCGTGAGCGTGCTGCATCTCGTAAACAGAGACAGTCACCAGGAAAACGGGTATAAGTTAGAAAGTCAATTCCAGGAGCATCACAAGATTGTAAAATTAATGAAAATACCAGTAAAATAAAGAGTGAGCATTAAAACTAATAAAATTTAATAATCATTTAAAAAAAAATAAAAGAGTGAGACAGCTATTTGTGAACATAGGAAAAAATGTCCTGAAGTGTAATCCCTACTGCAAGGCTATCCTGAAGGTCATGAACAGTCATTTAAGTGGTTAGAGAAAGTCCCCCAGGCCCTATAAATAATAATAAAAGAAACTAGGGATAACTTTGAGTTAGCAGTTGTCAAATATTTGCAGAGCTCTCAAACAGAAGACAGACTAGATTTATTTCATATTTTCCCCGAAGAATAGACCAAGCACGCTAATGGGTGAATGGGTGGATTCATTTAAGAAAGAATTTCCCAGAATTGTACTTCAGTGGAATGAGCTGACCTTAAATATTATAAAGCTCTTAGGACATTAACTGTGTATAGGAATCTTTTCAGCGGTGACTTAGAGATAATATAAGGCATGGTCTAGGAAGGAATCCTGTATTTGGGGTGCAGCTGACTGCGTCACTTCAACCTCTTCCCGTGCTGAGCTTCTCTTTCTAAAGTCCAAACTGGTGTCTTCGTGTTCTTCAGCCTTGCAGAACCAACATTACTAAGGAAATTATTACGTAAAAAAAAAAATGAGAACTTTTGAAAATAATGACTGAATGAGGGGAAGTTAAGAATATAACATTTGCAATCTTTTTCTCATCTTTTTGTCAACTGCCCTTGTAAATATTCATAAAATAATTGACCTAAAATAAGAGCTATTTTAAAAATCTTTCCAGAACCTTTCAGTTTTAGTTTTCTTTTGATGATGTTTGACTCTCTACTCTTGTAGGTTGTATTCTTATAAAACTAGCAAAGAATTCTTTTGGATGCCTTTGTGTTTTTAAATCAACCAGAGTTTCGAAAGTCATTGGACCTGGGCTGAGGGAGTTTTTCCTATGACTAATCATTCTCTTGTGATCTCAGATCTCATATACTTCCGTGTCTCAGAGCTCTCATTCTTCAAATTTATCTTCTTAACTCCCTGAGCCAAGAATGATGAAGCCAAGGATAATAGCTTCAAACTTGCAGCCTAATAAGAACAACAGATGTGCCTTGAAAATCTGCTAAGATGGCTCTCTTAAACTGTGAGGATAGGTTTGAGGGAGGCCTGCTTCTCAGGGTTTTGTTGGACTGCGTGACCACAGGCAAATGATCTAGGAAGCAGTGCCAGATCTAATACAGCGCTGTGGGGTCCTCTGATACTTTATCCGTCTTCTCTGTAGACTACACTGAAACAAACACAGGGTTTATTCCAACATGGGCATCTCCCTTATGTCTTCAGTTTTTCACTCACATAGAAAATTATCTTCCACTAGAAGTCTCCTTTTCCCCCCCCATCAAATTTTTATGTTTTGCCCAATGAGACAATAATGGTCTAATTTCAGACTCTTCTAATAGAAATGAGAATTCTCCAATCTGTGCCCTAACATCGCATTTTTTTTGTGCATTTTCTGGGAAAGTCTGACTCCAGTATCAAGACTACTAATATAGTCTTTTATCTCATGAAAGAAATTTTGCCTCCCTGAGGCTCATTTTCCTTGTGTGGAAGATGTAGCATTTAGACACTATGGGTATGCAGCAAATCCAGTGTCTGGTATATACACGGTATTTAGTAGATTGTAGATGTGGACTGGAATTATTAATAGTTACCATTCCTTTTAGAGTAATAATAATTAATGTCTACCATAAACATTAATCCATTTGCCAGTGTTAACTCTCGCTTTAACCTCCCAGAGCTACGTCAGACTTCACAAGTTGAAGGGCACAGTCTTCTAAACTGGCAAGTCTGCTCAAGACCTCAAATGCCAGCTGCATCTTTTCTTACATCTTATCCATAAATTCAGGGTGGTTCCTTTTGTCCCCTTAAAGTAACAGCTTTAAGCTAAAAGATCTCTGGCCCTCCTTCACTTCTGACCTGCTTGTTCCTATACTTATGATTAGAGTTTCATTAAAGCAAAAAGGATACAAAGGAAGAGATGCATAGAGCAAGGTCTGGGAGGGGTCCCAACATGGAGCTTCCTTAGAAAGTGTTACACTGCCCTCCCATACGTCAGTCTCTTTCACCAACCAGGAAGCTCATAGAGCCTTCGTGTGCAGAGTCTTTACTGGGCTGTTACTTAGTCATTTGGATCAGGCCTCCTCTTTAGAGGCCAAGTGTTATGAAGTGATCCTCCTGCCCAAACCAGCCCCCATTTGAATCAGGTGTAACCTGCAGGCTTTATCCCAGGCATTTCAATTACTCGAAATGTCAGCCTTTTAGAGGTTCTCACTCAGAAACCAAGGACAAAGATCAGATTCTTTGAGTAAGCTTAGTTTTAAACTCGACAGCTGGGGTTCTAATCCTAGCTTTGATCCCCAACTGTCTACCAGTGTTTAAAAAAAGCTCATGTAAGTATAAAAACACCAAAGTGGCTATATGCACTTTATGTTAATTTTGTAGATTTAGGGTAAGGAAATAAAAAGGAAAATTACTCTTTTAGAAAGTTTTATTCCTAGAATACCTCGAGGCTCCATTTAATAGCAGCAGCAGCAACTAGTGTGTATTGAGCCCTCAGCTGTGCCAGGCACTGTGCTGAATACTCACCAAGCATTTCACATTTATTAGACCTTTTTCATTCTCACAACAAACCCATGAAAGCATCCGTTTTGCCCTAAAGATTAACGAGGACCCTGGGGTCCCAACAAGCTCATCTGCTTGCCCAGGGTCATGCAGATAGCAGTGCTAAATTCAAGTCCAGCCCAGGCACAGCTGGTGCTAGACTGGGACTTATTCAAGAGACGCTGGGATGGAACAATTTGTCCAAATAACACCCTGGCAGATAAGGATGTGACCTCTTTAACGTTGGAATTGAACTCGTTTTAAGCTGGGTTACATTCTTTTGTATGTCCATATGTCTGATTGCCTGTTTACTCTCACGTTGTGTAGGTGGTCATATTAGTTTAGAAAACATCGTATTCACTTCTAACACCTAACCCAGCACAGCTTACCCTGACTTCTCTTTTGTCTCCCTAATACCGAATACTTCAGCTATTGTAATGCCACTTCATTTTTGCATGGAATCAAAATGCTTGGGAAGAAACTCATTTCCCCTATATGAACATCCCACCATAATCTCCCCCTCTTCAAGCATATAAAGATTTGGTGTTTTGTGATTTTCTTAAACAGATACAATTCTGTAAGGAAAATAATTCTTCATTTTCTGTAGAAAAAACAAAGATGAGCAGTATGGTGACCAGCCGTTGCTATCCCCAGAAGGGGCACTGACAAACCCAAGTATTAATTACCTACTAAGCTCTAGCAGTTGTTTTAAGTGCTGTCAAGGTCAAGTCAAGAACAACTCCCTGGACCCTATGAACAATACATGTCAACTCAGTCCCGTCCTGGATCATCCCGCTTGCTGCACATACTGTATCAGTACATCTAGTTGAGGTCCTTTCGCCCTTTCACTTACCCTCCACCTTTCCAAGCATGATGTCTCTTTTCAAGAAACAGCTGTTCCTAACAACATGTCCAAAATATATGAGATGAAGCATCACCATCTTGGCCTCCAGACAACACTCCAGCTGTACTTTCTCTGAGACATACTTGTTTGTTCTTTTATAAATCCATGAGATATTCAGCAATCTTGTCCACCACCACTACTCAAATGCATCAGTTCTCCTGTCATCCTTATTCACTATCCAGCTCTCAAATATGTTGCAGGTGATTGGAAAGATTCTGGCTTCTGGTACTGATTGTTACTGGTTCTGTTACTAATAAGTGCTAGTCTCTATATGAAGCTCTTTACATCTTGTTTTATAGATGATGAAGTGAAAATCAAGAAAGCTGAAGCCCAAAGTGATACCACTAGTGATAAATATGCCTTGCTTGCTTGCTTGCTTGTTTGTTTGTTTGTTTGTTTGTTTGTTTTTAACTTCCTCATGAACAAAACTGCAAGACATTTGCTTTTGTCCCCTTAACCTTGCCAGCCTCAGCTGTGCACACTGTGACATCTGGACAACCATGTCGAGAATAAGCCATTGAAGCATAAACTGAATTTTCTTTCTGTGTGTCAAATGGCCATTTAAAAGCTATTATGAAACAAAGACTTTTCTGCCAACCTTGACAATCATACTGAGGTCAAACAGGCTCTAAATATCCCTTCTCCAGCACTGCCAGGCCGAGGCTCGCTGTGGTGTAAACAGCCCCTCTAGGTGCGAACTGGCTCCTGGAGCGGTTTCACACTCCATCCATCTCGGAGCTTTGCTGCTTCTCACAGTTTGGGATTAATAATGAGAACCCAGTCCCTGCTGCCGGGACTCTTCATTACTGCACAGACACCGAGTGCTTAGGAAGGGGGCCCCTCTCCCCTCTTTGCTAATTACAAACGTGCCAACATAGTCTCTCCTCTTTGAGCTTGTATATATTTGGTGTTTTCTGATTTGCTTATACACATACACACAGTCATGTAGGGAGAATAACTCTCTGTGAAGAAAGATTGGCAGTGGTGAGTGGATGGACGCTCAGGGAAATAGCGTGCCTAGCAGCCTGTGTCAGGGCAGCGGGTCACTAATTGAGTGCACACCTTTTTTAAAAAAAATGTTGTTTATCCCCCTACAGGGCATACAAAACCATTGAGGATGATGACTTGAAATTTCCCCTAATATACGGAGAAGGCAAGAAGGTAGGCATGTGTGTTTCCCCCTGGGCTGTGATGACAAAGCTGTGCCCTGCTGTCACGCCGTGTACCCCGTGGTGGTCTGTGTGTTCCATCCAGCAACTCCTGATCTTGTAGCTTTGACAGTTTGAGAGAACATCACATCCGTTGTCCTTCAGACCCTTCTGTGTTGAAAGTCCAAGGAGGGACAGGCCTGGGCGTCAAGGAACATAAGCGACTGGGGTCAGTTTTGTGAAAATAACATTCTCCTTCCTAGTCCATTTGAATAGCTTCTTTGCAGTGTTTAAACATGACCACTATCACATATATCATCTTTTCTATCTGCCAACAGAGCAGGCAGAGCAGGCCATGTTACGTCCATTTAGTAGATGAGACAGCTGGAAGTTCAAGGTTAAAGCCACTCTGGCAAAGTCACACAGCTAGCAAGTGGCAACGCCAGACCTGGGGCAGTGTCTAGTCTAGTCTAGCGCTCTCACAGGCTGTCATAGACGTTCAGACTTTGCAAATCTGCTTTTCCCTTTGACTCTGGAGAGGACATCCAAAGCTTCACTGTAATAAGTTAAGGGATCATTTCTAATTTGCTACTTACACCTCTAGTTAGAGCACAGGCTGGGGTGGCAAAGACCAGCATCCCCTCCCACGACCCAACTCAGTGTCAAACATACAGCAGCACATTGAACCCAAATAAGGAGCAGACATGAGTGTGGTCCGTCACAGAGACATGGGGGAGCTTAAAACCATAGAGGAGAGATAAGAAAGCTTTGACTCTGTTTCACAGTCAGAACACACACCTTCTGAATCATCTCATTTTTTCTCTGAACATGAATATGTTTCCTCTCAGTGCCAAGAGTTTCAATTAGACGTAAAAAATATGGTCAGATAGAAAAGACTCATCTATTGAAAAAATTTTATAGGGTTTTCCCCCCCACGAATGAAGTGACTCACAAGAAAACAAAAGAATTCCGTCATGGGCAGGTTCATGTGTGTGTGTGAATGTGTTAATATGGAAGAGAGTGTGTCTGCAGGATTAAGTTTTAGGCTCAAGCTAGCCCAGCAGCAGTTTCTCTGGAAATCAGCTTTTCATGGAGGGAAATGACATATGTATAGCTGATACATGTGGGGCTCAAATGTTAAATCAGTCTGACCCTTTTCAGGAGATGGACATCTTCTGCCTCACCCTCCCTGGTTAAGGATGATGACAGAGTTCATTCCTTAGATATGTGTGTCTTTAAGTACAGTGGGCACAATTAGTGTGCATCATTTAGCCCAGTAACCTGCCTCCAGTTCCACTTCTTTGTGAAGCTGACATTCTCAGTCTAATGCTGCTCTGTCCAGTTGGTTCTAGTAAACTCCAGACCATCCTGTTGTGTTTGATCCTCAGTACCTGACCAGCCTGGCGCCTGACACACAGCATATCTTGAATAAATGCACAAGTATTAAACAAGTTATTCATGTACGTTCAGTCTGCTTTCTATGGAGCAAAATGAAAATGAGCTCATGTATTCTTAGAAGATTATCAGCAATAATATTTAAAGGAGCAAGGATTTGCCCAGTTTAGCAAAAAGTTCCATTCTCCAGAGCATCATGTTCCTCAAGCATTTCAGCTCGTTAAGGCTTGACAGTCCTGTGATGGGCAGCTGGCAATTTCCGTCACCGTACCTGTCAACCCATATAAATCCACTGTGTCTTCAGCTTGCTTATTGGTAGACTTGTCTGGTACCAAACTAGCACACTGTCCTTGTCTGCTAACTCTGATTTTTTTGAGAAATCTTTAAAACATCAGTGTTAGAAGAACCATCAGTTCAATCTAGAGCATTTGCAGAGGTTTCTTTTTTCCTTTCTGCATATATTTGCCTAGAAATTCTAGGATACTTTTGGAACTATTATTTCTCTTTTTATTTCCACAAATACTTTTAAGACCATGGATGCATAACACTGGTATGTCAAGGTCAAGCTAGTTCAGTAACTTGTAGAAACAACAGATTACTCTGTACTAAAATAAAGACCTGCAGTTTTTATGCTGCTGTTGCAGGGAGGAGAACAGGGGCCACAAGGGACTCAGAATTTTTCCATTTATAGTTGACCTTGCTCGTTTAGTCAGAAGCAGCCCACCCAGCCTTCCACCAAGCAGAAGATTTCTGTGCAGCCTGCCTGAACTGACACCTCCCAGACTTCACATCACGTGACCTCATATTACCAATCTCCTTTGACTCGTGCCTTTAAAAAATGTATCATGGTTTTAATTTACCCTTTTCTATGAACTCTTCTCATCGGAAAGCAGTTCCAAACATCACAGCCTTTTGGGGGAAATGGGATGAAGATGTTAAAAATTGTTAGATAATGTTTCTTAGCATCATTTATTTCATCCTCAGCCCTATCAGGCACTCGTCACACAGCTCTTGGCTACCTTTGTGCCTAAGTAGTAGATAAACAGTGGATTCAACTTGAACTTGGGGGACTTGAACCATGGCTCTACATTGAAGAAATGATTGGTGACCCAAGGGTTAGGCCATTGGGCCTCATTCCACACAGAATAATATTCTCCCAGGCCCTCTGTGCATACCTGACTTGTTATGTCCATTCTTTGGCACACAAGTTAATGCCATATTCTCTAAGAAGCCTTCTCAATATAATTTTTAATCTCCTCTGAACTTGGCTGAAAGCAGGGAATACCATTGGAATGTATATCTGTGCTTCATTGACTATGCAAAGGCATTTGACTGTGTAGATCATAACAAACTGTGGCTGACTCTGAGAAGAATGGGAATCCCAGAACACTTGATCGTTCTAATGCGAAACTTATACTTGGACCAGGAGGCAGTCGTCAGAACAGAGCAAGGGAACACTGCATGGTTCAGTATTGGGAAGGGCGTACGCCAGGGATGCATCCTATCTCCATACCTCTTCAACCTATATGCAGAACAGATTATCTGGGAGGCTGGGCTCTATGAGGAGAAATGTGGGGTCAGGATTGGTGGACGATTTATCAACAGTCTGCGTTATGCGGATGACACAACCCTGCTTGCTGAAACTGAGGAGGACCTGAAGCACCTGCTGCAGAGTGTCAAGGACTGTAGCCTACAATATGGATTGAGGCTCAATGTCAAGAAGACAAAGATTCTCACCACTGGACCAATCAGCAGCATCAGGATGGATGGTGAAGAGATTGAGATTGTACACAGCTTTAGTTTGCTTGGCTCCATAGTCAACAGTCTTGGCACCAGCAACCAGGAAATTAAAAGGCGCATTGCCATGGGAAAGTCTGCTGTTAGGGACCTCTCCAAAGTGCTGAAGAGCAGTGGTGTCTCTCTGGAGACTAAGGTGCGTCTGATACAGGCCATAGTCTTTGCAATCACCTGTTATGCATCAGAGAGTTGGACAATGACCAAGGAGGATAGAAGGAGAACTGATGCCTTTGAGCTGTGGTGCTGGAGAAGAGTACTGAGAATACCATGGACTGCTAGGAAAACAAATAGATTTGTCCTGGAGAGGGTTAAACCGGGTGGCTCCTTGGAGGCAAGGATTCTGAGGCTCCGTCTAACTTACTTCGGACATGTAGTGAGGAGAGACCGGTCCTTGGAGAGAGACATCA
Source organism: Elephantulus edwardii (assembly GCF_000299155.1). NCBI lineage: Eukaryota > Metazoa > Chordata > Mammalia > Macroscelidea > Macroscelididae > Elephantulus > Elephantulus edwardii. The sequence continues at coordinate 6,152,606 of NW_006399797.1, read as the reverse complement.
TGCTTGGGAGGGTAGAGGGACGGCGCAGGAGAGGAAGGCCCTCTATGAGGTGGATTGATTCAGTGACTGGGATAATTGGGATGGGAGTATCAGAGACAGTGCGATTGGCACAGGACAGAGCGGAGTTTAGGGCTGTTGTACATAGGGTCGCTATGAGTCGCAGGCGACTCGACGGCACATAATAACAACAAACAACAACCTCTGAACTTGAACTCACAATGACCCTTTGTATTTTCAGCACTTGACCACATTTTATATGAGTTACATATGTACCTCTGGACAAAACCTAATATATTTGTGTCCCCCACACCATGTTGTCTACTCATAATAGATGCATTTTAGATATTCAGTTAAATTATCTCATCAAATTAAACAACCCTATGCTCGAACTCAAACCCTCCGGAGATAATCAGCCTCATTATGTAAATATTAATATAGGTAGTATTACATCCTTGAAAGAATTGGGAAGCAGTTTAGAAAAGTGTGTAGATGGTGGCATCTCGACCCTGAAGACTCTGTGTAGCTCACAGTGGTTGCGGAGTTTTGACCCATTCCACTCAGAGAGAATTTATGGGGATCTTCGCAGGATAGGTTACAGTGCAGATAATGGTTGATATTCTCCAGCCATAAATTTTTATCAGGTGAATTTTGTGAGGACAAGAGCTGTGTGTGGTGTCTTTTACTAGTGCCTGTCACCTACCTAGGTACATTGCTAGAGTTTGATAAATACTTGTAGAATTAACATGGATGGATGGATGGATGGATGGATGGATGGATGGATGGATGGATGGATGGATGGATTGGGCTGGGAGGTAGATGGATAGAAGGATGCTTTTGGATTTGATTTGAACTGCACTCAAGAGCTATAGACATGACTCATGTATTAGCTTTAGTTTGTTGGACACCTTTCCTGATCCACTCTCTGAAAAGAAAGCTGAAAAGAAACAGCTGAAAGCCAGAAAGCATGAGATAATTGGTAGAAAAAGTACTCCTTTAATCACTCCTCAAATACTTAAGTGATGCCCGTGAGTTCGTCCTTGATAACAATTACCTAATAAATTAGCAGCAAGGGACTTGGAAAGATTACTAGTAGAAATTGGGAAATTAGCTCTTAGCTGCTATATTCTGACAAATTTTTTTTTCTCAGTGTACATGACTATTTCTGACCTTTTGCTTATCTCGTAGGCCCGAGTTATGGCAACTATTGGAGTGACCAGGGGACTTGGGGACCATGACCTGAAGGTGCATGACTCCAACATCTACATAAAACCATTCCTGTCTTCAGCTCCAGAGGTACCACCTGATGATTTTGTTTGTATTTTATACAATCAAGCCTCCTCTGTTACTTCTCCCCATGATGCACCCTTCATGTGTGGACAGCAGCTAAGTTGTGCTACATGTCCTTCTGCAGTGACTCTCGTGTCTGCTGCTGCTTTCCTTTCTACTCCCACTTTGACTATATGCGTTCATACCCTCATCATCTTCAGTCCAGACACCTACTTAGCTTTCTCTGCATTCTCACATTGCCGTCCTGATTACCGCCTGCTCAAAAACCTTCAGCAATGGCCAGTAGCCTGGAGAGTAGAAACCAGTATCCTTACCTAGCATTCATGGCTTTTATAATTTGATCTGATTTTCCAATCTGACCCGTGTTCTCCTATGCCAGACTGAATGAGCTTGCAGTTTGCCATATTTGATTGTTTTCTACATTTGTTCAAACTACTCCTTCTACCCAAAACATACTCTTTCTCCATCTCCAAAAAAACAAAATTCCTCTTTTTTTTTCTTTCTGTTTATCTTAAATGTTTCTCGTGTGTGGACTTCTACTTCAACCGGAAATCTTTCCCTTTTCTTCCTTTTTGTGATGTTAGATGCCATAGAATCAACTCCTGCTCACAGGGACACTGTATATGACAGAGCAAAACACTCCCTGGTACTTTGCCATACTTTTAGATGTGGCTATCTTTAATCATATGGAGCAAGCCCCATGCCAGTGCTTCTTGTTGAAGGTCTTCCTCTTTTTTCCCAACCCTCTACTTTACAAAGCATAGTGTTCTTCTCCAGGATCTTGTCCCTACGAATAACGTGCCCAAAGTATGTGAGACATTACCTCACCATCCTTGTTCCTAAGGAGCATTCTGGCTGTACAAATCCAAGACAGATTTGTTCACTATTCTGGCAGTCCATGTTATATCCAATATTCTTCATCAACACCATAATTCAAAGGCATAATTTTCCAGTCTTCTGTATTTATTGCCTCACTTTCACATGCATATTAAGCAATTGAAAATTCAGTGGCTTGGATCAAGTACACCTTAGTTCTTAAAGTGACATCTTTGCTTTAAATACTTTAAAGAGATCATCTCCGGCAGATTTCCCTAGTGTCATTGTTTGGCTGTTTCATTGTTTGATTTCTTATCTCCTACATCCATAGGAATTGATTGTGGATCCAAATGCCTTATATAACAGTTATTCATAGATATGTCTTATCCTTTTGTTAGATTTTAATTGCCTGGAAAGCTTATACTGCTCAATTTTTAGAAAAATTTCTTTCAAAGCAAATTTGTCATATAATAGATAGGAGGGAAAGATGCTGTGTCTCTCACAATAAAAAAACAAAACAAAACAAAACAAAAACCTAATATCGAGTTCTAGGTGCCTTGTGAGGTATTGAGTCAACCACAACTCATAATGACCCTGTGAACAGCAGATCTGAACCTTGCCATATCCTGAGCCATCCCCTTAATCTTTACTCCATTATTTCCTGTGGTAGTCACTGGCTCTATCTTGTTGAAGGTCTTTTCTTTTTCTCTGATCCTTTTCAGGGAGCTCTGGTGGCTAGTGGTAAGAAATTGTGCTGCCAACACAAAGGTATGAAGTTCAAATCTACCAGTTGTTCTATAGCAGAAAGATGGGCGCTCAACTCCCATGTGATTTATACCCTCTGAAAACGTGCTGGAGGGTCAACTATGAGTCATTTCTGACTCTCTAGTACACAATAGCAACACCTACAGTTTATCATTTAGACACAAGTTTACTTGTAAGTAATAAGAAAATCTATTGGCAGTTTAAGGGAATATTTCACTCCTGCAACAAAGGGCTGAGCCCTTTGGTGGCGCAGTATGTAATGTATTGGGCTAACCAAAAGGAAACATTCCAATCAGCAGCCCAGTTCCAAGGGAGAAAGGCAAGCTGTCTCTTCCTGTTAAGAGTCATAGCCTTGGAAACCCAATGGAGAGTTGCCATGAGTCAGAACTGACTCAGTGGTAATGGGTTAGTTGTTGTTTTGAAAGTTTTTAAAATGTTAATTTAGCACCTCAAATGTACAGGGTGTCTGTATCTCTTTATGTCTCTGCATTTTCCTTTTTGGTTAAAAGAGGATAGTAGCACTCCTAAGTATAACATTGTTATTCAAGGTAGGAAGAAGGAGGTAAAACTAGTCTCTTTGTCCCAGTAGATACTTGTATCTCACAGGCCAGAACTGTGGTATAGCATCTTCTAGCCTCAGGGAGAGGAGGAGAGAAAGAAAGAGTACACACTTCAGATTTTCTGTTTCTATAGTAAAAGGTGATCATCCAACAGAGTGTGGAAGTTATCAAACAAGATCACACAATAGCAAAATCCTGCTGAACATTATCCAGAAATGGCAGGAATAGTACATTGACAGAGAACTACCAGAAATACAAGCTGGGTTTGGAAGAGGTCATGTCACTAGAGACATTATCGCCAATGTCAGATGGAGCTTGGCAGAAAGCATAGAGTACCAAAGCAATGTTTATCTGTGTTTCATTGACTATGCAAAGGCGTTTGATGTGTGGATCACAACAAATTGTGGCTAACTTTGATGATAATGGGAATCCCAGAACTCTTGATAGTGCTTATATGAAACCTGTACTTGGACCAGGAAACAGTCCTCCAAACAGAGTAAGGAAACACTGTACGATTCAAAATCAGGAAAGGATTCCTTCAGGGATGTAGTCTATCTCCACACCTTTTCAACTATATACAAAACAGACCATTCGGAAGCTGGGCTTCATGTGGAGGAATGTGGCATCAGGATTGGAGGAAGACTCTTGAACAACCTGTGTTATGCAGATGACACAACCTTGCTTGCTGACACTGAGGAGGACCTGAAGTGTTTGCTGCAGAAGGTCAGGGACTGTAGTCTTCAATATGGATTGAAGCTTAACATCAAGACAAAGATTCTCACCACTAGACCAATTGGCAGGACCATGATAGCTGGAGAAGAGATTGAGGTTGTTAACAATTTCAGCTTGCTCAGCTCCACAATCAATACTCTTGGCACTGTTGTTGTGTACCATCAAGTCGGAACCGACCCATAGCTGACCTTCCGGTGGGTTTTCAGAGGCATTTAACTGCATGAGAGATTGTCCATCCTTCTCCCTCGGAGCAGCTGGTGGCCTCCAATGCATGCCTTTGGCTTGTAGCGCCACTTAAATGCCACTTGGCCACCAGAGCTTCCTCTTGGCACTAGCAATTAGGACATCAAAAGACTAATTGCATTGGGGAAATCTGCTGTCAGGGACCTCTCCAGAGTACTGAAATTCAATGATATCAGTATAGAGACTAAGGTGCACCTAATGCAGGCCATGGTTTTCAAAGTTACTTGCTATGCATCAGTGAGCTGGACAATGACCAAGGATGACAGAAGAAGAATTGATGCCTTCAAGTTGTGGTGCTGGAGAAGAGTCTTGAACATACCGTAGACTGCCAAGAAAGCAAATAGATCTGTCTTGGAGAGGGTGAAACCAGATTTCTCCTTGAAGGCTAAGATTTTGAAGCTCCATCTCATATACTTTGAGCATGTGGCCAGGAGGGACCTGTTCTTGGAGAAGGACACCATGCTCAGAAGGGTGGAGGGACAGCACAGGAGAGGAAGGCCCTGGGTGAGATAGAGTGACACAGTAACTGGGGCAATGGGGGCTGGTGTGTCAGAATCAATGAAACTGGCTCAGGATGGGGCAGGGCTCAGACTGCTATACATAGGGTTGCTATGGGTCACAGGCAACTTGACAGCACAGTTAACAGCAGCAACAGCATTGGTAGAAGAGTTCTATAGAGGAATGCGGTAGGAGTCAATGGCATCTGCCATGAGCTGTAATTAACTGTTACAGCAATGCCTTGTAGTAGAACTGCCCAGAACATCTGTAGCTCCAGCTGAAAGTTCATCCCCATGGTAATTACTGTGTTAGTAAAGACTTGTTGGTTGGAGAAAACAGAAACAAATTCAAAATGTTCTTAAAATTTTATTTCTTTTAATAAAATTGTAAGAGATGTTTATGATTTTCATGAGTAAAACCTCTGAACAGCCAGCCTTTGTGGGGCAGGGTTTTGGACTTGAAACAGCCCTGGAGGGCCTCGGGGCAGCATACGTCAGCTCCCATGAAGGTGGTCCACCATTAATGTGGCAAATCACATTCCAGATGTCTGTGCTACCAGCTGACCCAGTTTCTTACTTTCCAGATTCCCAGACAAGAGTCTCACGGGCTTGGCTCACCTTTTATACCAGGTCACAAATGACTTTCCAACTCAAGTATTTTCCCTTCAGAGCATGTGTCTTCTCCAGAACCATCTACACGTGCCACCAGCCTCCTCGGCCCACTCTTGGTAGGTTGAGTGAGGGGCCATTCCTTTAGAGTTGAGGCTGGCATCCCAAAATACACCTAGATACAAGGAATAACAAGGCCACTGAGAGAAATTGCTACTAAATATTAGGTATGAAAGACATGTATTTCCTAATATCATCGAAAATTTCAGGTAATATCTGCCTAAAGGAAATTACAGTTTGTTGAAAGCCTATAAATGTTTCTTCTTTTAATCTTCACGCCAATTCCACATGGGAATGGCCCTTACTACCTAACATGTCCAAGACCCTCCCTAGAAGCTCATTAGTGTGACCAACGTGAAGATGAGTAGATTATGCAGAGTATAATCCCGGCCAGAGAAATGGGCCTCAAACCTTGATTCTCTTTCCTTCTTGCATCACTGAGCACAAGGCTTGTTTCTGAGCACATGGATTTATATACTTCTCAGTTTAAAGACCTATGCCTTATTCAAACCATGTTCTTTCTGATCACCTGCTGTACTTCTGAGAACTGGTCAGTGAATCAGGATGACAGAAGAAGAATCAATGCCTTTGAGGATGGTGTTGGAGAAGAATACTGAATATCCCAGGGACTATCAAAAGAACAGATATTCTTGGAGAAAGTTCAACCAGAGTGTTTCCAGAGGAAAGGGTGGTGAAGCTTCATCTCACATACTTTGGATATGTTGTTAGGAGACACTAGTCCTTGGAAAGGAGCATCATGCTTGAAAAATTGGAGAGTCCGCAAAAGAGAGGAAGACCATCAATGAGATGGATTGATACACTGACTGCAGCAGTGGGCTGAAGTGTGTTGAGGATGTGATAAGGATGGTGCAGGGATAGGACAGGATTCAGATCTGTTCTTCAGAGGGTCGCTGTGAATTGTACTCAGTTCAATGGCCTCTATCAATAACAACCTGCCTCCCAAGAAGAGAGGTATTTATCAGACACATGAAGTAAGACTTTCAACTTTCTACTTGGCAAAAGGACTGGGAAAGTGTTTTACATCCCTGGGAGGTCTTAGGAAATACTAACTGACCCATTTCCTCCTTAAAACAAAGTAAAAATCCTTCTCACCTTGCTTAGCCATGCGTACATGCATTTAAGTTCTATATAAAATAAGAAACCTGAGTTTGGTTCGAAAGACGATGATGTGTGTGGCCAGTTAGGTTCAGTTGTGGTCAGTTGCCGTGGAATCCGCTCTCATTCCTGATAGCCTTCTGTGTAACACAAAAGCACAGCACCAAACACTGCTGGGTCCTTTGCCATCGCCATGATCTTTGTTATAATTGAGCCCGTTGTGGTGGCTTTTGCATCAGTTTATCTCAATGAAGGTTTTTCCTCATTTTCATAACCACCTACTTTGCCACACTTGATGTTCATCTCTAGCAAATGCTCTTTTCTGATGATATATCCAAAGTAACCAAGACTAAGTCTTGCCATCCTTGCTTCTGAGGGTAACTCTTCTCAAGCTGATTTTGTTCATTCCTTTGGCATATAGTGGTACAGTCTGTATCCTTCACCAACATCACAATTCAAGTACATTAATTCTTTCTCTCCTTTTCTTTCCAGGTTCCAATTTTCACATGCCTCTGAGACAGTTGAAATGGTCATGGCTTCTGTCAAGCCGGAGTCCTCAGAGTGACATTCTTGCCTTTTCAGATCTTTAGAGATACTTTTTAAAAGAGGGTTTCCTAGTGCAGAACATTATTTGTTATCTTGACTGCTCGTTCCACAACACTGATTATTTTTTTTTATGGAAGTAGAAAAATCTTTGACCATTTCTGGTTTTTTGCAACGTTGTTTTTTGGTCCAGTTGTGCAGATTTTCAGTTAGATCTCAGATCTTCTAAATGCTGAGTTTCTGTTGATCTCCAGAAGAAACTTCAGAATTGAGCCTGGGCAGGTGACTTCTTGGAGACTGAAGAATAGTCTTAGTTGGGTTGTCAGGAACATCATGCCACTGAGCTGGAAAAATGCTAGTTTGCCAGCTAGAGGGTTGTTTAGTTCAACTGCAGTGTGAGGAGGTTTGGAAGATAACTGGCAACTTCTAAAAAAAATTTTTTTAAAGAAAATGTTATGAAGTTGCATAAGATATAGAAGTTTTTCTAATAATAACAATAACAACAAACATTTAGTAAATGCTTAGTGTGGGCCAGAGAAGATTTGGTGGCATAATGTGTAAGGTACTGGACTGCTAACCAAAAGGTCAGCCGTTCAAATCCATAAGCCACATCTAGAAAGAAAGATGAACAGTGAAAAGATGAAAAGTGCAGTGGAGGGCTACTATGAGTCAGACTCGGTTCAGTGGCGATTAATTTTTGGTGTGGATGGGTCAGGCAGCATACTGAATTTATTGTAGATGGCATCTTATTTAATCCATACAACTCGGGAAAAGAAGTATAGTCATGATACCTTTCTTAAAATTCAGGACTTGAGACATAGGGAAGTGAAATAACTCCCTCAGCCTTGTATAGCCACTAAGTAGCTGCTTTCCTGTGCCTCTCTAATGAGATGAGACCCTGTACAAGAGAAAAGCTGAGGTCAAGGATATTTCTTTGAACAGAGTGCGAGGGATACAGTAAGTGCAGGTTCAAAGGACCATGAAGAGGTACTTTTGTCTTGTGACTTTATTGGCCACAGTTTCAAGAAGAAATATTGCTGACCTCGGGCTAAAGTCGTAGAAAATGCTGATATGTTAGAACATGTGTTTGGGAAAGATAGTAAGGGCCATTTGTTCTTTGTAAACTGAGGCCAGTGAAGATTGTGCAGAAGAATAAGATTACACACCTATAATTTAGCTTAATGGACATGTAGTGTGTACTCTCAAGACTCCCTTGCACAAGAGTAAAGTCATTGTACATTTAAATGCTTCCAGATGGAGAAACCATGGCCAAAGTCAAACAGGGAAAGGAGAGAGAAGGGAAGAAGAGAATTAGCTTGAATTGGCTTCTATGGGGAAAAAAATGCAGGAGAAAAAGATGGGTCCAAGGAATCCATCCGCTCTCCTCAGTCTTTGGAACCGAAAACTCCTTTCCCTTGGTGGCAATGATAAAGTCATGTCAAAGTAAAATGAGTAGGGGGCATCTGTTGGTAGCCGAGAAAGCCAAGGTAGTTTATTTAAACACTTTAGTGGAGAATAACTGACTCTTTTCTTGTCCTAATTTCCCCACACCCACCCTAAACCTTCCCTGGCTTTCTAACTGTAACTTCCTAAGAACATTCCCATGTTATGCCCCTTGCGTTGCCAAGCACGGTTCTTTATTTTACATTTGGGTTCTACATTTCAAACCCACTCAGTCTGGTAGTTTTAAGGGCTGAAGGGAAACGGCGATTTAGTTCTAAGAAAAAGGGCTCAAAAATGTTCTTGGAAATCAGCATTGTTCCCATTCATCATTGTAGCTTCTAATTCAATTTGATGAGTTAAATATAAGTAAATGAAAAACATGTGGATCAAATTTATGTAAAAAATGCACAGGGGTTTAAAAATTAGAGAAGGGTTTCTCGCCAAACACATTTTCGGTTTCACTGAACACGCGGTGCTGGAAAAATCCTAAGTTTGCCAAACCCGAAGAGCAGCCGCCAGGTTTGCTAAGCCTTCCTCAAACCTTCTGAGGTCTCAGGCAGGGATTTCTGGCCAGGAATGGAATTCCACAAGAGGCCCCTTCACCCCAACTAAGCTTTGGCTTGCTAGCTAGAGGCTACAAGATTGTAAGTGGGAGACATTCTGACTTTGCTCTGGTTTATGGCACCCACTTTTCTTTGTGTTAACACTACTTTCTTCCAATGAAAAGCAGAATACTTCCCCAGTCCAGTCTCCCATCCTAAGATACTCGCCATGGAACTTTTTATACGCTTCTCAAAGAGAGCCGAAGTCTCTGGATGGCACACATGGTGAATGCACTAGCCTTCCAAGCTTGAGTCTATACAGGGGCACCCTCAAAAGAAAGGTCTAGGGATCTACTTCTGAAAAGCCAGTCACTGAAGACTCTGTGGAGCCCATGTCTCCTCTGACACACATGGGGTCCTTATGCTTCAGAATCCATTCAGTTGCAGCTGACTCAAAGAGTTCAAGTGGAGAACAAAAGGACTTGTCTCCTCAAAACCACTGGAACCCAGACTTTCTGCATAGTCTTCTTTTCCAGAAACTCTCCCACTGCCAGCCTCGCACACACATCCCGTTGGGTAAATTACAGAGTGTCATATTACTCAGGCAACTTGGCTCCGGCCTACAGCCTAAGCCCTCCAGATGTTCTCTGTTCCACGCCCCTTTCTGGCCTGAGACAAGCTCTCTGTAGAACGAGCGTTCTTCTTAATTTCACCCTTACTTTCCAGTCTCCAGTCCAAGACTGTGCTGTTGCCTTTGGCCTCTTGGAAGAACAAGGTCTTTTTCTGTTTGAGGACCGTTTTGCAAAGCCAGCTCCTTCCTCACCTCCTCAGTTCCCTAACCAGACAGAACCAGAAGGAGCCCACATATTCTCTCATTTCGTTTTTTCTCTTCTCAGTTTTAGAGATTCTTGTCAGGACTTTTTTTAACTCCTGAGTATTCATCCAGCTCATTCTCAGTTCTTTTTATCTTGATACTACTTTTCATCGAAAGAAGACTTCTCTAAGAGAGTAAAGCCTTTGGACTCAAATACCTACATTCCATCGCCAACACGAACATTACAAGTGGTCTGCAGAAGTTATTTAACCCTGCCTTTCCCTCCCCTTCCTTTTGGTGTAGTGTGTTACCTGTTGGGCTGCTAGCAGAAAGGTCAGCAGTTCAAATACGCCAGCCACACCAGTGGAGAAAGATGGTAATTTGCCACTTTGGGAAACCAGTGGAGGGTCCCCATCAGTCACAGTTGACTTGACAACATTGGGTTTGGTTTCTTGAGATTGTCCTTTTCCTGAAGGTGGTGGAAACATGCCTGTTGACAAGTTGTTGTAAAAAATATAGTAAATGAAGGCATCTAAGAAATTGCTGGCACAAGATTTGGTATGTGGTAAGGATTTAAGTAACTATTGGCCTGCCTTCTCCACCTTCCTCGTAGACTTTACACTTGTGGATCCTCTGTACTTGCTTCCACATTAAAGGATAATGGCTATATTGTTTGGGATTCCCTTGTTGTCTCCCATGAAAACATGAATCGTCTCATGATCTCATGATTGCATTTACAATCTTGTTTTTCTTGGTGACTTGTTTTGCTCTGAGCACAATCCTGCTTGGAGAGAGAATATGTTTTGTTGTGTTTTGTTTCATAGTTTCGTTGGGCTGTCATAACAAATCACCACAAACTGAGTAGTTTATAAGAACAGAAATACTTTGTCTCTCGTTTAGAAGTTTTAGAAGCTAAAGCTTAGTCAAGATGTTGGCCATTGCCAAGGGCTAACCTCTTGGAAGGTTCTAGGTCCTTGACACTGCTTAGATTCAGATGGTTCCTGATGATCCTTGTCTTTCCTAGACTTGTGGGTTCATCACTCCTGCCCTTGCCTCCATCTTCACATGGCCATTTCTCCCATGTCTGCATCTCTGTGCTTCCTTCTCTGTCCATGAAAACACTAGTCATGTTGGATAGCGCTCACCCTTTTTCAGCATGACCTCATGTTAGCATCTTCAAAGACCCTGTTTCTAAATGAAGTTACATCCATAAGGACCACAGCTTAGGACTTCCAACATTTCTTCTTGGGAGATACAATTTAGTCAGTAATGTACTTTCCCCCCCCCAGTCTAACCAATTAATAAAAAATATTATTTTTATTGCATAATGACATAACATGCTGTATTCAATGAAACAAAGATTATTATTGTAAACAACAGATGATGTAAACAAACAATATGATCATAAGTAGATTAAAATATGTACATAGCCAAGTCTTAAAAGATATCTGAAATGATAACAATCATTATCTTTGTGTGGTAAATGGGGGGGAAAAAACTAAAAAAAGTTGTTTGAGTTGGTGTTTTGGGGATTTTTTTCCCCGTCCAGGCCTATTGAGAGGGGGAAAAATCTGTAAGAAGCAATGTGATGTAGTGGCTAAAACCCTGGATTTATAATTAGCCTTGGCTTTAAACTCTCTTAATTTACCATCTGGTCACCTTGAGACTATTACTTGAGCTAAATCTCAATTTCCTTTTCAGTAAAAAGGAGACAGTAGGATTGTTTTAAAAAACAAATGACAAATGGAAAGTCTTTAGCTCAGAACCTGGCATTTTAAACTGTTAGCTCCTCACCCCTGCTCTTCATGTACTAAACCCATGAAATTTCACTGGCTTTATCTGGAGGAATCATCAGTACCAGTGATGTTTGTTCATTAAAACACCAGGGAACATGCCTTCAGGGAATCGGAATTTTTGGCCAGCGGAGTAATGGGTCTAGCCAAAGAATAATCACCCATAAAACACTATGGTTCCTGCTTCCTAAAGGACAATAGAGGTTTGAAGAGAGGATAAAGAGCTACATGATCTGCAGAAGACGAGAATGAGTAGAACTGGAAAAAAGGAGTCTGATCTGAAGTAAAATTCTCCTTAGGAAGTAACTAAGTTTCAAAAATAAGCTTGAAGGAGAATTTGCTATAATAATGTTCATTCTACATTGCTTTAAATTGGACCAAGGAACCCTGGTGGCAGAATTAATGAAGTACTTGACTGCTAACCGAAAGATTGGTGGTTCACTCCCTGAGAGGACATAGTAATCCATTTCTGTGAAGGTTGCAGGCTTAGAAATCCAATAGAGAAGTTGTATTCCGCCCTGTAAGGTCGCGGTGAGGGGAGATCCACTTGACTACAGTGAGTTTTTTGCTTGTTTTTTGTGATGTGAGACTAGTGTAGTAGAGATGGTCTTCAACAAGGGTAATAGCATAGGAACTTTGGTTGAAAAACTCAGTCTTACAGCATATAGATGGGAGGAGTGGAGGCTTGGAGAACTCAAGACAAGGAGACCAAACGATATGACAAGTCCGTTACTGAACTGGGGCAGGAACTGTGAAACTGTAAAGAAAGAAGTGAGCTGAGAGTCATGTTTTTAAAAGTAATAAACCTAGTGGTATATTTGATTTAGAAAAAAGGAGGGCGCTCTGGTGGCCTAGTGGTAAGAAGCTGCGCTGCAATCCTGAAGGCACACAGTTTGATTCCACCAGCTGCTCTGCGGAAGGAAAATGGGCTGTCTTCTCCAGTGTTCTTAGCTGCCTCTGAAACCCCCCTGGAGGGTCACCCATGGGTTGGTTCTGAACAGTAGGACACAACAACAACAATAAAAAAAGAAAAAGCCCATGTTTTTAACCTATGAAAAAAAGAAAAAATGGTGGTCCTTATTGGAGTTTGAAAAGAAAATTAATTAATGGTGGTACTTACTGAGATTTAAGTGGAAAATGAATTAATTGTATGCCTTTTTCCCTCTGAGTTATCTGAACCAGTTTTGAATATAAACATAGGAGCTGTTGTTGTTAGGTACCATCGAGTTGAGTACAACTCATAGTGACCCCATGAACAACAGTTCTGAATCCCTGTTTTATCCTGTGTCATCCTCACACTTCCTGACACATGAGAGCCTAGGCAATCACCATGTTACTCCACCAGTCGAGGGTCTTCTTCTCCTATGCTGACCCTCCACTCTTCTAAGCTCCATGTCCATCTCTGAAGTATAGCACCTTCTAGCAACATGTCCAAAATATGTGAGGCGAAACCTCACAGTTCTTGCTTCCAAAGAGTACTCTGGCTGCACCCTCTCCAAGACATATCTGTTCTCTTGGCCGTCCACAGGGTGTTCACTGCTGTTCTCTAACACCACAGCTCAAAAGCATCAATTCTTTTTCTGTCATCCTTATTCATTCATTGTCCAGCTCTCAGAGGCACACCAAAGTGATCAGAAAGATCATGGCCTGAATCAGACGCACCTTAGTCCTCACACTGACGTCATTACTCCTCAATTATCTGGAGAGGTTTCTAATTGTATATTTTCCCAGTCCAATCAGTCTCTCCTTATTACCTGACTGCTGGCACCAAGGGTGTTGATTGTGGATCCAAGTAAGATGAAGTTGTTGGTCATTTCATTACCTTTATAGTATAGCATAAATATGTATAAAGTCAGATAGTAAAAAGTATGACGTTAGACAGTAAACTATGGTTTAGGTTTAAGACCAGGTTTGATTTATTGTTATTCTCGACTCAGATTAAATTTAACCCCTGGACAGCTATAAGTTCTTTTATCTCCCTACTCCACAGGGCCAGGGTTTTCCTCGTGTCTACCTCTTGAAGGACAGGAGCAGAGAGAACAAGAGCCACTTGTGAACAAGTAGGAACCAAGGGGAAAACTCGAGAGAGCTTATTGTTCCATGCTCCATCTCATCAGTCCTATAGGGAGAGAGAGCTTAGAAGTGTTGTATCCCAATTCAGTGCCTTTATGGACTGTGTAAGAAACACCAAAACTTAGGGACTTAAAGGAACAATTTATTCTTATCCTTCATAGTCCTGTGGGTTGACTGAACTCGACTGTGTGGTTCTCCCTCAGGCCGCCTCATGTGGTTACAGTTAAATGTCAGTTGGGCTGGAACCATCTGAAGGCGAGCCTGGGATAGATGTCCAAAATGGTTTTTTCACATGGCTGGCAGTGATGTTAGCTGTCAGTTTAAAATTCAGTAGTGGCAACTACACATGGCCTCTGCTTGTGATCTTGATTTCTCCTAGCATGGTCGCTGGGTTGTGAGGGAAAGCATCACAAGAACAAGAAATTCAACCGTCCCAGACAGAAACAGTAAGTCTTTTAACACCTGCCTCAGAAATCCCAGAATGTTGCTGCTGCCACATTGCATTAGTCTGCAAAGTCCCTAAGGCCATTACATATTTGAGGTAAGGGAAATTGGACTCCAACTCTTGGTGTGAGAAACAGCATGCTTTTAAAGGAGAAGGAATTGATGTCCACCATCTTGACTTTTCCCTACTCTAGATAATTATTTATTCCTCCAGTGCAAACTAATATGAATTGGTGGTTAGCTGTTTAGCCAGTTAATTATGAAAGAAATAGGTTCCAACAGAGGTAGATTTACGAAGAAGCTAATGGCACATAAGCTTCGTTTGGATTGGTCCCCGTGAGTGCTGTTTGGTGCTGGGAGATGTAGAGTGTTCTGAATGGCAGAAAAAACAAGGTAACAGTCAAGAAGGATTTCTAGGTAAACATTTCTCAAAAAAAGAGACCTCAGTTTTTTAAGACTTAAGTAATTTTGTGTAGTTTCTCATTGTGATCTCTCATTAAACATTCACATTTGTATCTAAGTTTGCATGTGATATTAAATTGTATTCTTTTTCTTAATGAGAGCCCCTCAACTTGTAAATCTCCCCTAGATACATGGAAATGATGCATTTTGTCAGAGGACATTTGAATGGGGTAGAGATTATATTTTTCCAACCTCCACTCCCAATTCCACACTACAGCAACATCTCTCATTGTATCTCTGTCTTCTTAGTTGAGATGCTGGACCCATGACTGCTGTTTGTCACCACTGTCACTTTAAATGTACCTGAGGACAAGATCACATTTAAGATGTTTGCAGAAGCTGCTTTTCATAGATAACTCTATAACTTGGTCTGGCAGTCTCTAATTTTTAGTCCAATGATAAAAACCACTCATGGTCTAGGGCCATACCACCCTGAACGCACCCGATATCGTCTGATATCAGAAGCTAAGCAGGGTTGGGTCTGGTTAGTACTTGGATGGGAGACTCCTAGCAATACCGAGTGCTGTCAGCAAAAAAACAAAACCAAAAACCCACTCGTGTGTATATATGCGTCATTTACAGACTATATTCAATTGACCAGTGACTTGAAATTTGCTAACCAGCTATTTGCATTAAACTAGAATATGAAATTTATTCCTACCGTAAAAACTCACTTGGCAGCTCATAAAATGAGTTGCCACACAAAGAGAACCAACCTCTGTGTTTGTATAAACATACCCTCTTGTTGGATGATCCCTCATTGAGAAAGAACTTTATTTCCTTTTTCATAATGTTCTGCAATTAAATTTGCAGCATCTTATTTTACAAATTGGCAAAGGAAGCTTATAATGGGGGGGGGGAGGAAAAATCTCCTTAGATATGTGCCACTTACATGAGATTTTCCTTACTTCAAACCCTCACTGTCCTGATACTGAATGTCTGGGTCTTCTCAAACATTCATGTATTATAAGAAGTTTAAGGAGTTTGTTCAAAAGGCAAATCCCTAGAATCCACTTCCTGAAAGATCGGACTCAGTAAGTGGAGCGTGAATCTTAGGCACATGCACATTATTAGACAGTTCCAAGATCACCCTGAAAAATACTGTCGTAAGCCATTCCTCCCTATGCATCAGGAACTACAGTTCTGCACTCCTGCAATGGCCTTCTGACACATCATGTGCTACTTCTGGACTGACTAGCATGGTTCATTCTGACTACTTGTTGGGTTTTTTCTAGGCTGGGAGGTTATGGATATTATACAGCTCATTCTCCACTACCTGAACACAGGTTCTCTGAGACCTGAGCCTCTAGCTGCAAAAACCTGCGATCAGAAAGATTAACTTCAGCAGGCATCCCACAGTATTCCAATGGCTACTGAGTCTCCTCTTCCACGGAGAGAGACGTAGTAACTCACTGACTGGCCTCTGAGTCACTGGAGATCTGTGAAAACCTGCCATTGTGAAGAGCCCTATAAAGTAGTAATGCTCTGTGGTTATTTCCAGTCCCTTGGCCAAAAGCAGCAACCACAGGAATAAAGAGTAGTAATTTCATTATTTGCACATCAGGTGACAATATAGTCGATCATCAAAACCAGAATATATTGTTTTTAAAATGAAAGGGGCATTATTAATAATTATGAAGAGGAAACAAAAATAAACCAGAAGTATTCAAGGAAAATGAGAATATATGGTCACTCTGTTTATGTCTCAACTAAACAGAGTGAATCCTGAAGAGATCGGAGGTAACTCGTTCCAACCAGACTATACCCATGTACTTGTATTCACTTGCTAGAATTTCCCAATCCTCAGCTCCGTTAAAGTGAGGATTGGATTTGTCTTCAGACTGAGCTAGATCACAGCTCATTTGTTCACTCATTAATTCAGTGGGTCCTTGATTCAGGGATGACCAAGGCTTTGAGATTCCAGAAAAAGGAGTCTATATCATGAGAGGGTCCCAGCCTGTGAGTAAAATTCCTGTATCTTCTCTCATTGTTTAAGTTGTAAAGTACCAGACCTCATGGGGAGAAAATGACTCGACGCTGTGGCAGCTGGTCAGTGGGAATAAGTCAATGTTGTCTTTACAATACCTGCTATTTTAAGTAGTTGAGAAAGATTTTGTGCTATTAGACTATAGCTGCCCTGCAAATTCAAATATTTGTTTTATCTGTAGACCCAAAAAAAGAAGTAGGGCAAAACTTTAAGTATATCTGTGGTATGCTTCAAATATAAAATTATACCCATAGCCAAAACAACTCTTTTGGTTTAGTGTGAACAGCCAACATATTTGTAATATTAAAATATCACTTGATCTGTTTGCAACCAAACCTTCTGAGGTCATATGGCCTACCACATCTATGTCTATAAAGAGTCATAGATTATTAGAGCCATACGTGTCCCCAGTGGCCACCAAGTCCTAGGCTTTCATTTTACAAAGGAAGACATTGAAGACTTGCGAAGTCAAGTCTCAACCTTCCCACTCCCCAGTAGGAATCCAGGACTGTAGCCAAACTGGACTGTGGAAAGCTGCCCTAGCCTACCAACCCTCTCGTATACCCTGAGCCCGTGGCCCCCACAGTTCTCGCTGTGTAAGGCACAGAATGTCCGTCTGCTCACCCCCTCACACTCTCCTTCATTCACAATTCACAAGAGATAGTCGCGAGAACGAAAACTCAAAAAACAAAGTTGGTTTTTAACTAGTGAAAAAAAAACAACACACAGAGGTGGATACTGAATCCAAGTTTCTTACCACTAAATTCACTGTTTGTTCCATGGTACCATGTATAGGTAGATAGAAACATGACAGAGAATTTAGATACAGACTTGGAGTTCTGCCATTTGTAACAGTAGGAGAAATCTACCAGGACTGTTTTGCATGCTAATGACATACATCTGGCAGTAATGAACTGTGAGGTGCCAGGTGAGAGGAGCGCTGATAGTGATGGTTCAGGTTATGTGTTCACTTGGCTGGGCCATGAGTCACAGTCGTTGGACAGTTACAGAATGACGCAGCTATTCACTGGTTTTGATCAGCTGTGGTTATCCTCCACATCAATTTTTGCATAATGACCTAGTTTGCGGACTTAACCAGGTCAGTAAGTGAGCAGTGGGTGTATTTCATTGTGCTTTAGCTGGGAGTGTATATGGCATTTTAGGTTCCCCTATGACATTTTTATACAAATTGTCTTATATTTTTGGTTACAGTTTGATGACACTGGTTAAAGCAGAGGTCTCTGGCGATCTAGTAGGTAAGGAGTTGTGCTGCCCACTTAAAGGCAGGCAGTTTGAATCCCCCAGCTGCTCCATGGGAGGACGTTGGACAGTGTACACCCTGCTGGTGGGTCACCTATGGGTCAGTTCTGTCTCAAGGGCAATAAGTTAGAATTTTGAGTGGTTAAAGCATTCAGCTGCCGATCGGAAGATCACCAGTTTGAACCCACTAGCTGCTGCACTGGAGACAGACATGGCAGTCTGCTTCTGCCACGATGTAGCACTTCAGGAACCCAGTAAGGCAAGTCCCGCCCTGTCCTGTAAGTTCACTGGGAGTTGGAATCCACTCAGCGGAGGGGCAGTGGGTCTCTTGTTTGGGGCTCCTCATTGCCATTCTGTCTGCTCTGTTTCCACTGCTCCGGTTTCTCGTCCCTCCTTGCTTTCTCATCTTTATTTTGGGGTAATGGTTGACCATTTGGTCTCATGTAGTTATTAAAGGAAGCACATTACACACAGGTGTCATTATTTATTTCGTAAACCAATCTACTACTTACTTTTTTTTTTAAAGTAGCTCAAAGAAGCCAGCGTCAGCTTCCAGTAGCATGAGCCCTCCTAGCATGCCACCAGAATCTCATCAGTGACGGGAGCATGTAAACATTTATTAGACAAACGCTGAAACAGCAACCTGTGACAGAGTGCTAAGTGCACGCGCTGTATTTATTAGAGGGATGCCTGTCATGCTCCTGTGTGGCGTCGGTGCCCAGTGATGGCATTAAGGACATCACTTTAAGTGCTCAGAAGCCACGAGTTGAGGAGAGCAGTCAGCATTTGGCTCATTCAAGGGCAGATTAGCCAAGGTTCTTGTTTCCCCCTGACTTATCACTGCTCTCTCATGTCTGAGTTTTTCTGTTTGTTAACATCTCCCCGGAGGACAGGGCAGAGAAAAGAGTTTGCTACTTCTGTTAAACTTCAGCCCTTTCAATGCTGATATTACAATTGGTGACTATTTGGGAATGAGGAGCTAAGAAGTAAAATCTGTTGAGTCAACATGCGATTAAGTGGTGTTCTGAAATGAATTTCATGAATTTTCCCTTCCTTTTTTCCTCCCTCATTTATTCTTTTGCTCAGCAAATATGCCCTGAAAAACTCTGTGGTCTAGCACCAGGAAAGATGTGGCCAGGCACACAGAGGGAATGTAAAATGGGATCTCTGGCTTCTGATCTAGAAGGAATGGAAAGAAAAAGTTAGCAATTTCTGAAGCTTATTTGGTTGAAGTTGGGTATTCACTGAAAGATGACTGAGTGTCCTTAAGTGGATTCTCATTGATGGTGACCCTGTGTGTGTCAAAGCAAAACTATGTTACACAGGGTTTTTCACATGACTGGTTTTTAGAAAAGTAAATCACCAGATTTTTCTTCAGAAGTGCTTCTGGGTAGACTGTACTTTCCAGCCTTCCAATAAGCAGCCAAATTTAAACTATTTGTCCCATCCAGGTTATATAGTAAATGTTCAACAAACATTCAATAAAGGATAATTCCACATAACCCCGTCTCTCACCTGCTCCAAGGAACTCCCAGAATCTCAGAAATGTGTATTTCCCTTCTTTTTCGTAGATGGGGGCGTGGCATAGAGAAAAGCCACTAGAAACTCTAATCTCCTCCATGTACTCCCTAGACAAAGGCATTTCTACAGCACAGCTCCTCCCACCAAGCCTGCCGAGTAGTCTCCCTCTCAGATGTCTGAGTCCTGAAGCCTCAGAGCACATTAACTTGATGAGAGGCTTCCAGGAACATCAAGGAACTATATGAGGAATTGAACAGGGGAACTTGGGAGGTGAGTGGTCTGAGTGAGGAAGGCCACCACTGCTTCAGGGAGAGGCCACGACTCTAAAGCCTGCTGGAATCCTTTGAATCCCTTACTGCCCGCAAGGATGAGCGAGACGTGGGGTGACTTGCTCAGCAGTCCAGTTCTCCTGAAAGCATTTTCACAAAACGTTCTGCATCACAGGTTAATATATAAGACACGAATTGTAAGTGGAAAGTTGGCAGAATCCTCTGGAAATTGGCTAAAGGGCAGGAAACAAAGGGTGGCAGTAAAAATCTAAAAGGAGGTTAATTGGGGAGTGCCTTTGGGAATAGGGTTGTGACCAGCTTTTTATTATTTACATAAAAATTACTTGGAGAATGGTATCAAAAAGGATTTTCACTTTGGCTAATGAAACTGCATTAGAGAGCAGTGTGTGCATTAGAGAGAAGGGTGTGTGTTAGAGACAAATGCAAATAATGGAGTTGGGGAAGGATTCAATTTGTTGATGGCAGTGAGAAGTAGTGTTTCCTCATGCATGTGTATTTGTCAGCCCACACCCAGGCTGTTGGTGAGATTTCCATTTGAGTTGTGGAAAAGACAACATCAGTCTCAACAATTTGCCCCTCCTCATTACTTGAGCCAACAGACAGCACGTGAGGAGGTTTTGGCATCTACTTCAGGGCAGGCCCTGAAATTAAGTGGATGTTATCTTCAGATCTGGGATCCTTTTTTAGAAGGACCTGGAAGGTGGGTGGACTCTACTATTTAGCTTCAAGCAAAGAGTTGGGCCACTGTGCATCTCCACCACTGTTATCCTGTGCTAGCCATCAGAGCTCCAGTTACCCCAGAAACTTACTCTAGGTATCCCCATATTGGTTTTGTTTTCTAGGGCTGCTGTAACAAAGTACTACAAACTGTTGTTGTTGTTATGTGCCATCAAGTCGTTTGCGACTCATAGCAACTCTATGTACAAGAGCCCTAAAAGCCGTTCTATCCCATGTCAACCTCGCCATCTCAAACACCCTCATTCCCACTACTCCACTCACAGAATCAATCCATCTCATCGAGGGTCTTCTTCTCCTGCGCCGTCCCTCCACTCTCCCAAACATGATGTCCCTCTCCAAGGACCACTCCCTCTTTGCAACATGCCCAAAGTATGTCAGATGAAGCTTCAGAATCCTTGACTCCAAGGAGCATTCTGGCGTCACCCTCTCCAGGACAAAACAAACTAGGTGACTTAAAAAAATTAGGACGGTATCCTGTGTGGACTGCCAGGAAAACAAACAGATTCATCTTGGAGAGGATTATACCAGGCTGCTCCTTGGAGGCAAAGATTCTGGGGCTTCGTCTGACATACTTTGGACATGTTGCCAGGAGGGACGGGTCCTTGGAGAGGGACATCATGCCTGGGAGGGTGGAGGGACAGTGCAGGAGGGGAAGACCCTCTATGAGATGGATTGATTCGGTGACTGGGGTAATCGGGATGGGTGTGTCAGAGGCAGTGCAGTTGGCGCAGGATAGAGCAGGGTTTAGGGCTGTTGTGCATAGGGTCGCTATGAGTCGAAAACGACTCGACGGCACATAACAACAACAACATCCTGTCATAGTTCTAGAAATTTTAAATCAAGGTGTTGGTAGCTAGCCTGGTCCGATGATTCTTGGGAATATGTCCCAAGTCCCTCTCTGAGCTGCTGGCAAGTGCCAGAAATCCTTGGCATTCCTTGATTGTGGACACATCACTCTAGTCGTGTATCTCTGGTGGTCCCTTAATCTCATCAATAATTAACAGCCTCAGAAACTCAAGAGACACTCTCAAAGAGAACTCTGGTGGGTTAGTGTGATAAGAAGTTGAGCCAACCCAAAGTCATGTGGTTCGAATCCACCAAGTGCTCTGAAGACAGGACAGTCCCCTCCCATGCCGTTTACTGCCTCTGAAAACCTGCTAGAGACTCAGCTATGTGTTAGTTCTGACCCAGTGGTACACAACACACGAGTTTGGATTGACTCAAAGGTGGTGAATGGTGGTGGTGGTGGTTTCAGTTTTATAATCTAAGAAGCCCGAGAGCTCCAGTGGCATAGACTGTAAGCAGTTTCACTGCTAACTGAAAACAGCACATCTCTTCTGGTTTTGAGTCCACAAGGGATCCTCGGTATCATTGTAGTCTGCAGCCTTGGAAACTGATTAGAGGGTCACTGTATGTTGGAATTGACTCAGTGGCAGACAGATAGAAAGCTAAATGGTTCCCTAGTGGTACAAAGCCTTAGTGGCTGCAAGCCAAAAGGATGGTGATTCAAATCCACCCAATAATTCCACAAAAGTATGCTTTAGCAATTTGCTTGTAGATTATAGCCAAAAAATAATTTTTTTTTCGAAGATAGTTCTACAATAAGTTGTTGTTGTATGCCGTCAAGTCAGAACTGAGCCATAGCTGGCCCGTCAGCAGGCTTTCAGAGGCAGTTAATCACATGGGAGGAGATTGCCCATCCTTCTCCTGCAGAGCAGCTGGTGGATTCAAACCATGTGCCTTTGGGATTACAGTGCAGCATCTTACCACCAGAGCTCCCTGTCAATAATAACATACTCTACTATAGTTGGAACTCATTTGTAGCTAACTCTTTAATGGGTTTCCAAGGCTATAAATCACATGGGAAGAGACAGCACATCTTTCTCCTGTGGAGCTGCTGGTGGATTGAACTGCTTACTTTTGCATTGACAGTGCAGCTCCTTACCACTAGGCCACCAAAGCTCACTAGTGTCCTGTAGGCATAGACTACAAAGGCATCATAGAATTCACTGAGCCTGTGGTACCTTTCTTTTCAAGCCCAGCCCACTAGAAGTCCTCACTGGCCTTGGGATTCAGAGTGTGTGTCTGCAGCATCAGCATCACCTGGGAGCACATTAGTGCCGCGCAGTCTCAGGCCCTGCTCCTGACCATTGTACTTTATTCACGGCGATGGTCTGTCAGTGGTCGAAGCTGTGTGTAGCTTTTCAGGTGGAACAAGATTGAGAGGAGCTTCCTAGGCAGACGAGGAAGGAAAACCTGGAAACCTACTTCCAAAAAATTTGCCAACTCAAGTACTTGGTATCGAAACCATCTAATCCACAGCTGCTCATGGGGATGGTGCAGGCGCGGCTAGCATTGCATTCTGCTGCAGGGGGTCACCAAGAGCTGGGGGCCAACTCAAGGACACTTAGCAGCTACAGCTACTGCTGCACTAAATTAGAATCTGAATTTTAATAGGATTCCTCAGGTGATTTTTATGCACATTAAAATTTGAGAAGCACTGCACCAAAAACCACAGGAAATAAAGCAGAGGTGGGGGTTGGTTGCTTTTGGTAGAGTGAAAATCAGACCATGTGAACCCAGTGGCCCAAGGACGAGGACGGAACTCTGGCATTCAGGACTTTGCAGTCTGCTGTGAACATAGCTCCTCCTTCCCGCTTTAATCTGGCTTATAAGGCAGTGTCTTCAGAATGTGAGTTTAGCGTTTAGTGAGCGTGCCTTTTTAGAAGATGTTAAAAGCCAATACAGTGCACCCCTGCGTGTTCTTCCCGAGTGTTGTTCTGAGCTGAGCCATTAGCTAATTGTCAGCATCCAGCCCACAGGCCACCAGCCAGGCACCTGGAGGCTGCTTTGAGTTCCAGGGCTTCATGAATAGGTGTGGGACCTTTGTTTTGTCCTATGCTAACTGTTCATCCACCATGCGAGCCCCACAGCAGGGCTTCATGGGCCTGGGCAAACCTTTTTGTAAGTGGGAGGCTGGGTATTTCAAGACCTGAATTTGAACAGTATGTAGCCCTCTTATATTCCTTTTAAGTCTGAGAGAGAACAACAATGACTACCTCCGCTCTCCTTTCTCTTTCCCACCATACAGCTCTCACTGGACCTTGGTGTCACAGCAGAGTAATGAGAGAGGTAGGGAGCTCTGGTGGCTTAGTGCTAAGGAGGTAAGGAATTGTGCTGCAACTCCAAAGGCATGTGGTTCAAATCTGCTTCTTGAGAGAAAGGTGGACAGTCTCCACTGTGTGATTTACTGCCTTTGAAAACCCGTTGGAGGGTCAGCTATGAGTTGATTCTGACTTGACGGCACATAACAACAAATGAGAGGGACTGGAGGAGCCACAGCATGACGGTGACCTACTTCTATCTTCCAGTTATGAGGTAGTGTAGAGAGAGGCTTATTCCAATATCCCAATGATACCAAATTAGGAGGAACCAGCTGTGGCCAAACCCAAATGAAGCTCCATTTTTGTTCTTATTTCATTCTTATTAGTTTGGCCAAGGCTGCCCTGTACTCTTCAAAGAGCTTATGGGGATGTTGAAATAACTAAGCTCTTCAAGGCTGAGAGATATGAGAAAAAAACATTTGCCAAGATACACTTTGAAGATTCGAGCTAAGTGTGTGTTCTCTGTAACTTGACCTAGCTTGTGGGGACGTTCTCAAACCCAGTTGCAGACCCATCATTACACGAGCTCAATCACTTGTGCCTTGGAGCAGGCAAACCAAGAGGTGTTTCAAATGACTCCACTAAATAGAAGATGTTTTCCTCAATCTCAGACAAATGAATGCACAGTAACTACGAAGAAGCATGCCCTAGCTGCTGCTTCCTCACATACTGAGAGCTCCTTAGAAGCAGGGAAAGCTGTTGTGTGTCTTTGGACCTAGAGAATCTAACACAAAGTTAATTTTTTTGCTAAATGATTATTGAATGGATGAACCATTACAGTATCCACTCTTAAGGCACTGTCTAAACAACCCCTCAGTTATTATGTTTTCAAACCTTTTCTTCCTTATCAATGACTAAGCACACCCTTTGGCTCCTTCATAGTTGTATATTGGCTCCACGTGTCTGTACAAGCAAGTCGCAGATGGAGGCTGCCCCCATCTAAGAGCATACCACATAATCAAGTCCATGACCGTGCATACCTGAAAACCAGTAGGCTGAGCAGGAAAAGAGATGGTGAATCCAAAGCCAGTTTCTTAGAGGGAATAATTGTGTAATGTGTGAGGTTTGGAAGACGTGTTCCCAACTTCTTAAGCAGGGGTATTCCTGTTCTTTTTAGGTCAGAGTCTATGATCTCTCCAAGTATGAGCACGGAGCAGATGATGTGCTGATCTTGGCCACTGATGGACTCTGGGATGTTTTGTCAAATGAAGAAGTGGCAGAAGCAATCACACAGTTTCTTCCTAACTGTGACCCAGATGATCCTCACAGGTTTGTGCATCACTCTGATTGTAAGGTCTTCAGTCTTGCATGATGTGACTGAAAGGAATGATAATCGTGCTGTTTTAATCTTTAATGATTTCTAGGAGAGGCTGATGCAAATGAGATGGGACCCAAACTGCAGAAGGACACTCTTTTCTTGTTATAGGTGCTTTCTGGGCCAAATAAAAATCCCAGACAAATGCATGCAGAGTAAGTGTCACCTAAATATAAGTGGTAAAAAGTTTTGTTAGATATTTCAGCAGCATAGCTTTCTCATATTCTTACTCCATAGCCTCCAAAGTAAGAATAATATGCTCTCTGACCCTTCAGATAAAAATTATGTAGATGCTCTTCGATGACTTCTATCCATTGGAGAAATACTTTGAGAAACATTGGGGGGAAATAGAAAGATGAGCATAAGCATCCCTTTCTAATGGAGTCACAATGTAAATATCCTTAACAGCCCTGGTTGACTCATAAAAGCAAGCAAAAGGCCCACCTGTAAGAGGAAGAGCTCTAACTCGGAGCGCAAGGAAACAAGGCACCATTACTGAACGCCAGCAGAAGCCACAGGAAACAGAGTTTGACCTCTAAATCCTTCATGATTTGAAGCGTTGTTTTCATCAAGTCAGAACCAACTCATGCCCGTCCAGGTTTTCAGAGACAGTAAATTGCAGAGGAAGAGATTGTCCATTTTTCTCCCTGGAGCAGCTGGGACATCACAACTCCTGACCACGGCGCCACTAGAGCGCCCTCATTATTAAAGCCAACAGACAAAACTCTATAACATGTTTCAGAAAGCATTTTTAGAAGCATTGAAAATAAGAGAAGAAAACATAAAAATGACTAAGATAGTTTTGGGGGTGTTTTTTTAAAAAAATAAAGCAATGGAACTTTACGAGATGAAGACTCTACAAATTGGAATTAGATGTTCAATGATGTAAGCAGATTAGAGACAGCTGAAAAGAACATTGGTGAACTGGAAAATTGATTTGAATAAGTAATTCAGAGTGTGGCTCAGAGGGACAAAAGGAAAGGAAATGGTTATTGAAATCGTGGTAGAAATTTACAGGCCAGAAACTCTAGCAGTCTTAAGTGTGAAATCTATAGACCAGGTGGTAGATTGGAACCTGAAAGAGTGTTAGAGGCTTGAGGCAGAATTCCACCCCCCTTTGGGAAACTTCAGCTTCTGCTCACAAGGTCTTCATCTGATTGGAAGAGGCTTTACCCACATTACGAAAGACAATCTGATATACTTGAAGTCAACTAATTGTATATGTAAATCACATTTGAATACCTTCATAGCAAAAGCTAGTTATTTGGCAAACTTGATGCCATAGCCTAGCCAGATTGATCAAATTAATCGTAACATGGCTAACCCACATTGTTTATCTGGTTCTGCCTATGTTAGCCACATAAATATGTACAGAATAATTATTGTCACTTTAATGTGCTTGGGAGGCAAAGACGAAAAGAGCTGTCTGTCTACAGACTGTATTCTTTTCCTGTATCCAGGCTACTAGTAAACTGTTTTACATTGTTCAATTTATGGGCCTTATGTACATAATAGTATCCGATTTAAGAGCAGAATCAACCCAGCTGAAGTAGTGGAGCTCTGGGGGCCTGGTCTGTAGGGACTCCAGAAGTCCCACTCTACCACCAGCTCCAGGGGACAAAGATGGGTGTTCTCTTCCTGTGTGATTCCCAGCCCCCCAAAAACCATCTAGAGGGGTCAGTTTTGACTTAATGGCTGGCAATTGTTTGTTTCTTAAAGTAGCAGCTAAATCTACACTTGGACCAGGAAGCAGTGGTCAGAATAGAGCAAGGAAGCCCTGCATGATTCAGGATCAGGAAAGATGTGCATCAGGGATTCATCCTGCCTCCATACCTTTTCAACCTATATGCAGAACAGATTGCTCGGGAGGCTGAATTTGATGGGGAGGGATGTGTCATCAGGATTGGAGGAAGAATCATCCACAGACTACATTATGCAGATGACACAACCTTGCTTGCTGAAACTGAGGAGAACAAGAGGAGTGTGCTGCAGAAGGTCAAGGACTGCAGTCTTCAACATGGATTGAAGCTCAACATCAAGAAAACAAAGATTCTCACCACTGGGCCAATTGGCAGCTTCACGATAGACAGAGAAGATATTGAGATTATTAACAAAAACTTCAGCTTGCTTGGTTCCACAGTCAACACTCTTGGCACCAGCAGTCAGGAAATCAAAACATTAATTAATTGCAGTGTGGAAAGTCTGCTGTAAGGGACCTCTCTAGAGTACTGAAGAGCAATGATGTCAATCTGTAGACTAAGGTGCGCCTGTTACTGGCCAGGGTCTTCACAATTACTTGCTACACATAAAAATCCTGGACAGTGACTAAGGATGAGAGAAGAAGAATCAGTGCCTTTGAGTTGTGGTGCTGGAGAAGAGTTTTGAGCATACCATGAACTGCCAACAGAACAAACAGGTCAGTCCGGGAGAGAGGGAAACCAAGCTGCTCCCTGGAGGCAAGGATTGAAGTTCCGTCTCGCATACTTTGGGCACGTGGCCAGGAAGGAGCAGTCCTTGGAGAATAACATCATCATTAGAAGTATGGAGGGACAGCAAAGGAAAGAGAGACCCAGGATGAGATGGATTGACTGAGTGGCTGGAGAAATGGGATTAGGTCTGTTGGAGACAATGAAATTGGCTCAGGATAGGGCAGGGTTCAGAACCGTTATGCATAGGGTCACTATGAGTTGAAGGCAACTCGACAGCACGTAACACACATACACACAAAGAAGAGAAAAAGATAACAGAATAGAGGATAAATTTAATGAAGATAAATAACAAGGCTAAAATGTAATTCTTTAAGGCAACCAGCAAAGTAGATCATTTTCTTATAAGATTAATGAAAAGTAAAAAAAAAAAAAATTCATGAAAAGTAAAATGAGGTAAATACAATTAGAAATGAAAAACGATACTAGCATAGTTGATGCAACAATTAAAATAGCATAAGAGGCTATTAGGAATATGTACATATGCTTAAATAGGAAAAGTCAACATTGTGAGAATAGTATGTCTCTAAATTAATCTACAATGTCAGTGAATTATTCTGTTGATATAAAAATTTCACCTGACATTTTTTATGCAACTCTAAAAGCTGATTCTAAAATATATATGGAAGAAGAATGAAACATTTCTGAAAAATGGAGGCAGGATGTTTGGAAGATTTTGTGCTTGATGGTAGGACAATGCCAGAATTAAAACCATGTTGGAAAAAGAGAAATTTACTTCTTACTCAAAATAAAGTCTATTAAATAAAGGTTCTGATATAAAAGGCAGAAGTACATGTAACTTTCAAAAAAAGGAAACTACCTTCATGATTCTGGACTAGGAAGGAATTTCTTCCTCAATAAAGCACAGAATGTACGTACAATGAAAGTAAGTTTGATACATTTAAATGCACTTAAATGTGAACTTTGGCTCTTCAAGAAGCACCTTCACAACACAAAAAAGGCACTGTGAACTTGAAGAATAGAAATGCACACTGAAGAATAGATATGCACATTTTATAAGAGAAAGGATTCTTACCAATAATCTGTAAGAAATTACCAAAAATAAGGAAAACTGAATCCGGCAAAAAAAAAGAAAAAATTAGTAAGGAGCATATAGTCATCACGCAGAAAAAAAATATAGAAATTCTTTTTAAAACTCCATCTCAATGATAGGAGAATCACAGAGAGAAAACACTCTGAACTATGGTTACTCGCCAAACTGGTAACATATAAAAAGTCTGATAATTTCAAGAATTAACAAGGATGTGGAACAGCTTGAACTGTCCCATTTGGCACACAGGTTTGTGAATTTGTAGAATCGCTTTGGAAGACAGCTTCGCCTACCTCATGAAGTTAATCATAAACATGTCCTATAACCCGGCAGTTGTATCCCTGCAAATGTACCTTAATTTATGGAATGAATTGTGGCTAGCCTAAAGTATCCATTGAATTCCTGGCCCTCGTGCCTGTAAATGAGGTTTTGTTTCTAAATAAAGTTTTTATCTTCTTATGTTATTAAGAATATAACAGGGAAGGACGAATCTTAAACCTAATCATCTCTGAGTTATAATAAGAGCAGAACCAACAAGGGACACACATAGGGAGGACAGATGCGAAGGTCCACCAGTACTCACAAAATCACTGCCAGAAACTGAAGAGTCAGTGATGGCAGGACCTCAGTTTGATCTTTTAGGCTTTAGAACTATGAGAACACAAAATTCTGTTTTTAATGCCACCCCCTTACTGAATTCCTGTTATGTCAGCTGTAGGTAACTGAGATTCCTAGAATAATGATTCTGAAAGAATGGTATGGTTGTCAGCCCTGAAGTTGTCACTATCACCTTGTTAGGAATGCAAATTAAGAGATGCAGGATGGATAAGGACTAGAATACAACAATAAGGAGGAATGAGCCAAAAACAGAGCTCGTTAGCAAGAAGGACCCCGAGAACATAATATTGAGTTTAATAGGCAAGTCCCAGAAGAAACATATACAGTGATTCTCCTGAGTTCAAGTGTAAAACTAATGTACTGTTTAGGGATCTAGACATAAAAGGGTATATAAATAAAAAGAAAAGAGTAAGAATTAAGATGAAATTGAGTATCCTTTTTTTTTCCTTGGGAGAGTAAATGACAAGAACTAAGGAATAGGTGCTAAAGGGTCCTCAGTGGGCATCTTAGGTGCTTACCAGTATTTTCTGTTTTTTTAGCTAAGTAGCAAAGTTAAATGTTTTCACTTTTTTTGTTATGTTGTTGTTATGTACCATCAAGTCGCCTGCAACTCAGAGTGACCCTGTGTCCAACAGTTCTAAACCAAGTTCTATACTGCACCGACCTTATTGCCTCTGACACACCTAACCCCATTACCTTAGTCACTGAATCAATCCATCTCATCGATACTCTTCCTCTCTTGCCCTGTCCTTCTACCCTCCCAAGCATGTTGTCCCTCTCCAAGGACTAGTCCCTCCCTACAACATATCTAAAGTATGTCAGACAAAGCTTCAGGATCCTTGCCTCCAAGGAGCAGCCTGGTCTCACCCTCTCTAGGATGAACCTGTTTGTTCTCCTAGCAGTCCATGGTATATTCAATACTCTTCTCCAGCACCACAGCTCAAAGACATCAATTCTCCTTCTATCATCCCTAGTCATTGTCCATCTCTCTGATGCATAGCAAGCAGTTGCAAAGACCATGGCCTGGATCAGGCGCACTTTAATCTCCAGAGTGACATCGTTGCTCTTTAGTACTTTGGAGCCATCTCTGACAGCTGACTTTTCCAATGCAATTTGTCTTTTAATTCCCTGCTGCTGTTAACAATACTGTTGATTGTGGAGCTAACCAAACTGAACCATTAACAATCTCAATCTCTTCATCATCTATCATGATGCTGCCAATCATCCCAGTGGTGAAAATCTTTGTTTTCTTGATATTGAGCTTTAATGCACATTGAAGGCTATAGTCCTTGACCTTCTGCAGGAAGCTCTTGAAGTCCTCAGTTTTAGCAAGCAGGGTCATGTCATGTGCATAATGCAGATTGTTGATGAGTCTTCCTCCAATCCTGATGCCACATTTCTCCTTATTGAGCCTAGCCCTCTGGATAATCTGTTTGCATAGAGATTGAAAAGGTATGGAGATAGGACACATCCCTGGAGTACATCCTTTCCAATTTTGAACCATGCAGTGTTTTCTTGCTCTGTTCTGACAGCTACCTCCTGGTCCAAGTATAGGTTTCGCATAAGCACAGTCAAGGGTTCTGAGATTCCATTCTTCTCAGAGTCAGCCACAGTTTGTTGTGATCCACACAGTCAAACGCCATTGCATAATCAATGAAACACAGATAGACATTGCTGTAGAATTCTCTGCCTTCAGCTACGATCCATCTAACATTGGCTATAGTACCTAGTACCATGGCCTCTTCTAAACCCAGCCTGCTCTTCAGGCAGTTCTCTGTTGATGTGCTGTTTTCCAGTCATTTTTGGATAATTTTCAGCAGAATCTTTTGTTATCCATATGTCTATTTATTTGTATATACAAAAGACAGTTTAGTCTAGTGATTATTCCTGTGTTGTGTGCCGTTGAGTAAGAGCCGACTCCAATGAGTTTTCAAGGCTGTTCATCGCTGGGGAGGTTATCACCCGTTCTTCTCCGGCGGAGCATCTGGTGGATTCAAACTGAGTGCCTTTGGTGTTGCCGCGCAGCCTCTTGCCACTAGGCCCGAGCTCTCTAGGCTGGTTATTAAGAACTTTGAATGTTTGATGACTTAGTAGGTAAAGGAACTGTGCCATCCACCCAAGTGCAGGCAGTTCACGTCCACCAGCTACTCTTGGGGAAAAAGATGGTCAGTCTCCTCCTGTATGATTTTGTTGTTGTTGTTAGGTGCCATCAAGTCGAGTACAACTCCTAGCGACCCTGTCAACAAAAGATGTGAACCCTGTTCTATCCTACACCATCCTCACACTTCCTGACACACAAGAGCCCATTGTAGCAGTCACCATGTCAATCCACCTGGTTGAAGGTCTTCCTCTCCGTCGCTGACCGTCCACCTTTCCCAGCATCATGATTGATTTACAGCCTCTGAAAACCCATTGCGGAGTCAGTTATGAGTCAGTTCTGACTTGATGGCACTTAAAAAATATCCTGTGTTCAAATTCTGGCACTGCCACTTTGTTCTTGTGATGTTGAAGAAGTTTCTGTGCCCTTAGAATCTTCATCTGTTGAATAGAAATTCCAGAAGTACCAACATCTAAAGTGAAGTGGCAGGCTTATAGTGAGCACTACTGGAAGAGTTTGTTATTGCTGTATGTTGTATAAGTTTAGACACACAAAAAAAGTATTCTTTTAAAGAGGAAAAAAAATAGAGATGTAACATTCCTCTCTTCCAAGGACTGTTTGAT
The DNA here is from genome assembly GCF_000299155.1 of Elephantulus edwardii. Classification (NCBI taxonomy): domain Eukaryota; kingdom Metazoa; phylum Chordata; class Mammalia; order Macroscelidea; family Macroscelididae; genus Elephantulus; species Elephantulus edwardii. The sequence continues at coordinate 6,120,656 of NW_006399797.1, read as the reverse complement.
GTAATTTTGTTTAGGTACAGGGGAATTGATTCTTCTATTTGAATTCAAGTTTGAGTTTTTCATTTAGTTTGCGCTTTATAATCTTGTGAGTGACAACATTCTCATGTGGATTTTCTCAACTCTTGTTTTTATAAAGCTTTGCATAGTTAACTGCTAAGAGGTAAAGGATTTTGTTTTGGATTTTTCTCCCCAGTACCTCCAACATGGCCAGGCCTTGCCACTCTCTATCTGTGGCAACAAATCTGTCCTCCAAGAAGCAGAAGCCCATGGTAGTGTTGTCACCGAGCAGGGTCACAAAGGTCGAGCAGGCTCTTAGGGTCAGAACTGTTATCCACAGAGGCAGGGAAATCTAAGGTCTCTGAGAAACATGTTGTCGTTGTTATGTGCCGTCAAGTCACTTGTGACTCATAGCGACCCTATGTACAACAGCCCTAAACTCTGCTCTGTCCTGTGCCAATCACACTGTCTCTGACACTCCGATCCCAATTTCCCCAGTCACTGAGTCAGTCCACCACATAGAGGGTCTTCCCCTCCTGCACTGTCCCTCCACCCTACCAAGCATGATGTCCCTCTCCAAGGACCGGTCTCTCCTTACAATATTTTAGACAGAGCCTCAGAATCCTTGCCTCCAAGAAGCCACCCGGTTTAACCCTTTCCAGGATGAATCTGTTTATTTTCTTAGCAGTCCATGGTACCCTCAATACTCTTCTCCAGCACCACAACTCAAAGGCATCAATTCTCCTTCTATCCTCTTTAGTCATTGTCCAACTCTCTGATGCATACCAAGTGATTGCAAAGACCATGGCCTATATCAGACGCACCTTAGTCTCCAGAGAGACACCATTGCTCTTCAGTACTTTGGAGAGGTCCCTAGGGCTGGAAATAAAAATGTTTCAGTGTGCCTTTCAGGAAAGATGTCAAACTGTATCTTAGAAAGAATCCTAGAAGAATGAGTAGAAGGGAAAGCTGTAAGATAAACACAGTTTTACTGATAGGATGTAGAATTTTTCAGGCTGAAGATCAGAAAATTAAGTTTATGACTTATTTTTAAAATCTGAAGAGATAAATTAGGAACAAGTGTTTCCTTTGAGGAGTAAATCTCATTCACATTCATTCCGCCAGGAATATTGTTAAAGACCTGTTTGATGGGCCAAGTCCTATGGCATTGAGGAAGAATCCATGAAGGAAACAGTCCTAGTTCCTACCGTCTTGGAGTTTAGAGTCTAGAGTTTAATTGTCAGCAAGAAGTTACAGTATGCAGGTGGTGATGTATGTCATAGAGATGGAAATGACTCATTATTGACCCTCCAGTGAGTTTTTATAAGAAGTAAATCACAGAGGGGATTATATACCTTTACCTCACAGAGCAGCTGGTGGATTTGAACCACTTGCCTTTGTACAGAAGGAATGTTGTTGTAGTTGTTGAAGGCTATTGAGTAGAATATGACTCATAACAACCCTAAGAAAAACAGCTCTGAACCTTGCCCTATCCCAAGCCAATCTCACCATCTCTGATATACCTGACGCCATTGCCAAAGTCACTGTGCCAGTTCATCTCATCAAGGGTCTTTCTTTCTTGCACTGACCCTCTACTCTTCCAAGCATGATGTCCTTTCCAAGGACTGACCCCTCCTGAAAAAATGCCCAAGATATGTTCAGTACTCTTCTCTAGCACGATAGCTCAAAGGCATCTATTCTTCTGTCAGCATTAGTCATTGTCTAGCTCTCAAATGCACAGCAAGCAATTGAGAAGACCATGCTTGAGATCAGGTGCACCTTAGTCTTTAGACTGACATCCTTGCTCTTTAGCACTCTGGAGAGGTACTTAACAGCAGATTTTCACAATGTAAATTGTCTTTATTTTCTGACAGCTGATGCCAATTTATTGATTGTGGATGCAAGCAAAGTGAAATCATTAACAAATGCAATGTTTATCTGTCATGATTCTACCTATTGGCCCAGTAGTGTGGATTTTTATTTTCTTGATGTTGAGATGCAGTCAATATTGAAGGCTGAAGTCCTTGATCTTCTATAGCAAACACTTTAAGTCCTCCTCAGTTTCAGCAAGCAAAATTACTTCATCTGCATGATGCAAGTTGTTGATGAGTCTTCCTCCAATCCCACTGCCACATTCTTCATAAAGTTCAGCTTCTTGAATGATCTGTTCAAAATATAGACTGAAAAGGTATGGAGAAAGGATACACCCGCAGTGCACTGTTTTCTTTACTCTGAACCATGTTGTGTTCCCGTGCTCTCAGTAAACCTCAAATATGACCCTACCAGACTTTATTCTGAGCATCCTCTCCAAATTGCACAAGATATTGAGACCTCAAAAGAGAACTTCACTTGAATTACATGAGGAAGCAGGAGTGTGCAGTCCAACCTCCTTGACCTCTAACAACCCCATTCTGGAATGCCAGCTTGGTTTATTTCCTATGAACGGTTCATTTAATGACCCCACAAAGGATTTGCAGAACTGCCACTTCTGTTCCACTGCAAAGCAGTCTCCAATAAAGAGAAAGGAAAGAAAAGAAACCCACCAAACTCATATTTTGGTTTATCCACAAGCCTCTTTTTAATTTTCTGGTTCCTTTGTCAAGACAGTTCAAAGGAGCAAAAGAACTTACTAAGACACACTGTGGTCAAGAAGATGAGCCAAGCTCATTTTTCACTCCATCTCTGCCTCCGAGGATGGTGTGAGGTCAGAACAGCATGTTTTTATGCTAATCATCTCTTTGCTCACAGTGCACTCCGCAAGGGGAAGGATGTCATCAGATTAATATGGCGCTGCCAATTGGTTGAAAATGGCTGTCACTAAAGAAGAGGAAAAAGAAAGAAACCCTGCACTCAACAAAACAAAAGCCAAATAACCAAACAACAAAAATGCAAAACTCCCGTCTGTCACAGAGCTGCTTCCCTGTCTCTTCTGGTCCTCAGCTTTTCCTAGACACAAACATGCAAACCCTGCAAAACTCACACTGAAACAGGATCATTCAAAATCTCAACTGGAAACAAAAACAACACGTTTTGCTGTTCCTCTCACTTTGCTTTGTTCCATTTCTTTCTTCAGGCTGCCCACTCTGGGGAGTCTATCTTTCCCATTTTGGTTCAGGCAGTAATGCTGACATCATTTGTTTAGCCCCCTCCGACTTGGACCCAAGAGCCCTCCACTCCCTATATACCCTGCTCACTTTTCTCTTTCATGATAAAACAGGTAGTCTTGGGCTACAGATAGGCTGAAATAAACCTTTCTGGCCTAATAGACCTTCTAGAATTATGGAAATTATAATATGGGTTCAAATTCTTAGGGATATTCTATTTTGTACAATAAGACCAGGACAACTCCTAGTTAGGAGGGCAATAAATGCCTATGTGTCCGCTCTCTTCAGACCTTCTGGGGCTGCCTTCCCCAGAAGATGAGCAGGGACAAGCAGCAGAGGCTTTTACTAAATCCTCCCCCTGGCTCTTGGGACCAACCTCTGTGTCCCTGGGCCTCCCAGAGCAACATGCTGAGATGGGGTTGGGCAAAGTACAGACAGATATGTATGTGCAAATATGCCATACACATGGGAGAGAACAGCATTTTACATACTTCCTAAATCATGAGTTTGAAAGGAATTCCATTTCTTTGATTTCACAATATGGCTTGAATTACTAAGGAGCACATGAAGCAGAGAAATAACCCATATCTCAATGTTTTTCACCATCAGATTGTGCAGAATGTTTCCTGATTATGGGTCATAATGAACAAATGACACAGGTTCCATATCATTGCCACAGACTTCCTTTCACACAATTCATTTTCACATTTATATTAATGTGAATTCCGAAGGCTTTGTGTGATATGGCCTCTATTTGCCTCTCACACTTCCTGTTACGAACGCCAGCCCATGCCAAGTCTGGGCTCCTTGAATGTGCCCTGCTGCTCCTCCCCTCCTCCACAGCCAGACTTAGGCTCATTTATTCTTCAGATTTAAATTGAGGCATCCTTTCATTGGAGATCTTGCACAATTTAGAGAGGATGATCACAGAAAAATCCAGAGGGATTGTATTTGAGCTAGACAATGAAAAAGGATGACAGAATTAATGCCTTTGAGCTGTGGTGTTAGAGAAGAGTACTGAACATCCCATGGACTGCCGAAAGAGCAAACAAGTATGTCTCAGAGGAAAGGCGGCCAGAATGCTCCTTGAGATGACAAAGATTCATCTCTCATACTGTTACTATTCCTTGGAGAGAGACATCACGCTTGAAGAGGTAGAGGGTCTCTGCAAAAGAGAGGCAGACTCTCAATCAGATGTGTTGACACAGTGACTGCAGCAGTGGGCTCAAGTGTGTCAGAGAGGATGCCGCAGGATAGGGTTCAGATCTGTTGTTCGCAGAGTCACTGAGTGGTACTTGACTCGATGTCACCTAACAACAAACCACCCCTCTGTACAAAAGTGTGTGGTTCAGATCCACTGCTCCTCAAGAGAAAAATGGACAGTCCTCATCCCGTGTGATTTACAGCCTCTGAAAACCCACTGGAGGCTCACCTGGGGGTCAATTTCAACTTGATGGCAGTGGGTATGTTTGAGTTTTGAGAAAGGCAGGAGGTTTCATGGTGGGTTTCCTAGGGAGAATATTCAAAAATGGTCATAAGTATATCAACACTCAAAGATGATGCTTTATGGTTTTGTCAGAAAGGAGTAAATAGTTGATATTACTGAAGGGAAAGAGAGTGGGTAAAGAAAAGAGGAACGGGCGCCAGAGAGAAGTTAACCAAACATGAACATGTGGCGTGACATCCCATCCCAAACACCCAGGCAACACTTGCACAGCCCTCCATTTCCCAGAAACTGTCTTTAGAAACAACTTCATCTTGGCCGTAATGGCCAACCCTCCCCTCTGTACCCACCACTCCTTTGCCCAAAAGTTTAGTGGCTTTCCACAGGGTATTAAATCTTTACATTACTGAAAATCCCATAGAACACGTCTCTAATGAGAGAAATCTTGATAAGTACACTTCCAAGGTCCCTCTTCACCTTCATGGTCGCAGCAGCCTAAGCAGTCATGTGCCTTCATAAGGCAGCAACTAAGTAGTGGGAGACTTATAGTAACATACCCACCAGAACTAACAGCGGCTATTCATGCAGATGTGAAATGCTAGTTTTGTTTATACTACCCTGGTGATAGGAAATTTGTGTTGGCAAAATAGACAAAAGCCCTTTAATCTTTTCCCAAGTTAGCCGAACTTACTTCTAGCAGTGTCATATGGTTTTCAAAGTCTATACCTCAAATGCAAAAAGGAAGGAGGCCTGTAACCCCTGCCACATTAATTACGGGTTTTACGAACAGATCTGTGAGTGTTTGATTTGGTATTTGAACAGGAGGTAATGTGTGCTGCTTCTGTGATGGTTTGCATATTCAGGTGCATAGAAAGTGGTGAGCCAGGCTGAGTTCCCCTGCCAGGCCCTCGTCTGACGGCCCAGCCACGAAGCAGAGCCACAGTAGCCACTTAGTCATAACATCACGGCATTTTACTTATTTTTAAATAAAATTTTATTTTCATTGTGAATGTAACAAAAGTTTATAGAGAAGCTAGATTTTTCATTCATTCATTCATTCATTGTTACATATTTTATGCCCTCTTCCTCCCTTCCCCAGTTCACTTTTTAAAAATATTCATTCATTTTGCACAATTACGTACCCTCCCCCACTCCTCCGAGTCCTCTTTTCAATGATGTGCCATTATTTAAAGGGCTTACCAGGGAATACTGAATTACTGATTTGGGGGATTAAAATTAAAATACTAACTACAGAGCTCTTGTGGCCTAGTGGATAAGGAGTTCCACTGCCAAGTCAAAGGCAGGCAGTTTGAATCCACCGGTCACTCTGAGCGAGAGAGATAAGCAATTTACAACCTCTTGTGCAATTTACAGCCTCTGAAAACCCATTGGAGGGTCAGCTATGAGTCAATTCTTACTCCACAGCAATGAGTGAGTTAGAGGGCCACTGAAGAGCTTTAAGTAGGGGAGTGACATGATCACATTTATTAGGGAGCTCTTGTGGCCTAGTGGCAAGAAGCTGTATTGCAATCCCAGAGGCGCACGGTTCGAATCCACCAGATGCTCTGCCGGGGAAGGAGGGACAATCTCCTCCTGTACCAGTCAGATCTGATTTGATGGTACACACACACACAAATAATAAGAATAAAAAAAATTAAAAAAATACTGATTACAAAAACACACCAACCTCAAGGTGCCCTTGGCAGGGTGTGGGTGCAGAGGAGATGGACGAGTCCTGATGGGGTTCTCTGACCATCCTGTGGAGGTGGTGCTCTCCCTAATCTTGTACCTGCTGACCTACAGGTGACAGTATCTCAGGGGAAGCTGCCATTCTACCCATTTCAAGAGATCCCTGAGTGGGGTGGCCAGGGCCCAGGCACTGGCGTGAGTGACCTCAAAGACTTAGGGGTACTGGGAAGTACCCCTAAGAAGTGTATCCCCTGCCAGGACAAGCTGCCCAGTTCTGAGCACAACAAAGGGCCACCTCCAAACCAACCCCCTCGCACCCTCACCGGGTCACCATAGATTCCTGCCAACTTTCCAGAGCTTGAGAGAACTCTGTCACCTCTTAAATCTCAGAGGCCTGCTCAGAATGAAGAAAAGATCCGTCCTCCTTTCCCATCACACTGCATTACTGCAGGCCATCAACAGATGGAGGCTGCCTTTTATATGCAAATATTTAGAACCCATTAATTCCCCAATTCCTGCCACCTACCCTCCCTCTTATAAGGCCCTGTCTGTACCATCCAAATGGCAAATAGGAGTTCCCACCCAGCTAGAACTATTAAAGACTCTTAAGACATGGTTATCCCCTGAGGCCCAAAGTGGGCCGATTTTGGACAACTCCAGTGCTGATTCAGATTCGATCATGTGGGAAACTGATTCCAGAAGAGGGTAGCTGGCATCTACACTCTGGCGGGGGACAAAGGCATTTTGGTAGCTAGTATTTACTGGTCTCTGACCATGTGCCTGGCACAGTGAAGAATGCTTTTGGGGGATGAAATAATTCATTCCTTAAGAGGAGCCTGGAGATCTGCACTATCATTATTCTAGATTTACAAGTAAGAAATGAGAGGCTCCAAGAGCTGCAGAATTTCATGAGAGCCACCCTTGTGGTCAGCGGTGAAGCCAGGATTGAAACCTAGACCTTCCACCTACGCACTCCACGCTCTCAGTGCCCCGGTGAAGAGGTGAAAGCTTGCCGAACTGCCCTCAGCTCTCCAAGGAAGAGACAGGCCAAGATTTATCTGTCTCCTCCTGCCAGACTTGAGCCAGGAGTTATGAAAACAGCCTTTGGTCTTCCCACAGTTCCTCAGTCCCTCTTCCTTTTTGTTTTGCTTGACATCCGTGCTGTCTTGTCTTTGCTCCCTCCCCCTCAGAGCCTAGGAAGCCTCTCCGCCAAGCCCTCTGAAGTTTGCCAAGTCCTTCCCTCCCCAGCAGTCATTTCTTTCAGCAGAGCTTTGCTGATCAATATTGAAGACTTCAGCTGCAAAAGAAAACTGTTCTCCAAATACAAAACTTGTATTCCGTGGAGACTCTTCGTTAGGAGAGAGTGGTACTTCAGACTACACCAGCTCTTCTCTAACACCGCCCAGCCAAGAGCGCTGCAGAAGGCATCCAGTAATGGCCTTGGGGCACCCCCCATTCAACTTCTGCAAACTCTCCCGGCTCCCCAGCCTGCCTCAGAGCTCTGGCCTGAGTGTAATTAATCCACTCTCCTTCCACCATCTCCAGCTATCCTATATTATTCTTTGCTGCTGTGGTATATATTTTGTGCTTTTATTTCATGTTTTAGCTCAAAAAGAAATTTCCTTCCCACCCTCCTTGTCTAACAACAAATAGTATGTATATTAGTCATTAGTACCAAAATCAGTAGAGCCCTCTTGTTTTACTGCCATTTTAAACATTTTTTTAATTATCACCAATGCTGGCAACCTTTTAAAGGTAGAAATTGGTGGAGAACAAAACAGGGAAAAGGGAAACAATTCTTTTTAAAAAATACTTGTTTCTTCTTGCAACAGTCTTGATATAAAGCAGCTTTGGAATTAGCTTCATGTGTGGGGCAAGTGGACTGTTGAATGTGGATGCTACTGAGTTTCAAAATGGCCATCAGGCTGGCTGACTGTGGAAGCAGACAAAAAAAGAAATTCTCTTGAAAGTTAGAATCCTGAGTTTGTGGTGAATAGATCTGTTTATGAGGGAAGCTCCTGCCTCATGACCTCTCTTTCCTGGAATACTATTTCACTACTAATCGTCATTGCGTTACTGAACACAGAGCTAATCATTCCCCTCCCCAACTGTGCACTTACACTGCTTTTCTGAAGGGAGGTTTGTCCCATTTCTTAGGAAATTCTAGTAAAGAGAAGGAATGTGAAGGAGGCTGAGCTCCTAGGAACAAACTTAGAAGAAGAGGTCGTATAGGTTCCTTCTGAACTTCTCCTTCATGTTAGATGAATATGAGGACATGGATATGGGTAGTTACCTGACAAAGTTGCTTTCTGTGAGGAGGACTGGAAGTAAATGGCTGGGAATGTTTATCACACAGGAAAATTATGAATTAAACAAGCCTTGAGTTACTATACTTAGAGATACTATGGACAAAAGCTTGAATGAACCAAGAAGCATCAAAACATGATGAAAGGAATACAGTCACTATACCAAAAAGAATTGGTCAACACTGAAAAAAAAATCAGGAAGTACCATTTGAACAAAAGCCAGTGGTTATAAAGGAAGAAGTTCAAGCTGTATTGAAGGCATTGGCCAAAATTAACGTCCCAGGAATTGTTGGGAAACCAGTTGACATGTTTCAACCCTCCACAGGCTTGACAGTCTATACCAGAGAATTTGGAGGAAAGCTACCCGGCCCACTGGCTGGAAGAAATCTGTATTTGCCCCTGTCCTCAAGAAAGGAGACCCAACAGAATGTGGATCTTATTTAACAATATAATTAATATCACATGCAAGCAAAATATTGCTGAAGATCATCCAAAACCAGCTAAGATAGGACATTGGGAAGAAACTGTGACACCAGGGATATCATTGCTGTTGTCCGATGGATCCTGGCTAAAAGGAGAGAATACCAGACGAACGTCTGTGTTTTATTGACTATACAAAGGCATTTTGACTGTGTTTATCATAAAAATTATGGCTAACAATGAGAAGAATCCCAGAACACTTAATTATGCTCATACAAAATCTATACCTAAACCAAGAAACTACTGTATGAAAGAAGAAAAGGAACCTTGCATGGTTTAAAATCACAAAGGGTATGCCCCAGGCATGTATCCTTTCTCCATACCCATTCAATCTATATGCTGAGCAAATAATTCATGAAGTTGGACGCTAGGAAGAAGAATGTGGCACCAGGCAGAGAAAGACTCATTAGCAACCTGTTCATGCAAATGGTGCAATCTTGCTTGCTGAAAATGAAGAGAATCTGAAATACTTGTTGCAGAAGATCAAGAACACAGCCTTCAAAATGGTTTCAAAATCAATTCATGCAAAATCAAGAAGACAAAAATTCTCACCACTGAGTCAATAAACAATGTCATGATAGATTGAAATTGTCAATGATTGCTTCATGTTGAAATAAATATTCAACACCATTGATACCAACAGTCAGGAGATACAGTGCATTGGGCAAATCTGCTATCAAGGATCTGTCCAAAATACCAAAGAGCAATGATGCCAGTCTAAAGACTAAAGTGTGCCTAATTCAGCTTGTAGTCTTTTTAGTTACTTGCTATAAGTCTGGACAATGAATAAAGATGACAAAAGAATTGATACCTTTGAGTTGTGGTGTTAGAGAAGAGTACTGAATATTCCATGGATGCCAAAAGAACAAACAGATAATGTCTTGGAAAAGGCGTAGCCAGAGTGCTCCTCGGAAGATGGCAAATCTCTGTCTCACTTACTTTGGGCATGTTGCTAGGAGAGGCTATTGCTTGGAAAGGTGGAGGGTGAGCAAAAGAAAAGAAGATCCTAAGCGAGATGAATAGACAATGACAGCAATAGACTTGAGTGTGTTAATGAAAATAGCACAGGATAGGACAGGATTCGGGTCTGTTGTACACAGGGTCTCTGAGTTGTACTCAATGGCACGTAACAACAACCACCCCTACTATGGTATGGGGATCCTAAGCCAATAAGTGAACATGTTCTAGGACAGGAAAGGGAACCCTGGTGGCCTCGGTGATGAGTTATGATGCCAGTTTAAAAGTGGAGCCTTTCGAGCAGTTCAAATCCACCGCTGGGTCCACAGGAGAAAGATAGGCAGTCCGCCCCATGTGACTTATAGCCAGTAAAAGGTCACTGGAGGGTTAGCTCTGATTAGGTTCTGACTCAATGGCAATGAGCTTGAATTGAGAACAGGGGGGAAATGTCATTAAAGGCAAAGATAAAATCTTAGATAAACCAAAGTACGTAGTCACTAAACACTATTGGAGAGGCGGTTACAGCTAACCTTCAAACTCACCACGAGATTAACTAGATGGAGAGAAGCATTATCTACTCTCTCCCCATCTCCTGCCTACACACACACACCCCCCAACTCAAACCTGGACATCATAACACAAATTGGGAAGCAATGTATTAAAATTTTGTAAATAAATCAGAGTCAAAGAAATAACAGAAATTGAGAGAAACTTTAAACATATGCAGATATAACCATCAACTAAGTAAAGGTGGATTTAGAACCTAATAGAAATTCACAATGGAAAGTAGGTAATGGAAATAATTAACTCAATGAGTAGAATAGTAAACTTCTGAAAAAAAAATTAGTAAAAGACATAATATAGAGAGGAAAAACATGAAAGAGGTTGAGTTGGAAAATAAAATGAGTACAAAAACTGAGTTAATTTCTCTCTCACAGATTATTGTTAAAAGAAATTCTAGATGTATGGGAATGATCATATGAAACACAATGTGAATGCAAAAAAAATTTTAAATCTGGAAAAATATTTAAAAATCTGAAAAGTCTATTTAACAGAAGAAAATTAAATCCAGTAGGGAAAAAAATTCAACACAAAAAGCAAAGCCATTTTAAAGGGGGTGGCTTAGTTATAGAAGTATAGATTGTAAATGAAAATAGTTAAATGGAACCTTAAAAATAAGATAAAGCTAAAACTACTAGGCAATTACATGGAGAAGAGAGAAAATATTTTCAGGAAGAAGACAGAAATGTTGACATAATCTGTCAGTTAAAAAGAATACAGTTGTACACAGTCTTGCTGTTGTTGTGTTCTGTAGAATCGGAACCTGCAGCAGATTTTCAGAGGCAGTAAATCACACGGATTGTCCATCATTCTCCCAGGGAGCAGCTTGTGGATTCAAACACATACCACTAAGCAACCAGATCTCCCTTGTACATAGTACATAATATAAATTAACATAATATTATGTTAACAATGTAACTAATGAAAGGACAAAAGTAAAATTACACAAACTCATAAAGGGATATCAAGTCATTAGAGTAGGGGAAATAGATCAACCTGATGAAGCAGGAATAAAGGAAAGAAAAGGGAAAAAAATACAAAGCACAGAAATAGGTTAATATATGGGAGATAACAAAATCAATTCAGATTTATCAATTTTTACAAGAAACAAATTAACTCCTGTGATACGACTATAATATTTTGCTTTAGCTAGCTTTGTGCCCATAATAAGAGATATTTAAATTAATACGAAGTCAGAAAATCCTTTTCAACCATATGGGTTTTATAATGTTAGGGTAAGAAAATGGCATTGAAAATTACTATAATTTCTTGCCTAGGGAACTGCAAATATCATTAACAAAGTGTCATAGATAGGAAAGGCATATCTTAAAAGTTTAAGTTACAATTGATTGATCCCCACCCCTAAAATCTGTCTTACTTTGGGTTTACAAAGGAAATTGAGAAGGAACATCACAAGTCAAATTGGAATGTGAAGTCATATAATCCCAAAATAGGAGAACTCAAGGAGAAAAGAAAGACTTCAAGGATAAAATGGAGAACTAGTAGAATTCATGCTGGAAAAAGAAAAATGTTGACTAAAATAAATACTGAGAATAAGTCTTTGATCCAGCTTTAAAAAGACGGATGAGTGGGCTCTGTGGCCAGGTGCTGTCAGCAGGTCTAACTCATGAGGACCTCATGTGAGTAGGACGGCTCCATAGAGTTTTCTGGGTTCTAATCGGAAAGGGTGTGTGCTAGGGATGTGTTCTGTCTCCATACCTTTTCATGCTATATGCAGAACAGATCATCAGGGAGGCTGAGCTGTATGAGGAGGAATGTGGCATTAGAATTGGAAGATTCACCAGCAACCTGCGTTATGCAGATGGCACAGCCCTGCTTGCTGAAACTGCAGAAGGTCAAGGATTTCAGCCTTCAGTACGGATTGAAACTCAAAATTAAGAAAACAAGGATTCTCACCACTGGGCCAATTGGCAGCAGCATTATGGATGGTGAAGAGATTGAGATAGTTAACATCTTCAGTTTGCTTGGCTCCACAATCAACACTCTTGGTACCAGGACCCAGGAAATCCAGACGAATTGCACTGAGAAAGTCAGCTGTCAGGGACCCCTCCAGAGTCTTGAATAGCAACAGTGTCAGTCTAGAGACTAAGTTGTGCCTGCTCTAGGCCACAGTCTTTGCAGTTGCTTGCTATGTGTCAGAGAGCTGGACAATGACTAGGGATGACAGAAAGAGAATTGATGCTTCTGAGCTGTGGTACTGGAGAAGAGTTTTGAATATTCCATAGACTGACAGGAGAACAAATAGGTTCGTCCTAGAGAAGGTGAAGCCAGCCTGCTCCTTGGAGACAAGGGTTCTGCTTCATCTGACATACTTTTGGGCATGTTGCAAGGGGGGATCAGTCCTTGGAGAGGGGCATCATGCTTGGAAGGGTGGAAGGACAGAGAAAGAGAGGGAGACCATTGATGAGATGGACTGATGTGGTGACTGGGGTAATGAGGGTAGTGTGTCAGAGCCAGTAACGTTGGCACAGGACAGAGGTTTCAGGGCTATTGTCCATAGCGTCACTATGAGTCGCAAGCAACTCGACAGCACATTACAACTACAACAATGGTTCTTTGGGAGAAAGATTAGAAATATCTCATAAAGATGATTGTTGTTAGGTGCCACTGAGTCAAGTACGACATATAACAACTCTATGAACAACAGTTCTGGGAGAGCTCTACCAAATCCTTTCTACATGGGTAACTATTATGGCATTTGCCACACCAGTGGCAGTGTTCAGTACCACAGCAACCCCAGGTTACCTCAGTATAGCAAATTGACAGACCAGTGCTGTACCACTTAAAAGAATGTTCCTCCCAAACATGCCAGGTCTCAGGGCTACAGGCTAAATCCAGGTTCACACATGATTGTGACTGAAATAAAATTTAAAACAACAACAACAACCAGTTTACACCTGACTTTCACCAAAATCAAGAGAACCGACCCTCCAGAATCCAACTGCTTCACACATGAACTTCCAAACTGGAGTCTTGGTTAGTCCCCAGCTGACTTTTAAATACAAAGACCTGCTCACCAGGTCCTGATTGACTTAAACAAGAGGCTTCCAGCCCATAGCTGATTGATAGCTAAATCCAGGCTACCAGCCAGTTCACACATGATTGTGAACAAAATTTAAAAAAAGAAAAAGAAAAAACAACGAAACTATTTATACCCTACTTACAACCAAGTGAAGAGATATCAGGGTTGACGGAAGACAGAGAAGGAGAGCAATGACGTATACTGTATTGAAAGAGAGAAGGGAGAGCACTGTTTAAAAGGGATCTATGATTAGGTATCACTATCATGACAGGAGTCCAGAATGAAGGCTGCATAGTGGAGAGGACTTGGGGGGAGGGATTGCATACAATGAAAGAGTTTTTCTTTTACTTTTCAAAGAGAAGAGTTAATTGGGGGGAAGGGGTGGGCAGGGAGAAGTGCAACAATGAATGATTGGAAACCCTAAGTCTCTGTACACTTTCATTAAAATCAAGAAGGAAAAAAAAATAAGAGAACCTATCCTCCAGAATACAACTGCTTTACACATAAGCAGGAGGCAGGTCCAAATTCTAGTTTTTCAAGAGAAACCATTTTAAACAAAACCACCTGATTTTTTTTTTTTTATTTTTTTTTTAAACCACCTGATTTTTAAAACACTTGTTCAAATTCTTTAAAACACTACATGGGGCAAGCTAAACACAGTACATGAATCTGTTCCTCACAACCAGGGTGTAACCAAAACATACTTCCATCTTGCCCTTCACTGCCTCCTCCTGTCTTCCAAAGGCTCCGAGGCTGGCCAGGCCCTATGTACTCAGAACCACCGCACACCCCACCCCCACCCCATACCCCAGCAGGTATCCTCACTCACCTCTTCCATGTTGGCTTCGAAGGGGCCCGCTGATTGACACTCAGGACAGGCGCCTGGCTTCCCTTCCTTGTTTTGTGACTGGTAGAAGTGTCCCAGGACAAAATTGCACGTGTTGCAGTTGTACTTGACTAGGCTGAGCTGGGGTAGAACACTTGTGTAGCTAGTGACTACTCCACTTGTGCAGATCTGCTGGTTCAGGTAGTATTCCATAATTTCTACGTTGGATCCAGTGTGGAAAACGATGTATACAAACTTTGGAAGTAAGCCAGTATAAAATAAAATTTTCATTAAAAACATAATTTCTACACTGGATCGCCTTTCTTGGGAATGGAACAAATATACTTCCAGTCAATCAGCCAGGCAGCCGTCCTTCATATTTTCTAGCATAGACTCTTAAGCCATCCAGGGTTTGCATCTGTTGTTTGAAACACACCAATCTATTTTTGGTAATGTCTTCAGTACAGATTGAATTTTTTTCTTTGATTATTATTTGCTCTTGGTCATATGGTACTTTCTTATTTCAGTGTTGGATAATTCTTTCTGGTACAGTGATTTTGTGTATTCCCTCCATCTTCATTTTATGTTTTTATGATCATTTAAGATTTTGCCCATAGCATTTCTCAGCTTTGCAACTTGAGGCTTGGATTTGTTTTATAATTATGTGGGCTTGAGAAATGCCAGGTGAGTTCATCCCTTTTTGTTTTCCTATTCCAGCCCTTGGCACATTCCTTTATAATACTTTGCTTTGTCTTCTCGAGCTGCCCTTTGAAATCAGCTTTTTTACTTCAGAGTCTCTTTCCTTTTTTTGGCTTCTCAGTGCTCTAGTGCAGTTTTCAGTTTCTTCTGACATTCATTTTGGCTTTTTCCTTTCTACTCTGTAGTGATATTTTGCTCTCTTCATGGATGTTGTCATTGATGCCGTCCCACAATTCCATTGGTCTTCAGTCATTGGTGTCCAGTGTTTCAAACCTATCCTTACGATGATTTTTAAATTTGGGTGAAATAGACCCCCGGTTATATTTTGGTTCTCCTGAATTTGTTTTCTTTTCCTTCGGCCTCAACTGGAACTTGCACATGAGTAATTAATGTTCTGTTCCACAGTCAGCAGCTGGCCTAGTTTTAACTGCTGATATTGAGCTTCTCCAACAATTCCATCCACAGATGAAGTCAGTCTGATTCTTATGCAATCCATCAGATGAAGTCTAGGTAAAAAGTCACCTTTTGTGTTTTTAAAAAAGCATATTTGTAATGTATAAATCACAGAACACACAAAACTCAGTTCTTCTGTTTTGGCCTCATTTCTATCACCAAATGTGTACCATTCCTTCTTCATTTTTTTCATTTTTTTCATTCTAGTCACCAGTTACTAACATCTTAATTGCATGTTTGGTCAGTTTTGGACTGTAAAATTTGGTAAAAAAAACACACCAGCACCTTCAGTTTCTTCCTCTTTGGCTTTAGCTGTTGGTGTGTATATTTGAATAATGGTCATAATAACAAGTCTTCCTTGTATGTGTATGGATAATATCCTGTCACTCATGACATACTTCAGGCTAGAACTCAGAATTGTCTTTTTAACTATGAATGCAACACCATTATTAATCTATTTTTCATTTCCAGCATAGTATTCTGTAAAGAGAACAAGGACCACATGGGACTGGCCATATCTGACCTTTACCAACTTCATGAAGGGGTTCTGTCCCTGTCAACAGCATCTGCAACACAAAACCAATTTCCATGAGGTCACACATGTCCCCCACACTTCTGTATTTCTTTCTTCTCATCCCAGCCACCAATCTTTCTGATTTACTGGGTCCAGAATCCTATGTGATAACTCACAGGCCATAAAGAACCATACTGAGGAAATTAGAAGGCTGTGCTTCAGGCTAGTTGCAGAATACAGTCAAGATAGATTCTGAAATCTGCTATGTGGTACCTCAGCCTTGAGTCTTGTGGCCTTAGGCCAGTTTTACAAAATTCTCAGCCCACTAATATTGGCTCCTTAAAGCTCTCACCCCACACTTAGTCCTCTAGCAAACTTGGGCAAAAGGCTCTTAGCTTTGGTCCAGTGTCCAATATTGTAACAGTCCTAAGGTCCACTTAGTCTCACATCATGTTTCTAGTCCTCAGCTCTGGCCACTGCTGCTGTTTCTGTAAGCCTAATTGATGCAAGAGTCTCTGGGCCCAAAGGGTAAGCCCCGCATGCTTGCTTCTTTGAGGGCTCAACCAGCATGCTTGCTTCTTATTTGCTGGTGGTAAGAGTCTCAAATCTGCCACAGTAGCAAGACTAGCCAATTCCCTTGTGGATAGGCTAACACACCCTGTTCACAGATACCTACTCATCCACATGGCAAAGTCATAATTATTAAACCATGAACACCACATATACCATGTGATTGTCTTCAGAGTGGCCGAATCCAGTCTATCTCATCTCACTGATTCCTAGAATATTGATGCACACATGTTCCAGTTCTTTTTCACAACTTCTGGTTTTCCAGCATTCATACTTTATACAACCATTAGCTAGGTTCAATTTCCAACTTTTGGGTTCATAATATATCACTTCATTATATTAATTGACTTTGTCTTGTCGGGCGGCCTTTTGAAATCCCCTGTCCAGTTCCTTAATGTCTTGATGTCTTCCTTCTGCTTTGGCTTCTCGGCACTCCAGTGCAATATTCAAAGTCTCTTCTGACATCAATTTTGGTCTTTTCTTCCTCCTCCATCTTTACAGTCTTCACAATGACCTTTTGCACTCTTCCTGGATGATGTTCTTGATATCTTCCCATAATTCATCTGGTCTTCACTTCTTAGTGTTCAAGGCCTCAAACCTGTTCCTGAGATGGTTCTGAAATTCAGGTGGGATAGACTCAAGGTCATATTTTCGTTCCTGTGGGCTTGATTTCACTTTCCTTAGCTTCAGCTTAAACTTAAATATGAGTAGTTGGTGGTCTGTTCCACAGTCAGAAACCAGCCTAGTTTTCACAGCTGATATTGAGCTTCTACAGCAGTTCTTTCCACAAATGCAATCTTTCTGATTCCTATGCATACTATCACGTGAGATCCATGTATATAGACTGCGTTTATGTTTCTTATAAAATGTATTTGCAATGAATAAATTGTTGATAGTGCAAAATTCTATCATCCTATGTCCAGCTTCATTTCTGTGACCAAGTCCATGCATTCCAACTAGTGATCCTTCTTCTCTGTTCTCAACTTTTGCATTCCAGTCACCCATCACTATTAACGCATCTTGGTTGCATGTTCAATCGATTTCTGACTGCAAAAGTTGGTAGAAATCATCTGTTTCCTCCTCTCTGGCTCTGGCTGTTGGTGCATATATTTGAATGATTGTGGTATTCACTGGACTTCCTTGTATACATATGGATATTATCCTGTCACTCACAATATTGTATTTCAAGACAGATCTAGAAATGACTTTTTTAACTATGAAAGCAATCCCATTTTCCCTCACCTTTTCATCTCCGCATAAAAATCATTTGATAATCTGATTCAGAATGTCCCATGCCAGTCCATCTCATCTCACCAATACCTACTATGTCAATATTTATGCATTCCATTTCTTCCTTAACAATATCTAATTTTCCTACATTCATAGTTGTCACATTCCATGTTCCAACCACTAGTGTCTGCTTACAACTGTTTCTCCTCCTTAGTATTTCCATACTTGAAAGTTCCACATCTGTTTCCCTATCTGCTGGTCTAAGTGTGTTCTATTGCCCATAGGGTTTTCGAAGGCCTGCTGTTTTGGAAGTGGATGGCCAATCCTTCTTCCTAGTCTGTCTTAATCTGAATTTTCAGATTTAGAAAAGTATCTGACAGACAAGCATTTTACAGAACAATGCAGATGAAAGATCTTTCCCAAGTGTAGAAATAGCCAGTAGTTTTAGTTTTGTCCCTGCCCTTGACATGAGTCGCTTGACCCACCCCTTTCCCTGCTCCACCTGTAGTCCCTTCTATTCCCACCTACTCCCTTCAACACCTATCTCCTGCTGTACACCCCTTGATCTGATAGCTTATATCTCAAGCTTTGTGGGTTTCTGTGATTCCAAATTCTTCAAGATGCTGCCAATTTCTTATGCTGTGATCAGCGTCCCTTGAGTTTAGGGGCCTGTAAGTCCAAATGTAAAGCTCTAATATTAGGGAAACCTTCTTATTTCAGATGGTTCTGAAGAAAAATCCTTTCCCCTTAACACGTTGCCACAAATGACGGCAAAATGTGTTTCTAAGCACAGTCATCAATTTAAAAGTGTGTGGCAACGTATTTCATTATAATAAAATGTGCAAAGAGCCAGAGTAAGAAAATCAAAGAGGCCAAACTGGCTCAGCATTTCTTAAGCTCAGGGAACTGAAGAGGAAATTCAAGCCTTGAGTTGCAATACTTATGGATACTTTGGGCGAATATTGAATGATCCTGCAAGTATTAAAAGAAGATGGAAAGAGCTCTTTTCTCTTGGGCTTAGATCAGGCGACAGCCAGATTCTATCGCTCAGCCATGGCCAAAATCAAGGCTCGGGACCTTCGCGGAAAGAAGAAGTAGGAGCTGTTAAAACAGCTGGACGATCTGAAGATGGAGCTTTCCCAGCTGCGTGTCGCCAAAGTGACAGGTGGTGTGGCTTCTAAGCTCTCCAAAATCCGAGTTGTCCAAAAATCCATTGCCCGTGTTCTCACTGTTATTAACCAAACTCAGAAGGAGAACCTCGGAAAATACTATAAGGGCAAGAAGTATAAACCCCTGGATCTGCGGCCCAAGAAAACATGTGCCATGCGCTGAAGGCTCAACAAGCATGAGGAGAACCTGAAGACCAAGAAGCAGCAGCGAAAAGAGCGCCTGTACCCACTGCGGAAATATGCAGTCAAGGCCTGAACTTAAATAAATAAAACACAAAACTAAAAAAAAAAAAAGAAGATGGAAAGAGTATACAGAGTTGTTATACCAAAAGGAATTGGCAGACACAGAAGAATTTAATGAAACAACATATGAGCAGCAGCCTCTAGTGATGAAGAAGAAGTTCAGACTGCTTTGAAACAATTGGCCAAAGGCCCCAGGAATTTATGGTTTACCAAGTGACAGTATTTCAGCTAACAGATGCTGCCGTGGATGGGCTCACCAAGTGGTGCCAAGAAATCTGGAGAACAACCACTTGGCCAACTGACTGGAAGAGGTCTATATTTGTTCCAATTCCAAAAAAAGGTGATCTCACAGAGTGTGGAAATTATCAAACAATATCATTAATATCACATTCAAGCAAGATTTTGCTGAAGATTATTAAAAAACTACTGGAACAGCACATCAACAGAGAACTACCAGAAGTGCAGCTGGATTTAGATGGGGCTGTGGTACTAGGGATATTGTAGCTAATGTTAGATGGATCTTGGCTGAAAGCAAGAAGTACCAGAAGAATGTCTATCTTTGTTTCATTGATTACTCAAAGGCATTTGACTGTGTGGATCATAACAAACTGTGGCTAACTCTGAGAAGAATGGGAATCCCAGAACACTTGATCATGCTAATGTGAAACCTATGTTTAGACCAGGAGGCAGTCATCAGAACAGAGCAAGGAAACACTGCATGGTTCAAAATTGGGAAGGGTGTACACCAGGGCTGTATCCTGTCTCCATACCTTTTCAATCTTTATGCAGAACAGGTTATCTGGGAGGCTGGGCTCTATGAGGAGGACCTGAAGCACTTGCTGTGGAAGTTCAGGGACTGCAGTCTTCAGTATGGATTGAGGCTCAATGTCAAGAAAACAAAGATTCTCACCACAGGGCTGATTGGTAGCATCATAATGGATGGTGAAGAGATTGAGATTGTTCACGGTTTTGGTTTGCTTAGATCCACATTCAACACTCTTGGCACCAACAGCCAGGAAATTAAAAGATGTATTGTGATGGAAAAGTCTGCAGTTAGAGACCTCTCTGAAGTGCTGAAGTTCAAAGATGTCAGTATGGAGACTAAGGTGTGCCTGATACATGCCATGGTCTTTGCAATCACTTACTATGCATAAGAGAGCTGGACAGTGAATAGGGATGATAGAAAAAGAATTGATGCCTTTGAGCTGTGGTGCTGGAGAAGAGTGTTGAATATACCATGGACTGCTAGGAGAACAAACAGGTTTGTCCTGGAGAGGGTGAAGCCGGGCTGCTCCTTGGAGGCAAGGTTTCTGAAGCTTCATCTGACATACTTTGGACATGTTGCAAGGAGGAACCGTCCTTGGAGAGGAACGTCATGGTTTGGAGGGTGGAGGGACAGCACAGGAGAGGAAGACTCTATGAGGTGAATTGATTGAGTGACTGGGATAATGGGGGTAAAGTGTGTCAGAGATGGTGAGATTGGCACAGGATAGGACAGAGTTTAGGGCTGTTGTACATAGGGTTGCTATGAGTCACAGACGACTCGACAGCATAAAACTACAACAATAAAGCACTTACTGTTGCATCATTAGGGTTCCTTCTATTAGTAGGCTACTGGGCCTAAAATACTAAATGTTACTAACAATATCAGGATGACTTCTTGGCTTGAAATAAAGATCATACCATTCCATGACTTAAAACCAGCTTGACATCCTCTACCCTTGTTTTGCTCTTTCAGTCATTGTCCTATGCCTGAAGAACATGTCTATCATACTATTTACTTTTGCACTAAGTGGCTGCAGAAAGGTGTGTTCTAATGTATATATAAATATATATATATATATATATAATTTTTTTTAGTATTTCTCTTTCCTTGTCAACCATCATCTCATAGTTTGTCATAACTCATGAGCTCACTTAGGAGTTCAGCTGAGTTCTTCCCAGATATATGCATCTACTCTGTATAGTAACTTAACCAGGTTTCTGAACCAGGAAAGCTAAAGTCTAGACTATGGTAAATCATCAGGGTAATAAATGTCACCCAGATGTTACTGGTGGCCTTTCCCTACTTGGTTACATCCCAGATATATAGTTTAAAATAAAGAGTAACCTGGGATGAGCATCTGAGGAGGTCTTCTGAATAATGGCATATTCATTATAGTATGTGGGTTATGACAATTCAGTTGACTCTTTAGAGACTTTTCCGTATATTTCCTCATCTCATAGGAGTAAGATCCTCAAAGAGGGTTAACTATTTGCATCTATCCTAGATGTTAAAGTGTAACTTAGAGATTCCTGCTTCAAAGCTCATAATCTCTTGGGGCAAATGCCACCCAGCCTGTAAAAGAAAGGATATTTCTTTTGTGTTGACAAAAATTGCCTCTTGTGTGACACCTGCAGAGTAACCCTCACATCCACTACCAAGACCATGCCAGTAGACATTACTCTCAAAGACTCAATAGCTTGGAAGCTTAGTAGTTCTGAGGTCATGTTCTTAAATAATGTAGCAATGGAGTTATATGACCTCCAGGTATCTTTTCATCATGAGAGATGGAAATTCATAAGAGGTTTTAATGGTGGCGGGGGATGGAAGGGCTGTTTGTCTTCCAGGTTCCATAATTCACAGCTCTGAAGTCAAGGCTGAGGTCCTCCGTGAAGAGAAAGGTCACTGGCAATATCAGGGTGGTCTCTTGTAAAAGACTCACAGGCTGCCTTCCAAGAGTCATAGAATGACATTTATTATCCTGGTGATTTACCAGAGCCTAGCTCCTAGCTTCTTAGTTTCAGAAACAGGTTTAATCAACACACAGAGAATAGATTCATTATCAGAGCTGGATTCACCTTAACCAAGCTCCCAAGGTTGATTTGTAAACCAAAATGCCAGTTGACATTTATATAGAGAAATATAACTGGCTGCTATTATTCATGTACAGGTGACTCGCTCATTCTTTCTCTGTAGGCAGACCTACACAAGGGGGCAGATCTTAATCAGAAAGTTATTTAGTGAGTGTGAAATCAGAATAAAGGCCAATCAAATGGTTAATGGCATAAGCTAAGAAAACAATCCACTTCATGCCCAATATGGCCCTGCCAATTAAACCAAGACAGGGCAAAGTTCAGACATGAATTGTAATTGACTCAATGGCACACAATAACTATAATGAAACTAAATTTCCAAGAATTCTCTTTTCTCTGATAAGAATTTAAATAAACATTTGTCAATGGTTTATCTTATTTTTTTTTTGGATTGAAGCTAATTCAGACTCATGTTTAGCCAAACTACCTCACCTCCAAAGTTCCCATATTTCTTTAAATGCTAATACTTTCCTTCAGGTTGTATCTCCTCTCATAAGTGTGGTGGGCATTATTTTCTGTCAATTCAGAGCTTAAATCTCTATAAGCAAGCTACTTTTCAGGTTCTTGGATGATTCTGCACTGTTTACCTTGTTGTTGTGTACTATAGTTAGAACTGACCCATAGCTGGCTTTCCCATAATTTTCAGAGACAGTAAATCACCCAGAAGGAGACTGCCCATCTTTCTAAACCACATACCTTTGAATTAGTGGCACATTTCCTTACCACTAAGCTACGAGAGCTCCTTCTATTTACGTCAGTCAGAGGGAAGGGATGGCACTGGTAAAGTAGGTGAAGGAGTTCACTGATGCTACTTTCTCATTTTACCATACTCCTGTGCCATGTATGTAATTATTAAATATTTTTCTTTAGATCAATTCACTTTTTAAAAACCAATTTCTTATAAAAGGAGACTTGTACATCCTAGGCATAGCGTGGTGGTTTACATACTGCTGAAAGCCATGCTGCCAGCAGGGTTACCCAGGGTCGATTAGGCTATCAGTGGGAATTCCAAACTAAGAAATACTCTGAATGCTGCAATGAATGGATGAAAATCTAACTCCTTTGTAACCATTCATTAAAATCACAATTAAAATAAAATTTTATTTATAAAAAGAAATACTTTGAAAAAAAAGCTTGACATTCTGCATCTGAGAATTAACCAGTTAAAAACCTTATGGATAGGGGAGCTCTGGTGGCCTAGTGGCAAGGAGCTGCAACTACAATCCCAGAGGCGCACGGTTCGAATCCACCACCAGATGCTCTGCCGGGGAAGGAGGGACAATCTCCTCCAGTACCAGTCAGATCTGATTTGACGGTACACGCACACAAAAATAATAAAATAAATTTAAAAAAAAAACCTTATGGATAACAACAGAGTTTTATCTGACTCACTTGCTTTAAACACAGCATTAAGAGAGGTCATTTGCTAGAGGAAGACATTGTGTTTGGTGAAGTAGAGGGGTTAGGAAGGTGAGAGAGTCCCTTAATCAAGTGGGTGAAATGATACTGCAGACAAAATGATAAGCTGAGGCAGATAAGGACTTGCCAGAAAGACAGAGAACCAAGTTATGTTTCATTCTGCTGCATATGAAGTCACTATGAATCAGAACTGACATAAGGACATCTATATTTTTATTGTAAATGGAAAAAGACTGCTACAAAAATAAATACAGTTTTATTCTATAGTTACCAGAGAAGGGAGTGATAATAGATAATACACGTTTATTAAGATGGGTGAAGGGAAAGGCCATGCAGAATAAGTAGGAGATCAGGCTTTATCATTATATAGTTATGTTTATAATTACTATAATTAATGTTATCAAATAAAATGTATTTGAATGATTAAAAACCCAGTATGCCGTGTAAACTTTCACTTAAATCACACTTTTAAAAAAATGTAGCCCTAAAAATAAATATGTTGAAAAGAAAAGCATTCATTTCGCCCATAAACTTAGATCGATAGTGTTAATGACCATGAGAGGCTGTGGGCCTGAGCATATCTTCGTTGAAGACACATTAGGGCCAGTCTCATACTTCCTCGTTAAACATCACCAGCAACATCAAAAGGGGATGGGAAGCGGGGGGAACTTAGGAGGTTATTTAATATTCTTAATGTCTTGTCCCTCACTCAGCTAAAAACTAATGTCACATTAAGCACCCTGCCTTTTTGACAAAGATGACCGACGCTTTCTGTGGCTTTAAGGATATTTGAAAACTGTTTGCACAGCTGTAGTGATGAGGCCTCTTCCTTCCCAGCCTGGCCCAGCCCCAGATTCTGGCGGATACAGTGACTGACTGTCTTATTCCCCTTTTCTCTCCCACAGGTACACACTGGCAGCTCAGGACCTGGTGATGCGTGCCCGGGGCGTCCTGAAGGACAGAGGATGGCGGATATCTAATGACCGACTGGGCTCAGGGGACGACATTTCTGTATATGTCATTCCTTTAATACATGGAAACAAACTGTCATGAAAGCAGCCCAGGGGATTGGGAGGACTGAGGGGGAGAAAGCGAGGATGCCTCTTGCGGGGCAGGATCGGGTGTGCCCAGGCGGAGTTCCAGGTGATGCAATCTCTTCCCAGCCCAGACTGGATGGGCGGGGAGTTTGCTGCCAAAAGGCCTCCGGTTATGCTTCCAGATGACCCTTAGGTTTCAGTTTCCTCTGTAGTAACAGGTCTGGATACTCACCAACAGCAGAACACAAAGTCTGCTACTGAGTGTTGTGTTTCTGTTGGTTCCATTTATGGGCCTCCTAGTAGGTCTTCTGCCTGTCCGGGACACATGCAACATATTTATTTTCTCTGGAGTAGCTAGGGCAGCCATTTTCAGGTGTAACTGGCAGAAGACTCTTCAGTCGGTCAAGCTGCCGACTTCTACGGGTTTAAAGTGCTGCATTGCAAAGTCAAGGATTTTGCCTCAGAAAGTGTCCATAAGCCTGATATTTTATTTCAAAGAACATTCTCTGTCTATCTCCATTTCTATTAGTCTCTTTTGTGGTGATGATTGGGTAACGCAGAGATTTTTTTTCTCTTTTTCGACATTCCCTGAGTCTTACTCTTTCCCTTCTGTTGAACAGGCCTGGGACTTTCCAGCTCCTTACCAAGGAATTTGTGTTTCAGAGCCCAGCCAGGCTGTCCCTAGAGCCTCGATCCCACACCACCCAGACAGCCATCTGGAGCAGTGCCCTGAATTAACAGAGGGCTGTCTTTGTTATGGAACTGGATTTGTCCCTGAGTTACATTTTCTTACCAAACCAGTGTGTTTTCATGAAAATATGGGTGTTTCTTTGGACCAGCAAGCCCTCTATTGTCTCCAGCAGTCCTCCTTGTTGTGGCTTGTGGTTTCTCTGTGAGCATCCGGGTTTCAGATTCTGGCGTGGTTGGCCCTGCCCCACCTGCTGTGCAGTGGGCCACATGTCAAGCAGCCTTTAAATACAGCAGTGGTGTCAGAAGGTCCTAGTATGAGTCAGCTCCCCATATCTTTTGACAACCATTCCTTCACTCTGGATGCATATCTTAACTGTTGACTCTAACTGCTTCAAAGCCTACTCCAAAGTAGAAGCATCAAAGACATATCCAGAAACATCAGTTCCAGTCTCTTCAACATCTTGGTGGACCAAGCACCCAGAATGGCCCTTTGACATAAGGAAATTTGAAATAGGTTGACCGATCATGCTCCTTCCTGTTCCTTCTACAGGGCATCGTGGTCTTGTCCTCAAGAACTGAGATCCCCTTCTCACTGTAGTTCTACCTCCAAGTGAGCCGTCTGCATGAAGCAGCAGCAACTGCAGAAACCATGGACATGACCATGTCTGCTTGCTGCTTCTCAGCCAGGAGGAATCGCAACACAAACGTTTCGCAAACACCTCCATCTCTTGGGCAGGCTGCTGCTCTCCTTTGTTCTGCACTGGAAGAGCTTGTGGAGCAGTGTCCAATGACCGGGCTCTCTTCCTGCACACCTGCAGTGATGTCCTCACCATTTTGACAGCTTTGTGTCATTAAAATATTCTTCCAGCCCAGTAAGGAACTTGGCAATTGATATGACCCCAAAAGTGCCGGAGAGCTGATCCCATTCTCGACTTTGTTTGAATTCATTCCCTAGATGTGAGAGGCTAGGAAACTTTCCTCTGAAGGTCTGGAGCCTTCCTACTCAGGAGGATAAATTCACTCCACCGCGTGAAAATGGCAGCCTGGAAAGGGCTCCGAGAACTTGCCCCACCAGGTATTTGCCAAAATGTTGCCTGTGAAGAATTTGATTACTATCTTGTCACTAGTCTTCATCTGATATCTTTTCTCTGTCATTCAGCAAATCTTAACCAACCCAGTGTCTCTGTGAGAAGTCTGCGGTAAACCATTTGCTCTCCTGGCAGAATATGATGCTACGGGCAAGCCTGCGGGCATCTGACAACAGTGTGGTCAACTCGCAGCTTCTCTACTAATGCCAAAAGTCAAGTGCAAATTGGAAACCTGAGAGAAGCTGCCGTGAAGGACCCTGAGCTGCCTTCTTTGGGAAGCCACAGTCACTCCTTTCTGGTGTGACTTTCTTCCATTGCCTTCTATTTCTTTCCTTTCCTTGGCCTGTTATCTGAACCCTACCGTGAGCTCTTGTTTTATTCCTGTCTGACTTCACTAGAGACAGAGTTTGAGGGCAGATACCCCATAGCTGTCATGACAACCATCTAATCATTTCCCCAATTTGTCTACCACTAAGGCACATCTTCAACAAAACTCTGCAACTCCCTAATTCCTTTTACCTTAACTCCTGAGCATGGAGTTCTACTGGGTTTAGTTAGAAATGTATCCCAGAATTTTTCTCATAAGCCATAGGAAAAGAAGCCTCCTGAGGTAGAAAGATCTTGGGACCATGCTTAAGCCATATTCTTGCTTGGGGCATGGGAGGAAGACTACAAAAGAGGCAGACAGTGGAAAGTGAAGCAGGTGATTTGTTAGTGCTGCAGCAGATCCGCCCAGCACTGGTACTGCTCTGTGAATTGAGCTTTCTCCGTGTTGTTCTTATTTTCCACCCAGGCTCCAAGTAACGCAAGAGCAGTAACTACGTCTGCATGGTCAGTAGACCTATGACCCTTGGAGCATTCCTGGAAAGGTCAAAAGGCAACATCCTCAAAATTCGGCAAAGAGCTTTATTCATGATTCTGAAATCGTATGTATCTGACTTAACAGCCAGATCT
The DNA here is from genome assembly GCF_000299155.1 of Elephantulus edwardii. Taxonomy (NCBI): domain Eukaryota; kingdom Metazoa; phylum Chordata; class Mammalia; order Macroscelidea; family Macroscelididae; genus Elephantulus; species Elephantulus edwardii. Next base: position 6,093,327 of record NW_006399797.1, on the reverse strand, counting down.
GCTTGGCTGAGCCTAGTAGCCTCAGAGGAACGTGTATTTAATAGTAAACATTTACTTTCCTAATCAAGCCTTTACGGTTGTCTTTGGAGGGCTGTGGCCTCTTATTTTAATGAAAGGTTATTTCTGTTCTCGGGTCCTTTATGGGACTGGCCCTGCTCTTCCGACTACTTGGTGACACTCTTTTCCCTAAAGAGAACATTGTCACATGCCATCTGGACCCTGCAGTCAAAGCTTTGTTCTCCTCACGCCTGAAAGCCGAGAGCAGCAGCAGTCAGAAATGGAGAGAGTGTGTTCTGTGGTGGTTTTGGGGGGTCTCCCCTTGGGTTTTGGGGTGGGCAGGGAGACAAGAAAGTCCAACAAAGCCAAATACCCAGCTGTTTAGTGTGACCAAGCCAGAAAACTGGGGATTTCAGTTGTTCTCCAGTTTTACAACATTGGAAGGCTTGAGAGCAGCTTTTCTTTTCTGGTCTTGTTTTTTGTTTTGAATGGGGTTTTGTATGTTTGTTTGTTTTTAATTCTGGTTAGTCTGATTCTGTGGGGTTATGTGAAGTCCACCCTCTTCTTTCTCTTCTCTTCTAATCATTCGTTTTTATCCCCTTAGGAATAGCTAGGCCAAAAGTACATGTTGGTGAGCAAGACGGCGAGTCCCATTGTTGATTTTGGCCTCACATCTTGGCCATGCAGACGGCAGGGTTTTTTCTTGACTAGGTACACTAGTGTGGAAACACTCCAGGGAGCAAACTCTTGTATCTTTAAAAATTCTGATTCTCTTTGATTTCACCAATCTTACCTCCTTCCCCACCTGTCAATCACCTTTATTTCTAAGACTACAAGGTGATCAGTGGCTAGCTTTCTACTACAGCTTTAGGGTCTAACCTTTCCTTCGGTGATCCAGCAGCTCCGTTGTCTTCAGGGCAAATATGTTAAGCTTTTATGAGATTCTATTTTCAGTAGCTAGTGCATCTAGGACACTTAGAACAGTGTGAGAGTCATTGTCTATGCAAAGAACAGCCAGGCTGACCTTAAATGTTACCAGATCAAAAAATAATAATAATTTTTAAAAGTCTTTGGCCACTTCATAGGTTACTGGAGGCTTGGATATTTGAGAAACTGGATTTTTGAGTGACAGAGAAAGGTTGCAGCTTGCATGCGACAGCCCACCTCTCTGAGCGATCTCTGATTTCACGTGGTATTGTAGCAGACATAGTACACTGGGATTTTTCAGAGGACTCTGTGTGAGCAGCTGCCTTTCCTCTTATGTGAGCACCACAGCTCTCTATGTCAGCTTTGAGTGCCACTGTGGAGAGCATTGCTGTTTTTAACCCACAATGTTACCTGTGTAAATAGCTTTCATTTCTTTCCCTTCTCCTACGTCTTAGATGGAATTGTGTTCATATAGCAACCAGGTAGACAGTGACCAAATGAGACTGTAAGCGTGCTATTGTTTTCTACAGTGACTTACTTGAAGGAGGCATGCCTTATGCCCTCCACTCTCCCAGTCTTCTTCCAAGAGTATTTTGTGTTTGTTTGGGGAGTCCTGCGATTATTCTTTCACTCCTGTGTTGCCTCCATTTTCCCTGTTCCTTCTGGAGACCCAGAGAGGCCCATGATGGAGACCATTTTTGAGGAATGCACCATGGTCTGGGCTTCCGGAAATCCTTGATGTACAGTGGATGAGAACATCTGCCTGAAAGTGGTTCCAGAACCTTATGCTTTCATGCTTTGTGATTGTGAAGCATTGACTTTTGTAACCCAAAAATGAAAACTGTTTAGTAAAGGGGATCTATTTTGTGTGTTTGGAAACATAGGTGCAATGTTCCATGGAAAAAGCTAAAGAAATGTATATGCTCAATCATGTTTTAAAATAAAATATTATATATATGTACATAGGACATCTTTAGCAAAACTTTCTTGGTGTCATTTCTTTGAATTCACTGTAGAGTTGGTTTTTGTTTTGTTATCCTCTCCAAGACCCTGTGGTTTTGAAGTAAATCAACTTTAAAGGGAAAAAAATCAAACCCCCGAGGCAGGGCAAAGTATAGAATAGAAAATAAATACAAAAAAAAGAAAGAATGAACTCAAGCAGTTCGAGGCCACCAGCTGCTCTGCAGGGGAAGGATGGGCAGTCTTCTCCCGTGTGAATAACCATCTCTGAAAACCCGCTGGAGGGTCAGCTATGGGTCTGTTCCTACTCTACAAAACAGCACCAACAAAAAGGAAAAAGAAATACAAATGTAAACTATTTTGTCAATTACTTTATAATCACAATGTACGAGTGTAGATAATATCCTGTAGAAAATAATACAGCAATGGTGCAAAGATGAAGGTGTTTGCTTAACAGTGTTGGAAATTTCAGTCTCTGGTACAAGGAATTTAGGCTGCAGTCCTTGTTTTAGGTGAATGACTGAGTATGTGACACAGTTCAAGCTATAACTAGATGTGAACAGAATAATTACCAGGCAGAAGTAGATGAACCACATAAGGTGACATTGCCAAACTTATTCTAAATATGGAATACACTGTCCATCTGAATGTTAAATTTCTCTTTTATCTGAATAGTACACTCCACCAATTTCCTTTTGCATCTTCTTCGACATGCTACAATTTTTGATCATGGTCTTTGTGGATCAAGGACTAGTCAACCTCACCATTCTCCTGGAGGGTATGGTTCAGGCCCAAATATCTAGAAGGGCTACTGCAGATATCACGGGTAAATGTGCCAATTCAGAAAAAATTGTTCCCAAAAAATATTGTAAAGTGTGAAGACTAGTGCCTAGACTTCTTACTGAAGAGAGTAAGAGTCTAGACTCTCCTTATTTACTCAAGTGTCTTTTAAAAACAACAACAGAAAGTATTGCCATTGAGTCAGTGTCAACGTAAAGCAGTCCTCCAAGTTTCTGAGACTAAATCTTTACAGGAGGAGACTGCCCTGCTTTCTCCCTTGGAACAGCTGGCAGGTTCCAACTGCTGCCCTCTCAGGTAGCAATTCAGCACACTACGCATTATGCCACCAGAGCTCCTTTATGAATCTTGTAAAAAAAGAGTGTGGAGTGTAGAGTATAGGTAGCATGAGGACAGCTGAGTCAGAGTTCTACTAACTCCACCTAGGGTAACTGTCCTCATCAACAACAATCATAGTTCAAAACTAATTCCTATTAGGTCAGACATGCAACTACTTCTACTAATTACAACACCAATTCTACTGCTCTACTGAGTCTGAAACCCATTGCAGTGACTATATGAACTTCACAGAACCATACTCATGGGGCTTATTATGAAAGTTAACAAGCTAAAATTCAGGTTTGTAGCAGGTACAATTCTTCAGTACAGACAGCTTCACAAGTGTGTTTGCAGGCCCTTTTGAGTTTCAGCTTCATGACTTAGGTCAGTGTTAACAGTTTCCTTAGTTATGGCTTCTTCTGTCAGGCAAACTTAGGTGAAGGCCCTGGCTCTGGTTCCATAGGGCAGCAGTCTCAAATCTCTTGTTGGTCTCTGGTTCTCGACTAAGGTTTGTGTTGATTGTGCTGTGGCTGCCACAGGAATCTCTGGTCCCAAAGGACACACAATGCTCTCTTCCTTGTTGATGTTGAAATTTCCAATTTCTCCTGATGAAGCTGCTCAATTTAAACCTAGTGGGATGGTGAGACTAGCTAATCCTTATGTGGATTGACAGACACACACTCTTTGTATGGTCCCGCCCATTCATGTGGCAGTCAAAGTCAATGGCTAGAAAGGCCATTTTGAGCAATAAAACCTTGATATCATACATCTAAACCAAACTCAGTGCTGTAGAATCTATCCTATTTCATAGTGATCCTCCATCTAAAGTACCTACAGAATGTTAGAACAGCATACTTTCTTAAAGAGAAAGATTACCTTAAGATGTGGGGCTAAGTATCAAAGGATGTTAATTTTGCTTAGTTCTAGAATCTAGGATATTTTTTAAATTGTCTAGAAAATATCAACACAATGTTTAAAACTATAAAAATGTTGATTCAAAAGCAAAGCTAAATACAGATGTTGCTGCTATTGTTATGTGTGACTCATAGCAACCCTAAGTATAAAGCTCTGAAGCCTGTCCTGTCCTGAGCCAATCTCACTGACTCTGACACACCTACCCTCATTGCTCTAGTTACTGTATCAGCCCATCTCATTTGGGGTCTTCCTTTCCTGTACTGTCTCCCTCTATGTCCTTCTCCAAGGATCAGTCCCTCTTGGCCATATGACCAAAAGATGTGAAGAAGGAGCTTCAAAATCCTAGACTCCAAGGAGAAACTTGGTTTCACCCTCTCCAAGACAGACCTATTTGTTTTCTTGGTGGTCCATGGTATATTCAAAACTCCTCTCCAGCACCACAACTCAAAAGCATTAATTCTTCTGTCATCCTTAGTCGTTGTCCAGTTTAATCTGAAGCTTAAGAACAACAAAATAGAAGGCAATCATTTTAGCATTATTTGATTGCAAAGCTTCATCTTCTCGTTGTTAGTACTCTAATACTTATGATGCTTCTTCTACCCTACTCAATACAAGAATTGTTCATGAGAAGAGTAAAACATTGAATTAGAAACTTGACGATAGAGTCAATACTTCTTTATGGAAAGTCAAGTAATATCTTCTAGAATTCTTTCATAAGTAATAATACTGTTGATCAGGTTAGCTCCCAGAAAGTGTAATGAATTGTTTTCCAAAATGTCTGCCAACAATGCCTCCTATCCCTGTTCAAAAATTCTTCCCCTTTTAATAAGAAAGTTGTTCACCACCCCTTGAATCTGAACTAGCCTCATGGCTTATTCTAATCAATAGAATGCAGAATAGTATTCCAAGACTTCTGGGCCTAGATCTCTGGAGGCTTTGACACACTTGCTGTCACTCTACTTGATAGTCAGCCGTCATGTACAGGTAGGACTAGATTACTGAATGGCATGGGGTATTTTGAAGGACAGCCGAAGTGCCCAGATACTGCAAATGAAGACATCTTTGATTCTTCAGCCCTAGTTGAGTCACTCCATGTGGACATCACAGGAAAAAGAAACTAGCCAGCTCCTAGCGAAATCACCCAGCCTGACCTGAATTCCTGACCCACAGTTCTATAAGCAAATAAAACTAGGTTTTGTTTTAAGCCACTAATATGGGAGGGGGGGTTATTACATAGTAGTTGAAACTAGAACAAAGTATAGAAACTGTCTTCTGCGAGTAAGTACAAGAAGAATTGGTTGAAAATGAAAGATAAGACAATGACATTGAAAAGTTCACTTGTAACAAGATTATAGGAATTTTTTATATGAAAGATCTATTGCCAATCTAATCCAAGGCTTTACTATTCCATGTGGAAAATTATTCCATGTTGTTGTTTTTAAGTGTCGTCAAGTTGTAGGCAACTCATAGCCACCCTATGAATGAAAGTTCTCGACACTTGCATGCGTGACTTTCATCATTGCTCCAGGTTCATAGGGTTTCTGGAGGCAAGCTTTTTACAGAAGTGGATGCCACTCCTGTTTCCAAGCTTGTTTTAACTGGGGAGAGCCACCAAACACTGTCCACCATGGGTAACCATTACCTCATTGGACACATCAGTTTATCAGATTATTTCATATCATGACTTTTATTGTTTGGTGTCATCAAGATTGAGAAAATCATGGCCTGAATCAGGTGTGCCTTAATCCTCAAACTAACATTATTTCTCCTCAGTAATTTGGAGAGGTCCCTGACTGCAGACTTTTCCAGTGCAAAATGTCTACTGACTGCTGGTACTGAGGATATGATTGTGGATCCAAGTAAGGTGAAGTTGTTGACTGTTTCAATCTTTTCTCCATCTCATGAAGTTGCCTATTGGCCCAGTGGTGAGAAGTTTTATTTTCATGACATTAACATGTAATTCGTATTGGAGGCTGTATTCTTTGATCTTCTGTAGCAAGCACTATACCAGCTGACACGGAAATATTTCAGGAAGTACCATATGATCAAGAGCCAATGAGAGTGAAGGAAGAAGTTCAAGTTGCATTGAAGACATTGGCAAAAAAATAAGGCCTTAGTAATCAATCAGTGGGATACCAACTGACATGCTTCAAATGACAGATGCAGCCTTAAATGTGCTCACCAGTCTATGCCAGGAATTTGGAGGAGAGCTTCTTGTCCAACTGACTAGAAGAGATCATATTTGTTCTCATTCCCAAGAAATCTAGCATGTGGAAATTATAGAGCATATCATTAATGTCACATTTGAGCAAAATATTGCTGAAGATCATTAAAACATGGTCAGAGCAGTACACAGAGAACTGCCAGAAGTTCAAGCTGACTTTAGACATTAAGGCACCAGGAACATCACTGCTGAAACATCAATGCTGATGTCAGATCAATCCTGGCTGAAATTTTAAAAAAACCAAAAGAATGTCTATTTGTGCTTTATTCACTATGCAAAGGCATTTAATTGTGTGGATCATACCAAATTATGGCTAACATTGAGAAGAATGTGAATCTCAGAACACTTGATTGTGTTCATGCGAAACTTATACGTAGACCAAGAGGCTGTTGTGTGAACAGAGCAAGTGAACACTACATGGTTTAGAATTAAGAAAGATGTGTGTCAGGGTTCTATCCTCTCTCCACACCTATTGGATCTGTATGCTAAACAAATTATTAGAGAAGCAGGACTCTGTAAAGAAGAGTGTGTCATCAGGATTGAGAGAAGACTCATCAATAACCCACTTTATGCAGATAACCCAACCTTGCTCGTGGAAAGTGAGGAGGACTTGAAGGATGACTGAGATGGGGAGAACCAGTTTTTCGAGGTAGTTTGGGGACTCCAGCGTATTGCCATACTGCCGTCTCATGGCTATGCATGGACTTCTTTCTGTGGCTCATAAGGCTCATTGGTAACCCAGGAAAACCATGACCATGAGGCTGAAGGCTAGAGGAAAGAAACAAAGTTCCGAAACCCACTCGTTTATGAGCACACCACCCTGTGTTGTACCATTTAAGACCCTTGGAAGGGCCACATCAGTCTTTGTGTCCCAAGAACTGTGTTCCTGGAGATTGTTAGGGAGGACAGAGATCACTTTCCAAGTGTATGTATACATGTGATGCATGTGTGTGAGTACATTGTTTAAAAAATTCATATTTTAAAATAACCTACCAAACACTACAAAACTTGCCATCGCAATTTTTCTGCTTGACTAAATGACAGGCCAAAGAACGAGCCATATATTTTAGCAATTAGTCTGCCTTTTTAATTGCTTTTCCTGTCATTGAAGCCCTGAAAAGATGACTTTTTCTTAGTACATCTCTACATATCCAGTCCCTTGTCTTTCACCTCTGATGAGATTTTCCAGTCAGCTAACCTCCTTTGCTCTATTGATCCCACTTAGGCTGCCTGCAAGAAATTCAGAGCAAGGCTGAGCCGAGGTGGGGGCAGGGTGTGCCTTGATTCTCTTGTGAGGGACAGGGTCTGGTCAATCTGTGGGTCCAGACAGGCCATGGACAGGGCTTTAAATAATCTGAGTACAGTTTTGGAAGACAGCAGTTTCCTGAAAAGAGGAGAAAATTTTCACTATTGCTCTTCAAATTTTAGTATTTGCAAATCCACTGACGGTAGAGAAGAAGAAGAGCTTGTTCAGAAAGCAATGTCTAAGGCTCCTTTGAGGAATAGGGGTGGTGGCTGACATTAGAATGGAAGAAACTGAACTTGGAGCTGCAAAATGTCCCAGACCCAGTCACCTCACACCCTTTAAACACTTTGCTGGAAGCAATGTGGTGAGTAAGTGGGGATCTGTGATGTAAAATAAGGCATGTGGAACCTGCAAATAGTAGTCTTAGCAGTTCTGAATTAGATAGCACCTCCCTGGTGACCCTGCCTACCGAGAGAAAGAATAGCTGGGGAAAGATTCTAGAGAACTGTGAAACCAGTCCTCTCATTGTGCTAGAGGAGGGAAAAAAATATTTCCCATTCCTTGACATTTTAAACACAAATCAGAGAACATCTGATCAAGCCCCTAATTGCACAGTGGCATTTGAAGGAAGTTAACTATGGTTGTTGTCAACTTACTAAAAAAAGTACTCTCGCTAGCAGTATAATGTGCCTTAAAAATGCAATGCAAATACACTGAGATATTTATGGGTGAAATGTTATAATGTACGTCTTGTAATTGCCTCAAAGCAATATGAGGGCTGAGGAGGCAAATGGGCATGTAGATGAAATAAGACTGGTCGTATTGAAGACAATTACCCGAGCCTAAAAAATAAAAGGATAACTGCAGGCTCTTCCATGTCTTTGCTGGTATACTGTCTCACAGGTCCCCCCAAGGATTATTTCTGGGTCAAAGTTCAACAAGTCTTTTTCTGTTAAGAGCCAAATAGTAAAAATCATAGGTTCTGTAAGCTATCCGATCTCTGTCACAACTACCCACCTCTGTTGTTGTTGCAGAGAAGCAGCCACAGACAAGCTGAACTAGAATAGAATATGGACTAAAGCATTAGAAAGTTTCAGCTGTAGACCTTGTTCAGAAGAACTAACTCATGAGCATGTATGCTTGGCTTGCCTCTGTGGAGTGAAATTAATAAAGAAAGTCAACCATAAATGGACATTGTCAGCCTACCATTAAGGAAAAAGCAAGGAGCTCAGTAATCATTTCTTTCTCTGCAGCAGTTTCCGAACTTCTTTGCAGTTTTATAAACTAATTTATAAATTTGCGAGTACTTTCTTGCTGAAACAGTCTTTCAGTCCATATTTAGTCTGTTTTCATCCTCACCAAGTACTCTCTACTCTGATGGCTTCCATAAATCATTGCAGTGACCACTCAGAATTCACAGACCATATTCATGATGGGGCGGGGGGCGGTTTGTATTAGGGAACTAACAGATTTTAATTCTGGATCAGAAATAACTCTGGATCTTTTCCCCATCAGAACAGCCCTTTCTAAGCTGTGTCCAAGCAGTCCTCACTCTGACCTGATAAGAGTTTTATTGTTGTTATGTTCTGAACTGACTCATAGCTGACCTTCCTATGGGATTTCAGAGGCAATAAATCACTTGGGAGGAGAGTGTCCATCTTTCTCCAGCAGAGTAGCTGATGATGGAAACTTCATGCCTTAGAGATGGTTGTGCACCTCCTCACCACTAGGCCACCAGCACCTCTCTGAGTTATAAAGCTCTTGAATTCTGCCAACAAGTGCTCAAAGGCACTCTGCTTTGCAAACCAGTCTTTCGATGGGCCAGGAAGCCACTATCTCCAGTGGTCCCTGGTTTGCTGCCTGTACTGCTGCCATTTGCTGCTGTTTGTCACCATATCCAGTGTTACAGTTGTCTGCCTCCAGGGGGCTAGATGGTTCTCAGGACATGAACTCTGGTCCAAAGGCAATCTCTGACTTCATCTGTTCTTCTTTGTAGAAGATCATTCTGATCTTTGTTTGATTGTTTAACTTCATTTATAATGGGGAGGGATTACAAAAAAAAAAAAAAAACCAGACTCACCTAATCTTTTAGTTTGTATCCTGCCTCATTAACGTAACTGCTTCTAATTTTGTCTCCTTAAAATCATACTCATTTCTCAAACCTGTTGTCATCAAGTTGATTCCCACTCATGGCAATCTTACTTTGGGTTTTCATGGCTGTAAATCTTATAAGCAGCCAGCCTCATCTTTCTTCAAAGACTAATTGGTGAATTCCAACTAATGACCTTTGGGTTGGCAGTCTAACCTACCACTTCTTTTATTATCATCATAACTCTCTCAAACTCATTGCCATCAAGTCAGAACTGACTCATAGCTGACTTCCAGTGAATTTTTGGAGGCTGTAAATAGCACAGGGGGAGACTGTCCCTCTTTCTCTGATGGAGCCAGTGATGGACTCAAGCTGCCTTTGGGTTACCAGCTCACACACACACACACACACACCCTACAGACTATCACAGAGGGTGAAGTTGTGCTGCAGTTGAAATCCATCAGCTGCTTTGCAAGGGAAAGATGGGTAATTACTTCTTGTATGATTTATAGCCTCTGAAAATTCACTGGAGGGTCAGCTATGAGTTGGCCTCAACTCAACAGCAATGAGTTTGAGGGGTTTTTAATTCTCATAAAACAAAGGATAGTCCCACGTAGCCTAGCCAAGTTGACATGTATTTGGGGTGGGGACACAACTTGATCTATGACAAGCGCTGTGCACTTATCCAATCCCTTTGGTTGTCCTACCCAGTCATTTTGGTGGGAGTTACATCAGCTATGGTGAGAAGGGGCACATTAAGTAATTCACTGCACTGTACCTGATGGTGTATCACAATATCAGAGTTGTGATATAGACTGGCGTCAATTAAAATCATATTTTAAATGTTCAAGGAAGGTAGTAACCCATTCTATGTTATGTCTTAGCTGTGAGGCAAAACAAATAAACAAAAACTCCACATATCTTTATTTTGTCCTTATTAATTATTAGGCTCTCTGTTGGATACTTTATCCCCCTTTAAGGTAAGTATTATCTTCTATTTTATAAATGAAGACAATCTGTATAATTCAGTTCTTTGAAATTTATTGAGGCTTGGGGTTTTTTTGTTTTATTTAAATGTATTATTAATTTCAGTAAAAATTTACAGAGACTTTGGATTTCCATTCATTCATTGTTGCACTTTTCTCCCCTAACAACCCTCCCCCCTAGTACACTACATTCTTGGAAAAGTAAAAGAAAAATTCTTTCATTGTTTTTCAAACCCTCCCCCAGGTCCACTCCACCATGTAGCCTTCGCTCTAGACTCCTGTCATAACAAAATACCTAATCACATATCCCTTTTAAACAGTTTTCTCCCTCATCTGTTTCACTGCAGTATACATTATTGAACTCATCTTTCTCAGTCTCTCCACAACCCCAAGGTCAGTCCTGTTTTACAACAGTGACACCATGCAGTATTCGTCCTTTTGTGACTGAGATATTTCACTCAGCATCATGTCCTCCAGAGTCACCCATTTTGAATAATATTGCATGAGTTCCTTGTTTTTCAATGTGGCATAGTATTCCATTGTGTGAATATACCACAGCTTCTCTATCCATTCATTTGTTGATGGGCACTTAGGTTGTTTCCAACTCCTTGCTATTGTGAACAAAGCCGCAATAAACATGGGTGTGCAGAGACTTGTTTTATGACTTAAAATATGCTCTTGTCCTAGAAAATGTTCCAGGTGAACCTTAGAAGTTTGCATATTCAGCTGTTGTTGCACGGAGGTTTCCCGCTATGTCTGTTAGATCTAGTTGTTTACAGTATTGATCACATTTTCTATTTCTTTGTTCATTTTCTGCCAACTTCTGAAAACTGTTATCTATATCTTCCTTCAAGTCTATCAATTTTGCTTCATATATTTTGGGCCTCTGTTACCAAGTGTATGTGAGCATGTGTGTGTTTGTAACTGTTGTGTCTTCCTAAGGGATTAACCCTTTTAATGTCCTTCTTTGTCTTTAGTAATAATTTCAGTGGTAAAGTTTCTTTTCTGTGACTTTAGTGTAGCTACTCTTGCTCTTGGTTACTTACTTGCATTGTGCCTCTTTTTCATTCTTTCATTTTCAACCTCTATGAATATTTGGATCTAACTGTGTCTTTGGAAAAGAAAATAATGCTGAATCATGGGTTTTAATCACTTCTGCCAAACACTGCCTTTTAGTTGGAGTGTTAGTTAATTAACATTTAATGTAATTACTGATAAGATAGGCTTTATGTCTGCTATTGAAAAACCTTTGATCAAATATTTTTATCAAATATTTTATATACTAGTAAAATTAAGTTGCTATGATTCCAAACTATAGTATTTAAAATTAAGACATTAATTATAATCCCTAGGATAACCATTAAGAAAATAATTTCCTAGATAAGCTTTAAGAAAAAAAGCAAGAATATTTGTAAAATAGAAGATAATACTTACCTGAAAGGGGGATAAAGTACCCAGCAGAGAGCCTAATAAATAAAGGACCAAATAAACATATGGGGCGGGGGGGGGGGGAAGTTGCCTTTAAGTCAAAGCCAGTTGTTAGCTAATCCTCCCACAGGGTTTCAGAGGCTATAAATCCCAGGAGAGGAGATTGTCCATCTTACATCGCTGTGTAGATTCAAATCACCTGCCTTTGGCCCGAGAGCACAACTCTTCACCTACTAAGCTACCAAAGGTAATAAAATGCTGTATTAAAAATTATCCCTTTCAAAGAAGTCAGCAATGTAAGAACGGAGGAGGGAATAATAGTTATGTCCCCTCTCTTTTCTTTGTTGCTCTTATTATAGAAATTTCCTCTTTATGTATAAGGATATTATACAATTTAATTATTATTATTTTTACACAGTTGGCTTTTAAATAATATAGAAGATAAGCTTTACAAGCAAAAGTATATAGTGTTTTTTTCTATTTACTCATATATTTAACTTTATTTCTTCATATAGATCCTTTGATTTCAGACTGAAAAATTCCTTTGTCTTATACAAAATTCTCTCAGTTGTTCATCTGGGAATATCTTGTTGTTTGCTTCATTCAGGGAGATTTCTGATAACCTTTTATTTTAGTTTGGTTGAAAATATACAGGCAAGGGGAGCTCTGGTGGCCTAGTAAGGGGAGCTCTGGTGGCCTAGTGGCAAGAAGCTGCAACTACAATCCCAGAGGTGCA
>NW_006399797.1:6069938-6073178 GCF_000299155.1 Elephantulus edwardii | reverse complement strand
TGGAAAAGCTACAACCAGGAGAAGATAACATAGATGAGTGGGACCTTCTAAGACTCAAATCCCTATGCACATCCAAAAACTTCTCCAGTAGGGTATAAATGAAAGTCTTGATCGCAAAACTTTTCATCTTCAAGTTCATTGAGTTTCTGAAGGCAAGTTTTTTTTTTTTTGGAAGTGGATGCCACTCCTGCTTCCAAGCCAGTTTTATTCAGGAGATCTACAAAAGCCAGGCCCGAGGGCCCAAAAGTCTTTTTAATGACCAGGCCAAATCCTATCATCTCACACCCTATTGTGAGCAAGAGAGAAAAGATTGACAGTCAACTATTTCATCTTACTATCAATGCTCTTGGTATCAGCAGTCAAGAGATCACAAGACATATTTCATTGGACAAACCTGTAGTCAGGGACCTCTCCAAAATACTGAAGAGCAATGATGTTAGTTTGAAGATGCCTCTGATTCAGGCCATGTCTTTTCAATACCTTGCTATGCATCTGAAAGCTGGATAATGAATAAGGTTGACAGAAGACAAATGGATGCCTTTAAGCTGTCTTTTGGAGAAGAGTAATGAATATTCCATGGACTGTCAAAAGAACAAACAGATATGTCTTGAAGAGGATACAGCCAGAGTGCTCCTTGAAGACAAGGATGACAGCCCTTCAACTCATATACTTTGGGCACGTTGCTGTTATTGTTATGTGCCATTGAATCAGAACTGATTCATAGCTGACCCTTCAGCAGATTTTCAGAGGCAGCAAATTGCATGGGAAGAGACTACATATTGCTAGAAGAGGCTATTCCTTTGATCGGGGACATGCTTGGAAAGGTGAGGGTCAATGAAAGACAGGAAGACACTCAGTAAGACAATGGATTGACACAATCACTGCAGCAATGGACTCAATTGTGTCAAAGATGATAAAGATGACACAGGCTAGGACAGAGTTCGATCATTGTTCATGGGGTCACTGTGAAACATACTCAATTTGATGGCATCAGATAACACAACTGATGAAAGTTTACTTAAATGATTTGTGTAATAGGTTGAATATCCAGACTTGCCCAGAGGCTGTTGGGATGAACTGACACAGTGATGGCAGCAGTGGGCTCAAGTGTATCCAAGATGGTGAGGATGGCACAGGATAGGACAAGGTTCAGATCTGTTCTTCAGAGGGTCTCTGTGAATTGTACTCAACTCGATGGCATCTAAAACAGCATATATAAACTTTATCTCTTTACCGGTCTTGTGATTTTTGTTGAAAATGGGCATTTTGAAGAATATTCTTAAAAGACCAAGGTGGATGTCAGAAAAGACTCTGAATATTGCACTAGAGCACTGAGAAGCCAAAGAAAAGGGAAGAAATTGAAAAATTAAGGCGCTGAACAGATTTCAAAGGGCATCTCAGGAAGACAAAGCAAAGTATTACAATGAAATGTGAAGAGCTGGAGTCAGAAAATCAAAAGGGATGAACTTGCTTAGCATTTCTTCAGCTGAAGGCACTAAAAAACAAATTCAAGCCTAGAGTTTCACTACTTAAGGATGCTACAGGCAGAACATTGAGTGACCCAGGAAGCATCAAAAGAAGATGTATGACAAAGTACATGGAGTCACGATACCAAAAAGAATTGGCAGACACATAAGAATTTCATGAAACAACATATATCAAGAGGCTATGGTGATGAAGGAGGAAGTTCAAATTCTGTGAAAGAATTGATGGCATATCAATTAATATATTTCAACAAGCAGATGCTGCCCTGGACACATTCACCAGGTTGTCAACTGATTTGAAGAAATTAATATTTATTCCAATTTCAAAAAAAAAGGTGCTCTGACAGAGTATGGAAACTCTCAAACAATATCATTAATATCACATACAAGCAAGATCCTGCTGAAGATTATCCAAAAGCTACTGGAGCAATACATCAACAGATAACTACTCGATGTGCAAGGTAGGTTTCAAAGAGGCTGTGGCACTAGGGACATGTTAGATGGACTAGGGACAATGTTGGATGGATCTTAACTGAAAGCAGAGAGCACCAGAAGAATGTCTGTGTTTTATTGTCCATGCAAAGGCATTTGACTGTGTGGATAACAACAAATTGTGGCTAATCTGGAGAAGAATTGTGCTCATGCAAAAGCTATACTTGGGAGCAAGAGGCAGTCATAAGAACAGAGCAAGGAAACACTGCATCATTCAAAACCAGGAAAGGATTCTATCTCCATACCTTTTAAATCGATATGTGGAACAGATCATCCAGGAGGGTGGACTTTATGAGGAGGACTATGGCATTAGACTTGGAAGAAGACTCATCAAGAAGCTGCACTGTGCAGATGACACAGCCCTGCTTGCTGAAACTGAAGAGGAGCTGAGGCATTTGCTGCAGAAGGTCAAGGACTACAGCCTTCAATATAGATTGAAGCGCCACATCAAGAAAAGAAAGATTCTCACCAGTGGACCAATTGGCATCATCATGATAGATGAAGAGATTGAGATTGTTAAAAATAATCAGAAGACAAATTTCATTGGGAAAATCTGTTGTCAGGGACTTCTCCAGAGTGCTGGAGAGCAATGATGTCAGTCTAGAGACTAAGATGCACCTGAACCAAGCCGTGGTCTTCGTAATTAACTTGCTATGCATCAGAGAGCTGGACATTGATTAAGCATGATAGAAAAATCAATGCCTTTGAGTTGTGGTACTGGAGAAGATTATTGAACATACTGTAAAATGCTAAGAGAATAAACAGGTATGTCCTGTTGTTGTTGTTGTTATGTGCTGTCAAGTCGTTTGTGACTCATAGTGACCCTATGTACAACAGCCCTAAACCTTGCTCTATCCTGTGCCAATCTCATTGCCTCTGAGACACCCATCCCGATTATCCCAGTCACTGAATCAATCCACCTCATAGAGGGTCTTCCCCTCCTGCGCTGTCCCCCCACTGTGCCCAGCATGATGACCCTCTCCAAAGACCTGTCTCTCCTTACAACATGTCCAAAGTATGTCAGACAAAGCCCCAAAATCCTTGTCTCCAAGGAGCAGCCTGGTTTAACCCTCTCTAGGATGAATCTATTTGTTTTATTGGCAGTCCATGGCACATTCAGTACTCTTCTCCAGCACCACAGCTCAAAGGTGTCAATTCTCCTTCTAGCCTCCCTAGTCCAACTCTCTGATGCATAACAAGTGATTGCAAAAACCATGGCCTGTATCAGGCGCACCTTAGTCTCCAGAGAGACACCGTTGCTCTT
>NW_006399797.1:6048930-6068423 GCF_000299155.1 Elephantulus edwardii | reverse complement strand
AGTCATATTTTGGCTCCTGTGGATTTGGTTTAATTTTCCTCAGCTTCAGCTTGAACTTGCATATGAGTAGTTGGTGGTCTGTTCCACAGTCAGCTCCTGGCCTAGTTTTCACAGCTGATATTGAGCTTCTCCAGCGGTTTTTTCCACAGATGTAGTCGATCTGATTCCTATACATACCTAGAGAGGGTGAAACCAAGCTGCTCCTTGCAAGCAAGGATTTTGAAGCTCTTTCTCACATTCTTTGAGCATGGTGCCTTGAAGAAGGACATCATGCTTGGAAAGGTAGAGGGACAGTGTAAGAGATGAAGATCCTTGGATGAGATGGATTGACATACTAACTGGGTATTGAGGGTAGGTGTGTCAGAGACAATGAGACAGGCTCAGGATAGGGCAGAGTTCAGTGCTGTTGTACATAGGGTCATTATAAGTAGCAGGGACTCAACGGTACATAACAACATAATGCACCAGTCTTGGAAATCAGATTCTGCCTTTCCCAGGATTTGTTTCATTGTGATAATCACTGGTTGTTTAGTGGTTTTTCTTAACTAAATGCTATAGTTTTGTATTTGTAGAGAAGGACATGAAAAACATAACAAGTTAAAATGCCACACTGCTCCCTGTTTTTACAGTTCTGTTGTTGTTGTTGTTAAGTGTCATTAAGTCATAGATGACTCCTAGCGACCCCTTGAACAAAAGACCTGAACACTTGTATAACTTTCGTCATTTATATATGTTCATAGAGTTTCTGGAGACAAGCCATTTCAGAAGTGGATGCCACTTCTGCTTCTAAGTTTCTTTTAATCAGGAAGCTCCAGCAAACACTGTCCACCAGGGGTAACCATCATCGCAATTGACACATCAGTGTCACAGTGTTTAGCATCACAACAACCATGAGTTACCTCTGTACAGCAAATGGACAGACAGACCAGGCCTATACCACTTATAAGAATGTTTAACCAAAAACAATTAAAACCAGGCCTGAGGGCCGCAAATTAAAATCTCACCTTTGGCTGGGTAGCATAATCTTCTATCCAATAGGCCCACTGAGCTTTACCACCAGGGTTTCTTTAGCTTGTATAATCCAGGCCCAGTGCCACTGAGTCAGTCTCAACACATACCCACCATCAGGTTTTCAAGGCTGGAAAATTTAATGAAAAACAGCAAGTGGACCCTTTAGGTTAGCAGCAAAATATGCTATGTATCAGACTGTCACCAAAGCGTTTCTTTTGCTTATACTGAGGAATGGATTTTCAGAGCTCTTTATTTTCACATCCCAACAATGCTTATCCAGATCTGAAAATAAAGATTCAGAAAGATTATATAGTTTGCCCAAAACCACAGAAAGAGCCAAACAATGCCAAAGTCAGGATTTCAAATCCAAATCTTATTTCCTATACCCAACTCCATGCATCCTACTAGTTTCTGGGAATTTCTTGTTAGAAAATTAACAGTAATAAAAAGCATTCATTACCACACTTCTGAGTGTCTTTAACAAGTTTTCCTCAACAAATTCCCATGTCTGAACTTTGCCCAGAGCAATGGTATCTGCTGACCCAATACCATTATCTATAAAATGTTTCTATCATCAGCTCATTTATTACCTTCAAGTTGGAACCAATGCATAGCTGACCCTCCAGTGGGCTTTTGGAAACTGTAAGTTGCAGGGAAGGAGATTGCTCATATTTCTCCCTCAGACTTTCTGGTGGATTTGAACAGCCGGAGAGGTGCGACCTCCAGAGCAATTTCCACTCATTTTCTGACTTTGTTACTTTCCTGGAGCTCTATGCCAGCAGCTCCGTACTACTCACTATCAGAACTTATGTTGGGAAGGTTCATCCACAGGGTCAAACTGAGAACCAGGTTCATATATAAGATACCCAAGCGGGGTGGGGGTGGGGGGGAATGGTGTGACTTCCCAGGAAAATGAAATCCCAGCACGTGAACTTGTCATGAATTTTTTAGTATAAAGGGAGCCATAGTTAAGGTTTTGTTCAGGTCCGATCAAAAGTGTGTTCAAACTCCGCTTGAACCAGAAGTGTGCTTAGACCCTATATCCTTGAGCACTGACCTGTAATAAAAGTAATGATAAAAGGTAAATCTTTAACCAGGGGCCCAGCTGCATTATTCATTACAAACCTGAAGTGCTGAAATGGAGAGTCATTTGCTTCAGTGGTAGCAATATTACAGCTCTTGACATCTCTCCTTACGGGCTTAGCTGGAATGAACCCAATGGCAATGGCTTTAGTTTCTTGCAGTTTTTTGTTGACCCGAAAGAAGACTATTTCACATACTAGCAGGGGATTTTCTGATGATGTGCTTGACCTTTGCCTCTGGGCTCAGCAATGAGAAGAGTGATGAAACTTTCTTAGCAGAGCAAAACTCAGAGAATTTAAGCTGAAAACCAAGCTTGAGCCTCTTCTAACTCATAACAGCCCTAGCTAAATCAAACCTACTGCCATGGAGTAAATTTCTACAATTCTGAGACTCTGTCTCACATACTTTGGGCATGTAGCCAGGAGGAACCAGTCCTTGGAGAAGAACATCATGCTTGCAAGGGTTGGGGGACAGTGCAGGAGAAGACCCTGGATGAGGCGGATTGACACAATAACTAGGATAATAAGGGTGGGTAGGTCAGAGAGAGTGAGACTGGATCAGGACAGAGCAGGCTTCAGAGTTATTATGCATGTTGTTGTTGATTGACGTCGAGTCAAGCATGACTCATAGTGACCCTATGAACAAAAGGCCTGAAAGCCTTTGTATTTCTACCATCATTTATCAAAGTTCATAGAGTTTCCAGGGTTGCTATAAGTCATAGTCGACTCAACAGCACATAACAACAACACTGGTAGCTCTGGTGACCTAGTGGCAAGAAATGACACTGTAATCCTGAAGGCATGTGGTTTGAGTTCCTCAGCTCCTCCCTGGGAGAAAAATGGGAAATCTCCTCCCTTGCGATTAACTGCCTCTGTAAACCTGCTAGAGGGTCAGCAGTGGGTCAGTTTGGACTCAAAGGTACACAACAACATTGGATTCTCAAGACTATATATCTTTTAGGGAGGAGGCTGCTCATCTTTCTCTATGGAGCACCTAGTGGATTCAGACTGTGTAGGAATGTGCACCCAACAATGCAATTGTTGCTATGAGCCATCCAGTCCACTATGACGCATAGAAACACTATGAGCCCTAAGTCTGAACCTTGTCCTGTCCTGTGCCATCCTCATAATTTCTGTTATACTCACATCTACTGCTGCTGTGTCAATCCATCTGTTGAGGATCTTTCTTTCACTGACCATCTACCTTTCCAAGCATGATGTTCTTTTCCAAGAACGAGCCTCTTCTGACAACATGCCCAAAGTATGTGAGATGAAGCTTCATCTCTTGACTCCAAAGAGCATTCTCCAAGACATATTTCTCTGTTCTTTTGGCAGTCCATGGGCTATTCAATACTCTTCTCCAACACCACAATCCAAAAGCATTGATTGTGCTTCTGTCATCCATGTTCAGTATTACAACCTTCAGATACACTGCAAGTAACTGGAAAGATCATGGGTTGGATCAGGTGCACCTTAGACCATGCAGGAGCCACACATTAATTAAAGCCTATCTCTTCCTACAGTTAGTTGATCTAAACTCTGGCTGCACCTTAGTATCACCTGGAAATACGGAGTGGGGGAAATTATGTTAGGAAAAAGAACAAAAGCAAAGTTCAGAAGGCAAGGAAAAAGGACAAACGGGAATAAGGAACCCAGGGGGGAAAGTGTTGTTATGTTGGGGAAATTACAATTAATGTCACAAATAAAAAATGAGTATACGTGTATGTGTGTATATATACTATTGATCCGAAAAATAATTTGCTCTGTAAACTTTCACCCAAACGACAATATTTTTTTCCTTTTTTAAATTGTTTTTTATGAAAGTTGGATTCATTGTTACATTTTCCTTCCTACTCCCTCCAGTTCACTTAAAAAAAATTCATTCATGAAGCATAATTTCTCCCCATCTCCACCCTCCCCCAGTCCACTTTGCTATGCACCTCTTATTCTGGACTGCTGTCATACAAATAATGCCTAGTAATATATTCCTTTTAAACAGTTCTTTGCTTCATCTGTTCCAATGCAGTGTTCATAATTTATCCCCTTTTCTTCACTTCCTCCGACATTTTTTTTTAAAATTCCAGCCACCAGACTCCACCTCAGGCCAATTAAATCAGAATTACATAGGCACCCAGGCATAAGATGTGGTTGCAATGTTCTGCAGGTAATTCTAATATGAGAATTACTGGTCAAGATATTAAAGACTTGTCTGAACTAGTGTTACCAGGCTTAGGGGGGAAAGGAAAATTAAAAATGTTTGTAATGTAATATTTATAAAACTGCTATTAAAATGAAATATATTATTCCACTTATATTTTCATCTCATATATAAAGTTTTCAATATAAGCATGTCCTCCCATGTAATATTTGGAATGTATTTATACTAAAAAAGTATTTCCTGTTTATCCAAAATTGAATGTTCTGTATTTTATCTGGAAATCTTACACAGTGTGGTGGTGGTAGTGATGGTGGTGGTTGTTCATTGCCGTCGAGTTGGGCACGACTCACAGCGACTGCAGGGTGGTGGAAATTAAACAAGAGGGGTCAAAATAAAAACCCTACCACACAGTAAAGTCAAGGAGCTCTGATGGCATACAGACTGTGTTCTGCTGCTAATCAAAATGCATAAGCTCTTCAGTGATTGGAATCCCCTAACAGATCCTCAAAAGAAAGATGGGCGGTCCCCTCTATTAGGATTTACAGTCCTGGAAACCTAGTGGAAGGTCACTGAGTCAGAACCCACCTGGCCGTCTGAACTATCAAACACAAATGAGCGACGGACCCAGTGCTATGGAGGGAATTGCAGCTGGTCGTGACCCTACAGGACACAGCAGAACTCCTGTGAGGTTTCTTAGCCTGTGCACGTTTGTAG
The DNA here is from genome assembly GCF_000299155.1 of Elephantulus edwardii. Taxonomy (NCBI): domain Eukaryota; kingdom Metazoa; phylum Chordata; class Mammalia; order Macroscelidea; family Macroscelididae; genus Elephantulus; species Elephantulus edwardii. The sequence goes on along the minus strand of NW_006399797.1, from coordinate 6,063,458 downwards.
CAGTGGACACAGTCTCTTGTCCCAGCAGAGCAGCTGTTGGGCTCAAACCAAAGACTTTTAAGCTGGCAACTGAATTCTTTGCTGCGCCACCAGGACTCCTTCAGGGAAGGCAGACGGGGGCATTTCTGAGGGACATTATAGACTGGAAGGATAGGAGGGCAAAAGAGGAATCATTTTTTCGGGGAAAAAGGGAAAGAAAGGGGAAAAGAGGGCAGTCACCAGATGGGCGCACAGAGAAAGGCAGGGAGAGCAAGCAGAAAAAGAAATACGAAGGTATTATCTCCTCGAGAGACTGTGCAAGCTAGGGTAGACGAGGAACCTAGCTCCCTTTTCAAAGCAGAGAGGAGCCCTAGAATCCCCTTAAAACACCCCTCTCCTTAAAGACTTTTCCCCTTTCCTTTGTCCCCTGTAGGAAAAGAAATCGCCTGTTACAAGACTCTTTTTGTATGAGGTCGGAGAGAAGGCAGACCAGTGTTCGTTTCGCTGAATTCTCAGGCTGAGGCTGAGTCAGCCATGAGGAACATGGTTGACTGTCTCCAAACAGCTGACCCGGTTTTACGGCTCTCAGCCGTAGAATATGCATGGTGAGGAGCCCCAGATGTGCCGAGGCTGCCGGCGGCTTTTAGGACATGCAGGCTGACACGCACACACGCGGGCCCCGCTCGGGTTTGAGGCGGTGCCAAGAGAAAGAACAGACGGGAACTTTGCCTCCCAGGAGTGGTTACAGCGCAGCCGGTCCCCGCTGGATCCCGGGGGCGGCACCGGGGGTGCAGCAGGCAGGCAGGCTGGGCGCGCGCGCAAGGCGCCCAAGGAAAGGGCCTCAGACACTCAATCTTCAGCATTTTAGATGTAGGTTCGCTCTCCTAGGTGGGTCTGCGGGGCTGTTAGCTCAGCTGGGGTTTTTGATGGGGGCTAAGGCACAGTTTTGTTGTTGCCGCCTTTCGTTGCCATGGAGTCCATTCCCAACCCAAAAGACCCCACCTATGCGAGAGTAGAGCTGCCCGTATGGTTTCCAAAGCGGTAACTCTTTGGAGGCAGCTCACCAGGCTTGTCTTGGGGGCACTGGGTGGATTCCAACCACCAACCTTTCCTTTAGCAACACAACCCTTCACTGTTTGCACGCTGTCTTGTTACTGTGCTCCACGTTCACAAAGAGTGTGGCCTGGCCAAGAACCAGGCAGTGTGGGGCAGAAGGTCAAAGACTTGGCCCCTAATGCTAAAGGAAATCAAAGCTCAGGGTGAGGGACAGGTGAGGGTCCTTCCCCACCGCAGCCCGGGGTCTGCCCTGCTTTAGTCCCCGAACCACTCGACCCCCACCTTTCTCCGCGGGGACGCGAAGGGCCCCGCGCCCACGAGGGTCGAGTGCGCGGCCTGGCGTGGCGCCCAGCGTGCGCTGCAGTCCCTCGCTGCCATCCCAACGTGAGTGAAAGGCTCTTTAATAAGAGTGTAAATAAGACCCAGGCTGAGAAATGAGTTTTCCATCCCAGCAATCACTGGGCTAACCTCAGCTGTAAATAAGTCTGGCCCAGTCGCGCAAACGGAGTCCCTGCACCTACGGGACCCCGGGCAATCTCCTTGGCTGGGTGTCCACAGCTGGGTGCAGGTGACACGTGAACTCGCTGGGTGGGGAGAAGGGTGGCGCGGGTACCGCCCGGGCACTGGGCATGAACCAGCCGGCCGCCTCGGCCTCTCGTGCCCCAGGATCTGCGCGGTGCTGCCCAGAGGTGGGGGATGGGGTGCATGCCCCTGGCCCGTAGCAACAACCGCAGGCAGAGACGGGACCACCAGGCCCCCTAATTTATGGTCAATGGCGTAATCGCTTTAACATGATTTATCTGACTGCAGAGGAGATGGCAAATGCCTGCAGAAGAATGATTGGCCGTCTCGGGCTTTGTGCATTTCTGATTGGCCTTATTAATTTAGAGCGGAGCCGGGAGTTGCCTCTTGACCGAGACAAGAAAATCAGCTTGGCAACAGCCACTGAGTCGGGTTGGTCTGGGGCTGGCAAAGGTTTAGCCTTTTGCGGAAAATGAAAGAATAATTTATTGCTTTCAAACGTCGGGGAGTTTTGACAGACTGTGCTAGCATAAAGCAATTTTAGCTTGAGAGAAGATCATTCGGTTTGACGGTTTCCTATTTTTTTAAATTTTCTTTTTTTCTCTTTTATGTTTGTACAGACCACAGACTTCATTCAGTGCCTGGGAGGTGGGAAAGGGAACAGGAAGGGTGTTTTCTTATTTTTGGTGTTTGAATTGAGGTGGGGGTGGGGGAGAGGGAGATGCAACACTTACGGCTTTGAAGGGAAAGAATCTGGGGAAACCAGGGGGCAAGTAAGCAATAGATCGCCCTTTTGAAAATGTTGTAATTCACAATCATTTGTGTGAGGGGAAAATGTCTTGCCTTCTCCTCAGCCATCATAACCAGTATTTATGGAATATATAAATTATTGGATAAGGACACCAATCCACCACACTTCACAAGGTCATTATTCTGTGTTACTGCCGTAACTGTCACTTAAATGTCACCCTTGAGTGATGCAACTTAGTCCCTGAATAAAAGGGACTAAATAAGAATACTGAGGGAGTTATAATATTTAGTAGAAAGTGTTTTCATATGAATGAATTACAAGTTGAGAAGAGGTGGATATATAATTTCAATGTACATCCACTCATTTATTATCTTTATTTGTGTATGTAGAACGCAAATGTAGACACGTAACACTAGGCAGCCTCCAGATAAAATCCTTACCACTGTTCCTTGGGGGGGACTGGAATAAAGCCAGAGAGCCAGCACGAGAACATGATTGCTTGGGGGAAGGGGCAGGTTGGTGTCACACATGCAGTGGCACAATCATTTCTCTTATTTATAGCTCTAACCAGAAAAATAGACTGGGAGCAGCTGAGTACCAATTTATTTTGCTGCCTGAGCTGATGAGTGGTTGCCTTAAATGTCATTGAGTCGGAAGGTTGTGCATTTCATTCACTGCCAGGTTACAGGAAGCTTTGAAGCAGGTCTAGGAGGCGATCGGTAATTGTCCTGCCACCGATCAAGGTGGGCAAGTGCAATACTGCTGAGTGGAATTGGCTCAGTAGGGGACGAGGGTGCCTGTCATCGCTGACTAGTCTTATCAAATGCAACTTGAGTAGAAACATAGGTGGCCCATTTAGTCCTATTACAAAAGCAAAGTGGCTCAGAAGGTAAAAGGTACAAGAAGGTGCCTGTGCACGTACCACAGAGGTCCAGCGTTCAGCCTCCTAAATGACACTCCTAGGGAAGTACTCGAATAGATAAGGAAATGCTGTGAAAATTTAGAAGTGGGTGTGCTTGAGTGTGTGAGGGTCAGAGGTGAGTTTCTGTACACTACAGTGGTGTGTATATGTGACTCTAACTGAAAGGCTGGAAGTCTGAGTCTACCTAGAAACACTTCCGAAGGAAGGCCTGCAGGCCTGCAGACCTACTTCCAAAAAAATCAGTCTTTGAAAACTCTAGTCTGAGAATACTGTAGTGCTACTCTGACACATGTGGGTCCCTGTGACTTGTAATTGTCTGAACGGCAACTGGCTAAGTGTTAGGGAAGGTTTTTCACGGGTGTTGACCACTGTCCCAGGTCATGAAGCATGGAGAGATGGTGGAAAACAAAGTATTACGGAAAGGAGAAAAAGAAGACGATCAAAGCTACTGAATCCCATCTGATTAATGCCTGCTGTGCATCCTAGGTATATAAGTTCAACCTGAGCCTCAGCTCTTTTTGAAACATAAATCTTTACAACATGCCGGAAATTTCACTCCCTTATAAAAAAGCACTCGTAGTCAGGTCTCCTCTGTAATTTTCTACACAGAAGTAATGAAAAGCTGTGTTTCCTTGACTGATTGCAGCCACAATGATCACAGGACAAGCCAAACACCATAGGAGACCATGGAACTCTGAAATCCTGGTGAATTGTGCTTAGTTTAAAATAACCCTATTGCATTAATATGATATGTATCATAGACACACAGTTGGAATACTGAGTGCTGTCAACGCAGCTCTCCAACATGAACGCTAGTGGTGTTTGCCTCTAAGGACATGCACGCTGGCAGTTACCCAGCACACTCCCTGAATCCAGCACAATGGCCTGCTTCTGCCCCTCAGCCTGTCCCCACGGGGCTGCGCTTGGCCCTGTAGGAAACTCATCTGTCGCTACAACAAAAATGAGCTCAGTGTGTTTACATTCATTTGCTCACCGGGCAGCTCCATCCTCAGTGATGTTTCTCTTTCTCCCTTGCTTCTTCAGCCTCCGAATCTCCTCCTGCTCCCTCCGAGCAGCTCATTGCTGACTCTCAGAAGTCTAACTACAGAATTCACTGCTGCCCTCAGTTAAAGAAAAAACACACTCAACTGCTTTTATCTTCCTTCAGTCCAGAGCTGCTAACTGGTTCAGACTGGTCCAGTCATGGCCAACAAAGAGAAAAACAGGAGATCTGAGGTTTTGTAAAATTTGAGTAAAATAGAACTAACCTGGAATAGAAAAATATGGGTCAAAACCCTAGATGAAGACACTTGGGAAAAGTATAGTGAATCCTTTCAGAAGCCTAATATGTTGCATTGGGTTACAGCCACACTTGTAGAGAGAGACACATATCAAAGCAACACAAAGGCTGACTGTCGTATTTAGCCTAGCACCATTGTTTTCAAACTCAGCTGGTCAAGAGATTTGGTTGCTATGTAATATGCACACTGCCCTTATTTTCTAAGAAGGAAATTAAGTTTCTAGCAGGGCTTCGACCCATAAATTTTCCTGTTCTTATTAGCATTCTGGTTCATCCACATCTTAAATATTTGGGTCTGTGCCAGTGTCACTTTGTCAGTCAAGACTGAACAGGTCTGAACTGGTTAGAAGCCCTGCTTCAGTCTGATACACAGGCCATATCTCTGTAGCACTTCAAATTTCTCTAGAAATCTATGACAGTGCTAATCTTGTGTAGAGAATACACATCCCCTTAGTTGGGGATTGTATTTTTAAGACCCCTTTTCATGGATGATATCCTTTATTCCATCCTGCAGCTCCCTCGGGCCTGTGGCAAGCATGAGCACCAATAGCCCAGCTGAGCCACTGTCTGTGCCAAATACCCCAGCCAAGACCCTGTCCTGTTGTGCCACCAGGGGCTCAGCTGGGGCCAGAAAAGGTTGTCCTGTGCCATGATATTTGTATGCCTGATTGTCTTCATGTCTGCTGTTAGAGGTACAATACCTGTCAGTTCATTATACTCGAGATTATTTTGCATGCTGCTAATTAAAGCTGGTTGGAAGGAGGAGTGGTATCCACTTCTGTAATAGCTTGCCTCTGGAAACCCTAGGAACCTAGAGAGAGGATGAAAGGCACCCAAGCGTCAAGGACTCTCCTTCATAGGGTCGCTATGAGTTGCCTGCGACTTGACGGCACTTAACAACAACAACAACAACAATTAAAGCTGGATGTGTATTCGCTTGCTTGTTTATTGTTTGCTCTTCTTAGTACAGACAGCACTTGTCTATCCGTCCACTGTACTGGTATAACTTGTGGGTTGATGTGATGCTAGAAGCTGTCCCACTGGTGTGTCAAATGCCAGAAGGGTCACCCATAGAGAACAAGTTGCAGGAAGCAGAACTCTAAGATCAGGACTGAAGATGAAGCAGGACTGGCCAACCACTTCCAAAATAATAGGCCTTCAGAAACCCTATGAACAACAGAAAAATGCAGGTAGCAATAGTATTAAGAGGAAGAGCCTAGATGAGAAATCATCCAAGTATGAGGAGAAACAGCGGCAACTAACCATTAATGACTGGAAGGTGTGATGTATGAAGTATGAACGGTGGAAAACTAGAAGTTGTGAAAACTGAAACGGAATGCATGATGATCTACATTCTAGACATTAGTGAACTGGCCGCTTTGAATCAGACAAGCATATAATCTTCTATGCCAGTAATGAGAAACGGAGGAAGGATGGTGTTGCATGTATAATTAAAAGGACAATTTCACAATTATTTTATATTAATTAAAAAATATGCACCAACAACTAAAGTCAAGGAGGAGGAAATTGAGGATTTCTACAAACTTTTGCAGTCTCTGAAGTTGATCAAACATGCAACCAACATGCATTAATAATTAGTTACTTGTAACTGGAATACAAAAGTTAGAAACAATGAGGAAGCAGTGGTATTCAGAAAGTACATATGTGCTTGGCGACAGAAATGAAGCTGGAGTGTGAATGATTGAATTTTCAAAAATTCTATTATTTATTCATAGCAAATACCTTTTTAAAGAAACACAAAAGGCAACTTTACACATGGACCTCACTGGACAGACTGCAAAAGAATCAGATTGACTACACTTGTGGAAACAATCATTGAAGAAACTCAGTATCAACAGTCAAAATCAGACCAGGTGCAGACTGTGGGCCAGGCCATCAATTCTTCATGTGCAAGTTCAAATTGAAGCTGAAGAAAATGAAAACTAGTCCACAGGGATTAAAATATAATCCTGAGTCTATCCCACCTGAATTTAAAAATCTTAACAAGAGGCTTGAGGAATTGATCACCAGTGATTGAAGACCAGAGGAGCTGTAGGATAAAAGATATCGTCCACAAAGAGAAAAAGAGAGACAAGAAAAAAAACAACAACAAACACACAATCAGTGTCAGGAGAATCAGAAAACTGCATTAGACCACTGACAAACCAAAACAAAGGGAAGAGATGCCAAAGTGAAAAAGTTGGATTAGAGAAAACAAAGTATTATAATGAAATGCACACAGTCACATTGTTGTTATGTGCCGTCGAGTTGCTTGCGACTCACAGTGACTCTATGTACAACAGCCCTGAAACCTGCTCTGTCCTGTGCCAACTTTACTGTCTCTGACACACTTAACTCCATTACCCCAATCACTGTATCAATACGTCTCAATGATGATCTTCCTCTCTTTCTCCATCCCTCCACCATTCCAACTATGATGTCCCTGTCCAAGGAAGGACTTGTCCCTCCTTGCAGCATGCCCATAGTATGTCAGATGAAGCCTCAGAATTCTGCCTCCAAAGAGCAGCTTGGCTTCACCCTCTCTAGGACAAACCTGTTTGTTCTCCTGGTAGTCCACGGTATATTCAACACTCTTCTCCAGCACCACAGCTCAAATGCATCAATTCTCTTTTTATTGTCCCTAGTCATTGTCCAGCTGTCTGACACATAGTAAGCAATTGCAAAGACTATGGCCTTAATCAGGCTCACCCCAGTCTCCCGAGTGATGTCATTGTGCTTCAGTACTCTGGAGAGGTCCCTGACAACCAACTTTCCCAGTACAATTCACCTCTTGACTTCCTTGCTGCTTGTACCAAGAGTGTTGATTTTGGTTATAGTCAGAGAATAAAAAGAGAAGAATTCAGTTGGCCTTTCTCAAGCTGAAAGAAATTAAAAACAAATTCAAGCCTTGAGTTGCAATGCTGAGACACGCCATGGGCAAAATCTTGCATGACCCAGGAAGCACCAAAAGAAGATGGAGAAAATACACATAATCAATGTACCTCAAAGAATTGGTCAACACTGCCAAATTTCAGGACGCATCATATGGACAAGAGTCAATGACAGCAAAGAAGGAAGGAAGTTCAAGCTGTATTGAAAACACTGGCAAAATAATAAGGCCCCAGGAATCGATGAGATACCAATTGATGTGTTTTAGCTAACAGATGAAACCATGACATGTTTAGTCCAGAAAATTCGGAGGAAAACTGCCTGACTAACCCGAAGAGTCATATTTTGTTCTCATTCCTAGGAAAGTTGATCCAATAGAATGTGGTGATTATAGAAATATATAATAGATATCATATGCAAGCAAAATATTTCTGAAGATCATCCAAAAAAGGCTGGAACAGTATATTCACAGGGAATGCCAGAAGTTCAAGCTGGGTTTAGAAGAGTCCATGGCACTAAGGATATCATTGCTGATGTAGATGGAACCTGGCTGAAAGCAGAGAATGCTAGAAAAATGACTGTTTCATTCACTAAGACTATTTCATTGGAAATCCGTGCTTTATTAACTATGCAAAGATTATGTGGATCATAACAAATTATGAAGAATGGAAATTCTAAGACACTTAATGGAGTTCATGTGAAACCTATCCCTAGACCAGGAAGCTGCTATCTGAATAAAACAAGGCAACTCTGCATGGTTTAAAATCAGTAAAAGAGGGGAGCTCTGGTGGCCTAGTGACAAGGAGCTGCAACTACAATCCCAGAGGTGAACGGTTCAAATCCACCAGATGCTCTGCCGGGGAAGGAGGGACAATCTCTTCCTGTACCAGTCAGATCTGATTTGACGGTACACGCACACACAAAAAAAAAAAATTAAAAAAAAAATCAGTAAAAGAGTATATCAAAGTTGTATCTTTTCTCCATACCAATTTAATCCGTATACTGAGCAAATAATTTGAGAAGTTGGACAGTATGAAGAAGAATGTGGCATTAGGATTAGAGGAAGACTTATCAACAAGCTACTTTATATAGATGACACAACCTTGCTTGAAAGTTGTTAAAAGTGAAGAGGGCTTGAAATGCTTGCTGCAGAAGATCAGACTACAATCTTCAATATGGATTACATCTGAACAAAAATCCTCACCACTGGACCAACATCATGACAGATGGATAAAAGTTTAAAGTTGTCAATGATTTCATTTTACTTGGATCAACAATAAATAGCCATGGCAAAAGCAAACAAGAAATTTTTTAAAATGTGTTATATATGGAAAATCTGTCAAGGATCTCTCCAAAGTGCTAAAGAGCAGTTACAAGACTAAGGTGCACTAGATCCAAGTCATGGTCCTTTCCATTACTTTCTTTTTGTTTGTTTGTTTTATTAATTTTAATGAAAGTTTACAGAGACTTAGGGTTTCCATTTATTCATTGTTGCACTTTTCTCCCTGCCCACCCCTCTCCCTTAATTTGCTCTTCTCTTTGAAAATTAAAAGAAAAATTCTTTCATTGTTATAACACCCCTCCCCCGAAGTCCACTCCACTGTGCAGCCTTCATTCTGGATTCCTGTCATGACAATACCACCTAATCATATATCCCTTTTAAACAGTTGTATCCCTCATCTGTTTCAATGCAGTATACATTATTTATTCCCTCTTTCTCAGTCTTCCCTCAACCCCAATGTCAGCACCATTTTACAACAGTGGCCCTATGCAATATTTGTCCTTTTGTTACTGAGATATTTCACTCAGCATAATGTCCTCCAGAATCATCTATTTTGTATACTATTTCATAAGTTCCTTGTTTTTCATTGCAGCATAGTATTCCACTATGTGAATATACCACAGCTTCTCTATCCATTCGTTTGCTGATGGGCACTTCGGTTGTTTCCAACTCCTTGCTATTGTGAACAAAGCTGAGATAAACATGGGTGTGCATATATCCGCTTGGGTGGCAGTTATGGTTTCTTTAGGGTAATTTCCCAGTAATGGAATTGCTGGGTTAAATGGTATCTCTATTTGCAACTTTTTAAATTTTTTATTTGCAACTTTTTGAGAAAGCGCCACACCGCCTTCCATAGTGTTTGCACCATTTTACACTCCCACCAAGAGTGAATAAGGGTGTCAGTTTCTCTGCAACCTCGCCAGCATTTGTTGCTTGCTGTTCTGTTAAATATTGCTATTCTGACTGGGGTGAGATGCTATCTCATAGTTGGTTTTTTTCTATTACTTTCTATGCATCTGAAAGTTGGACAGAGAATAAGGATGACGGTGGGGGGCACTGGGGGAACCAATGCTTTTGAATTGTGGTGTTGGAGAAGAGTATTGAGTGTCCTATAGACTCTCAAAAGATGACTTTATCTTGGAGGAAGTACAACCAGGTTGCTCCGTAAAGGCAAGGATGGTGAAACTTACATACTTTGAGCATGTTATCAGGAGGGACCGGTCCTTAGAAAAGAATTTCATGGGGAAATTGGAGGGTCAGAGAGGGAAAGGAAGATTTCAGTGAAATGGACTGACACAATGACTAGAGCAATTGGCTCTAGCATATCAAAGATTGTGAGTATGGTGCAGGCTAGGTTTAGGGCCAGATCTGTTTCTCATAGGATCTCTTGTGAAGTGTAGGTGACTCAGTGGCACCCAAAACAACAGCATTCTTAAATTCAGGAACTCTGGTGGCACAGTGGTTAACCAAAATATCTGGGGCATCAACCCACCAGACACTTCTTGGTAGAAAGATGTGGCATGCTACATGTGGGAAACTGTACAACTTTCAAAACTCTACTGGCCAGTTCTACTTAGCCTTCTAGGGTTGCTATGAGTCAGAACTTACTTGTATGAGTTATTATCATATACCTATTTCCTGCTTACTTGAAAGTACCTCCTTCCAGTTTTGGCTGCATTGTTCAATGTGTCTCAGTGGGGTTTGGATTTGAGCCTCTGCAGAAGCTTCCTTGAGGAAAGCAGAGGCTTTATATAAAGGTCGGAATCCTGTCTAGCCCAGAGGCTTGCAGTGGGTCAAAGCTTTGCTGTGAATAGCAATTCTGTCACTGAGTTGTACTCATTTTTCAGACTTTACTGAAACCTTTCCACACATTTCTTAGGGGTGTGGAGATATTAAGAGACTTCTTGTCCAGTAAAGGAGACCAAGAACTGTTCATATGAGGTTATATTGTAATAGTGGTAAGACTGGAGTATTGTGGAAAATTGGAGAAGACCATGTTTGAAAGTCTGTGAGGGTCAGGGAGGTTTTCCACATGTGTTAACCTCTGTCCTGGGTCATAAAGGATAGTGAGCTAGATCATGAGGGATCATGATAAAACTTCCACATCACCTCATTGTATATGCTTACGGGGGGTGGGTAGGTAATTCAATCCATAAATGTTTGTTTCACAGAGTTCACTCATCAGTGAGAGAATCATTGGCTTGCAAACTACTTACAAGTATATATAGTGCATAGTGTAAATGCTACAACACATAAAGTACATATATGTACATGCAACTTGTGGAGTTTATGATACAAAATGGCTTTTCTAGCCACTGACCTTGACTTTGCTGTATGAGTGGGTGGGAATATGTGACTAGGGTATGTTAGCCTATCCACAGGGGGATTGGCTAGTCTCACCATTAAATTGAATGATCCAGCGGCAGAAGAAGACATTTTCTCCAACAGAAAAGATAAAGCAGCATCAAGAGAATGCACCTTGTTCTTCAGGACCAGAGCAACAGCCATAGCAGTTGAAGCAGAGGATCAGAAATGGAGCTGACTGCTAACCCCCATGGACTGTGTGGCTAAGGGAAGGGCCAATGTTGACAGGACCGAGAGCTCTGTAACCCTGGGCCAAAGCTAGGAGGCTCAAGACTGAGCTGTCTGCGTGCACATGTTGGAAGCTGTCTTGACTCTATTCTGCTGTTATTCTGGATTATAAGCTCTTGACTTCCCCAACATGGTTCTGTATGCTCTATGACCTATCACAGTGGATTTTGGACCCAAGGAAGCAGTAAGATTGGTGTTAGGATGAGTAGAAAGACGCAGCATGGGGGGACATGTCTGACCTCATGGGAATTGTTTTTGTGTTGTTGACACTGTTGACAGGAAAAATTTCCCTTTGTGTAGTCAGTAAAGGTCAGATTTGACTGTCCTAACGTGGCTCTTTGCTTGTTTACACAACTATATGCAGATTACATACAGTGTGTACAAAACTATACACTGAGTACATGAAACACAAATATAAGCAGAGTACTTGCAGTATACATAGAGCATTGACAGTGTACACACAACTACCTAGAATACATATCTTGTACATACAATGACATATAGGGTATATACATGTACACGCAACTATGTTGTGGTGGTGGTGGTGTTTTGTTGTTGTTGTTGTTAGGTGCCATCGAGTCATATACAACTTATAGCAACTCTATGAATGAAAGATCTGAACACATGTATAACTATCATCATGTCTCCAAGTTCATAGAGTTTCCAGAGGCAAGCCATTTCGGAAGTGGATATCACTTCTGCTTCCAAGCTTCTTTTAATTGGGGAGCTCCACCAAACACTGTCTGCCATGGGTAACTATTGTCACAGCATCACAGCAACTACAAGTAACCTCTGTACAGCAAAGGGTCAAACCAGTGCTATACTACTTAGAAGAATGTTTGACCAAAAACAATTAAAACCAGGCCTGAGGGCTGCAGATTAAAATCACCCACCTTTGGCTTGGTAGCATCACTTTCTATCCATTAGGCCAACAGAGCTCTGTGCAGAGTGTATGTAGTACATACAAACTGTACGTGGAATACATACATTGCAGCCTGGTGGTGAGAAAACACACTACAATCCAGAAGGCATGCAGTTTGAATCCACCAGCTGCTTTGTGAGAGAAGGATGTGCAATTCCTCACCTTAAATACTATCAAGCTAGCCATTGTTTGAAGAAGAGAAGACTACACAGATTACCTGGCTTCTGACTTGTGACTATTACAAAAGCCACTGATCATGAAGCCATGAAACCACACAGGGCTGCCAAATCAGTACTGAGTCTGGGAGCAAAAGGGATTTAAAATAAAAACATTCTACTTGGTGTTCAAACCCGTTCTTTCTTGTGAGTGAAGAATCACTCAGGAACTAATTGTGACTTTACCTCTATACTTCTACAACTTTTAAGAGTGAAGTCATAATCATTATCTCACTTGATCTTCCCATGACTGGAAGGTAGATAGAATTAGAATTATAGATGAAGAAAGAGAGGCTCGGTGGTTTAAATTACTTTCTCAAGGACATGTATAACTAGGAAATGTCAAGACTGAAAAAATGCTTGGACTTTTTTATCCCTAAATTAGAAAACTTCACACAAGAGTGGCCTCCATATTTTTGCATCCCAGGTAATGCAATGTTAGGATGGACCAGTCCTTGGAAAAAGACATCATGCTTGAAAAGGTGGAGGGTCAAGAAAGGTAGGGAAGACCTTCAATGAGATAGGCTGACACAAACTTTTAAGTGCTAGCCTAGGGCCCAAAGAAAAAAAGAAATGGAGAGGTCCAGTCCTCTTCAAGTTTAGGTTCAGATTTAGCAGAGTCACTTCTTCCGTATTCTATCAAAAACAATCAGATACCAGCTGAAATTCAAGGAGGCAAAGGGACAGACTCCATCTCTTAATGAGAGTAGTATGTGTATAGCAGAGAGAAGAAATTGGCGACGGCTATCTCTGGAGGCAAGTTACCAAAGACGGGCAGGTAGAGGAGACACCCATAGCATGAAGAGTTAAGAATGAGAATGAGGCTTGTATATAGGAAGCTTGCATATAGGAAGATCAGAGGAACTGAAAAGAGAAATAAAGAGTCTGGGTCTGACCTTATGAATCCTGGGGAGCATTGTAATTTTCTGGATAGCAAAATGGCTCTCTTTCACTCAACATAGCCACTTAGCACCCAGGCTAAGTATTTTAAAGATGAACATACACAAGGCAGGAATAGCCTAGCCATTCTGAAGCTCAGAATTTAGTGGGAGATACAAATATTAGCAGTGAAGGTCTCTTGGGATGACTGCTAACAACAGGAAAAGTGTAGGGTGACATGAGAACATCTAATTCAGATAAGGGGTCAGGGGAGGAAGGGGTGGTGGTTAGTGCCTTTTTAGAAAGAGCCTTCTAACAAACGTTCTTGAGCAAGATTGGAAGAGGGAAATATAAAAGCTAAGGAGATCAGTTAGAAAGTTGTAATACTCCAGGTAATTAGAATGGTTGTTGTTAAGTGCCATCAAGTTGTAAGTGACTCATAGGAACCCTATGAATGAAAGACCTGAACACTTATATAACGTTCTTCATTTCTCCAAGTTCATAGGGTGTCCAGAGGCAAGATATTTCAAAAGTGGATGCCACCCCTGCTTCCAAGCTTGTTTTAATCAGGGAGCTCCACCAAACACTGTGTGTTATGGGTGACAAATATCACATTTGGCACATCAGGGTCACAGTGTTCAGCATCACAGCAACCACGAGTTACCTCTGTACAGCAAATTGACAGAGCAGTGCTATACCACTCAGAGGAATGTCTGACCAAAAACAAAAGCATGCCTGAGGGATGCAGATTAAAATCACCCACTTTTGGCTTGGTAGCATCACCTTCTGTCCACTAGGCCAACAGAACTCTCTCTATGTTGTTGTTCTTAAATGTTGTTGAGTTGTGACTCATAGCAACCTATGAACAAAAGACCTGAATTAGACCTTTTCATTCTCTTTCTCCACCTGTAATGAGTAGATGTAGTAGCCCTGACAGGATCTATGCTTAGAGTATTATCAGAAGATGTTAGAGAGGTCACATTGTCCCTAGAAAAGACTTGTTTACACACAATATTAAGTTATCTGATTAACTTGTAAGATGGCAAGAAAGGTTGAAGAAGTATCAGGACATCTTCTTGTTAGTGGCTGTGGAGTTGGCTTTGACTTATGTCAAAGACCAGATGTATCATACAACAGGTGTTATGGTACCAGGTGTATGGTACAACAGATGTTATGATACCAGGTGTACTGTACAACAGGTGTTATGGTACCAGGTGTA
>NW_006399797.1:6031038-6048635 GCF_000299155.1 Elephantulus edwardii | reverse complement strand
CAGGTGTTATTGGTACCAGGTGTACGGTACAACAGATGTTATGATACCAGGTGTACTGTACAACAGGTGTTATTGGTACCAGGTGTACGGTACAAGAGGTGTTATGATACCAGGTATATGGTACAACAGGTGTTATGGTACCAGGTGTATGGTACAACAGATTGAAATGTGCCATCTTCCTGATCTCTGGTAAGTTTTGAGTAAGTTGTTGCAACAACTGTGTATTTTGAATGCCTCCCCACCTCCTATTTGGCTTATTTTCTAGTCCTTGTGGCACAATGGTTAAGCATTTGCCTGCTACATTAAAGATCAGCAGTTAGAACCTACCAGTGGCTCCACGGAAGACAAGCCTTGGTGATCTGTTCCCATAAAGATTGCAACCCAGGGTCTGTGCAGTAGGGTTGCTAGTCTGTCTTCATCTGGAAACTCTACAAAACCTATGCCTACTGTGGACTGGAAATATAAAGGCATACATTGATAGTGAGCTCTGGTAACATAGTTTTAAAGGAGTTGTGCTGCTAACCCAAAGTCCATGCCTCTCATGTTATTTGAATCCACCAAGAGCTCCACAGGGAAAAGGTGAGCAGTCTCCTCCTGTGTAATTTACAGCCTTGGAAACCCAGTGGAGGGACAGTCAGCGGTCGATTCTGACTCAATGACAATGAGAGAGAATATTATTTAGAAATTGTCATTTCTGATTTCTTACACACAAACCACACCACAGAATGACAGCCCTGGGAGATGACATAAAAAGTGAGGGAGAGGCAACAGAAGTGAGATAGAGCTTTCTTCCCTTAATTTTGGAGTCAGAAAGCCTACCTGACTCCAAAAGAAGTTATGTCCCTCTTTTTAAAGGCACAGAGTCACTGTCTAAACTTCAGAGGGAGAAATGTCATGTTCTTCTCTGTCTTAGATAAAACTCATTTCCACAGGACAACACTTCCAGTAAATACTCTCAAAGGGGGTTGCCAGGAAATACCAGTGTTAATTGTGAGACCAGAGAGATCATGCTCTGCCAGAAAGCAGGCTCCACTGGCTTTGCTGCTTCCTGCCCAGCTGGTTACCCACAGCTCGTACATTGCCAAAAACACTGTAGTGCCTCAAGAAATGTATGACTGTCTTATGGAGCATATGCAATTTCTTATGGATCACAGATGATGATTGGGTTAAGTACACTTGGAGTACTTAACTCTACATTCTAGGCTCTTCCCAGAGCTCGAAATGTGCCATTAGCGATTTAGAAAAAAAGAAACTGCCAACATTGTCCTACCAAGAGCCTGTTGTGGTGCACCACTGAGTCGGAACCAACCCACAGCTGACTGTCCAGCGTGTTTACAGAGGCAGTATATAGCACAGGAGGACACTGCCCATCTTTCTCTCAAAGAGCAGTTGACGAGTTTGAACTGTGTGCCTTTGGGTTGGCAGTACAAGTTCCTACCACTAAGCCACCTTGGATCCACAAATAGCACCCATGGAAGTAATAACCATGATTGTAATAATCAAATTACATACTGCATGTGGGAAAATATGCTGGTTAAGACTAATATTTAAACTCTGACCTAGTGGAATAACTGGAATAACCCTAAGAAAAATGATGAAGAGTAAGTCAACAAGATAAAGTGGCATCTACTGTCTATCAACTCTTCATGACTGTTCCTATGCTTACTGCCTTCCTACTGCCTCTTTCTGGTCCTCCCCCTTAACTCACATTGAGAAGAATGGGAATCCTAGAACACTTGATTGTGCTCATGCAAAACTTATTTCTAGACCAAGAAGCTGCTGTCTGGATAAAACAAGGGAACACTGCATAGTCCAAAGTCAAGAAAGGAGTGTGTCAGAGATGTATTATTTATCCATGTATTTTCAATCTATATGCTGAAGAGTTCATTCAAACAGCTAGGCTTTTTGAAGAATAATGTCTTCTCTGGATTGGAGGAAAATCATCAATAGCCTGTGTTATGCAGATAACCCAACCTTGTGCCCTGGAAGTGAGGAAGCCTTGAAACCACTTGCTAAAGAAGATCAAGGGCCACAGCCTTCAATACGGATTACAACTCAACATCAAAAAAATAAAATTCCTCACTACCAGGCCAATAGGTAGCATAATAGACCAAGGATTGATGTTGTTAATGACTTAATCTTACTTGGATCCACAAACACCACCACTGACACCAAAAGTCAGAAAATCAAAAGATGAACTGCATTGGGGAAATCTGCTGTCAAGGATCTCTCCTGTCAAGGTCAGTTTAAAGACAAATGCATACTTGGTTCAAGCCATGGTCTTCTCAATTGCTTGCTAAGCTTCTGAAATCTGGACTGAGGATGGCAGAAGCAGCAGCAATGCCTCTGAGTTGTGAACTGGAAAGGAGTATTGAAAATACCATGGACTCTCTACGAAGGCAGAGCCAAAAGCGAAGAAGGGAGCCCCTGCCCTTCCCAAAACTGAAGCCAAAGCAAAGGCATTAAAGGCCAACAAGGCATCCTGAAGGGCATCCAAAGGCAAAAAAAAAAAAAAAAAAGATCCGCACGTCACCCACCTTCCGGCGGCCTAAGACGCTGAGACTCGTAGGCAGCGCAAATACCCCCAGAAGAGCGCCCCAGGAGAAACAAGCTTGACCACTATGCCATCATCAAGTTTCCCCTGACCACGGAGTCAGCCATGAAGAAGATAGAAGATAACAATACACTTGTGTTCATTGTGGATGTCAAGGCCAACAAGCACCAAATCAAACAAGCTGTAAAGAAACTCTATGACACTTTGATTAGGCCTGGTGGGGAGAAGAAGGTCTATGCTTGACTTGCTCCTGACTATGATGCTTAGGATGTTGCCAACAAAATTGGAATCATCTAAGCTGAGTCCAGTTGGCTAATTCTAAATACAATTTTTTTCTCACCAAAATAAAAAAGAAAAGAAAAAGAAAATACCATGACTGCCAAGAGAACAAGCAGGTCTATAATGGAGAAAGTGGAAAGCAGGTGCTCATTGGAGACAAGGATGGTGAAACTGTCTCACATACTTTGGATATGGTATAAGGAGGGACTAATCCTTGGAGAAAAGACATCATCATTCTTGTAAAAGTAGAGGGTCAGTATATGAGGAAGACCCTTGATGAGATGAATTAACATGGTGATTGTGGTGATAGGGTCAGGCATGACATAGATAATGAAGTTTACCCAGGCTAGGGCAAGGTTCACAGCCATTGTTCATGGGGTTGCTATGAGGTTTGTCCACTTGAGGGCACATAACTAGAGCTTTCACTCCAGAGTCCTCTCCAGGGACACTGTAAGGGTTAACATGGAATGGAGCCGATTGGTAGAAATGCTCATTATCTTCATGCTAACTCAGGCCATTGATTGTTGCTATCAGAGTGGAAGAGCAAGAACTGAATTATGGACAGCTAGAGAAATGACGAGAGGGATATGGGAATAACAACAAGCAAAATAGAAATGAAAGCTGTTTGAGGCAATATGAAGACATGGTTAGTATGAGAAAGGACATTCCAGATGTATATGCAGGAAATATGCTAAATAGTGAATCAGTTCAATTCAGAATTGGGTACGTTGCTGTCGTTTCCTCTGCTTTGTCTTTGCATCGCCATTTAATGGATAATAGCATACCTGCTAGCACAGGGGAAAGAGGTGAGGTAGCGTTCATCAGCTTCAGCTATGCAGTTGTTCAGAGGGAGCTCTGGACGCACAGTCCATAGGGAGTTGTGTTGCTAACCCACAGGCCCTGTCTTTCTATCAGTTCAAGTTTATTACCACTCTGAGGGGAGAGATGGGCAATCTCCTCCCATGTGATTTACTGCCTCAGAAATCCCTTGTATGAGTTGGTTTTGACTCCATGGAAATGAATGAGATTTCCCCACCCTCCATATTTTGGCTTCTTTTTAGTTTGTGTGGTTCATTGTTAAATGCTGTATTTGTATATTGCTGCCATAACAAATGACCACAGACTTAGTGGCTTAAAGCAAGACAAATTTATTATCAGACATTCCTCTAGGTCGGAAGTCTTACATGAATCTCACTGGGCTAAAATCAAGATATTGGCAGGATAGCATTCCTTCTGGGACTCTAAGAGGTAATCAATATTCTTGCCTTTCCCTCTCCCACCTTCTACCCCCGCCACCTCCTTTCTTTGGCTCATGGCCTCCTTCCTTCATCTTCAAGCTCAACATGGCAGGTCAATTCCTTTTATATCGCATCACTCTGATCTTAACTTCTGTCTTCGCATTTCCCTCTCTGCCTCTGACTCTCCTGTCTACCTTTTCCTTCTTGATCCTCCTGATTACGTTGGGAAAATCTAGATTATGAAAGATCATCTGCCTATTCTACAGTTGTGTTGTTGTTGAGTCGACCATGACTCATAGCAACCATGTGAACAACAGATCTGAACTTCGTCCTATCCTGTACGTACATCCTCACAATCTCTGAGGGGCTTGAGCTCGGCGTTACAACCACTGTGCCAATCCATCTTGTTGGGGTCTTTCTCTCCGTATCTGACCCTCCACCTTTCGCAGCATGATGTCTGTTTCCAAGGACTGGCCTCTCTTGACAATATACTCAAAGTATTTGAGATGAAGTTTTACCATATTTGCCTTTAAGGAGTACTTTTATTTCTTTCAAGATAGATGTGTTTGCTCACTTGACAGTCCATGGGAAATTCAGTATCCTTAATTCCATCTTCAACCTGAATTTCCCTTTACCATACACTCTAGCATATCCACAGGTTCTGAAGAATTGAATGTAGATTTTTTTAATGTAGACTATTTTCTACCAATCACAAAATCTTTGCTAGAACAACACTGTCAATTTTTACCAAGTATTCTTGGAAACCAAGAACTCTGAATGTCAGTTATTTGTTTTTCTTCTTATGGGTTTGCTGGAAAGAGAAGTAACAATCCCAACCATCTGTCATTTAAACAAGGGAAGTATTGCTTTTAACTAAAAACCGATTTGTCAAAATAGCAATACCATCTATACTACAGCACAGACAGGACTCCTTTTGAAGTGGCTGATAGGATGGTGCATCTGACACTCAGCACCACACTTTCTTTAACCAGGACTGCCCAGTTCTCAGTTGCCTTGCACGCTTCTCCTACAGGCAGCCAAGACAAGAAAAAGAGGGCCTGGTCCTCTGCTGATGGGGCAACACAGAGCTCTTCAGTCCTAAGGACATCAGCCATGTGTTTGGGCCACTTTTCTATTTTCTGTCAAAATAGAAAGCTGACTTACTGAATGACCTCTGGTTATTTCTTTTTCAATCCAAGCTATGTCATAGAGTTATGGTTGAGACTATTAGCAATCGGACGTATTCAAGCCCTGTATTGGCTGAACTTCAAGGACAAAGAATGACTTGGATAGGCTATTGTTTTTGAAAACGTTAGTAGGTATCACTCTTTGGCATAAAAGTCAGAGTTGAAGTTACAAAGCATGATCGTTTCAGAAAATAATACATTTCTGATTTTATCTTTTTACAAAGTAATTTCCTGAATATTCCTTTAAACTGGCCACCAAGGCCATTTCCTTGAATACAAAAGCTTACTCTTAAAACGGTAGAGTGAATGTGCAATTTCAAGAGCTCTTTGTGGTATGTGTCAGAAGGATTAAGATTGAGATTGTATGGCTGTTTTAGGCATTTAAAAGAGGCATTCTAGACTCTAACAGTGACCATTTACTGAACACCTTCTTTTGGTGCCAGAACTTTCCAGCATGATTTAAGTACATTTCCTATGATCCTCTGAACCACTTCTTAGTTAAGTATTTTGTTATTGCTGGGTGCCATCTAGTACGATCCATAGCCACCTGCAAACAACAAATATGAACCCTGTCCTATCTTGTACCATCCGTACCAGCTCTGACATACTTGAACCCATTCAGTCACTGTGTCAATCCATCTGGTTGAGGAGGTTCCCTTCTTTTGCCGACCTTTCCAGGCCAAGGAATAATCTCTTCTAGCAATATGCCCAAAGCACGTAAGACAAAGCTTTATCATCTTAGCCTCCAAGGAGCATGATGGCTGCACCTTCTCCAAGATATATCTGTTTGTTCTTTTGGCAGTCTATGAAGATTCAGTTCTTTTCTTCAACATCACAGCTCAAAGGTATCAATTCTTCTTCTGTCGCCCTTATTCATCCAGCTCTCAGATGCATAACAAGTGATTGAAAAGACCATGGCCTGAATCTAGTGCACCTTCGTTCTCACACTGATAGCACTGTTGTTGTTGTTGCTGTTGTTGTTATGTGCCATCGAGTTGCTTGTGACTCATAGTGACCCTATGTACAACAGCCCTAAACTCTGCTCTGTCCTGTGCCGATCTCACTGCCCCTGGCCCACCCATCCCGATTACCCCAGTCATTGAATCAATCCACCTCATAGAGGGTCTTCCCCTCCTGTGCTGTCCCTCCATCCTCTAAGAATGATGCCCCTCTCCAAGGAATGGTCCCTCCTTACAACATGTCCAAAGTATGTCAGACGAAGCCCCAGAATCCTTGCCTCCAAGGAGCATCCCGGTTTAACCTTCTCTAGGATGAATCTGTTTGTTTTCTTGGCAGTCTCTGGTACATTCAATACTCTTCTCCAGCACCACAGCTCAAAGGCATCAATTCTCCTTCTGTCCTCCCTAGTCATTGTCCAACTTTTGATGCATAACGAATGATTGCAAAGACCATGGCTTGTATCAGACTCACCTTATTCTCCAGAGTGGCACCATTGCTCTTCCATACTTTGGAGAGGTCCCTAACAGCACTACTCCTCAATAATTTGAAGAGATCCCTGGCTGCCGACTTTCCCAGTGCAATACTGCTCCTGATCTTCTGACTGCTGGTCAACCGAGGTTGTTGATTGTGGACGCATGTATGATGGATCTTTTAAGTTTCAATCTTTTCTCTAACCATCATGATGCTGCCTACTGATTCAATAGTGAGGATTTTTGTTTTCTTTATGTTGAAGTGCAATCTATATTAAAAGCAGCAGTGTTTGATCCTTTGCAGCAAGCACCTCAATTTCTCTTCATTTTCAGCAAACAAGGTTGTGCCATCTGCATAACCTAGGTTATTGATGAGTCTTCTTCTGATCCTGATGCCAGATTCTTCTTCATAGAGTGCAACTTTTCAAATAATTTGTTCAATATAGAGATTAAATAGGTGTGGAAAGAGGATACAACACCCTTCGTTATTTTAAACTGTGCAGTTTTCCCTTCCTTTGTGTAACAGCCTCTTGTTCTGAGTTTTGGTTTCACATGAGCACAATTCCATGTTCTGGGATTCCTAGTCTTCTTCTCAAGGTTTGCCATAATTTGTTATAATTCACACAGACAAATGCTTTTTTCATAGTCAATGTAGCACAAATACACATTCTTCTGGTATTCTTTGCTTTCAGTCAGGATCCATCTGACATTAGCAATGGTATCCTTAGTGTTACAGCATCTTCTAAGTCCAACTTGAACTGCATTAATGATAATTGGTGACTAGAATGCAAAAGTTTGTAACAACAAAGAAGGAATGGTAATAAAAAAATATGAAGTTGGTGGCAGAAATGAGGCTGGGAATAGAATGATCAAATTTTGTACATTAAGTGATTCATTCATTGCAAATACCTTTAAAAAAAACACAAATGGCAACTTTACACATTGACCTCACCTGATAGACTGCATAGAAATCAGAGTGACTATTTCTGTGGAAGGAATCATTGGAGAAGCTCAATATTTAGCAGTTAAAACCAGGCCAGGTGCTGACTGTTTATGGAACAGACCAGAAATTACTTATGTGAAAATTCGAATTAAGGCTGAAGAAAATGAAAACAAGTAATTGAGAATAAAAAAATTATGTGAGTCTATGCTACATGAACTGTGACACTGATGTGTCAAATGCATTAATGGTTGGTTACCCAATGTGGACAGAGAGTGGGGTGGAGCTCCCTGATGAAAACAAGCTTGGAAGGAGGAGTGGCATCCACTTCCATAATAGCTTGCCTCCGGAAACCCTTGAAACCTGGAGAGAGGATGACAGGCACCCAAGCTTTGAGGACTCTCCTTCATAGGGTTGCTATGAGTCGCTTGCGACTCGACGGCACTTAACAACAACAACAACAACAACATGCCACATGAATTTAAAAATCATCTCAAGAACAGGTTTGAAGCATTAAACACCAATGATTGAAAACCAGAGGTGTTATGGGATGACATCAAGTAGATTATATAGGAAGGAAGCAAAAGATTATTACAAAGACAGAGGAGAAATAATAAAAATGAATGTCAGTAGAGACTCTGAAAATTGTACTAGAGCATAGAAAAACCAAAACAAAGGAAAGAGATGCTGACGTAAAAGAGCTGAAGATTTCAAAGCGACGCTCCAGAAGATGAAGCAAAGTATAACAGAATGTGCAGAGAGCTGGAAATGGACAATAAAAAGAGAAGAAATCACTTGGCATTTCTAAAGCTGAAAGAACTGAAAAACAAATTCAAGCCTTGAGTTGTGAAACTGAGAGGTGCTATAAGCAAAATCTAGAACGGTCCAGGACGCATCAAACGAAGATTGGGAGAACACACAGACTATTTGTAGCAAAAGAATTGGCTAACATGGAAATATTTTTCAGAAAGTACTATATGATTAAGAGCCAGTGGTAGTGAAGGAAAAGGTTCAAGCTTAACTGAAGGCATTCACAACAATTAAAACCCCAGGAATCAATGTGGTACCAGTTAACCTGGACATGCTCACCTGTCTGTGCCAGGAAATTTGGATGACAGCTGCCTGGCTGATTGGCTGGAAGAGATCCATATTTGTTTTCATTCCCAAGCAAGGGGGTCCAAAAAAAATGTGGAAATTATAAAATAATATTCTTTTTTAAAAAAAATAATATTCTTAATATCATATGCAAATAAAAATCTTGTTGGTCATTAAAAAAAATTGCTAGAGCAGTACAGAGGGAGAGGTATTAAAAAGATAAAGACACAAAGAGAGGTATTAAGAACAAGGAAATTTAGGATGAACAGGGTGAAGAAATTCACCTCATGTGACAAACTATTAAATGGCAGAAACAGGAAATCACTCCCTGGCTACCTGACTGAAAGGAGCCCTGGAGGTATAGGCTGTAAAATGCGAGGCTGCTAGGTGAGATTGTTTCTAATCCAGCAGCCACTCTGCAGGAAGGACCATCTCTTCCCATTAGATCTACAGCCTCAGAAACTTGATAGAGGGTCCGGATGAGTCAGAACTGACTGGATAGTTGTGGCTTTGATTTTGCTTTTGGTTTTATCTGACTGACTCTAAAACCATTGCTCTCTCATGAAGGAGATAAATATGAGTAACTCATCCCTGAATGCCTTAATGCCTGTAAGGTCAGTGGTGGCAAAGGAGTTCCTTTGATGAGGTCTTGAAGTCGCCAGCTTATGTCTATGAATTCTCAATCACCTATCTCTTTAACTAATTATGCTCTGCTTATCTCATAACAAATCAGCAGGATATCACTTACCAATCTTTCCCTTTGTTTTTGGTGCTATGTATTATCTCCTCTCCCAAAAGATAGTTATGTACTGACTTAGAAGGAAATGGAGAAACTAAGGGTACAAGAGGGGAAGATGTTGTTGTTATTATTGTTATGAGCCGTTGAGTTGCTTGCAACTCATAGCGACCCTATGTACAACAGCTCTAAACTCTGCTCTGTCCTGTGCCAATCTCATTGTCTCCGATACACTCATCTGGATTGCCCCAGTCACTGAATCAATCCATCTCCCAGAGGGCCTTCCCCTCCTGCGCCTGCCCTCCACCCTCCCAAGCATGATGTCCTTCTCCAAGGACAGGTCTCTCCTTACAACATGACCAAAATATGTCAGATGAAGTTGCCTCCAAGGAGCAGCCCAGTTTAACCCTCTCCAAGATTCTGCTGAGATTATCCCAAAATGACTGGAACAGCACATCAGCAGAGAACTGCCAGAAGT
The DNA here is from genome assembly GCF_000299155.1 of Elephantulus edwardii. NCBI lineage: Eukaryota > Metazoa > Chordata > Mammalia > Macroscelidea > Macroscelididae > Elephantulus > Elephantulus edwardii. The sequence continues at coordinate 6,038,698 of NW_006399797.1, read as the reverse complement.
CCAGGCTGGGTTTAGGAGGGGTTGTGGTACTAGAGATATTGTAGCTAATATTAGATGGATCTTGGCTGAAAGCAAGGAGTACCAGAGGAATGTCTATCTGTGCTTCATTAATTATGCAAAGGCTTTTGACTGGGTGGACCATAACAAACTGTGGCTGACTCTGAGAAGAATGGGAATTCCAGAACACTTGATTGTGCTAATGAGAAACCTATACTTGGACCAAGAGGCAGTCGTCAGAACAGAGCAAGGAAAACACTGCATGGTTCAAAATTGGGAAGGGTGTACGCCAGGGATGCATCCTATCTCCATACCTTTTCAACCTATATGCAGAACAGATTATCCGGGAGGCTGGGCTCTATGAGGAGAAATGTGGGGTCAAGATTGGTGGACAATCTATCAACAATCTGCGTTATGCGGATGACACAACCCTGCTTGCTGAAACTGAGGACCTGAAGCACTTGCTGCTGAGGGTCAGGGACTGCAGCCTTCAATGTGGATTGAGGCTCAATATCAAGAAAACAAAGATTCTCACCACTGGACCAATTGGCAGCATCAGGATGGATGGTGAAGAGATTGAGATTGTTCACAGCTTTAGTCTGCTTGGCTCCACAATCAACACTCTTGGCACCAGCAGCCAGGAAATTAAAAGACGTATTGCGATGGGAAAGTCTGCTGTTAGGGACCTCTCCAAAGTACTGAAGAGCAACGGTGTCTCTCTGGAGACTAAGGTGCGTCTGGTACAGGCCATGGTCTCTGCAATCACTTGTTATGCATCAGAGAGCTGGACAATGACCAGGGTGGATAGAAGGAGAATTGATGCATTTGAGTTTTGGTGCTGGAGAAGAGTGCTGAGGGTACCATGGACTGCTAAGAGGGGAAGATAAAAGAAGAAAAAAAACCAGACAGAGCCTATTTGGTAAGAGAGTAGCTCACGCCTGTTGTTCTTGGGTTCCATCATGTCGACCACAACTCATAGAGACTTATGCACAACCGAGCAGAACCTCATCTTATCCTGTGACAGCCTCACGATCTCTGCCATGAAGAGCACTGAGAAAACGGCACACACTGTTTGGAAAGAACACTATGCAGCAACACTTGGAAACTACGTTGCCCTGTTTCTTACTTGGCCTCTTTTGCCTGCTTCCTCAGAGAAGATATATCTCTGAACTAAAATTTAATATTTGACCAAACCAAACAACTAAAAAAAGTTAATTAAAAACAGACTTGTGAATTTTCAACTTTTGTAAAGATGTTATTGTGAGTGAAATTCCACTTTTCTAAGATTACTCTAAAATCTAACAGTACAATATGCATTGCAATAAGAGACGTGACCTAAAACACAAGGACTTCCTAAAACAAATGGGAACGTTTTCCCAGACCCCATACCATTTGCATAGCACAAAACTGCTATTTGAACTAGTCCTTCAGGACACAGAGCCTCTTTATTTTACAGTACAATTGGATACAAGAAGTAATACTGATAATACAGCTTAAAGAATGTATTTTTGCAAGTGTTTTCATTTACTTATAGAATTATACAGACATATTTAACTTCCTAAGTAATATAATTCTGGTATCACTGCCTTCCTTTTTTCCCTGGTCTCTTAAAAATCATCTTCCTTTTAGGACTTCCTCTTCAATATTGCTATTGACACTCTTTTTCATTAAATTAGAAATTCATACAAAATTTTGGAGAAAGAGTGATACAGATAGTTTTGACCTCGACTTCAAACCTTCACAGATGGTCCATAAAATGCAGAGGAGCCAGGACAGCTTTCAGCACAGTCTTTTACTCTGCATTGTTATCTCTAAAAAATGGCAACTCTCCATTAGGAAAGAATATGTATTTCATAACTGCAGTATTGCTTTAAAGGTCCTTACCCAAAATAGGCTAAGTGAGCCACAAAAAGGCTTGAACATTTCTGCTCATTTTACTGAATAAACCCTAAAGTTTGCTACTGCAATCATAACAGCTTTTTGCATCAATGCATTTTAGCACTATTTATATTACTCATCTAGTCACTCTGTAAAGTTTTGGGGGGAAAAGTGTTGTAAGGTACCATAAAGTTGCCTCCAACATAATTTGCCCATATGTAAAAACAAACAAACAAAAAAACCAACACAACAAACCTCTGCCTTGTTCCACACTATCCTTACAATCTTTGCTGTGCTTAAACTCATCATAGCAGACACTGTATCAACCTATTTTACTGAAGGTCTTCCTCTCCTCTAACTCTCATTATTCCAAAGTTGAAGTCCTCATCCAGAGACTGGCCTTCCAGATAGTATGCCCAAAGTATGTGAGATAAATTCTTACCATACTCACTTCTAAGGAGCACTCTGGCTGCACTTCTTGCAAGACAGATTTGTTTGTTCTTTTGGCAGTCCATAAGAGTTTTGTCAATAGTCTTCGCCAACTCACAATTCAAAAGCACCAATTGTTTAGTCATCCAACTTTCACATGCATGTGAAATAATTGAAAATAAGGTAGGCAGATTTAGACAGTGCATGAGAGCAGAAAGAAAACTGCCTGGAGAATGTGAAGAATGCTGAGGTGGGACAGAGGATTGTAAGGATGGGAACTACTGATGACTTTCACTTTAAAGAGGGTACTGGATAGCATGGTGTAAAAAGAACAAGAGCCACATGGGGATGTCCATATCTGACCTTTACTTGCTTCACAAAGAAGAGCTACTTTAGTTAACAGAATCAATAACACTAAACTAATTCCCACGAGGTCAGACATGTATCTCCCACTTTCCACTATCTCTTCCTATTCATCTGAACACCAATCTTACTGCTTTACTACGTCTAAAAATCCAATGCAATAGCTCACAGACCACACAGAACCATCTTGGGGAAGTCAAAAGGTTATAATCCAGATTGGTAGCATAATAACATCAGGACAGATTCTGAAATGTCCACACAGTCACCTCAACCTTGACTCTCACAGCTCTAGACTAATATTACAAAGTTCTCAGTCCTGCCAATATTGACTCTCCTCTCCCACCCCCCAAATGGTCCAATAAACTTGGGCAAAGGCTTTTAGCTTAGCTCTGGTTCCATCTGTGAGAGGCATAACAGCCGCCTCAATCTCATGTCAGGTCTCTCTGGTCCTATGCTTGGCCTATGGCTGCTACTGCTGTAGGTATAAGTGGAGCAAGAATTTCTAGGCTCAAAGAACATCCTCCACATGCTTATTTCTCCTTTGCTGGTTGTGAGAGGGACCCTCTGATGAAATGGCTCAAATTTATTGGCAGTAAATCCCCCTGTAGAATTGTGAGATAGCCAGTCTCATTGTGGATAGGCTAATAAGTGCTAGTCACACATTCCTGTCCATCCACATGATCAAGTCAGATTCGATGGCTAGGAAAATCATATTGAAAGATAAACTTCATATATGATGCAAAAGGAACATATGCAACCTCCTGGGCAAGGCTGAGTCTGACTTCTGCCTGCCTTAGGAAGGGGAATTGTCCCCATCAATAATATCCATAGAACTAAACAAGTAGCTACATTGTCAGTCATGCCACCTTTCATACTCCTACACCTATTGCTATGAATCACTGGGTCCAATGTTTGCTGCAAATTGACTCACAGACTTTACTCACAGTTGTGGGGTTTGTTAAAGAGAAAGGTTAGGGTGGTGAGAAAGAATATCACACAATGCAGGTCCAGGCTTAGTCAGCAGCCTAAAGCTAGATTAACAAGGCACAATTCCTCCTTTAGTTCAAACAGCTTCTCAGTGAACAAGTGAAATTCTAGATTCAGTTAGCAGCACAACTGCTGCTGCTCTAGTTTCCTCAATTGTCCAGCAAACTATTTCAGAGCAGTTACAAGTCAGCTTTTCATTCAACCATGTAGCAAGAAAAACCTATAACTGTGGCTTCATCCTTAACATTTTTCTGGCTACATTGTGCCACAGTTACTTCACAGCAGTGTCACAGTCTCTTCACCCTCTCACCACCACTATCTTTCACAGTGTGGAAAGCACTCTCTTATTTTGGCCCCACAGGTGTTGCTGATTTGCAAGACCATAGGTCTGAAGTTAAAATAGCTGGAGACCATGACCCAATGAGGGCTAACGAAATGGATAGAAAAGCCAGTTTTTAGGATTTCTGACATCACCCATGGGTAAAGATAATTCCACTGGCAGGGGAATAAAATGAGAAAATATCCTAACAGTCACAAGCAATATTCTCTGCCAGGTAGGCCCTATGCCAGCTACTTGGAATATACTGCCATTTGAAACTCAAGAAAAAGGACAATTTTTGTGCTTATTTAGTCATTCAAGCTACATTCAAACATATTTTCTCAGTGGCTCATTATGTGATTTAAGAAGTACAGAAAAAAAAAGAAAGAAGGGAGGAGTGAAAGGAGGCAAATCAAGTGGAAGAAAGGAAGAAAAAGAGAAAGAACACGATGTACAACAGGAGGCAGGGTAACTGTCAGTAGCTTCATGGACAAGAATCAGTTATGAAATATGTCAGGAGGCAAAAAAAAGGCCTCAAAGTTTTGACATTTTTTAAAACTACAGAAGTGATTCTAATTATCCACTGCAATATCATAAATTGCCTCAGAAGTTAGTGGTTTAAAACAACTATTACTTTATTATCTCTCATGGGTGTGAAGGTTGATTGAGCTCAACTAGATGACTTTTACTCAGAGTCATTCATGTGATTGTAATCAGATGATGGCTGACATTGGAATTATCATAAGGCTGGATTAGTCATTTGCTGCCTGGAAAGATTTCAAACATCTGGACTTCATCTGTCTCTCTGTAGTCTTTCTACATCATCTCTCCAGTGTGGTAGTTTAGGGGTTTCTTACATGGTAGGTCAGGCCTCCAAAGGCACAAATCTTGAGAAAGAACCAGAGGTAGAGGCTGTATTATCTTTTATCACATAGCTTCAGAGGTCATGTAGGGTCACTTCTGCTGAGCTCAATCACAAAAGTACACACAAATTCAAGGGGAAAGGATATAGGCACTACCTGTTGGGAGAGGCATCAATACAAGTGTTAGCAAACACATTTTTAAGACACTACAATATGTCCTCAGGTGATGAATTTTTAAATAGCATCACCTCCTCCAACTCACTCATTGCTGTTGAATCTGAACCAACTCATAGCTAACCCTCCACAGGAATAATTTGATAAAGCTGTTTCCTGCTGTAGATGGTCAAGAGTCCAAAGACTTCGCATTTTGAAGCCATCTTCGCTCCTTATATTCAAGTTTCTACTTGATTTCTACTAATAAAATTTTCTTAAAAGCTTAGTAGGTTTCCTATAAATTGGATTATCATTTGCTACATTAGACAAAATCCATGTCCAGACCACTCGTCCGCCTTGGGCAACATCTTGGGCTGCTATTGTGAATCAATGCCCTTAAAGTTCCTGTGGCTCGATACCCTTAAAAACTTCAGAATTCCTGTTTTTTAAGGGAGAGGATTCTTAAGCTATGTCTTTCCAAGAATACAGAAGGCATCATCTTAAATCTTCCAGATGCTTTAATAAAGGGTTTTCAGTCAATCCCTAGCTTTATCTTCACCCTGAGATATTTTCCTGACAAAGCCATAAATTTGATCTTGATCCCAAGCCTCTTATTTAACTCCTGAATATTTTGCTAGAAGAAAAGGATAAGCAGAAAAGATTTTATTTTGTGACCCAGTGAATCCTGACTATTTTATGTTTCTTCTAAATTTCATTTGAAAACCCAGATAGACCAAGGAGGATAGAAGGAGAATTGATGCCTTTGAGCTGTGGTGCTGGAGAAGAGTATTGAGAATACCATGGACTGCTAGGAAAACAAACAGATTTGTTCTGGAAAGGGTTAAACCGGGTGGCTCCTTGGAGGCAAGGATTCTGAGGCTCCGTCTAACTTACTTTGGACATGTTGTGAGGAGAGACAGGTCCTTAGAGAGGGACATCATGCTTGGGAGGGTGGAGGGACGGCGCAGGAGAGGAAGGCCCTCTATGAGGTGGATTGATTCAGTGACTGGGATAATTGGGATGGGAGTGTCAGAGACAGTGCGATTGGCACAGGACAGAGCGGAGTTTAGGGCTGCTGTACATAGGGTCGCTATGAGTCGCAAGCGACTCAACGGCACATAACAACAACATATGTTGCTAGAGCTCTGATACTCTAGTCTGAAGGGCGTTGCACTGCTGACCCCCAGGTAGCTGTTCTCAAGTAGTTCAAATGCACCAGCTGCTCTACAGGAGAAAGATGACTTACCTCCTCTCTTGAGATTCATGGCCTCTGAAATCCTACTGGAGGGTCAGCTATGAGTTGGTTCCCACTCAATGCAGTGTGTTTGAGGGTTTTTTTAGTATGCACTGTGGTACACAGTTACAAGAAACCATTTGAAACTTTTAACCTCCCTTCTGGAAAATTCTTTAGGCCAATCTATCAAATCTTTAGAAATATTTTGTAGTTTCTGAATTATCACAGAAAACCGTTTTGTTAGCAAAGGCTTTCCCTCCAGCCTTTCAATGTTCATCAACAGCTGGAACTGATCTCTTCAAGAGTCTCTCTCTCTCATTTACACCTGTAGCTCAAGTCCAACATCATTGCCATGTGGTTTTATGTTCTGGTTACCTATTGCTTTATAACACATCTTCTGAATTACTGGCTCAAAGCAATAACCACTTTGTTTTTATTATTTCTTGTGGTTCTTGGTCTAAGTGGGTTCAACTGGCTGTTTCTTGTTCAATAATCCTCTAAACTTGCAGATAGTGAATGGTACTGGAATTACCTCAAAATTTGTTCACTCCATATGTATGGCATCTGGTCTGGAAACTCCTAAATAGCCGGAAGTGGAAACAGTTGGAGTTCCTCAGCTGCCTCTGTATCTAGGGGATCTTCCCATGGTAGCTTCTGCACGACCATTTCAGAATAGTTATTCTTAAAACTAAAGTTCAAGAGTCCAAAGGAGCATGTTGATGGAGAAAGAGAGAAGTCTACTTATCCTCTGTACTCTTGTCTCAGAAATTACACAGAGCCAAATCCACCACGTTCTTTTGATTGAGGAAGCCGGGCCACCCAGGTTCAAGGGAAGGCAATGTTGAGTTTTAAAAAATTTATTTTTTAAAAAACCACAACTATCAAAGGCTTCTCAGACCTGTTTTATAAACTATCACCTTAGCTTAAGGAAGGATGGGAAGGAAGGCCTAAGGGCTGTTTTAAAGCTATGCTTATCTCCTACGGCTTTGAATAGCTGGCAGGTATAACCACAAATCTGTGATGATGGACAAAAGCAAGTCAAGGGCCACAGGAATTAAAATGTGTGAAATTATCTCAATTTTTTGTTCTCCAAGAAAGACCTATTTCTCTCTTCAGTTATTATAAGATAGAGAAAGAAGAAATGTTCCTTCCATTGGAATATGAAGTTCTAAAGCAGGGGTTGGCCAACTCTGACCCCAGGGCCAAATATAGCATATTGTTCATTCCATGGGCTAAGGATGTTTTTTAAATTTGTAAGAAATTGGTTGTGACTATAATAGACAAAGTGCTAGTCTATATGCCTTTTATTGTAAGAACCACCTTCCCTCTGTAACTTGATTTGTGCCACTACTAGAACCTCTACTCGGAATATTATTGCTTGTTAATTTTTGACTCATGTACTTTTAACTTGTTAGTTAAATTTGTGTCTTCTAGGTT
>NW_006399797.1:6018976-6030701 GCF_000299155.1 Elephantulus edwardii | reverse complement strand
ACCCAAAATCTCTGTAAATGTTCATTAAAACTAATAAAATTTAATAATAATTTTAAAAAAAGAAATTGTTTGTGGGTCTTCCTCTCTTTTGCTGACCCTCTACCTTTCAAAGCATGATATCCTTGTTCAAGTAATAGCCTCTCCCAGCAATTTGACTGAAGTATGTAAGATAAAGTTTTATTATCTTTGCCTCTAAGGAACCTCAGGCTGAACTCTCTCAAAGACATATTTCTTTGTTCTCTTGGCATCCATGGTATAGTCAGTACTTTTTTCCAATACCACAGCTCAAAGGCGTTAATTTTTCTGTCACCTTTATTCATTGTACAGCTTCAAATGCACAGAAGTGACTGAAAAGACGATTGCCTTAATCAGACATGCCTTAGTTCTAAAAACTAACGTCATTGCTTCTCAATAATTTGGAGAGATCTCTCATTGCAGACTTTCCCAGTGCAATATATCTCCTGATCTCCTGACTACTGGTACCAAGGTTTTGATTGTGTATCCAAATAAGATGAAGTTATTTAGTGTTTCAATCTTTTCTGCATTTTTAAAATGATATTAGCTGCTGGTCCAATTATGAGAGTTTTTGTTTTCTTGATGTCGACATGGAATCCTTATTTGAAGGCTATATACTTTGATCTTCTGCAGCAAGTGCTTCAAATTCTCACTTTCAGCAAGCAAGGTTATGTCATCTGCAAACTGTAGGTTATTGATGAGTCTTCCTCTGGTCCTGATGCCACATTCTTCTTTATAGAGTCTAGCTTCTTGAATAATATGTTGTCTATAAAAGACACATCTAAGAAATGAAGAGAAAGATAGATTCAAAATCAAATGCTGGGTGGGGGAAAACCCTACAAAGCAAATGGCATCCACAAAAAAGCAGGAGTGGCAATACTAACCACTGATAAAATAGACTTCAGAATGAAAACCACCATAAAAAAGAAGTAAGGGCACTTAACTATATAATGAGTAAAACACAGGAGATGAAGATGCCATAACATTGGTCAACATCTATGCACCAAATAATAGACCTGCTACGTACATAAAACAACTGTTAACAGAATGAAGAAAGAAATAAACAGCACCAGAATTGTGGGAGGGGACTTTAACACACCACTCACGACAAAGATTAGATCAACTCAAAAGAAACTTAACAAAGATGCAGGAGATTTAAACTACACATTCAGCCAACTTGACCTTGTAGATGTATTCAGAGCACTGCACCCAACTAAAACTCAATTCACTTTCTTCTCAAGTGCACATAGAACATTTTCCAGAACTGATCACATGTTAGCGAAGGAAGGAAGGAAGGAGGGAGGGAGGGAGGGAGGGAGGGAAGGAGGGAGGGACGGAAGGAAGGAAGGAAGGAAGAAAGGGAAAGGAAAGGAAAGGAAAGGAAAGGAAGGCAGAATGCAAGCAAGCAAGCAAGAAAGAAAGAATACAAAGCATTTTCTTCGACCATAACTCCATAAAACTAGAAATTAACCACAAGATGATAAAGCTTATAAAGCCACCAACGTAGAAGTTAAATAACACCCTGTTAGAACATGACTGTGTTATAGAAGAAATAAAGAATGAAATAAGAGAGTACCTCAAGACAAATGATAATGATAATACAATGTACCAAAACCTCTGGGATGCAGCTAAAGCAGCCCTCGGGGGGCAGTACGTATCAATAGGGAAACATAAAAAAATTAATAAAGAAGCAAAATTAATGATCTAACTTAATACCTTCATAAAAAAGAAAAACAACAAAAAATATAATACCATAGCCTTTAGAAAAAAGAAAATTTTAAGGACTAAAATAAATTAGATAGAAAACAGAAAAATAATTCAAACAATCAATGAGACCAGAAACCGGTTTTTCAAAAAGGGTCAATAAAATTGACAAACTTTGGGCAAATGTAACAAAAATTTTAAAAAAAGAAAGAAGAAGACATAAATAACTTGACTAAAGAATGACAAAAGTGACATCACAACAAAATCAGGGGAAATTATATCTATAAATCAGAATATTATGCAAAGCTATTATACTCTGATAAATTTGAAAAACTAGAGGAAATAGACAAATTCCTTAAAATGTATGCCCACTCAGATTGACACCAGCAAATGTAGAACACTTGAAATGACCCACCAGAAAAGAAGAAATTGGACAGGTCATAAAAAGACTCCCCCACAAAAAAAGTTCTAGATCAGATGGCTCCACTGCTGAATTATACCAAATATTCAGAGAAGATTTATCACTAATCCTACTTAAGTTATTTTTAAAAAATAGAAAAAGAAGGAACAGTTTCAAAGACATTCTATGAAGCAAGCATAACCCTAATATTGAAACCAGGCAGAGATATCACCAAAAAAGAAAACTACAGACCAATATATCTTATGAACATAGACTAAAAATCCTTAACAAAATTCTAGTCAATAGATTCCAAAAGCCTGTAAAAAAATAATTCACCACAACCAAGTGGGATTCATAACAGGTATGCAAGGATGGTTTAACAAAAGTACAACAATCAGTGTAATTCACCACATAAACAAAGCAAATAACAAGAGCCATATGAACCTAGCAATTGATGCAGAAAACGTAGTTGACAAAATCCACCATCCCTTCCTGATAAAGTCACTGAGCAAAACTGGAATAGAAAGGAATTTTCTCAAAATAGTGAAAAGTGTATATGAAAAACCAAGAGTCAATATAATTCTCAATGGAGAAAGACTAAAGGCATTTTCCCTAAAACAGGGACTAGGCAAGCATGCTGACTGTTGTCACTTCTCTTCAATATTATACTGGAAGTACTTGCTAGAGCAATATGAAAAGAGAAGAAAATTAAAAGTATCCATATTGGCAAAGAGATGGTTAAATTGTCACTATATGATGGTATCACAAAGGACTAAAAAAAAAAAAACACACCAAACTGTTAGAGCTAGTAGGTAAATTTAGTAGAGTAGCAGGATACAAGATCAATACCCAAAAATCAGGGGGATTTCTCTACAGTAACTCAGAAAAAAGAAACCAAGAAAGCAATACCATTTACAATAGCCAACCAGAAATTGAGATACTTGGGAGTGAATCTAACTAGAGACAAAACCCACTTTTTTGAAGAAAACTACAGAACATTTTTGTGAGACACAATAAAAGACTACTTCTTTTAAAATGTTCCACCTACAACCAGGAGAGAATAGAGTAGATGAATGTGATCTTCTAAGAATCAAGTCCCTGTGCACATCCAAAAACTTTTCCAACAGGGTGAAAAGGAAAGCCACAGACTGGGAAAAGTATTTAGTAATAACATGTCTGATAAAGGACTTATATCTAGAATTTATAGAATACTCAAGCACCTCAACAAAATAAGGGAAACAACCCAATCACAAAATGGGCACAAGATATGAATAGACACTTCACCAAAGAAGACATTCAGATGGCCAACAAGCACATGAAGAAATGCTCAAAATCCCTAGCTCTAGAGAAATGCAAATCAAAACAACTATGAGATATCATCTCACCCCAGTAAGAATTGCAATGTTGAATAGAACAGCAAACAACAAATGTTGGCAAGGTTGTGGAGAAATTGGAACATTTATTCATTATTAGTGAGAGTGTAAAATGGTGCAACCACTGTGGAAGGCAATATGACACTTTCTTAAAAGGCTGGAAATAGAAATACCATTTGACCCAGCAATTGCACTACTGGGATATATCCTAAAGAAACCAGAACTGCCACCCAAACAAATATATGCATACCCTTGTTTACTGCTGCATTGTTAACAATAGGAAAAGATAAGGAAGCAACCCAAGTGCCTATCAACAAATGAATGGATAGAGAAGCTGTGGTATATTCACATTCACACAATGGAATAGTACACAGCACTGAAAAACAAGGAACTCATGAAATATGCAAAATGGGTGACCCTGGAGGACATTATGCTGAGTGAAATATCTCAGTCACCTAAGGACATATACTGTGTACTGCCATTGTTATAAAACAAGACTGACAAGGGAGTTGGCAGAACCTAAGAAAAGAGGAGATAAATAATGAACACTGCATTTAAATAGATGAAGGAAAGAACTGTCTAAAAGAAATGTATGATTAGGTATTATTTGTGTGACAACAGACCAGAATAAGAGATGGATTCAAAGTGAATTTGGGGTTGGGGAGGAAGGAGAAAATTATGGAACAATGAAAGAATATTTTTAAAGGAGGGGAGTGATATAGGGAAGAAAATGTGCAGCAATGAATGAAAGGAAATCCAAGTTTGCTATAAACTTTTATTAAAATATCAATAAAATAATTTTTTAAAAAAATATTCCCTGTTCATGGACAGGAACACTCAATATTGTGAAAATGACAATGCTACCAAAAGCAATCTCCATGTTTAACACAATCCCAATACAGATACCAAATTTAATTTTTCAAGGAGATCAAAAGGGAAATTTTCAAGTATATTTGGAGAGGAAAGAGACCCCAAATAAGCAAAGCACTTCTGAAAAACAAAAATGAAGTGGGAGGCATAGCACTCCCTACCCTCAAAACCTACTACAGTGAGAGTAATCAAAACAGCATGGTACTGTACAATGACAGGCACATAGACCAATGGAACAGAAATGAGAACCTTGAAATGGACCCATCTATCTATGGTCAACTGATATTCGATTAAAAAAAATGGTGCTGACAAAACAGACTGCTACCTGCAGAAAGCTGAAACAGGATCAACATCTCAAAAATCAACTCAAGGTGGATCAGAGACCTGGGAGTAAAGCCCAAAACCAAAAAGTTCATAAGAGATTGACTGGGATCAAGTTTACAAGGCCTAGTCTATGATATATAGAGACTACCAAACACATTCAGAAATGCACTATCTGGAGAGGATAAAATGATGAATGAGACCTTCTAAAGATTAAATCTCTGTGCACATCAAAAACTTTTCTCAACAGGGTAAATAGAAAACCTACCATCTGAGAACAGTCATTTGGCAATAATATCTCAGACAAGGGTCTCATAACAAAAGTTTACAGAATACTTCTGGACCTCCAGAAGAAAAATACTGATAATTACAACAAAAGACATGAAAAGACTTTTCACAGAGGAAGACATTCAGGTGGCAAACAGAGTCATGAAGAAATGCTCAAAATCACTGGCAATAAGAGATGCAAATCAAAATCACAATGAAATACCATCTCACCCCAGTAGAAGTGAAAAAAGGCAGCAAGCAATAAATAAAGTAGGAGAGGATGTGGAGAGATGCTAACTCTCATACATTGTTGGTGGAATTATAAAATGTTGCAACCACCCTGGAATACAATTTTGCATTTCCTGAATAAGTCGAACATAGAAACTCCGTATGACCCAGCTATTCCTCTACTAGGAATACACACCAAGGAAATTAGTACTGAGACACAAATGGAAATCTGTGCACCAATATTCACTGCAGACTTATTCACCATCACAAGATCATGGAAATAGCCCAAATGTTCAACTACAACTGAATGGATTGAAAAATTGTGGTACATTTACACAGTGGAATACTATGCAGCACTCAGAAGCAATGATTTTTAAAAATATTATGTAACTAGGTAGCCAATTATGGTGTTTGAGTGTTTGGTGGAGCTCCCAGATCGATTTAGGTTTGGAAGCAGGAGTGGCATCTACTTCTTAAACCACATAACTCTGGAAACTCTATAAACCTGGATAAAGGACAATAGTTATAGAAAGGCTTCAGGCCTTCTGCTCATAAGGTCTCTATGAGTCATGCTTGTCTTGACGGCAATCAACAACACCACCACTTAGCATTATAAATAAATATCATAAAATGGTTAACAACATGCTCAATTAACAAAGGAAAAGATCACAACGTAAAATCAGGAAGAGTTCAAGGAATTGTTTGTCCATTCAAGCTTAGGGAACTCTATGGGAATCACAGACAGTCACCAAGAAATACAAAGATACTGAAAGGCGTAAGACCTATATAAATAGCAATTACCATAAATATTCTTCCAATGCAACTTAAATTCTAGGGTTGAAATATAATGTGTCCATGTTGTAATAGACAAATTAAGCTCCAAGTTTAAAGAGTGAGCTTCTATAATGGTTCACTAAACATGCACAAACGAAGAGCTAATTTTTAAAAAAAAAAATCATGATGATGTACTTTGAAATAAAACTAATTAACAGTGGCAATGTTTGTTGACAGATCCAATAATGTTTACTTTCTTTCCTCCCCCTCAATGTTATCATACATTTCCTTCAATATTATTATATTTTTATATACATCTGCATGTATGCTTGGCACCTGGTAAGCATTAAATAACATGCTGTTTCTGTGTTTAGTAAAATAACATGCTGTTTCCGTGTTTAGTAAATAATTGTGGGGTTTTTGATCCATAGCAAACTGCTTGAATTTTTACCTTTGCAATATTATGGTCGTTGATGGTAAGTGTAATCCCATTGGCTTTGATTCACAGCCACTTTATGTACAAAGGTTGAAAACCAATCTGGCACTATCTTCACTGTCTCTCCTGTGCTTAAACTCACTGTTGTAGCCACCATGTCAGTCTATCTTATTGAGAGACTCCCACTTTTTCCTGACTCAATTTTAGCCACAAAACATTTTCTTTTATATGTATTTATTGGAGGAAGTGCAACCAGTGGGCTCCTGAGAGGCAAGGATGGTTGAGATTTCAGCTCACATACTTCAAACCTGTCAGGTGGGGCCAATCCTTGGAAAAAGATATCATGCAGGGGGTCAGAGAAAGAAAGTTCCCCACAAAATGCGCTGACACTGACTGTAAAAATAGGTCTGAAGAGGACACAGATGATGCTGACGGCACAGGGCAGGGTGAAGTTCTGACCTGTGTGCACAGAGTTGCTATGAATTGTAGCTGATTGGGTGCCACCTAACAACACGCACACTGAATGTCTGGGGTCGGAACCAACACAGAGCTTACCCTCCTTTGGTTTCCAAGACAACAAGTCTCCACGGGGGAGATTGCTCATCTTCTCATCTTTCTCCTTCAGAGCTGCTGGGACATTTGAACCACTAGAGGTTCAGCTTTGGGTCAGCAGCACAAATTCCTAAGGACTAGTGGATTGTCAAGCCAAAAGCAGGTGGTTTGTCTCTACCAGCAGTCCTGTGGAAGAGAGATGAATAATATCTTCCTGTGTGATTTACAACTTCTTTAAACCCACTGGAGAGTCAACTATGAGTCATGGCAACACACACACACATCCTTTACCATGGAAACAGCTTCAAAGCCTTCCTGAAAGTTTATGGCAAAGCCAAACTGGGGAGAGCTAAGGGGTCATAACCAGCTGCTCTCAAGTAAATTCTGACTCATAATGACCTCCTATCCATATATGTCAGTAGAATTGTTTTACAGGATTTTTAATGGCTGAATTTGGAGATGTAAATTGCCAGTCCATTCTTTTTGTGGCACTTCTGGGTGGATTAAATCACTTTATATGCATCTAAGAGCTGGACAATGAATAAGAATGACAAGAGAAGTGATGTCTTTGAACTATAGTGTTGGGATAAAGTACTGAATATCCCCTGGACTGACAAAAGAGCAAATAGATATCTTCAAAAAGATGCAGCCAGAGTGCTCCTTGGAGGCTAAGGTGACAAAGCTTTGTCTCACATACTGTGGGTATGTTGCTAGGAGAGGCTATTCCTTGGAGAGGGACATCATGCTTGGGAAGGTGGAAGGTTGGCAAAAGACAGGAAGACTCTCAATTAGATGGATTGCCACAGGGACTGCAGCAATGGGCTCAGGTCTTGTGAGGATGGCACAGGACAAGAAAGGGTTCAGATCTATTGTTCACAGGGTCGCTATGAGTTCAAACTTGACTAGAAGGCACTTAACAAAACAACAATTAGGTGGATTTGAACCTATAACCTTAGCAGCCTAGTGCATTAACACATTGTACCACCAAGGGACTTCTAGAGATTGTTAATAATAGAGGACCATGGTGGCATAATCACCCAAAAACCATGTCCTGTGAATCCAATGGAGAAAGATGGGCAATCTCCTCTCATGTTTTTACAGCCTCACGTCCCTAAAAGAATGGTAGTTGTGAGTTGGAAGTGACTGGGAAGCAGTGAGTGTAGTGTTATTTGCAGCACAATGAACTAAGTGTGAAGAATTAACATACAGTATTGGGCCCATTGTATACAATATTTATAAATATTGATAAAACACTACCCCCCAAGGTTAAGGGGGGAAAAAGAAATAATTTAGGTATAAACACAAAAACCTAATAAATTTCTAAAGTAGTCTCACAGTTAATAATTTAAAAGGAAAAATAGTTGTAAGCTTATTGATAAACTTTTTCAGTAGCTTTCTATAGCTTAAACTACTTTAGAATAAATTTTTTTTTAAAAAAATATCCTAATAACAAGGTCTAGGGAGGTACACTAATAATAAAGTATACACTAATGACAAGGTGGCCTAGTGAAAAGGAGTTGTTTTGTGAACTCAAAGGCAGGCAGTTGAAATCTACCAGTTGCCCTGCAGGGAGAAAGATGGGAGATCTCCACTGTAACTTACAGCCTCTGCAAACTGTTAGAGGGTGGCTATGTGTAAGTTTTGACTCAACAGCATTCAGCAGAAACAGGACTGTTATTGTTAGTTGCTGGCACATGGGCTCACAGTCGCGGCAATCTCACTCACAACACTGCCCAGTCCTGGGTCATTCTCAGGACCCCAGGTGTGCTCCAGTCCACTGTGTATTCCCAGTGCCTTCTAATCTGAGAGGCTCATCTTCCAGCACTAGATCAGACAATATTCTGCTGTGAACTCTAAGGTTTTAATTAGCTAATTTGGGGGAGACTCTGCCAAACATAATTCCTAACCTGTCTTGGTTTGGAAGCTCCACTGGCTTTTTGAAACCTGAATGTCACAGCTTCCAGCATCATGACACACAAGTCATCACAGCCAGACAAACTGATTGATGGGGGGCAGAACACCAACATATGCTTCTGAAAAAGGACTATGTAGTGATATTTAACACAGAAGTGCTATTTCAGAGTACTCTGGGAGGACACCCTAAGAACTTACCTGTACCCCCTTACCCACATCTGTGTGGGTTTCTACAGCTTCTCACATTTCCTTTATGCTCCCTTCAACTGCACAAATCCTCATGTCATTGTTGGCTGTTTTTTGGTTTTTTTGTTTTGTTTTTTTTAAAAAAGAGTTTTTCTGGAAGCTCTGGTGGCCTGGTGGCAAGAAACTGCACTGCAATCCCAGAGGTATGTGGTTCGAATCCACCAGATGTTCTGCTGGAGAAGGAGACAGGCAGTCTTCTCCTGTACCAGTCAGATCTGATTTGACGGTACACACACAAAAAAAATAATAAAATTTAAAAAAATTAAATAGTTTTTCTTTGTTTTGTTTTTGTTGTTGAGTTTTTATTACAGCATATTCCAGGTGAAAACAAAATTAGAATATTATAAAGAACCCCCGAATCCAACTACCCAGGCTCAGCAAATAACATTGTGAAGTCGTTTCTCTCATGGAGACTCCCACCCACTTCCTCCACGTACACCACTCCTAGTGATTCTTTTGAAGCATCAGGCAAATTCAATACATCCTAACCTTTCTCTGATGAATTCCTCTCTATGCATATCCTAACAATAATGATTTTCTCAAACCTGGAAACTACAATTGCTTAATTTTAAATATTCAATCAATACATAAATTCCTCCAACTTCCTCACAAATGTCTTTTGCAATTGGTTTTGTTCAATTCAAGGGCCGAGTAATGCCTCTTTCCCCCTCTAATTTATTTTTCTAAATTAAGCCAATTTGTCCCATAGAATTATCTAGTGTGGATTTTGCTAATTGAATACTGTGGTGATGTATAGTGGTTGTATCCTTATAAGCTGGTAGTCAGAGGAAGAGGTCAGATGAGAGTCAAGTTCAACTATTTGAACTTCACGGGTGGTTTGCTGTATTGGTATTCTATCCCGGCAGGAGACACATAGTGTTTAGTTGTCATTTTTTTGCAATGTTCAGATTGATCTGTGACGGCAGGTGTTGTCATCCTGACCCAAGCATTGCTTAGACTCCTGTCAGTGTTTCACTTAGTAGTTTAGTGAAGAATCACTGCCTAGGTCTATTTATCTCATTATTGTTGTTATTAGGAATAATCTAGTAACTATAATGCATAGTGACCCTAGGAACAACAGATTGAAACCTTGCCTGGTTTTGCACCATCTTTTATTCCCCACCATGCTCAAGCCCACTGTTGCACATAACTGTCAGTACACTCCCTTAAGGATCTTCCTCTCTTCCACAGACCCTCAACTTTTCTAAGCATTTATTTCATTAGCTATTGCAAAATATTATTATTCTATTTCTATCATGCTTAGGAAATTTAAGCTAGAATTGTTTTATAATGATAAAAAAATCCTTCACAGCTCCTTTACTACCCAGAGGTATATAATTTGTATAAGAAAGACAGAATATTTCTCTCCTTTCTCAGTTCAAGCAAGGTTTGTGATTGGCTTGTAACATTACAACAGTCTAATAGTTTTTGACCCAGAAAGGCACATTCTGTGGGGACCACCTTTCTATTTTATTCCACCTTTGTATTCTATCCATACTGTACTCTTGCGACACTAGGAGTCTACATCACAAAATGTGGCCTTGGGCAATGCAGTCCTTGGATTTTTTCACAAGGTCGTCATGTGTTTGCAACAAAATCATAAACTTAGTAAACGGTAAATGATCTTACAGGGTCTCAGACAAGCACTTTCTACCATGTCATCTTCAATGTGAGAAGACAGAAGGCAGCTCTGGTAGGAAAAATGCAGAGAGAGGGAGGAGGATGGAGGAGAGTATTCGGGAGACAGAGAGAGAGAACACAACTCAATTCAATGGGAAGATGACTTAAAAAAAACAAACCCCAAAAAAACACCCCACAACCATAATACCAGTCGTTCAAGAGCAAGGACTCTTGCGTGCATGAAACTCAAGTTTAAGTTCAATCTAGATGTCTTGTGGGTAGTGCTCAGCACTGTGCCTGGCATTATAGAGTTTATTCTAGAGAATTTAAGTAAAAAGAGTAAGGGCTGCATGGGGATGGACGTATCTGACCTTTACCAGCTTCACAAAGATGAACTGTCCCTGTCAACATCAACAATACAAAACCAATTGCCATGAGGTCAGACATGTGCCCATGTTCCTGCATCTCTTTCCACGCATCCCAGCACAATGCTACCACTTTACAGAGTCCAAAATCTAATAGTTCATAGATCATACAGAACTGTATTGTTGTTTGTTGTTGTTATATGCCTTCGAGTAACCTGCAACTCATAGTGACCCTATGTACAACAGTCCTGAGCCCTGTTCTATCCTGTGCCAATCTTCTTGTCTCTGATACACCTACTCACCCTTATTTCCCCAGTCACTGAATCAGTCCATCTGATCGAGGGTCTTCCTCTCCTGCGCTGTCCCTCCACCCTCCCAAGCATGACGTCCCTCTCCAAGGTCTGGTGCCTCCTTACATGTCCAAAGTATGCCAGATGAAGCTTCTGAATCCTTACCTCCAAGGAGCAGCCTGGCTTCACCCTCTCCAGGATGAACCTGTTTGTTTTCCTAGCAGTCCATGGTATATTCAATACTCTTCTCCAACACCACAGTTCAAAGGCATCAATTCTCCTATCATCCGTAGTCATTGTCCAACTCTCTGATGCATAACAAGTGATTGTGAAGACCATGGCCTGTATCG
>NW_006399797.1:6015178-6017465 GCF_000299155.1 Elephantulus edwardii | reverse complement strand
TGAGGTGGATTGATTCAGTGACTGAGGTAATTGAGATGGGTGTGTCGGAGACGGTGCTATTGGCACAGGACAGAGCAGAGTATAGGGATGTTGTACATAGGGTCGCTATGAGTCGCAAGTGACTCGATGGCACATAACAACAACAGTGGAATACAGTCATGTCAGTTTTTGCAACAATCTTCACAGCTTTAAGCCAGAGTTACAAAAGTCCTACCAGTTACATCCCACTTTTACCCCTGACCCAGTCCTCCAAAAATCTTGGGCTCTTAGCTCTGATTCAATGCATAGCAGTCCCAAGATCCACTTTGTCTCCTGTTATGTCTCTGGTTCTCTGCGTGGCTGCTATGACAGCTGCTCTTGTTTGCTCTAGTCTTGCTGGCTCACGAATCTCTGACCCTGAAAGACGCTTGACATTCTCTTGCTTCTTCTTTGCTGGTGGAGAAAATCTTCCAACTGCTGGAATCCTTTTGTGGGCAGGCTAACACACCCTATTCACATATTCCTTCCCAGCCACATGGCAAAGTAAGTTAATGGACAGGGAAGCCATTTTGAAAAATAAACCCTTAAATATAACTTACCTCAATTGGAATATACATTTCAATGGCAGAGCTTTAATTTTTTAAAATTTCCTTTTGGTGGTTGTATATTCCTAGAACTCTAGTGACCTAGGGAATTTTGATGCTAAAAACCCCAATATAGTGCCTCTCCAGTGGGCAAAAGATGGCCTTGCATGTGGTTACCACTTTGGACACCCATTTGGAGTGTCATCTATGAGTCATTTCTGAAAAACTTAATGCCAATGAGTAAGAACACCCCTTAAAAAAAACCCTCAAACTCATAGCCATGGAGTCAGTAACAAGCTCAAAATTGACCCTCCAGTGGGTTTACAGAGGCCGTAACTCTTACACTGCGGGTGGGCAACGGGGAGGGACTGCTCCCAGGAAGCAGCTGGTGGATACAAGCCACCAGAGAGAGACCATCTTTGGGTTAACAGCATGATACTCTACACACTAGGCCACCAGAGCCCCCAGCTTAAGACAGTCCCAAGCATTATCAACGTAAAAAAAGCAAGCCCACATCATCAAGTCGGTTCCGACTCATGGCAGGCAACCCTCCGAGGTTTCCCAGGTGGTGCATCTTAAAAGGAGGAGACCGTCACATCTTTCTCCCGTGGTATGGTTGGTGGATTTCAACGGCAGACCTTTCAGCTGGCAGCCCGGCACATAATTACCAGGACTTCAAAAGTCAGCAGCTGTTGAGTCAGAACCCACACCTAGCTGACCCTTCAGCAGGTTTCCGGAGTTTCATTTGTTAAATAAATTATGTAGAACATAAGCTTTATTCATGAAAAAGTCAGTTATTAAGTGAAAGAATCCTGTGTGAAAAGGCTACATATTATGTTGTTGTTGGTAAAGTGCCTTGGAGTTGAGCATGATTCATAGTGACCCTATGAACAAAAGACCTGAACCATGTTCAAGAACA
This sequence comes from Elephantulus edwardii, assembly GCF_000299155.1. Taxonomy (NCBI): domain Eukaryota; kingdom Metazoa; phylum Chordata; class Mammalia; order Macroscelidea; family Macroscelididae; genus Elephantulus; species Elephantulus edwardii. Next base: position 6,015,983 of record NW_006399797.1, on the reverse strand, counting down.
TACTATAGGACTCTGTGATATTTGTGACATTTTGGAAAAAGATTTAAAAAAGACAAGAGATAATGAAGATATTGGTGGCTGTCAGGGGTTCTGGAAAAGGTGGGAAAGGTAGGAGGAATCACAGGAGCACTGAGGGTTCTTTATTGACGTTAGGTGCCTTCTAGTCAGGTGCCTCCCACCCCAACCCTCATAACCCCAAAGGAAGGAAATACTATCTTGTCCTGTGTCACACATAAGGTCATTTGTAGGTGAGGCCATTGTGATCTGTCGGGTTTGGTTGATTTGTTAAAAGATTGCCAGGACTTTCTTCCCAGCCCTTAGCCTGCAAGCTCCATGGATACCTGTTCTGGAGATCAGTAATAGGCAGTCCTCCACTGACAGGTGTTAGAGGGTGGGAAGATTGGCGCCGGTCGTACATCCATCTCTGATCTCCTACATGGAACATGGAACTCTGCAATAGTCTCAGGAGATTATAAGAATGAGGAAATGGTTCTGTAGGACACTGCAATGACAGATCCATAAACCCATGTATTTGTGAAAACCCACAGAACTATGCAACACAGAGCAACACTATAGAATCTATGCATTTAGAGCCACCCTGTGGATCGACAGGGAGCAATTTGAAGACTTGGACGAGATCATTGCCCGCTTTATCCAGCCCATGGCGTTTTTTGCTCGGGACCTTCTGAACCACAAGAATTATCGGGACTGCAGTGGTGGGGACTGCAAGAAATTAGAGGAGTTGCTCATCCAAACTAAGGCGGAGAAGCCCCCCTTCCACCCTTATTTCATCTGTGCCTGCAAG
>NW_006399797.1:6012781-6013704 GCF_000299155.1 Elephantulus edwardii | reverse complement strand
AAGAATCTATGCATTTAGTTAGTAATGGTGTCTCAATTTTGGTTCATCAAATATAACAAACATTCCACAGCAATTCAGGATACTAATAACAGGTGAAACCGCGGGGGGAGAGCAAAAGTATTCTAAGGAGCTCTGTATTTTCTGCTCAATTTTCCTGTAAAACTAACTTGTCTAATAAAAAAGCAGATATGATTCTTAAAGTAGGAAAATCAATTTCCAATGTCTTTGTTTTATCACACTTCCTAAACAATATGCCTCCAGAAACTCTGTGAACTTTGATAAATGTCAATAGTTGTGAAGGGGCTTCAGGCCTTCTGTTCATAGGGTCACTATGAATCATGCTCGACTTGAAGGCAATCAACAACAACGTGTCTTTGTTTTAGGGAGTTCTGGTGACTTAGTGGTAAGGAGTCATGCTGCCAACCCAAAGGAATTTGGTTCAAATCCACCAGCTGCTCCACAGAAGCAGGATGGACAATCTCCTCCTGTGCAAGTTATTGCCTCTGGAAACTCTCTGTCAGGTCAGTTACAGGTCAGTACTAACTCTATGTACACAACAATGACCACAAGCCTTTGTTTTGAAAGGTTAGTTGTCCTTCCTGTCATTGTCATTAAGTCAGTGCTACCACCAACACAGAATTGACTTAAAGCGACTAGTTTAACCACTACAACTAACCCATATCCTGTACCTACAGAATGCTTTTCTAATAAATGCTATCACATATACTGTACACAGACTCGTGAAATATCAAGCTCTGAGTCTTGATTATTTTTAGGACTTATGCTCAAAGTAGTATGAAGCAAGTTGCTGTTGTTGTTATGTGCTGTCGAGTCGTTTGCGACTCATAGCGACCCTATGCACAACAGCCCTAAACCCTGCTCTATCCTGCGCCAACCGCACTGCCTCTGACACACCCATCTCG
>NW_006399797.1:6000925-6011746 GCF_000299155.1 Elephantulus edwardii | reverse complement strand
CAACAGTGAATCAGGGTTCCAGTTTCTCCACAACCTCGCCAGCATTTGTTGCTTGCTGTTCTGTTAAATTTTGCTATTTTGACTGGTCACCCTTCTTTGGAATGGGAACAAATATAGATCTCTTCCAGTCAGTCGGCCAAGTGGTTGTTCTCCAGATTTCTTGGCACAACTTGGTGAGCAAGTAGAATGTGGTTTATTATTCAACCAGGGCAGCACACCAGTTATCTAACTTGCCAGTGTCAGTGGACAGTTTTTAATCTTTTGCCTTTTCTGTGCCATCAGACATTTGGTCTTTCCAGAAATCTAACTTCTATATGATTGTTGTTGTTGTGCTGTCAGAGTTGGAACTGACCCATAGCTGACCCTCCAGCAGATTTTCAGAGGCAACTGCATGCTAATCCTGAGGAGCAGCTAGTGGACTCTAGCTTCCATTGTTCGAGAATTTCCACATTCTTTTGGGTCACTTTTTGAGAAATGGGAACAAAGCCTGGTATTTGTACAATCAATCAGTGGATCTCTTCCAATCAGTTGGTCAGGTAGCTGTTTTCCAAATTTCTTGGCATAACTTCTATGATAAATACTTTTAACTGTATTATGAAAACTAATTGAATCAGAAAATCGACTAACAGTGAACGTTTAACAGAAAGTGTTTGAGATTGAATAAAGAACTAGGTCTTCTAAAAATCAAAACAAGTCTAGTTCCTTAGATGTGTCCACAGTTTATATAAGTACTACAAGTGTAATTTTGGGTGTCGATGGCATAGCTTAGAAGGACTCTATTCACAAATTTAGTAGCCAGAACTCTTTTGCAAGCATTCCATTAAGGCTGAACACAATAGTACTTTGAAAGAAAAATAATTGTAAAATGGAAATGCAGTCAACCAAGAAACCATTATGCTTTTTGCTTATCTCAACTTGAGATAAGAAAACACACCATGTTCCATGTGCAACCAGTCATAGAAGTCAGATGACCTCCCAGAACATTATTAGCAGATATGGAGGATTAAAATCTATGCCGCCCAGAACATCACTAAAATCAACTACAAACAAAATAGCTTATTTCTAAGATCACAATCTCTTTCAGACCAACTAACTACTAGAGGCAAAAGCACTGACAACTCTTGAAATGATATGATTTCCCCCAAGTGCTCCATGCATTCACCCACTGGGAAAGGGACTCTTTCCTGGCCCCCTGTACAGGGCTTACTGATGATGATAGGCCGCCCTTGATTTTTAGCTCTTATCTTTCCTAACCGTATTTTCCTCTGGGGCAATGATTTAGCCATACAACTTTGCTTTCCTCATGGTGTTCACCTAACAATAACAGTATCTGATGAACGTCATTAGACAATCTTTCAGGTAACTTTAACATTTCTCCTTAATTATCGAGGTATCAGAGGCACAGATGGCTTTTCCTATTTTATCATAACCACCATCCTAATTCTCCTCTTGGGCATTTCCAATCAGGCCTACTTCACTTTCAAACAATGATTATTTGTTTTTTGTTGTGGAAAACATAAAAGCAAACTGTTTTCTGACATAAACGAGTCATACTTCCTTGTCAGATTTCCTTACTGTTAAGTAGGAAGTGAGTCAAAGTTATGCATGTAGTCATAAAGAAATCTGACTTCTCAGCACCTTGGCCCAACACAATGAAGAGCTAATATTAAGCTATATGCCTGGCAAGAATCCTGTCACAACTACTTTTCAGTAGGTCTTAATTTTATTTACTGGTCAGGTTTGCATAGTCTATACTTGGAAAGAAAGGACAAGCTCACTTTTAAACAGCTCATCATCTAACAGTTTCTGTGTGCAAAACTAAAAATTAGCAAAATGTTACAAAACAGTCTTCTCCAGGTGTCCCCATTGTTGTGTACTGTTGAGTCAGAACTGATCTTTAGCTGACCCTCCAGCGGGTTTTCAGAGACAGTAAATAGCATGGGAGAATGCCCATCCTTCTGTGGATTTGAAACACATGCCTTCAGGACTGCAGTGCTTCTTTTTGCCACTAGGCCACATGGAACCTCAAAAAGTGACCTTATTTGGAAACGGGAACTTTGCAGATGTAATCAGTTAAGATGGCTTACAAATGAGTTATACTAGATTGGGGTAGGCCTTCAATTTAATGACTAGTTTCCTTATTCAAAGAGGAGCAACATAAAGAAAGAGGTGTCCATACACGATAGCAACTGTCACAGAGATTCCAACTCATTGCAAATGTCTGTCATAGCTGACCCTCCACTTGGTTTTCAGAGGCTGTAAATTGCATGAGAATTTGTCCATCATTCTCCAAAGGAAAAGCTGGTGGATCTGAACTGCCTGTCTTTGGGCTGCTATGCAACTCTTTACCACTTGATCACAGACTTCCAAGGACTAACACTTTAGGACATTTTTAGGGAAGCTGACTGCCGTTCTTTCTCCCATAGAACAAATGTTGTTCTTGGTGGTGGCATCGGGAGTCAGAACTGACACACAGCTGACTCTCCAGCGGGTTTTCAGAGGTAGTAAACTGCACAGGAGATTGCCAATCGTCCTGCAGAACAGATGATGGATTTGAACAGTGCTTTTGGGATTGCAATGCAGTTTATTACTAGGCCACCAGAACTTACAGAGCTTTCAGTTTGTTGTTGTTAGGTGTTGTCTAGGTGAATATGACTCATAGTGACCCTGTGAACAATGGATCAAAGAGGCTGAACGATTTAACTGTACTTACCACCAAGATTCACCTACTCAATACCTTCTATACTCCTTACCAAGGCCCAGTTTTCGAGACAGATGGGCAATCTCCTCCTTTGCGATTATGTGTCTCAGAAAACACGCTGGAGGGTCAGCTATGGACCGGTTCCTACTCGACAAAACACAACATATTCCTAAACAGAACTCAGGTGGCCTGATGGTAAGAAGTTATACTGCAAGTTATTATGCCCTAAGGCATGTGGTTCAGATCCACAAGCTGCTCCTTGGGAGGATGGGCATGGTCCCAACATACAGCCTCTGGAGGGTCAGCTGAGTGTTCCCGTTTGACAGCACAAAACAATTTATTCCTTAGCTGCAGAAGATCAAGGACTACAGCCTTCAATATGGATTTTACCTCATTAAGAAAACAAAAGTCCTCACCCCTGGGGCAAACAGCAAAATGGATAAAAGATTTAAATTGTCAGTAATTTCATTTTACTTGGATCAACACTCTTGGTACAAGAAGCCAGGAGATCAGGAGACATATTGCATTGGGCAAGTCTGTTGTCAGGGACCTCTCCAAAAATATCTAAGAGTAAAGATGTCACTGTGAATAGTAAGGAGCACCTGATTCAGGCCAAGGTCTTTTTAATTGCTTGCTATGCATCTGAGAGCCAATGAATTGACTGATGCCTTTGAGTTGTGATATTGGAGAAGAGTACTAACATCCTATGGGCTGTCAAAAGAATAAACATACCTTGGAAAAGTATAACCAGAGTGCTCCTTAGAAGCAAAACTTACTCTTGCAACCTTGGGATATGTTGCTATGAGAGGTTATTCTTTGTAAAAGGTATTTTGCTGGAAAATCCAAGTGTTACTGAAAGAGGAAGACAGCCCCCGCCCCCACCCCCACCCTGATGGATTGACAGTGACTGCAGCAACAGGCTCAAGTGTGTGATGAGGATGGTGCATAATGGGACACAGCTGTTTCTCAGTCTCTATAAGCCAAACCCAAAGACACCTCACAACACATTCCTTTGAGGGAAGGAGGGTGAAACTTTCATATTCTTTGGGTATGTTGTTACTAAGGGCCAGTTTTTGGAAAAGGACATCATGTTCAAAAAAGTGGACAATGAAGGAAGTGACAGTGGCAATGGACTCGAGTGTGGCAGAGATTAGATGAACAGGATAGAGCAGGGTTCAGCCCCATCCTTCAGTGTCTCCTAGTAACATAGAGGGAGCTCTGGTGGCCTAGTGCTAAGCTGTGCTGCTAACTCTAAGGCATGTGGCTATGAATTCACTGTTGCTCCACAGAGGATGGGCAATTTCCTGATTTACAGCCTCTGAAAATCTGCTAGATACCAGTTGGTTGAGATTCAATGGTTCATGGCATACTTCCAGGGAGCTCTGGTGGATTAGTAGTAAGTGGCGTGCTACCCAAAGGCAAGCGGAAGGAATCCAATTTACTGTCTCTGCAAGTTGGCTGGAAAGTCACTTCTGACTCAATGGTACACACATACTACTTCCAATTAAGGACATTTGTTATCATCAGCCCTTTTTTTTTTTACAAATTTAATGGCTGACAATGAGATAGGTCAATGAATTCTACCACATGTAAAACTGTATTTTTTATGCTATTTACGAAAAATGAGATTAATAGCGCAAATATGACTGTAAACTTGAAGAGAGGGCAGGATTTTGCTGTCATTTATCCATATGGATATGCCCTTGCACCCACCTCAGTTATGTTCCTATTCTGGATTGACATTATTTCTAGATAAAGAGAGTACAAGATAAAAGTACCAATTATTTGGTTGTGCAATAAAGTGAGCATGGCATATCTGACGACTCACTTAAGGTGAAATAAATTACCAGCATAATTTCTAATGCTTTTGGCATACAGATTAGCAACTGTTGATTCTCTACAAAATGTTAAAACATTGTGAGAAAGATGAACCCTGTTGAATGGCTCCTTGGTCAAATGAAATTTTAAAAAGATAAATATAACACCCTTAAATTGTTATGACTAGCTTCTCCATGCATCAAGATTTGATGTAGCCCAAGATTTTACTTTAAAACCCCCCACAACGTTATAAAGTACTAATTTTGCTCTTTTAAATAAACTCTAAAGAGCATTTTCTGTATTTTAGTGTTCAAGACTGCACTCTCCTTCCCATAATAAAGAAGATGCAGATGAGATCAGATTAGGTAAAGGCTCTCTAGGCTAAATTTAATCCAAAGTGCTTTTGAGAAATTACTTTTTTAACAGAACCTATGTAACTTTTTCTTAGTCAAGAACTCTTACCATTTCTTCAACTGGTCACCAAAAATTAAACCTTGATAGTGTTTGTTGTTCATAGATTTAATCCAATTTTCTTATATCATTTTAAAAAGTACTAAAATTTGCCGCCTCAGTTAAAATTAAAAATTATCTTTTCAAGACTACAGGAAATTTGAAAAGGAAAGTTTCATTAATCACTCAAACTATTTTTCATTGTAAAAAAGAGACTTTTTTCCCCTATTAGAAGTAGTGGCCACTCACGAATCAAGCGTCACTAAAGTTAAAACGGAAGCTATTAGAAACCACATTGAATTCCTAGATCCGGTCTCCCCCAAACTAAATGTAAGGGTATAAAAAGTCCCACATGAGAATCAGAAGCCAAAACAATACCATACACACAGTTTATTTGAGTCCCCAAAGTGCCAAGTAAAAACAAACACAACGGTATATTATAGAAAAGTTTATTTGCTTCATACATTACAAAAAATAAAAAATAAAAATCTGAATAGTGCATTTCATTACAAGTCCAAGGAGTTGCAAGTCAAGTTTAAATAGAAACTTTTAAATTACTTTAGATTTACGCTAAAAGGGTGGGAGGGGATCAAGCCAACAACAACAAAAAAAAACTGTTAACACTGGCTTAGGGGGAATATCTAAAAAACAAACCTAAAAACATCAAGGTAGCAAAAACTTTGTATTAATAGGTCGACCATTCAGTCCCAGGCTACTTTTGCACGACAGAATAAATAGCTCGTTTCAGGTCCACCTAAAGCTTGTAAATGTTAGTAAAACAAGTGCAAATGAAACTTTGCTTTAACTGAGGAAAGAGCCCTTAAAATGATGTGGGGTGGGAAAAGTCATTCACGTCAATTGTCTTACACAATTTCACTCTTTCCTTGGAGAGTAAAAAGCGAATCCAACGGCTTAGTGCTTTCCCAGGCTTTGAAAAAGCAGCACCCGCCCACCGGCCTCCCGCAATTCCTTCGCTCCATCCAGGAAAATGCACAACTAACGGTCTCGGCCGCCGGGGCTCGGCGGGCTGTCCCCGCGCCCCGGAAAACAAAGGGGATTCCCAGCCATTGTCCTCGAGCGCTGAGCATCACCAGCACTAGCAAGGCAGTAGCTTGCGCAGTTATCTCCACAGCGGGCAATGTCACAACCCGACCAACAGCACAAACTACTACCTCAGCCAGGGCCATGGTGTCTGGAGGCACAGGACCACGTTGCGGACGCGGGCGCAGCGGCCCCGCGGTCTCCGTCCTTCTTCCTCCTCCGCCGCCGCCCGCCCGCCAGCCCTTCCCCGCCGCAGCGCGCCCGCAGACCCCGCCCAGCGCCGCGCCACCCAGCCGTCCCCGAAGCCACCGAGCCCGGGGAGCCGGGCCGAGCCTTGCGTACAGAACTGTTCTGCAGAGAGATGGTGTGGAAGGTCTTGGCGGAGAACGCTGTTCCCTCCAGTGCCCGGAGGGAGGCTCATCCCTGAGTCACTCGAGAGCAGGAAATGGGCGGCAAAGGCGCGGCCAGACGCCAACGAGGGGCGGCCGGCCCCTGCCAGGTGGGCAGCGAGCGATGCTCCCGCGCTTCCGCGGCTCCCGCCAGCAGCACCCCGCCGGCCCCGCCACGTTTCGGGGCTGCGCCGCCCGCGCCTCTCCCTCCCCAAGCCCGCGGTGGGGGCTGGGCGGCGCCCGAGCCACGAGCCCCGCTCCCCGCGGGCCCCCGGCTCGACGGTCCCCGTTCCCGCCTTGAGGACGGCTCGCAGCGCGGGCCACTGCCCGGTCGCATCCCGCGCTGAGTGGTCGCCGCCGGCTGCGGAGCCGCAATAAAGGACTCCGGCTTAGGCCGGAAATCCCCGGTCCGACCTTTCCCCAGCACCCTTCGGGGAAATCCCGAGGAGCTCCGCAGGAGCAAAGGACAAAACCAACAAAAACCCCCACACAACTGAAACCAGGCTGGGCGGCGGCGGCGGCGGCTCCTCGGGCTCGGCGCGCGGAGGCACACAGCTCCTCTCGCGCTCCGCTGCTCCAGTGCGTCCGGACGAACCATAGAGATCACTTAAGGAGGCTCGCGCGCGCTACTCCCCACCACGTGACCGCCCCGCCAGGCCGGCCCCCTGCGCCGCCATCTTACATCCGGGACAGAGGCGGCGTCCCTTGTCCCCGCCTGGCAAGCTTCGACGTGTCACTAGAAATCAGCCCCCAAAGGGGGACCCCCGATTCAACGTCACTGAAGTGTTGAGGTTGCAGGCCTTGTCCCCCTAACTCGCTCGATACGGGCAAAGTGGAGGCCCTAATGTCTCCCCGCCTTTGCCCGCAAAGAAGATGGCGGCGCCCGACGCCGCCTAAGTGGACACGTTGTACCCTGGCCGGTTTAAAGTTTCCGGTACCTCCTTTCCCCCTGCGAGGAGGATGTAGCCGGCTGAGCTCCACCCCGCAGCGTGGCCACTAGGCTCCGTTCCGCAGAAAACAGGCGGGAAAGCGGCAGCTCGGCTCGCTCCAGTACGCAGGCTCCAGGGATCCCGTCTTGTTTTTTAGGCCAAGTTTGGGAGGAGGCCGGCAGCAGTGGAGGTTCTTAGGCTCTTGGACCAGACTCCTCGTTAGTCCACCATTTGTAAATCTTTAAAGGAGGTAAATCATTGTAAAAAAGTTATCAGTTAATAGGAGCTGCCACATAAAATATGGAATAATCAGTATTGACATTTCAGATGAACGATTTTTTTAGGATCTATACGCCCCCAAAACTATTGTGTGGTGTTTTTTTCCCCCTTTTCTTTTTGAGGGTAAAATAGTAAAGATAAATTTATTAGGAAGTTACGTCTCCAAAGAGACAGACCTCCTCCGTCCCTGAAATAGGGAGAGAAGCCTCTCCATAAACTTATAACAAACAAAACCCAAGAAACCGTTTTTATCTGAAATTAAGATCGAACTAGGTGTCATTTCTGTTAAATTTGATAGTCTTTTAGTATATGCTCAACAAAATCTGGAGTGCAAATTGCGAAAGTAAGATACAGGGAGGAATTAAGAGCCTGTCTGGAAAAAGACTTGTTTCTAGAGGCCAAAGGGCTAAGAAGGCCCAAAATCAGAAGATAAGGAGCAAAGCACTATCTGTGCCGAGTTCCTTTTTTGTAAAAATAAATTTTGTTGCAATACAAGATCATTTCCAGCAATAGATCTTAACCAAGAGTCTAATTGCAATTTAACCCACCCACCCCCACTGTAGTGTATATGGAATTGATAATGGGACTCAATTTCTTAAAATACGAGTTTTAAAATTATGAAGAACCCACCTGACACATTTAAAAATAAATTACATTTTGGTAGGCAAACTCAGAAAATAAAACACACTTGGAATATGCTCACCAATTGGCATTCCAATGTCCGACTGAAGTATAATTAAGACTATAAAATATTACTTCTTGTTAACAATATTTATATATGTATACTTAGAGATAACATTTCTCATTAAGTGCTTTATTTGACAAATCATGCATCACAAAGATACATTACCTGAAAGTATGATTCACACTTCCTTTCCTGATAAGCAATGATCAGGATGCCACTGCATTCCCCTGACTGTTCACCCATACTCGTTCATAAATGGATCACATCCTAGACATAGCAAATACCAGTTTATTATTATAGTGGCAAAGATCTGTGGTGGTTTTTTTTTGGGGGGGGGTTTCTTACATCATCAGTAAGCAGTCCTTTAATCTGTAACAGATTTGTTAAAACAAAGTTTCCAACTAAATTTAGTACACTCATTACATATTACCATTTAAGGGTACTTTCCATAATAACCTCGTTTAGACAGAGCTATCCATGTACAATCATTCAGATGCTGTGCTGTTACTGTCAGTTCTTTATCTTAAAACCAGGAGCTGGAACCTGCACATCTTTTCTTAATGTGATCACCTTTCCCTAATCAATTCCTTACCCTCACTTCACCTCACAGCAGGAAAACCACAACAGCTTCGTTTCCCCTTTTTCTTGTTGGGTCCTGCTCCGCTGGTTCCGACTCATAGTTGACCTGGTGTCCAACAGAACAAAACTCTGACTGGTCTGTCACCAGACAGATGGGTCTCATCCTACTTCTCCTTATTCTCTATTGTTTACCTTGCTTGTCTGTTGTTAGGTGTCATCAGGTCGACTCCAGCTCAGGGCAATCGTATGAACAACAGAGCTGAACCCTGCCCTATCTTGTACCATCATCATCACTGCCATGCTCAAGCCCATTGTAATTGTCACTGTGTGTGCTCTTCTTGTTCAGGGTCTTCCTTTCTTTGGCTGCCCCTCTACCTTCCACAGCATGATGCCCCTAAAGGCTGGTTCTTCCTGAAAAGACGCCCAAAATAAATGGGATGAAGTTTTACCCTCCTTGCCTCAACTTATAATGAAATGAAATATCACAAAACTTACAGATGTAAATTTATCTTCCTTAGTTTTCATAATGTATTCTTAAAACTACTCATAGCTGACCCTCTAGTGGTTTTCAGAGGCATTTACTTGCATGAGAGGAAAGTGCCTATCTTTCTCCCGTGGAACAGCTGGTGGATCTGAACTGCAGGCCTTTTGGGTTGGCAGCACAATTCCTTTTGTCAGGGACCCTTCCAGACTACTGAGGAGCAATGATGTCAGGAAGACTGTCACTAAAAGATGTCACTAAGATGTGCCTGATTCAGGCCATGGTCGTCACTTGCTATGCCTCTGAGAGCTGGACAATGAACAAGAATGACAGAAAAGCATTGATGCCTTGGAGGTGGTGTGGTTTTGCAGAAACCATCATCTGCCAAAAGAACAAACATCTTGGAGAAAGTGCAGAAAGAACACTCCTTGGATGTAAAGATGACAATGCTTAGTCTGGGCATGTTGCTAGGAGAGGCTACTCCTTGGAGAGGGACATTGTGCTTGGAAAGGTGAAGGGTTATAAAAAAAAGGGAGATCATCGCACTGATGAGAGTGATTGCAGCAATGGACTCCAGCATGTAAGAGATGACCACGGAACAGGATAGGACAGGGTTCAGATCTTTTGTTCACAGGGTTATTAGGAGTACTTGACAGTAGTGCTTAACAATTCCCTAAAATGAAAAACCAAAACACAAGTAATCAAATTCCTGCCATCTCTAAACCACTCCGCTTGGCATTCATGGTATCTAATGAGTGGGCCTCAATCCCTCGTGACTGTGCTTCACTCAAAATGCCAAGATAGATTCATCATAATTTTCTTCCTATTTCAGTGTTATTGGTTTCCATAAGTAGTCTTTGCTTGGAATACCTTCCCCCCCTTTTTTTGTGACCATCCTATATCTATGTAGGAATCATGACCCATTTTAAGTTCTGATTCAGTCACTGAGCCTTTTCATTTCTTTTTTGATCTTCCTTCTGTATACTCATTCATTCACTCACTGTCATCAAGTCAGAACTGACTCATAGCTAATCCTCCAGTGGGTTTTCTGAGGCTGTGACTTGCACGGAGGGAGATTGACCCTCTTTCTTCTGTAGAGCTGTTAGTGAGTGGATTCACACTGCTGGAGAGGGGCCTTTCAGTTAGCGGAGCAACTCCCTGTATATTAACGGCAACAGTAGCTTGTACCACAGAAAACATGGTTCCTTGCTTTAGGATATCATATTAATTTGTACTTACCCTTCACAGAGCAGCCAGGAAATCAGGAGACAAATTGCATTGGGAAAGTCAGCTGTGAGGGACCTTTCAAGAGTCCTGAAGAGCAATGACGTCAGTCTGAAGACTAAGGTGCGCCTGATCCAGGCTATAGTCTTCGCAATTATGTGCTATGCATCGGAGAGTTGGACAGTGAATAGGGATGATAGAAAGAATTGATGCCTTTGAGCTGTGGTGCTGGAGAAGAGTGTTGA
>NW_006399797.1:5991265-5996410 GCF_000299155.1 Elephantulus edwardii | reverse complement strand
GGAGGGTGGAGGGACAGCGCAGGAGGGGAAGGCCCTCTATGAGGTGGAGTGATTCAGTGACTGGGATAATCGGGATGGGTGTTGTCAGAGACAGTGCGATTGGCACAGGACAGAGCAGAGTTGTACACAGGGTCGCTATGAGTTGCAAATGACTCGACGGCACATAACAACAACAACAAACAATATCTGAAGTTCTTTTTTATGTTCTAATGCTTGTTACTCACTCATAGAAGGGTGTGTTGATGGGATAGTGTGTAGAGAGTTGTGCTGCTAAACTAAAGGTGGGAGGTTCAAATTCACTATTGCTCTGATGGCCAATTTCTGAAAACACGCTGGAGGGCCAGCTGAGGTGGTTCCCACTTGATGACAATTGAGTGAGCCATAGAAAGAATAATTGTCTAAAAGGTATTTTTAAGTTATTTCAATGAGGTTAGAATTTAATGGAGTATCTTTTTATGAAACATCAAATTATGTCATGCAAAGAATTTTTTGCTTTTGACATGATTCACATAGATGTTAGCTGTGTGTCTCTAGGCAGACACTTTAATGTCTGCACTGACCTCTCATCTGTAAAAGAATATACTTTCCCTGAAGATTGCTGTGGAGATTAAAAGGAATAATATAGGTAAAGCCCGGGCTGACACACACTACCAGCAAAACAAAACAAGAACCAACACTCAACCAAACACAAAGCCACTGCGTTGAGTCCAACTCCTGGTACCCGCCATGTAACAGAGGATTGCCCCACGGGTTTCTTCTTGGCTGGAGTCTGTGGAAACAGAACGCCATGCACTCTTTTTTTGGCAGCACTAGGTATGCTCAAACTGTCCTAATTTGTAGGTCTGAGTCAAGTGAAACCCATTAGTGTCATCCAGGAACACATACAAATGTGCAGACTGAAATTAAGGATCAAAGGAAAAAATTACATTACAAACATTCTACATTCAGACAAGTCTTACTTGTCCTCAATGTTATATAAATTTTCCTTTACTTTGGAATGACTGAACCAATCTGTACTTAAAGGAGCCATATGTACCTGTTCTGATTTACCTACACATTTTTTTTTAAAATTTATTTTATTTCATTCTTTTTTGTGTGTACCGTCAAATCAGATCTGACTGGTACAGGAGGAGATTGTTCCTCCTTCTCCAGCAGAGCATCTGGTGGATTTGAACCGTGCACCTGAGACTGTAGTTGCAGCTTCTCACCACTAGGCCACCACCTACACATTTTTAAAGCCATAAATGATCTTGTTCATACCTTGGAGACTGCCTCTATGCTAAGCATTGCAAGATTTTTTTCAAGATCATACACAACTCTGGTTATTGAAAATGTAAAAAAAAAAAACCAAAAAACCAAAAAAACAACCAAAAACTTTTCCTTTGAGAGGATGATTGGTTTGGCAATAATATGGATTGGCAGTTTAAAAATTAATCTCAGTGAATAACAATTACAATCAGGTATGTCTTGGAAAAAGTGCAACCAGAATGTTCCTTGGAAGCAGGATGGTGAAGCCTGGTCTGTCATACTTTGGACATGTTGCTAGGAGGAGCTATTCCTTGAAAAGGGTTATCAGAAAGGTGAAGGGTCAGTGAAAGAGAGGAAGACCCCCAATGAGGTGGACTGACATGGTGACTGCAGCAATGGGCTCTATTGTATCAGAAATGATAAGAATGGCACAGGATAGTACAGGGTGTAGGTCTATTCCTCATAGGGTCACTATGAACTCATGTATGCAACTCAGTGGCACTCAACACCTACAGGAATGGGTATAAAACAGAAGGAATGATGCAAAATAATCATTTACTTGATTACAGTTACTAGCTTAAAATTTTCATTCAAAGCCCAACTCTTCCTTCTTTCCAAATTGCTGAGATATTTCATAATTCCTTTCTGATTTTGTTCTCTAATTTTATATTACTTTCATCAAAATTTCCCAACATGCTTCCATGATTCTAGTTTATGTATCCCCCAAATATGTCGTTCATGTAAAGCCATCATAAATATATTTGAGTTATTATTTACAAAGTTTTTAAACAGTCAACAATGTATACAGTGTCAGTAATGCTTTAATCTAAGAATGAGAAAGCAAACACTAAAAGTATTAAAAAAAGAGAGAGGAGTTCGTTAGACTTGAAATTAACATCAAAGTGGATATGATTTTAAGTTATAAGACAATTGGTACTGCTAGAACATAATTAAAACCTAGAAACATGCTGACTGTAGCTGTAGGGCGAATTAAGGATCTATGCAACAACAGCTATGCAGCTTTAGTGAAGAATCTGAGACCACAGAGAAAATCTGAGACCAAGAGACTTTCATGGATACATTTCTACACATAAAAATTCTAAGTTGAAAGTGTAACAACAGTGGTATTACTTTCAAGAACTGTTGGGAGTTAAGAAAGAATTTCACAAAATTAGATAAATATATCCAGTCTGACATAAACACCATATGGTAACTGCCTTAAGAGACAGGAGTTGTAAGTTATGTGTTAAAATTATGACACAGAGGTAGTAAAAACTGGAAAGCAAACACAATTTGCACAGTTGGGTCTGAAGCCTAATATTTTATTTTTCTAGAAAAAAAGGCTAAAATTGCAATAATATAGCTTCGGAATTTTCCTCCCATCTTGCAAAACATCATAAAAAAACAGTTATTAGTACATTGCAATGGTTTTCCAAATAATGTCCCAGATCTTCCCTGGCTGCACTATTATTGAATATTACTTTTTGGTTTGGTGGGTTTTTTTTTTCCTTTTTGTTTTTTTTAAGTTTTTGAATGAGTTTAAACTAAAATTCCATGTTAACTACATTTGAAGCAATTAAAAATGGTCTCAAAATTCAAGAGTACAGTAATTTTCTTTTCCTTACCTGGGAGGTTAGTATGGATAACATGGTGTAATTAGGAATATTTCAACTGATCTCTGTATCACTGAGCAAATGGAGACCTCGGAAGACTCAGAGGAGAACTATAACGTTCTGACTCTTCCTTCAAAGACTTGCTGTGCAACAGCTCAAATATATAGGCAATATGCTACCTTCAAATCCCACTTGAAGGCACGCAATGTAAACACAATAAATCAATAAACAAGTATAAATAATTAAAAGCGTCTGTCCCTACAAACAAAATCACAAATGGGCAAAAGTAAAAAGCAAGCAAGCAAGCAAAAGCAAGAAGAAACATCATAGGGATTTTAAATACTCCCCATTGAAAAAAAAGGATACAATCTCCCCTTCCTTATAAAAGTTTTAACTGTTCCAAGAATAGGTATTGAGTCTACCATATCTATAAGAAATACTAAGGAGTTCCTTTTTTCATTTTGTGAACACCCTGACTGTTGAATACTGTGGATTTGGAAAGGCAGGAGGAGCTACAGTTACAAATTACCTTTTTCAGCTATTTTGAAATCACAGGGGCACTTGACCTTGGCAAGTGGAAAGTATTCCTAGAGTCTCATTTAATAGGAAAGCAATAGGTAGTGGTGCCACAATTAATAGTTCTGCCTCTTCTTATGGACAAAGATTAGGTAATATCAGAGGAAGAGCCTGGAGAGGTGCAGAGAATAAGGGAGGGAGGGAAAATAGGAGGAACGGCACAGAGTGAGAGAAAAGAAAGCAAAATGGGAGAAAAAGGAATACATATATAGTCAGGGCTCTGCTAGGATAGAGTAAGAGATTTATCAAATAGCTTTAAGAGTGTCATTATGAAATCAACTTCCAACCTTACTTATGTATTTTCTTCAAAGAATTAGTAACTCACTTCTTCTTATCTTCATATTAGAAATAGGGAAGGAGGACTTTGCCCACAGTTAAAAAGGGGCAGAGCCTGAGCTCATCACTGCCTTACAATCAGTTAAGATTAGAAAGTATCCATATTTGTAAAAAAGTTCCACATACTCTCTTTTTAAGAGTCATCGTTGATAGTGTATTCAAAACTTAGTGAGTTAATAGTAGCTTTTTGCCTAACTTTGGTTTTTTAATATAAATGAAGATATAAAAGACATTATAATTTTTCTTTCCCAGGCTATGAATACTTCTAATTCAAACTGAAACAGTACTGTTTCCTAGAGATAGGAAAACTTTAATTCACATCATCTTGAAATATTATCTTGAACTATTAAAAATGATACTTTCACAACCCTGAGAGGAGACCAGAACTTGTTGGTGTCAGGCTCCCACTGCTGACCATTCTAAAAAGGAAACCCAGTAGATGATTCAGGACAGAGTAGAGACAAATGTGAAACAGAAAGCCAAACCACAAAAAAGGCCAGGGTATTTATTTTCTTAACTGGTGGGACTCCTGAGACTTGGGTTCTTAGTCACCTTTTGAATTTGCAACAAAACTCACTCCCTAGGCTCAACTTGCAACATCCCAAAAGGTGAGCCTAGAAGTGGGGGCTATCAGTGCAGTACAGAACCACCAACTGTGGAAGGCCAAAAGAGCAGCCACTTCACAGCTCAGGTGTGTCCGTTTGAATTATGCTATGTTTGAAAAGCACATGGACTTGTTAGTTTCCATCTAGTTGATGCAACTCCTACTGAGTTTATGTACAAGGAAAGAAAAACCTCAAAACCTGCCCACTTCTGTGTCATCCTCACGTCCCATGGTGGAGCACTGACGCGGCTGTTATGTCAATCTGTCACTGAGGGTCTCCCAGGTCTTTGTAGGCCCTCTTTTTCACGAAATATGATGTCTTCCTCTAAGGATGGGTGCCGCCTGGTAACACGGCCGAAGCAAGTGACTTGCACAATGAACCATAAGGTTTTCATTGGTTAATTTTTGGAAGACGCTTCTTAGTCTAGAACGCCAATGAAACGCAGAAATGATGGGTGACACTGATGGTGTCTGAAGCATGAGTGGTTCCCCTCAGTACCCCAGCCATGCACAGCCCCCAGAGTATGGCAAACCGACAAGTGGTGAGAGAAGAACACAGTCAGCCTACAGTAACTACACAGTCCTTAACTAACATAACCACCGCCACCACCTCCTTATACAGAATATATCTCTGAGCTGCCTTTCTAATACTGCTCAATAATTTATGCTAATTCATATACTTGGACCAAGAGGCAGTAGTCAGAACAGAGCAGGGTAACACTGCATGGTTCAAAATTGGGAAGGGTGTACGCCAGGGATGCATCCTGT
>NW_006399797.1:5988961-5991165 GCF_000299155.1 Elephantulus edwardii | reverse complement strand
CCTGGAGTCAAGGATTCTGAAGCTTCGTCTGACATACTTTGGGCATGTTGCAAGGAGGGACTGGTCCTTGGAGAGGGACATCATGTTTGGGAGAGTGGACGGACGGTGCAGGAGAGGAAGACCCTTGAGATGGTTCGATTCTGTGAGTGGAGTGGTGGGAATGAATGTGTTTGAGACAGCGAGGTTGGCACAGGATAGAATGGCCTTTAGGGCTCTTGTACATAGGGTTGCTATGAGTCGCAAACGACTCGATGGCACATAACAACAACAACCCTTCACAGAGCTTTGTGTACTTGTGAAAGTTCTGTATTACCTGCAAAGCACTAAGAGCTGAGACTGTATCCCAATGCTTAACACAAGACAGGACTATAAGGTCAACACATCAGAAGTCACTGATAGTTTTATATTCAGTATTATATGACAGTCTCCACTATTTTCCATACCCTCAGACTCATAGTAACTTCTGTCACACACAGCAAGGACATGATTATGTGCTCACAGAAACCTTAATTAACACTCAGTTGTCTAAAAGACAAAGAATTGGAACCTGCTCTGGTATAGTCTTTCTCCTTGAATGGTATGCATGCCAAAGGTATTTTATGTAACATGTACCTAGTACAACTGTATGCCAGGCACAATGCTGTACAAGGTTCCCTTTGTAATCCTCATTATTGAGAAAATGGGCTACTGCATGTTGCTTTCAGCTTCCACATGAATGCATAGGCAGAGCCTTGGGATGGGCAAAATCCCTGGTGACAGAAGCTAGGAACCAAGCTTCTGCCTCTGTCCTATTCTTCACTAGAGAGGAAATCTTTCTCCTATTCTGGGTACATAGCTTAAATGTGAACTTTCTGTGACACTTGGTCACCTCCACTGCTTTTTCTGGAGCGTGGAGCAAGGAGGCCCCCCTTCTATAGCGCAAGAATTGGTGTGTGTGTGTGCGCGCGCGCACGTGTGCACGCACAAGTGCATTTCTAAGTAGCTTCAGGGCCCAATGCCCACTAATGAAACTGCCCTTGTTCTATCTCTTCTAAGTGCAGCATTCCACATTCCTCTATCCAATACTTGTGTCTGAGTTGTGTCTTTTTGGTAATCTTGAACTTTGGCTTGAAACTAATAAGCAAGTCTGTGAATGAAATATTACTGTTCACTCCATTTTACAGAGGAGGAAACCAAAACAGGTGATTAGCTCGCCCAAGGTCACACCAATGATAGAGCTAGAATTCGAGTTTAGGAAGGCTTCCTCCAGACTCTTGGCTCTTTTTAGGAGGCATCACTTTACTTCTCACCCAAGGAACTCTATGCACAATAGAACACACTGTTCTTCCTGAGACATCCTTAAAATTGGTTGCTATGTTTGAGTCCATTCGTTGCAACCACTGTGCAAATCCATATTGTATCTTCCTTTCTTTACCGACCCTTTGCCGAACATGTTGTCCTTCTCCACCGATGGTCCATCCTGATAACATGTCCAAAGTATGTTAAGATGAAGGCCTATGATCCTTGATCCTAAGGAGCATACTAGCTGCACTTCTCTTCCTTGATACACTTGTTTGCCATTCTGATTGTCCACATTACACTCAGTATTCTTTAGCAATACTGTAACGCAAAAGGCAGCAATTCTTTTTCAGTCTTCTTAAGTCACTGGCTAGTTTTGCATGTATATGAAACTGCTGAAAATACTATGGCTTGAAGGCATGCCTTAGTCCTCAAAGTCACTTAAAAACCCCCCAAAACACAAACCAAACAATACTACTGAGGGATGACGTCCAAGCTACACTAAGAACAATGGTAAAAAGTAAGGCCATCAAGAATTGAATTGATGGAATCCCTATTGAGGTATTTCCACTTCATCAGTTGGGGAGAGATTCCTATTTGTTTACATTCACAAGAAAGGTGGTCCAAATAGAATATGGCAATTATCAAACAATATAGTTAATATCATATGCAAATAAAATCTTGCCGAGATCGTACACACACACACACACACACTCTCCAAACAAAAAACCTCAAAACACTTTAAAGAGGTTTTGCAACAGACTTGCTCAATGCAATATATTTGATTCCTGATTGTTCTTTCCATGGCCCTTAACAAGTAGGATAACAAAAACAATTCAGATTGTTGTTGTTGTTATGTGCCGTTGAGTCGCCTGCGACTCATAGCAACCCTATGTACAACAGCCCTAAACTCCGCTCTGTCCTGT
>NW_006399797.1:5987085-5987671 GCF_000299155.1 Elephantulus edwardii | reverse complement strand
GCCAGGGATGCATCCAATCTCCATACCTTTTCAACCTATATGCAGAACAGAACAATTCAGATTAGGATATTTTAAACTGCCCTGGACCAGTGATAAAAATCCAGTGCAACTCTGGAGGGTGCAGAACAGCTGATAGTTCTAATGCGAAACCTATACTTGGACCAGGAGGCAGTCGTCAGAACAGAGCAAGGAAACACCGCATGGTTCAAAATTGGGAAGGGCGTACGCCAGGGATTTGTCCTGTCTCCATATCTTTTCAACCTGTATGCAGGAAAGATTATCCAGGAGACTGGGCTCTATGAGGAGAAATGTGGGGTCAAGATTGGTGGAAGATCTATCAACAATTTGCGATATGCAGATGATACAACCCTGCTTGCTGAAAATGAGGAGGACATGAAGCACTTGCTGCAGTGGTTCAAGGACTGCAGCCTGCAATACGGATTGATGCTCAATGTCAAGAAGACAAAGATTCTCACCACTGGAGCAATTGGCAGCATCAGGATGGATGGTGAAGAGACTGAGATTGCTCACAGCTTTAGTTTGCTTGGCTCCACAGTCAACACTCTTGGCACCAGTAGCCAGGAAA
>NW_006399797.1:5973327-5980675 GCF_000299155.1 Elephantulus edwardii | reverse complement strand
AACAACAACAATTCATACTCTAGTTCATGGCTGACCCTATAGCCCCATGGTTACCCAGGACTTGTGGTAACAAATTGTGATAATCAACAAAAATTTCAAGTTTATAATGTTAAAAGACAAATAACCCATTTGTTCCTGCCTACTATGGAACTTAAATGAAACTGATTTTCTAGAATAAAATATACATAATAAAGTGTTCATCTTTTCTGATGTAGGTGATGTATGTGACTTAAGAAACACAGCAAGATAGAAGGTGCCCTTGCAGTGAGACACTCGGCTGCTAACTGGAAGGTCAGCAGTTTGAACTTATTAGCTATCCAAAGAGAAAAAGATGCGGCACTCTATCTCAGTAAAGATTACAGTCCTGGAGACCCTGTGCGGAAGATCTATTCTGTCCTACAGGGTTGTTATGAGTTAGAATCAGATCAATGGCAACAGGTTTAGTTTAGTAAGAGTAGACAGAATACAAAGTAAATCAATGGAGTTTTTGGGAGATGAGAAGCAAAGCAGTTAATCAAATAAAACTAAATGGATTTTCCTTTTTCTATTTTTTTGGCATCCCTAACTATGTATAAAGCATATTCACAAATGCATGCAGCAAAACAAATACAATTGTTGCTTGTTATAAATACTGCTACCTGCCTGTCAGTCTGTCATACTGCAGTGGCTTCTGTGTTGCTACTGATGCTGGAAGCTGTACCACCAGTATTTCAAATACTGGCAAGGTCATCCATGGTGGTCAGGTTTCAGTTGAGTTACCAGGTTAAAAAAGACTAGGAAGAAAGGCTTGGCTATCTACTTCTGAAAATTAGCCACTGAAAACTTTGTGGATCACAACATGCTACAGGGTTGAAAGATGAGCCTCATTGGTTGGAAGGCACTCAGAGTACACAGGGCCATTATCAATAACTTGAGCATAACAATGACTGTTAAGATGATATAAGAGTTAGCAATGGCTCATTCTATTGTAAATGCAGTCACTCTGAGTTGGAGCTTACTTGAAGGTGCCAACTGTTAAGAAATACAAAATACATTGTTAAAATTGCCCTGTCCTTTTCTTTCTTGTCAGTGGTAGCATTACAGGAAACAAAAATGTAAATCATGCAAGTTGAAAATTTGTTTCCTTTATAATAAAGAAAAAATTAGAAGTTTATTAATCATCCAATCATCAGCATATGCCTTATTGTCCAACAATGTGTCTACTATCAGTGACAAAAATTCATTATCTGAGGCCTAAAGCCCATGGTGTTTATAATTTGCTTCATACAGCATGTTATTACTATTTGCAGGTCTAGTCACAGACTCTACTGTAAAATTATCTTAGCTATGAGAGCTCCTTTTTGATTATCCTTTCAGTTAGTAATCTCACACAGTCCAGTTCTTCCAGTCACAGAAGACTCAATTCATTCTGATGACAAGTTTTAACCTCCCAGGGATCAGGATATTTTAGACAATGCAGCCTAGAGGAATGCTTAACTCTGAGGAATGAATTGCTAACAGTGGAGCCTGAGAGTAGGAGGAGAAAGGGGCAATTCTGGGAGGAAAACCCTGACAAATTATACCACCTAGGGGGCATCCCACTTTGCTTGTTAGGAAGACTGTCACTGATTACCCTATTATATCGTCTTAACACATACACTGCATTTATACATCTTGAGCTGTAGAGCACAATCTTCGTATTGAAAGATAATATTAGCTCAAAGTATGTAATTTATATAAATTAATGTTGCATATATAAATTTACTTTAAAAATAAATAAATAAATATATGCATATATATGTATGTGGAGATACACACACACACAGCTGACTCATATTTAAATGTCCCTGAAGAATTATTTGGATTGCAACTGATTTGTCACTTACATGTCAAGAACAGACATTTTCATTTCGTGTAAATTCATGGTAGTACTTTAAAAATGTTACTGAACACTATCTTGGTTTTTCTATTTCAATATTTATCAGTGATACATAGATTCCTCTAACATCAATTTAACATATCCAAAGTCAGAGAGAAACTAAATACACAGATTTAAAGTCTGGTTTTTTTAAAAAAACAACTTCCCTTAAGGAAAATGTTGATGGGACACTCACGGAATGCCATGTTGTACCTTAATTTTAAGAGAAATTATGAAATAGAAATTCCTTTATCTAATGGTGAGTAAAAGATATTACCACGCCTACAGATAACAGTGCAAATATTTACATAACTGAAACAGTCTCAAAATTTTATCTGATTCATAAATCATTCTATAATCTCCCTGTAGCTTTAAGACTATTCTTAAAGAGTCTGAATTTTATTAAAACAAAGGTTTTCCATCACTCTAGTGAGACAATTAGGATTTCTTATGAATAATCATTGTTTTAAATATCTTTGTGTCTTCATGTAAATTACTATGAAAATTTGAGTCAGAAGAAAAATACTGTTAATACCATAATCCATTAAATAGAAAATACAGTGAGTTAGGTCAAAATGAGGCTGGTTGTTATTTTTTTTTTTTAAGAAACAATTCAATGTACTCAAGAGCACTTTTCTCCTTCACTGGAATAGAGAGTGAAATAAAATTAGCATTTTACTCCATGACAGAAAGTTTACTAGACTTCTAAATGCTTGACTATCTCAAAAAATACATTTTTCATTATAATACACACACATTTATACTTGTGGATCAGTATAATTATTTTTCTTTTTGAAAAGACATTACAAAATAAAGCAGTGAAGATAACTGAAATAAATAAAATTTTACAGGCAAAATTTTAGGGAATTTGAAATCATCTTGCCTGGGTCCTAATTCAAAGACAGTGGCATATGTTATTGTTAGTCAGGGGAAAATATCAGTAGAAATACAAAATATGAAAAGTCTTTAAAATTCAGACAGCAAATATAAAAACAGACAGACTTAGTGAAAGCTGGAAGAGATATTTCAGGAACTGAGGTATGATGGAGTCATAGTGCTACAATACATCTTAGTGTATTACAACAATAACCTATACTTCAAAGTTGCAAAATCAGCAAATCATAAACTATTTGCTGCTGTGTTCACATGACTTTCTGGTCAGATGTTTAATGGTCACTGATAAATACATTCAAAATAAGTATGAAGCTAACTGCATGATCATATGGTGAGCATATCTGCTACTTAAGAAGGCGGCAAATTATAAGTGAAAATGTAAGCAAACAATTCTGTATTAATAATAAATACAGCTTCAAGCATTTAACATTATCAATATTTTAAAAATTTAAATAATAAATGCAACTATTTTATACAGAACTGTACCATTTATTATACACACAAGTATATCTGTTCCCTTTGTTTACAAAGGCTGGTTACAGATAATATGGAATGTTACAGTACCATCTTGCATAAAATTTTAGTACAATTTTGTACTTGAAAAAGGGTGCAAAAACACCAGCCTAATAAATCTCACTGAATTGAAATAGCGTTCTTCTTAAAAAGTACATAATTAACACATAAACCACAAACTGTACATAAGTTCACTTTTAAATCACCAACTGAAAATATGGTAGCAGGTATAATGTGGCATTAACTATGCCTTCTATCAGTTTAACTTATTAAAGACCCACACTGGTACTCATTCAGCAACCTCTGTTGATGTGCAAGCTTGAAACATGAATTACCAGACTCAGGTAAGTACAATTTAAAGGAGACCAACAACAGCTGCCAAGAATTGTGTGTAGTAGGAAATGTCCTTCTCTTAAGAGACTCACTTAGGAGCAAACATTGCTTTATGTTATCTCTCTTCTTTTAAATATATTGAAGCTGGTCAAGATTCTCCATTTTGAACTTTGGATGCTGGTGGTTGCATGAAATCCTTAAAGGGAACTAGGGCCTCTTTAAGTGCAGAGCAGACTTCTGAAGATGAGCAGGTGATGCATTCCACTAATGTTGGATACAAGGCAATGACTTGTGCCCAGGTATTTCCATCAACTGTAATAGAAAAAGCAAAGTCTCAAGAAATTAAGACATTATGAATGTGAACACAGTCTTTCAAGTGTTATGCAAAGAAAAAAATCATCAAAATGAAATTCTACAAACTTGTATCTTTTCTTTTTAAATCTTTGGACATGTTCTAAAAGAAAAATATTATAAAAAAATATAAATTACAACAAGGTATGGGAGAAAACACGTGGTCAACAAGCGGAGCCATTTGTATTAGGACATTTGGTAAAGTACATTTTCGGTGACATATCACTGTGTGAAGGCATCCTTGGTTGGTTCAAACAGCTAGTACACTTGGCTGCTCATCAAGAGGCTGGAGGTTTCAATCTCTCCAGAGACACCTTGGAAGATGGGCCTGATGCTCTACTTCTGAAACCCCAGCCACTGAAAACCTTATGGAGCACAATTCTACTTCGACTCTTAGAAGTCAGAATACACTTGACAGCAACTGGTTTTCCCTTTGTGAAAATTGAGAAAAAAAATAACACTATCAACACATACTTCTTCCATTTTCAACATCATTTGCCAGAGATGTACTACAAACAGAAAACATTTTTGTCCAACTGTCAACTAAAAATATAATTATCTTAAATGACTGTCCCTAGTGATGCTGTTGATACTGATTTTAATGTCAGATGCCAACACACATTCTACTCTTGTAGTGTTTGCTAATCTCTAGTGTATCTTGCTAGCTATCAATGGGGAGGTGCCATGTCTATCTTCCCCACTAACTAGTACACTGGAATCCTGTTTATTGAGGGGACAAAAACATTACACTCTAATTTGTAATTTTCTTATACTCTAAGACAGCACAATGAATTTCTATTTTCCTATATGTGTCGAGTGAATGCTTGATATCCAATAAAACCTTCTGATAGATTTTTCTTAGTTGTAAGTACAGTGTACTTTTTGGAACAAGTTTCAGATTGGAAAGGCACTGCAGTATAAAAGAAGAAATACTATAACATGAGGAAGGAGTTTTAGCGCTATTGTTTACTGTGTGCCAACTGCCTGATTTAATGAGTGTTAACAGATAAAAAGTCGTTCTGAAATAAAGCAGTGTGGGTGTCTCAGATCAAGGCATTTATTTTTATTGTTGTTGTTTTTTCCCCAGCATCTTCCACTGTAATATAAGAGTGACTTTCTCAAGTTAGTGTTTAAGTTCTTTCTTAGAAAAAAATGTGCAGGTAAAGAGTTATGCTGCCAATCCAAGGCAGGCAGGTTGAAACTACCAGCTGCTCTAAGGGAGAGAAAGATGGGCAATTTCTTCCCATGTGACTTATAGCTTCTGAAAACCCACTGGAGGGTCAGCTGTGACTTGGTTTTTGACCTGATGGCATATAACAATAAGAAGTTTGAAAACTATCACAAAAATTCTCTCTCCTTTTAAGAATTCATAATCACATGAATTAGAGGGATGTAATTTTTAAAAATTACATTTTGCAGTTTTCAAAGTTAATCTTGAGATTTTTATTGAATATCTACTGATATCTCATTATAATTAATGTTCATTAACATTGCTATTGCTGTTGATTGCCTTCAAATCAAGCATGACTCATAGCGACCCTATCAACAAAAGGCAGAGAGGGTAAAACAGATGAATGGGACCTTCTAAGAATCAAATCCCTATGCATATCCAAAACTTCTTCAACAGGGAAAAAAGGGAAGCCAAAGACTGGGAAAAAATACTTGGCAATGACATGTATGATAAGAGCTTTTGCCCAACTTTGCTGGACCACTGACAGGAGAGCCGTAACTGGCAGGACTGGTCTAAGGCTGTGAGGCTCAAGGCTGAGGTGCTTGAAAGCACATTTTGGGAGCTGTCCTGAGTGCTTGTATTCTGTTACTAACCTAAATTACAGCCTTTTGACTTCCCTAATATGGTTCTCTGTGGTCTGTGAGCCGTCACAACAGATTCTGGACCCAGAAGGTTGGTGTTCAAAGGAGCAGAAACAGGTGTGGGAGAGTAGGGAACTTGTCTGACATCATGGGAATTGGTTTTGTGATGTGGGTGCTATTACTGGGGGCAGTTCCCCTTTGTGGCGTTGGTCATCCCCACACAAGCTTTGCCGTTTTTACAAGCTGGTTTAGGAAACACTGGTCACTTATTAGACTACCAATCAATTTGTAGGCATATAGTTATTTTCTGTATTTTCCCTTCATACTTGTAAAAAAAATTAGGCATAATTAAGAATTGAAAAATTTTAGTTGCTGTTTTTTCCCTCCTTTGTATAGGCACTCTGAAATTGCTGAACTTGACACAAATAAAGAAATCTTGTCATACAAAAAACTCAATTTTTGTTTATTTACTCATATGTATTCAGTGCTTAGCAGAATGCTTTCTATAAATATTTGTGGGAGGGAGGGAACAAATCAAGGACAGAGACAGGATGTGCTCCCAACTCTTTTCCTCCCCCTTCCTCCCACCAACAGGAGATGAAAAAGCTTTCAGTTAAGAGAAGAAAATTAAGGTAAAGTTCCATTCTTCCTCTTGGTTATTTGGAGGACTGGTGTGGGCTGGTAAGGCTATGAAGAACCAAGCAAAGTCTCAGAAGGCCCAGGAAAAGAAGTGACAGTTTCTTAAGTAAGACTCTGCCCTGGGTTTAGAGGTAAAGAAGATTCTTACACTGGAAGGTTATTAGGGAAAGAGTACTGAGAGAAATTTTGAGTAAAGTCTTGAGTCAGAAATAAACAACCTACCCTTGCACTGTACCTCCTGGCTAAAATTTCCCTTTAAAGCCAAATATAGTGGTAAACAAGAGAGGTGAAGAAAGAATAACCTTTAATAATGTGAAGGAAAGACAGCTTCCAACAAAAAGCAAAATGCTCAGAAACTGAAATTTGAATTGTGACAAATATTGTGAGTAAAATTCACTTTTAATTAAAACACTGCCTAATTCTATATTGCTGGGGAAAATGAGAGCTACCAATTTGGAAAATAAAGACTCTGAGCTTCTTTCAGAAGAAAGCTCCAGAACAGTAATAAAAATAATAAAATTTAGGGAGCTCTGATGGCCTACTGGCAAGAAGCTGCACTGTAACCCAAAGGCATGCGGGTTCAATCCACCAGATACTCCATGGAGAAGAAGGCACAATCTCCTCCTGTGTTAGTCAGATCTGACACAAGGTACACAACAAGAAAAAAGGAAGAAAAAAAAAGTTGGATATATCTCTGAGAAGAATGGGAATCCCAGAACACTTGATCGTGCTAATACGAAATTTATACTTGAACCAAGAGGCAGTCATCAGAACAGAGCAAAGAAACACGGCATGGTTCAAAATTGGGAAGGGAGTATGCCAGGGATGTGTCCTGTCTCCATACCTTTTCAACCTGTATGCAGAACAGATTATCCAGGAGGCTGGGCTCTATGAGGAGAAATGTGGCAT
>NW_006399797.1:5971474-5972967 GCF_000299155.1 Elephantulus edwardii | reverse complement strand
GGTCTTTGCAATCACTTGTTATGCGTCAGAGAGCTGGACAATGACCAGGGAGGATAGAAGGAGAATTGATGCTTTTGAGCTTTGGTGTTGGAGAAGAGTGCTGAGGGTGCCATGGACTGCTAAGAAAACAGATTCATCCTGGAGAGGGTTAAACCGTGTGGCTCCTTGGAGGCAAGGATTCTGAGGCTTCGTCTGACATACTCTGGCCATGTTGTAAGGAGGGATCGGTCCTTGGAGAGAGACATCATGCTTGGGAGGGTGGAGGGCAGGCACAGGAGAGGAAGGCTCTCTGGGAGATGGACTGATTTGGTGGTGACTGGGGTAATTGGGATGAGTGTGTCGGAGACAGTGAGATTGGCACAGGACAGAGCAGAGTTTAGAGCTGTTATACACAGGGTCGCTATGAGTCACAAGCGACTCGATGGCACATAACAACAACAACAACATATTTGCTGCAATATGCCAAATTAGATTTGGGCTCGCTAAGAGTAGGCCAATGTCCAATGTGTTTCTGCTGTAAAGACCTAGCTTTCTCTAAATTATTTCCCCCTCTGTTTCTAAGTGAAATGTATCATATCTTTATAATATCGTTGTCATTTAAGTTTAAGTTAATATGCTCAGAGGCATTATCCAAACTTTCTTGGAACATTCTTTTAACATTAATTAAATCACCTCTCATTGCTATAGTGCCCTTTCTATCATTGGTTTCATAAAAAAGTTAAATTTTCTCTCCTTTCCCCTTTATGAATATTCTGGTTAAATTCTTGACAGCTGTCTAAGTGTCATACAAAATAATGGAAAAACCATATACTTAAATATGCTGATTATATTTACTAAAGTGGGTGTTGTTGTTGTTACGTGCCGTCAAGTCGCCTGTGACCCATAGCGACCCACAGCTCTGAAGCCTGCCCTGTCCTGAGCCAGTCTCACTGATTCTGACACACCAACCCCCACTGACCCAGTTACTTTATCAATCCATCTCATCCAAGGTCTTCCCCTCTTGCACTGTCCCTCCACTCTTCCAAGCATGATGTCCTTCTCCACGGACTGGTCTCTCCTGGCCACAAAGCCAAAAATACAGGAAAATAATTTCCCGTTTAAGTCTTAAGTAAAATAAACTCTTAAAAATCAATTTCTAGGGAGCTCTGGTGGCTTAGTGGCAGGAAGCTGCACTGCAATCCCAGAGGTGTGTGGTTCAAATCTACCAGATGCTCTGCTGGAGAAGGAGGAATAATTTGATGGTTGTTGTTGTTAAGTGCCGTTGAGTTGCAGGTGACTCATAGTGACCCTATGAAGGAGAGTCCTTGACACTTGGGTGCCTTTCATCCTCTCTCCAGGTTCATAGGGTTTCCAGAGGCAAGCGATTATGGAAGTGGATGCCACTCCTCCTTCCAAGCTTGTTTTAATCGGGGAGCTCCACCCCACTCTCTGTCCATATTGGGTAGCCAACCATTAACGCATTTGACACATTAGTGTCACGGTAATTTGACAGT
>NW_006399797.1:5970624-5971219 GCF_000299155.1 Elephantulus edwardii | reverse complement strand
CAAAACAACTATGAGATATCATCTCACCCCAGTAAGACTAGCAAAATTTAACAGAACAGCAAACAACAAATGCTGGTGAGGTTGTGGAGAGACTGCAACCCTTATTCACGGTTGGTGGAAGTGTAAAATGGTGCAAGTACTGTGGAAAGTGGTGTGGCGCTTTCTCAAAAAGTTGCAAATAGAGATACCATTTGACCCAGCAATTCCATACTGGGAATATACCCCAAAAAGACTATAACCGCCATCCAAGCAGATATATGCACATCATGTTTACTGCAGCTTTGTTCACAATAGCAAGGAGTTGGAAATAACCTACGTGCCCATCAACAAATGAATGGCTAGAGAAGCTCTGGTATATTCACACAATGGAATACTACGCTGCATTGAAAAACAAGGAACTCATGGAATATTATTAAAAATGGGTGACCCTGGAGGACATTATGCTGAGTGAAATATCTCAGTCACAAAGGGACAAATACTGTATGGTGCCACTGTTGTAGAATAAGGCTGACATCATGGTGGGGGCAAGATGAGAAAAATTGGATAAATTATGTATACTGCATTGAAGCCGATGAGGGAGAGAACAGTTTAAAAG
>NW_006399797.1:5959575-5964799 GCF_000299155.1 Elephantulus edwardii | reverse complement strand
CATGCTTGGGAGGGTGGAGGGACAGCGCAGGAGGGGAAGACCCTCTATGAGATGGATTGATTCGGTGACTGGGGTAATCGGGATGGGTGTGTCAGAGGCGTTGCGGTTGGTGCAGGTTAGAGCAGGGTTTAGGGCTGTTGTGCATAGGGTCGCTATGAGTCGGAAACGACTCGACGGCACATAACAACAACAACAACATATGGAGATATTAGCAATGAAGATTGAAGTTGAAGTTCTTCTTTCTTTTAATAGAAATAAAGTTCTTCTATACCCTCCCCATATCCCCATTCCTGGTATAGACCGTGTTAATATTTTAAAAATAGGACTTTTAGAATATTGTGACAGGACATTATGTCAAGCATTCATTTATAAATACAGAGGTACTTTATTATTGTGTTACAATGTAGCTTTTCGTAAAAAAAATTCTTAATAGTACAAAAAGCATGATCCACAATATAACCTTACAGAAGAACTACAAATAAAATTTGTCTAAAGATAGAAGTTAGGATAAATTTAAAACAAGAAATCAAGGAAAAACTTCTGAAATAAATGTTACAACTTTATAAATAAAAGCATCCCATGCAAAGAAATTCTTTCTTAATACTTTTCTCAATATATTCCAGAGATCAATTTTGATTAATATCTCTTCAATTATGCCCAAACTAAATTTTATTAACACTAATTACTGAAATGAATTTAAAAATAAACTTGAATATTAGAGACATAATTTATGTTTTATAAACTCAAAATATAGAAGATCCTAGGAGAAACATAAATTATTAACACTAGCAATGAAATAAAAAGCAAGCTAATATGTGACTATTTTTCATACATTAAACTAGTAAAGGATAAATAAATAATTGTTATGTGCTGTCGAGTCACTTGTGACTCATAGTGACCCTATGTACAAGAGCCCTAAACTCTGCTCTATCCTGTGCCAATCTGTCTGATACACCTACTCCCATTACCCCAATCACTGAATCAATTCATGTCATCAAGGGTCATTCTCTCCTGTGCTGTCCCTCCACCCTCCCAAATATGATGTTCCTCTCCAAGGGCTGGTCCCTCCTTTCAACATGCCCAACGTATGTCAGACAAAGTTCAGAATCCTTGCCTCCAAGGAGCAGGCTGATTTCACCCTCTCCAGGACAAACCTGTTTGTTCTTCCAGCAGTCCATGGTATATCCAACACTCTTCTCCAGCACCACAGCTCAAAGGCATCAATTCTCTATCATTTCTAGTCACTGTCTAGTTCTCTGATGTATAGCACATAAATGGGAACACTATGGCCTGGATCAGGCACACCTTAGTCTCCAGCCTGATGATGTTGGCTCTTCAACACTCTGGAAGCTTCAGAATCCTTGACTCCAAGGAGCATTCTGGCTTCACCCTCTCCAGGACAAACCCATTTGGTCTCCTAGCAGTCCATGGTATATTCAACACTCTTCTCCAGCATCACAGCTCGAAGGCATCAATTCTCTATCATCCCTATTCACTGTCCAACTCTGCAATGCATAGCACATAATTGTGAAGACTATAGCCTGGATCAGGTGCACCTTAGTCTCCAGCCTGATGTCATTGCTCTTCAACACTCTGGAGAGGTCCCTGACAGCTGACTTTCCCAATGCAATTTGTCTCCTGATTTCCTGGCTTCTGGTACCAAGAGTCTTGATTGTGGAGTCAGGCAAACCAAACCTGTTAACTATCTCAATCTCTTCATCATCCACAATGCTGTTGCCAATTGGCCCAGTGGTGAGAATCTTCCATTTTCTTGATGATGCGCTTCAATCCATATTGAAGGCTGCAGTCCTTGACCTTCTGCAGCAAGCACTTCAGGTCTTCCTCAGTTTCAGCAAACAGGGTTGTGTCGTGTGCATAACGCAGGTTGTTGATGAACCTTCCTCCAATCCTGATGCCACATTACTCCTTGGACAGCCCAGCATCCCAGATGATCTGTTCTGCATACAGACTGAAAAGGTATGGAGACAGAATGCATCCCTAGTGTACATCCTTCCTGATTTTGAACCATGCCGTGTCTCCTTGCTGTGTTCTGACAACTGCCTCTTGGTTCAAGTACAGGTTTTGCAGAAGCACAATCAAATATTCTGGGATTCCCATTCTTCTCAGAGTCAACCATAGTTTGTTGTGATCCACACAGTCAAAAGCCTTTGCATAGTCAATGAAGCACAGACAGACATTCCTCGGGTACTCTCTGCTTTCTGCCAAGATCCATGTAACATTAGCTATAATATCCCTAGTACCACAGTGTCTTCTAAACTCAGGCTGCATATCTCACAGTTCTTTGTTGATGTGTTGCACCAGTCGTTTCTGGGTAATTTTCAGCAGAATCTTGCTTGCATGTGATATTAATTATATTGTTTGATAATTTCTGCACAGCAAATAATTGTTTAAAATTGAGGAAATGTTTTGGGAGAATAAAAGTAAATTGGTATTAATTGGTCTGAATTTGGTGCATAATGAACTCTCTTCCTCATTGCCAATGAACCAACTTACTGCTGATCCTCCAGCAGGTTTTCAGAGGTTTTCCTTTGCATGGGTGAAGGCTGTTTATCCTTCTCTCGTGGAGCAGCTGGTAGATTTGAACTGCCTGCTTTGGAGTTGGCAGTGCCACTCCTTAGCTCAAACTGCACCAGAGCTCCTTAATATATAACAAAAGCTTTAAAAAGGTCTTTAACTATGTAAAATGATAATTTATTGTAAGTAAATAATATATGTTGTTGTTGTATACTGTCAAGTAAGAACTGACCCATAGTGGACCTTCCAGTGGGTTTCTTAGAGGCAGTACATCACATGGGAGGAGACTACCCATCTTTCTTCTGAAGAACAGTTAGCACTTTTGAACCGTGTGACTTTGGAGTGGCGGTGCAGCTCTTAATGTCTAAAATCTGAGGCACTTGGTATATGTAAAGAGAACAGGCTGAAAGCAGAGTCTTAACTCCATCTAAGTCTTGACATGAGTCTAGAAACCACATTAAAGTTTAAAGTTGCCTTTACAAGCAGCTGTTTTTCTTTCTGAGGCTTAATCTTTGTGCCATTAAAGCCATATACATGTAAGGAAAAGTAGAGAGTCAGTAACAGTGAGACTTCCAGTGAGATGGGCTGACAGTGACTTTAACAAGTGGCTTATGGATGACACAGATTGTGCCGATGGTGCAGGATAGGGCAAGGTTTTGATCTGTTCATAAGATCATAGCAGTAGTTTATTCAACCATACTCAACAACTTCTTAAGGTCAGGCAAAGAGATTTGGTGGCATAATATGCTAATATGTTACAGTGCCAACCAAAGGTTTAGCAGTTTGAATTCACTAGTTGCTTGGCCAGGGGTTGATGGAAAGTCTCCTTCCTTAAAGATTTACAGCCTCAGAAATCCGACAGCAGGTCTCTAGGAGTCAGAATTAACTCAACAGCAGTTAGTCTGAGTTCTTGGGATTTGACAGACAGATTCAGAGAATCACAACTCACTCCTAGAAGTAGGTCTAA
Source organism: Elephantulus edwardii (assembly GCF_000299155.1). Taxonomy (NCBI): domain Eukaryota; kingdom Metazoa; phylum Chordata; class Mammalia; order Macroscelidea; family Macroscelididae; genus Elephantulus; species Elephantulus edwardii. Next base: position 5,961,297 of record NW_006399797.1, on the reverse strand, counting down.
TAGCATATGCCCCAAGAGTCTTGACACACAGCATTATTCACAAATCTTTACGCTAGACCATCAAGGAAAAGAACAGCTGGAAAAAGCAGTTTTAGCAACAAGTTCTCAGAAAAGTATGTCAGAAGATTGTCTTTTGACCATCTTATAAATATCTGAAAAGCATACCTGCTGGCAATTACATACTGGGTCAATCATGTTGACTTTTACATTGGGTTTACCAATAACTGTAAAGTTTGCTTTTGTTAACCTGTCTTTGAACTTTACAAATTACTAATAACTTAATCTTGGAAGCAGGAGTGGCATCCACTTCCGTAAATAGCTTGCCTTGGGAAACCCTACGGACACAAAGGATGAAAGTCACACAACTGTTGAGGGCTTTCATTCATAGGGTTGCTGTGAGTCGCCTACGACTCAGCGGAACTTAACAACAACAATAATAATTAGGGGGCTCTGGTGGCTTACTGACAAAGAGCTGTGCTGTCAGCCAAAAGACAGGCAGTTCAGATCCACTAGCTATTCCGTAGGATAAAGATGGGCAATTTCTTCTCATGTGATTTACAGCCTCTGAAAATCTGCTGGAGGTTTAATTATGAACCGGTTAGGTAGTTATTCTGACTAGACAGCACATAGTGACATAATAATAACAACTTAATGAGAATAGTAGGTCATTAGTTTCTAGTTTAAGAATACAAACATTATCTAGATATCTGCTTTTAACTTTGCAGTGGACAGAGCTTCACTTTGCAGATTCTGCTTAACCCAATTTAAACTGTGTCTTGGCTTCACTTAAGTTCTTTGCATTTATTTTAATAGAGTAGATAGTTTTACTCTTGGATAGTAACAATGTGCATAAAGATACAGGACAAGCGATTTATTGCTTCAAAGCTATCCAATGGATAGGAACCACAGTGGTTTTCCCTTGACTGATATCTTCGTCATCCAATATTATATTGGTTATTTTTATCTCATCACTTTGCCCTACCCCCTATTTTCCACATTAAAAATATACTGTGACCTAACCCTAATTTTATAATTACATCCTTTTATGACTCCGACCAGTTTTGATTTAGAAGGAAAGTCCAAAGCCTCTCCTCTGGCATTGGTTTGGAGAAGTAAGAACTCTATTTTAGGCTGACACACTTTTAACAGAGCAGATTCAACAGAAAGAAAATATGGCTAAGTAACTTCTGGAAAAACTACGAAATGTAAAAAATTCATTGCTGTCGAGTCAGAACAGACTCATAACTAACCCTCTTGCAAGTTTACAAAGGCTGTAAATCACACAGGCTGATATCTCTCAGAGTAAAATTTACCTATTTTCACTGCAGAGAGAGACATTCATATCCTGAAATCTTTGGGGAAAATATATTTTGGAATTAAATTACTTTTAAACTCTAAAAGGTATTTTTTTTTTAAAGGTAATTTACCTGAGGAAGCACCTCATAATAAAACACAGCAAAACTTATATTTATATTGTTGTTGTTGTTATGTGCTGTCGACCCTATGTATATGAGACCTAAAGGCCGCTCTATCCTGTACCAACTTTTCCGTCTCCAACGCACTCATTGCCACCACCCTAATCACAGAATCGATTTATCTCATTGAGGATCTTCCTCTTCTGTGCCGTCTCTCCACTATCCCAAACATGATGTCCCTCTCCAAGGACCAGTCCCTCCTTGCAACATGCCCAAAGTATGTCAGACGAAGCTTCAGAATCCTTGA
>NW_006399797.1:5956461-5959475 GCF_000299155.1 Elephantulus edwardii | reverse complement strand
TGTGTACCAATGAAGGAGTTTTTTCTTTTGCTTTTCAAGGAGAGGAGTGAACTGGGGGTGGGGGTGGGATGGGTGGGGAGAAAAGTGCAACAATGAATGAATGGAAATCCAAAATCTCTGTAAATGTTCATTGAAATAAAAAAAAAAAAGCCTGTGGCAGATTATACTACATATAATAAAACCTTTGACATCTTAATCATTTTCACTTATACAATCCAATAAGTTTTGTTCATCAGGGTCTATGACCAGCATCAAAATTCATGTCCATTTTTTTCCCATTAACTAGAATATTTTTAAAGTGAGCTTAAATCAGAACTCTGATGAATCCAGGACACTGCTTCAGCTTTTCCTTAGAAATTCCACCCATTTCTTTGGGTTGAATAAACATGAGTCACTGATTCTTTAAGATTTAGTATAATGTGTATAATTTCTAGGCCAAAATACCAAGAAGTGCTTTTTTTTTAAAACATACATTACAAATAATACATAAATGTTGAGCTTAAAATAACCAAGTTTCTAAGCTGACAATAATGAATATCCATCCTGTCAGCTGGCTACGTGATAAGGTACTTATGCCAGGATGTAAATCAACACAGTTTTCTTTTTTAATAAAGTTTGATGTATGAAAAAAATGTCAGTAGAATCAAAAGTGTTTTTGGGGATACAACTGATTTATATCCTGAAGAGAGCTCTTTTTTCATCCCAAATAGTATATGACTGTTATGTAGATAAGAAATAATCTCTTCAGACCACTGGCCAACCTAACAAACCACATACTGAGTAGCACTGTCGTGGATTTCAAATGGAACAAAAAGATACCCAAGATGCTTACAAGTTATGGAAAGTGAATCATATACATATTTAACTGCAATATAATAAGCACGACATTTTCACATAAGTGTACATATAGAAGTGCAGTAAGAGATTACATTTGCTTTTAACAGGTTAAAGACAAGGGTTAAGAATCTGGATTGTAGTTGAACTAGGGTGGTTGTAAACCAGAGACTGGAATAAGCAAAGAGAAAATATTTGGAAGACTGAGGTGAGATTATAATAAATCTAGTGGTAAACAGCAAGTATTCAAAAAACCTTATGTACAATTAATACAGCACACTTCTATGGCAACTGAGGCCGAGCCCTAACAGTTATAAAGAGAAACTAGACTGGCTCAGGACAGGGCAGGCTTCAGAGCTGCTGTCCATGGGGTTCTTATGAGTTGCAGGCAAGTTGGCAGCACAGGACAATAACAACAAAATGGTAAATAAAGTATGAGTTGAGTGGCATCCTATAATAGTGACATATTTTGTAGATAATTATCAACTGTCTTTTTGGTTTGTGTTGGTAGGTAAATAAATGCACAAAGCTGAACTTGAGCAAAAATAATTTCTGAAAATACTGTACAAAAAGAATGGACTGAACAAGAATAAGTTAAAAAAATGATAAAAAAAGTAAGAGTTACCTATGAAGTACATCATCAGAACAAAGGGAGGGTGAAAGCCTCCAACCATCCACTCCAAATCAGTGATGTGTTTAAAAAAAATTATCCATGCAACACTCTGATCCAGATCAATTTGGCATTAAAAAAGTTAGCTAAAATATTTAATGTAAAAAAAATTAAAAATGACAAAATTTTACTTATTGACTATCTTTTTCTGTCATGGCTATTATGTTCCTAAAATTCAGTTACTTTAATAATAATTGAAACATACATCACAAATAATATGTAAATGTTGAGCTTAGAATAACCAATTTTCTAAGCACTTACCATTCTCAGGCTGAGTTTTCTTAAGAGAATCAATGAGAGTACTGACTGCTTTTAAGACAAATATAATTTCTGTTACTTGTTGTCTAGAAAAATAAAAAGGAAAGTATTTACATCAAGACTTAAAAATATATAATGAATTTTAAAAATACAATCTTACTGTGCTTTAGGCTAATAAAGCATATTAAATTCCTCTAACAGTTTTTATACAAACATGTACAATTTTTACAATGTTCAGTGTTATCCTTTCTATCCTGCTGGTTCTGTTTCTCCTGATTTAGCATCCCTTCTCATTCTCATCTTCGCTTTTGGAGAACTACTGATTGTTTGGTCTCACAGAATGAATTGCATAAAGGTGATACTATCTTTATGGGTGATATTCTATTTTATAAGTCAATCTATTATTTGGCTAAAAGGTGACATACAGAAATAGCTTCAATTTCTATGTAGGTTTTAGTACAAATGTACCATGCATTGTTGGATAGAAATATATACATTGTCTCAAAAAACACTGAACACAATATAACTCAAGGTTAATATTCATTTTAAGTTAATATAAAATATAACTTTCTTAACACATACTTTAGTTTGAAAGTTGAATTTGTAGTTTTCTCACTATAAACTATGAATTTAAAAAATTGGGAAGCAATCTACTCATGTGCATACAAATTTAACTTATAGATATTCTTTCTATATATTATACTTGAAATTAAAGCACTTTTCAAATATGCTTTCAAAACTTCTCTACTTTTTTAAAAAAATTGAGATTTTAATGAACGTTTATAAAGAATTTGGATTTCCATTCATTCACTGTTGCACATTTTCCTCCCTGCCTCCCCCCAGTTTGCTTTTTTCTGTGGAAAAAAGTTCTTTCATTGTTATACAATGCCTCCCCCACCTTCTTTACTTTTAAAGGGCTTAAAAATAGTTTAAAATATACGAAGAGATTTGTCAAAGTTAAATGGGAACAGACTATTATTACCTAGTGGAACATATTTTACCAGTCTATTAAGTTTATTAAAAATTATAACAGTATAAGCTTTGTAAGAGATAAATTTTATAATGGATAAACTTTCTAATATAAAAAAATTCTTTGAAATCATTTCTAAAATGACACTATATGGAGATCATGGGTTGGACAATGGAAGATATTTTCTGAAGGGACTTGGTAGATGAGAAGGGTTATCCTGGTGGAGGGTGGAGCTGGGAAGTAAGTGGGACAAGGCACTGGGCTAAGAGGGGGGTCAACACT
>NW_006399797.1:5895720-5956207 GCF_000299155.1 Elephantulus edwardii | reverse complement strand
AAACATGATGTCCCTCTCCAAGGACCAGTCCCTCCTTGCAACATGCCCAAAGTATGTCAGACGAAGCTTCAGAATCCTTGACTTCAGGGAACATTCTGGCTTCACCCTCTCCAGGACAAACCTGTTTGTTCTCCTAGCAGTCCATGGTATATTTAACACTTTTCTCCAGCACCACAGCTCAAAGGCATCAATTCTCCTTCTATCATCACTAGTCACTGTCCAACTCTCCGGTGCATAGCATGCAATTGTGAAGACTATAGGCTGGATCAGGCGCACCTTAGTCTCCAGCCTGATGTAGTTGCTCTTCAGTACTCTTAAGAGGTCCCTCACAGCTAACTTTCCCAATGCAATTCATCTCTTATTTCCTGGCTGCTGTTACCAAGAGTGTTGACTGTGGAACCAAGTAAATTAAAACTATTAACTATCTCAATCTCTTTACCATCCATACTGATAATGCCAACTGGCCCCGTGGTGAGAATCTTTGTTTTCTTGATGTTGACATTCAATCCATATTGAAGACTGCAGTCCTTGACCTTCTGCAGCAAGCGCTTCTTGAATCAGATGATCATAAGGACTTATATTATGTGTCATAAAATTAGAAAGAGCCTCGGGTCAGTTCAGTACAATGATGAATTTTTTTCCCCGGAGTTTGCTATTAATCATTCACTAACCAGTGAATTTCCTTCTTCAACAAAATAAGATACATACCTCGGAAGTGGACATTTGCCACTTAATCGTTCATCCTCTATATATCGATGTAATACGTCTTGAGATCTCTTTAACAGCACTGACAGTGCCATTCGTGAGATGTAGCCTTCTTGAGGTGTTGTGACCTTATTACTGAAGGAAAACTGGAGCAATGTTTCAAAACACATTTTAGAAAACTCCTCTCTCAAACGAATATCAATCTCTGCTTCTGTGAAATTAACAATTTCTGATGGTTAATAAGAAGTTAAATCAACAAGTCATAATGATAACAATTCTGAGCAAACTTCAGCAATGAAAGAAATTCCTCAATCTGATGAAAGGCATTTATGAAAAGCCTGCAGCAGCATATACATGGTAAGGTAATTAACAACCCTTCAACTACTCCTTTCCTGCCTTGCAAGATCAAAACAAGGCAAGATTATCTACTCTATTCAACGCTTTACTGGTGGTCCTAGTGATTCCACAGGTAATAAGAAATGAATGGGATAAGGAGTATATGAAGAAGTGAAAATGTCAACAGAAAACAATTCTTCCTGTCCCTTCTTAATTGGCATCTATTAAGAAACCATACAGCTGAGAATAACTATGGCTCTTAAGTATTCTTTGCAGTAATGTGCTGGACCATTCTCACACTGCTTTGCAGAAGCCAACTATTGCAGATGCAATAGGCATCTCTTCTGACCTACGCACACAGTGATGCACTGTTTATAGTGTAAAAGCTGCACTGATGGAAGTATTTATATCATAGGAATTGGGAATAATGACAAATCAGGCATTTACTCTCCTGGAAAGCTATATATATATATATATATATATATATATATATATATATATATATATATATAAACAAACATATAATTGATAATGGGGTGAAAGTGGGAATATCTAGTATAAAGCTTACTTAGTAACATTCTGTGAGGAATATGTAAGTCTCCCAAATATGTCTCAAACTAGAAAGGAAATTTTGCCAAAGGTACCTTTAAAACATTCCTTCTTAAAGTCATCCATTCATTTAATTTGACAAGATAATTCTCATTTAATATGAGAAGTCAGGCCAGAATTAGTTAGCCTTCACCCTTTTAGATAACTGAAGTAAGAAAATTCAAGTTGCAAGTTAACTCAGATCTTGACACACATGTAAGAGGAAGTTAGATGCCTCATATTTGCAAAACACATGGAACTCCTAATTTAAATAAAGTAAATGATTAGCAGAAGAATTAATGGGAAGAGTAAAACACTTCATCCAAAATTGGGTCTAATAGTCTAATTATTTCAAAATTTTTGGCTCAGTCACTTTACTCAATTCACTTGCTTACACTTCTCCTATCACATATTGTTTTCCTTGTCATATTGGATGATTTCCTCAAATATTTGTGAGCTTTGGCTTGTAGATATGCTTTTAAGTTATTATGCACAACTGAGTCAGAACCGACTCACAGCTGATGCTTCAGTGGGTTTTTGGAAGCATTTAAATCACACAGGAGGAAGCTCTCATTTTCTTCCCTTAAGGCAGCTGGTGCATCTGAACCGTGTGCCTCTGGGATGGCAGAACTACTCTTTACCACTAGACCACCAGAGTTTCATATAAAATAGGGGACTGAAGAATGTCCATGTACCTTTCTTGTCCTGGTATATATAATATTAAAAATGGTCAGAGGTAACAGAAAACTGCTAGGAAAAACCAGAAATGATAACTTAATCATTGTTATTTATCTTAAGATACATAAATCTACCTGTGAATATTATTTAATGTGTATTTGACAAGGATTTATCCGTATGTTTTTCTAAGGTGTAACTAATCCTCATCTGAAGTAAAAAGGAGAGAGGGAAATCAAAGGCACACGGAGACGAACATGGACACATAAACCTCAGCCTCCATGACTGGGTTTCCAGAGGAACTAGACGGTGTTCACTTAGCACTGTGGAAAGGATCACCATAGGAAGGTGTAAGCAGAGTAGGGAAAAAAGAAAGAAGAAAACGGTAAGCTAATTTCTCTCTTTCTCTGTCTCTCTCTTTCACACACACACACACACACACACGCCCTCAAACCCACACCCACCCACCCTCAAGTTTACTAACTGTACGGACTGGTAGACCCATGGAGCCTACAGTCCCTTAGATACTTGAAATGGAAATCATTCCTATCTAAGTTTCAACTTTCAGCCAAACAACATAGCTATAAGGTGAACAGTAACACCAGGTAAGGACACACTTTTTAGAACAATCAACCACAGAGACACAAAGGGGAACATGTGCCTAGGAACAAAGCGTGGAAGGTAAGGAAGGGCAGGAAAGATGGACAAAAGGAAATCTTCAACACAAAGTGGGGAGAGTGTGTTACATTATGGGAACTGCAATTGCTGTCATGAAACAAAATATGTATAAAGTGGTCAATGGAAATTCAGTTTTGTTCTGTAAATGTTCAACCAAATAAAAATGGAATTTTTTTAAAGAAATAAAATAATTTATCAGCACATTTTAATAATTTTTTAAAATAAAATAATTTGTTGGTAAATTTTAATAATTTGAATGCCTAAATTAAAATAAATGGACTTAAAAATTTTTTTTTCTCTGAGATTCCTATATTTGTTAAATGGACATTTACCAGGAGTATTAAAAACTACCCAGACAAGATGAAGAACTAGTTTATGAAGCAAACAGCATGAGCGACATCTAGTGGTCAACTTGTGTATATAAATGCTCTTTATTGTCGGTGAGTATGAACCACAGCTGACGCCCTAGTAGGTTTTCCGAGAATGCAAACCACATGGGAGGAGACTGCCCATCTATCGCCAGCACAGCTGCAGGTGGATTCCAACTGTCAGCAGTGTGGCCTTTACGTTACCAGCAAAACTTCCTACAGACTAGGCCACCAGGGCATATAAGGTCATATATGCTTGGTATAAACTTACAACTTTTTAATAATAATCACACAGAAAATTATGCCATGATTGCACAATATCATTTAAGATTTGAACACAATTTAGAAAATGAGAAACACCTCTTCGGCCACCAAAAAAAAAAAAAAGAAAATGGAAAAAGCAACTTATATATTATCTTCCAATAAGGTAGCATATTCATGAAAATGAAAAGAAGCACGTAGTACTTTCGAAAGTATAAATTCTGGGCCCCACTCTTAAGACCTTAAGCAATTTTCCCAACCTTTGTAAACCATTTCTTTATCTGTTATATGGATAACATTCTAACAGAAATACAAGCAATGAAAGCATTTTTTAAATTTTTTTTAAAAATTATTATTATTTTGTGTGTACCGTCCAATCAGATCTGACTGCGCAGGAGGACACTATCCCTCCTCCTTCAGCAGAGCATCTGATGGATTCGAACCATGCACCTCTGGGATTGCAGTGCAGCTTCTTGCCACTAGGCCACCAGAGCTCGCTGAAAGCATATTTTTTAACATATTACCTTACACATAATAAGCATCCATGAAACATTGCTTCCTTAAGGAATGTTACACATCTTACATCTTTAAATGGGCTAACTGCTATTTATAGTACTGAGAAGTAGGTATTTGTTTCTTTATTTTACAGATGACAAAAATGAGACTCAGAAGTTAACCAACTACTAAGCAGCAGAATATATACTAATTTTCCTTTCTATTACTCTCCTAATAATTGACAGCTCCACATACTAAGAATTTATAATAGCCTCCAATGACTTAAGCTAATTCCATAAGTATTTTGCCATTTACTTGACCAGGATTTGCAAATATATTTATACTGACAGAGGATATTCATTATACTAACTACTAAAAATTACTTTATCATTTTCCAATCCACAATTATCACAATCACATAATTAAACATTTCTATAGTTTCTTCAAAAGTACTTAAAGTCATAATATTGTAAACATTAAACAAACATACCTGTAAATGAAGATGACTGAGAATGTATTGAGCCCTTATTAAGCATGGTCATTATCTGACCAACAAATTCCTTGGGAATAAAATTGGCATAAGGCAGTATCTCAGTGCTGATCAGTTGAACTACCTATAGAAAATGAAGTAAAATTTAAGTATTTTTTTTTGCCTTGAGCTTTTAGTGTATCAAATATTTTAATCAAGTTATAATGTCTAAAGAAAATGCTAAATATCCCTTTAAAATTAAATCAGCACTCTCAAGCCTATGCGCATGAACATTATAATGTAGAAGAATAGCACTGTGGGCTTAAGCCAGTGAAGAATGCAGATGGCATGGGAGTGGGTAAGGTTTTGATCTGCTGTACGTAGGGTTGCTGTACGTGAGAGCTGACTTAATGGCATCTAACAATAATAACAACAATATATGATGATTACCAATCTCTCTCCCTCATGTCTATGTATATGGACAGTTTAAGGTTAATAAATATGATTATAAATTTCTTTCACTCATATGTCTTACTAATTTTACTACAAAACAGTCAGTACTATTAAATATTTACTATGAAGTTTAAGGATGGCACAGGATATAATAGGGTTCAGCTCTTTTGTTCACAGGGTTGCTATGAGTCATACTCGACTTGACAGCACCTAACAATAATGCAGTTACTCACAAACCTTGATTTTTAAGAAAGTGATAAAATAGTTCTCTAGGGAAAGTAGTCAGCTTCTGAAACTACTCATTCTACACTAAGATTCATTACTGTGGAGTTGGAATGGACTCAAAGTGGCCCTTCAGTGGGTTTTTAGAGGCTATAAAAAGAATGGGAGAAGACTATGTCTCTCCTGAGGAGTAGCTGGTAGATCTGAAATACCAAAAAGGTGCCATTTTTGGGTTAAGAGCTCAGCTTCTTTCCAGTAGGCCACAAGAGCTCCCTTTTATATGAAAATATTAAACAGTGGGCTTAAGAATGAGCACTGGTGGCCTAGAGGCAAGAAGCTACACTGCAATCCTGAAGGCATGTGGTTTGATGCCACCAGCAGCCCCACAGAAGAAGGAAGGGCAATCTCCTCCCATGTGATTGAAAACCCACCAGAAGGTCAGCTTTTGGTTCTGACTCCACAGTATACAATAAAAGGCTTAAGACTAAGACGTAAACAAATCACCTTTTTATAACCACAAAATTGAGCCGAAGAGAAAAAAAAGTTACAGGTTTGTCAACTACCTTATAATACATCCTATGAAGAAAAAGACAGTAACACAGGAGTTTTAATATAGTAGCAGCACAAAGTTCCAGTAAGTATCAAGAGAAGATGGAAGGAATTGGCTGACACAGAAGAATTTCATGAAATGACATATGAGCAAGAGCCTATGGTGATGAAAGAGGAAGTAGATATTGCTCTGAAGGAATTGGCAAAAAACAAGGCTCCAGGAGTTGATGGCATACCAATTGACATATTTCAACAGACACTGGCCTGGATGTGCTCACTAAGTTGTGCCAAGAAATCTGGAGAACAGCCAGCTGGCCCACGGACTGGAAAAGGTTGATATTTGTTCCCATCCCAAAGAAAGGTGACCCAAAAGAGAGTGGAAATTATTGAACAATATCATTGATATTACATACAAGCAAGATTCTGCTGAAAATTATCCAAAAACGTTTGGAACAATATGTCAACAGAGAACTGCCAGATGTGCAGGCTGGATTTAGAAGAGGTCGTGGTACTAGGGATATTATAACTAATGTTAGAGGGATCTTAGCAGAAAGCAAAGAATACCAGAATGTCTATCTGTGCTTCATTGACTATGCAAAGGCTTTTGACTGTGTGGATCACAACAAGCTATGGCTGACTCTGAGAAGAATGGGAATCCCAGAACATGTGATTGTGCTAATGTGAAACTTATACTCGGACTAAGAGGCAGTTGTCAGAACAGAGCAAAGAGACACTACATGGTCCAAAATCAAGAAGGGGGTTCATCAGGCATGTATTCTGTCTCCATACCTTTTCAATCTGTATGTAGAACAGATCATCCGAGATGCTGGGCTATATTAAGAGTAATGTGGCATCAGGATTGGTGGAAGAATCATCAACAACCTGCGTTATGCAGATGCCACAACCCTGCTTGCTGAAAATGAGGAGGTCCTGAAGCGCTTGCTGCAGAAGATCAAGGACTACAGCCTCCTATATGGACTGAAGCTCAACATAAAACAAAGATTCTCACCACTGGGGCAAGTGGCAGCATCAGTATGGATGGTGAAGAGATTGAGATAGTTAACAGTTTTAGTTTCCTTGGCTCCGCAGTCAACACTCTTGGTAACAGCAGCCAGGAAATTAAGAGATGAATTGCATTGGGAAAGTTGGCTGTAAGGGACCTCTCAAGAGTACTGAAGAGCAACGATGTCAGACTGGAGACTAAGGTGCACCTGATCCGGGCTATAGTCTTCGCAATTACGTGCTATGCATCAGAGAGTTGGACAGTGACTAGGGTTGATAGAGAATTGATGCCTTAGAGCTGTGGTGCTGGAAAAGTGTTGAATATACCATGGACTGCTAGGAGATCAAACAGGTTTGTCCTGGAGAGGGTGAAGCCAGAATGTTCCCTGGAGTCAAGGATTCTGAAGCTTCGTCTGACATACTTTGGGCATGTTGCAAGGAGGGACTGGTCCTTGGAGAGGGACATCATGTTTGGCAGAGTGGAGGGATGGCGAAGGAGAGGAAGACCTTTGATGAGATGGATTGATTTTGTGACTAGAGAGATGGGAATAAGTGCGCTCGAGATGGCTAGGTTGGCACAGGATAGAAGAGCGTATAGAGCTCTTGTACATAAGGTCACTATGAGTTGCAAGCGACTCGATGGCACATAACAACAACAACAAGCACAAAGTTCAATATTTTCGATCAATATAAAAACACTAACACAGGGAGAATTAAAAGAAGACCGAAGAAATACAGCAAAACAGAAGTGATTCACATTAAACCATTTCAGGAAGTAGCATATGATCAAGAATTAATGGTTTTGAAGGAAGAAGTCCAAGCAGCATTGAAGGCATTGGCAAAAACTGCTGAGATATTTCAACAAACGGATCCAATTCAAGAAGCACTAGAAGTGCTTACTCATTTGTCTATGCCAAGAAATTCAGAAAACAGCTACCTAACCAACAAACTGGAAGAGCCTCAAATGCACCCATTCCAAAGGAAAGCAACTCAAGAAAATTAGTTAATTCAAGGTAATTATTGAATTAATACTACATAAAAGTTTTCTGATGATAATTTTAAAAATAGCTGCAGGCGTATAATGACATGGAATGGTCAGAAATTCAATTCAGATTCAGAAGAGGACATGGAACAAGGGGTAGCACTGCTGTGTCAGTTGGGTCTTGACTGAAAGAATATCAGAAAGATATTAACCTGTGCTTTTCTGATTACACCAAGACATTTATCTTTGATTCACAATGAGTTATGGATAACACTGTGAAGAATGAGAATTCAGAACACTTATTGAGGAGCCTGTGCATAGAAGAGGCAGCTGTTTGAACATAACAAGGGAATACTATGTCGTTTAAAACCAGGAAAGGTGTGTATCACGGTTGAATCTTTCTACCATCCTTTTTCAGTCTATATGGTAAGCAAATAATCCAAGAAGCTGGACTATATTAAGAAGAACAGTCAGTACCAGAGAAGAATGTAGCTCAGCAATAACTTGTGACATAAAGATGACAACTTTGCTTGCTGAAAACAAAGGGGACTTAAAGTACTTACTAATGAAGAGCAAACCCACCAGGTGCTCTGCAAGCAAAGAGGGGCCATCACCTCCTGTGTGATTTACAGCTTCTGAAAACCTGCTGGATGGTCAGCTATGAGTCATTTCCGACTCATTGGCACGTAACAACAACAATAAAGAAAACAAAAGACTTCATTACGGATTACGATTACGCTTCAACAAAGAGAAAACAAAAATCATCACCACTGGACCAACAGAGAGAAACTGAGAGAAAAGCCTGAAGATGACAAGAATTTCATTTTACTTGGATCCACAATGAAGGATTCTGGAAGCAGCAGTCAAGAAATCAAGTGGCATATCACATGAGGCAAATATACTACAAAAGAGCACGTTAAAGTATTAAAACGCAATGATGACACTTTAAAGACTAAGGTGTCCCTTACCCAGGTCCTACTATTTGCATGTGAAAGCTGGATAATGAATAAGGAAAATCAGAGAAGAATTGATAGCTTTGAATCAGTGTTGAGAAAGAATGCCGACTGAACAATGTCAAAATGTACAATTGTCAAGACAAATTTGTCTTGGAAGAAGTACAACCAGGATGATGCTTAGAAGTGAGGATAGCAAGATTTCATCCCACTTAGTCGGGACATGTTATCAGTAAAATACAGGAATCTCCCAATGAGTGGATTGACATGGTGCTGCAGTAATATGCTTAAACAAAGCAAGGCTTGTGAGTAGGGAGCAGGACCAGGCAGTGTTTCCTTCTGTGGTACAGAAGGTCACTAGGAGTCAGAAAAGGTTTGACAGCATCTGATGATAACAATCTTTGTCTTAACATGTTGAGATTCAATCTTAATTTTACATTAGTCTTCCAGTATGTTTATAAGGTCAACATTTCTATTACTGAATTTTCACAAATGATCACAGGAAAACCTTCTAAATAGTTTTCTTACCTCAACATCAATACTTTCATTTCTTTGGAACTCTTGAATGGAGAGATTATCTGGAGGTATGCTAAAAAAAAAAATTAAAAAAAAGAAACAAAACATTTGATTATTTTTTTTAAGGTAAAACCCTGCCTAGAAATACAAAATGAAAATAAATAGTGAACTAATACAGAAATGTCTACTTTCCTACTTTGTTTGTGACAGTACCATTTTTAAAAGCAACTACATCAATATTGTTTAAAGTCAATAGTATAAAATTAGTGATCCACAACAACACAAGATACTAACTACAGAAATGCTAATACTGAACTAGATACATTTATAGAACTGGTTTAGTGGTAAGAAAGTACACTGTCAACCCAAAGGTATGGGGCTTAAATCGACCGCTGCTCTGTTGGATAAGATGAGAAATCTCCTCCCAAACCATTTACTATCTCTGAAAAGCAACTGGATGGTCAACTACAGGTCAGTTCTAACTTGACAGCACACAACAACAACACTGCTCTGAACAGAGAGCTCTGCTGGCATAGTCTGCTGGCTTTTGTGCTACTAACCCAAGTGCCTGCCTCTCTGATGGTCTGAATCCACTAACAACTCTGCGGGAGACAGAGGAGCCATCTCCTCCTGTGTGGCTCATAGCTGCCGAAAACCCACCGAAAAGGTCAGCTAAGAGCTGCTTCCGACTCGCCAGGAATAAGCTAAGTTTAAGTTGGTGATAGCTGTTTTATAAGAATGAGCAGTAAAATACTATCATACTTATAAAATAGGGTATTAATGAATTTTAAAATGCTGAGAATAGGATGATAATGGCAATAATTACAGGGAAAATTAGAGTTAGTTATTAAATTAAATGTGGTTTTTATATTATCTCAGGTACTTTCACAGCAGGAGTGGCATCCACTTTCTAAATAACATGCTTCCAGAAACTCTACGGACTTTGATAAATGTCAATAGTTGTAAAGGGGCTTCAGGCCTTTTGTTCAAAGAGTTGCTATAAGTGGTGGAGTAAGTATTAGCTTGTAATTGACTGAAAAGGAAAGGAAAGCTTATTATGGCTAATACTATGCTTGAAAACAATGGCATTAAATAGCAAGGTCACAATGTGAACCTAAGCTTAATTGAGCGGTAAGCCCAAATAGTTCTGTTACTATGTTCTAAACGTAAAATTAGCCACATTTAGGTTGAGAGGTCTTTGTTTTCAACTGTGATTTGAATGAAAGTTTACAAAGCAAATTGATCTTACATTTAACTATTCATACACATTTTGTTATATATTATTAAATTACAACACTTATATACACTCTTCCCATTTCTTCCTTGTGATTCTTATTTCCATTAATCCTCCTACCTTACTCTTTCTAATTTTACTCTATTGTGTATTGCTTATTTTATCCACTTACAATATTAAAATACATACACATATAGAAAAGCATACAACATGTAGACACTAGAACTTGGTCTGGCTGGTTTTCATTCAACAAATATCTACTGAATATCAATAACTCTGTATCATCAACTACATGGTTGGTGTTCAAGATTCAGCTGTAAACAATATGGACTCAGTTCCTGTATCATGGAATTTACACAATGGTGTTCAAGTTTTAGGGTAACTCTGTAATCTGGCAGCAGAAGAAAAAATTTAAAGACATGTATTCAAATCTGAACCAATCATAGGAATTTCACAACTCTTACCATTAAAGTACATTCATGGATCTATATACACTCAAAAGTTGTATTTAAATTTTAATCTACAAACAATAAATATGTTTAGTGATACTAAAATATTTGTGATGATGCTGGTGGAAATTCAAGAGGAGTTGACAGCTAATAAAAATAATTAGGAAACTATAATAATAATATTGTTACTGGGAACAGTTAAGAGAAATATTTACTGGATTGCTAATTAACTTGTGATGATGAAAGACAGTAACATAAAATTTAAGATGGGAACCTTAGTGATGCAATGGTTATGTGCATGGCTGCTGTAACTTAAAGGACAGGAATTTGAACCCATTCTGTGTCTCCAAGGGAAAAAAACCCCTTGGTGATCTGTTTACATGTTGATTATAGCTAAGAAAATCCTACAGAGCAGTACTAACTTTGTCACCAGGTCCTTCTGATTTGGAATTGACTTGGTAGCACTCACAGTAACAAGGCTAGGAATGTCCTGATCACAAAAAAAAAGCCAAAACTGCAAACAGAAAGGTTCTAATCTACTTAATCTTTTGGCTGACTGATCAGGAAACTTTCTGATTGTACACTATGAAAATATACATACAGATCTCAGAATGCAAGCTCATCGATTACTTTAACTTATAGCTATTATCCTCTGGTGGCGAAGTTCATTATGTATTCCACTGCTAATCAAAAGGTTAGTGGTTTGAATTCCAGCCACTTTGCATGAGAAGAATGAGTCGTCTGCTCCTGTAAAAATCTACAGCTCTGGAAGACTGACAGAGGACTGCTAGGAGTTAAAACCAATGTCAAAGCAGAGCTCTTGGCTTTTTAAAAATCCCCGTTAGATCTTCAGAGTATATAAAGAAAACTCTGGTTAAACAATGCTGATGATTAAGTTTACTTTTCATTTATTAGTTTACTTATATATGAGAAAGGTACAATGGGTCACAAAAGATCCTTAAATTCTCTAAATTGAAGGAGTACTTAGGTCACCAGACTCCTTAGTGATATTTTAAAAATTTTTCACATGTATCTTTATTTGAGATAAAACCAGTTCTAAACTGATAAAGCATTTATAGGGTTCCCCCCAGTTATCTCTGTATATATATATATTTTTTAAATTTACCAAGGTGTAATTCATATGTCATAAAAACTCATCTTTGGGTATGATGAAATGAAAATTCCATTGTTTTAAAAAACAAATTTAAAACATCTTAAAGGGCTGACTATTATCTTCATTGATCATATTTATTCTAGACATACAGTGATTTTCCTGAAATTGTTTTCCTCCTATAAGTCAAATGGGTATCAGATTTATAAAAAAAAAAGATATCTTACTATCTTTACTAAGTTAAAATTATGGTTCCTTATTTATGAAGTATTCATATAGTCTTACATGTTAAGATTTCTTGTTTGCAACCAAAAATATTCTAAAGTGCAAAAAACCTCCATAATATATCTCAATGGAAAAATGCCCCAATCTACATCTGTTTTGTATACAACCTAACAATCTTAATAATCAATTACTTTGTAATAAATAATAATATACACATTTTTAGAGCACTGCAGTACATGACATTTCTTGAAAGACTGCCTTAATTTTAAAAATGAATAAGCTGACCTTTTAGTGAAAAGAAAATCTTCAAAAGTGTTGGCTAGTTCTGGCCACATACTGTCAAATTTTCCTGAAGAGGCATGCTGCCGGGCAACAGGTAGCCCAATAGAAAGAACTCTGAGGAGAGAAGTTACTGCTAGTTTCCATGTGCTTTCAGAAGGACAGGAATACTTCAAACTGAGAGGAACCCTAAGAGTCTGTGAAAACAAAAGTCAGTTTAAGGTAAGTATGCAATTAAAATACACACACTTTTAATTGTTTTAAAAGTCCCAAAATTACAGGAGAGAGAGAGAAAAAAATTATAGCAAAGGCATTTAGTTTTAAAAATGACTTTCCCCCCCCTTTTTTTAAAAAAAGATTACTTTCTAGAAAGGCCAATTCTCAGACAAGGTCCTCAAATCTTACTGCCTAGAGAGACAGACTTTTAAATCTTATCATCTTATAAACAATACTTTTAATTTTTACATCACAAAGAAATAGGAATATTATTAGAAAAGTTAAAAGAGCAGGAGATTTGCTATTTTACAGCTCTCTGGAACATTCTAAAATAGTTCTCCTAGCAGACAAGAATTTGCCTGCTGTGGTTCTCCCATTCTGGAGATCGATACTGGTTATAATTTGCCATTTACTTTTATGTTGTTGTTTGCTGATGAGTATAAAGTAACCCAAGACGACAAAAGAGAACAGCCCTGGATTACAGCCCAGGGTTCCCTCAGTGGAAATCTTTCGTGGAGGAGAGCACTGGGTCTTTTCTTCAGTTGAGAGGCCAGTGGTTTCCAACATCTGGCCTTTCAATTAGCAGTCAAGCGCTTACCCTCTGCACCACGAGGGTTTCTTACTTAATGTCTGTTGTTATATAGAGTCGCTTGTGACTCATAGTGATCCTAGGAACATTATTTTGAAGTTGTATGCTTTACCTCTAAAACTATTGGAATTTTGTATTCTCTGTAGAATACATAATGTGTTAATTTTAATATTTCATAAATTAACTTTCCTTTTCCAAATACTTCTGTAAAGGTGATAATTCAAGAAGATTGCTTATTTGATTTTAACCATCGAGGGAGCTCAAATTTTCTCTCTTGGGGTTTAGAGCCTTGGAAAACCTGCTGGAGGATCAGCCATGAACTGATTCCAATTCAAAAAGCAATGAGTTAGTGAAGGTATAGTAATACATAAGCTACATACAGAGACCAAGATGTTCAGACTTTTTTTTTTTTCAAATTTTTATTTTATTATTTTTTGTGTCTGTGTACCGTCTGTGTACAGGAGGAGATTGTCCCTCCTTCCCCGGCAGAGCATCGATGTTCAGACTTTTAAAAAAATTAATCAACTTTTAGAGCAGACTGCTGTCAATTATTACAAGTACTCTGGTGATTCAGAATACTTCTCTAGCCATATTAATTCTACCTGGCAAATAGAAGACTAGACTGAGCAAATTATCACAGTGAATTATCTCAGAGCACGATTACTAAATAACTTCTGCATCATTTCAGAATTCTTTTGATACAAAAATTCTTCTTTTATACAAAAATTCTAGTCTGAGAAAGAGTATAAGAGATAAACTCCATATTTCACAGTTATGGAGTGGGTATAAAACCTAATCTCACCATCGTTCATACTAACTCTATTACTGAGTATTCTCAGGGTGAATGGATGAACCATTACAGATTAGAAGAATGATATGGAGCTTCCCATAGGACACCTTGCTTGGGAGGGTGGAGGGACAGCGCAGGAGGTGAAGGCCCTCTATGAGGTGGATTGATTCAGGAACTGGGATAATGGGGATGGGAGTGTCAGAGACAGTGTGATTGGCACAGGACAGAGCAGAGTTTAGGGCTGTTGTACACAGGGTCACTATGAGTCGCAAGTGACTCAATGGCACACAACAACAACAACAACATGGAACTTCCATTAACAGATAACACGCCTACTCAGAATCAACTTATCTCTTTTCCCACACTCTTCTACCCTCACACTGCTTCAGGAGAAAGCTGACTTCACCTAAGTTCAAGAATTAGAGTAAGGTGATAATTAGTTTTTAAAATCAATCTACTTTATTTCCCCGGGAATAATTTTTAGTTCAAGAATGTGCAAAGGACCAAAGTTGGTTAATTTTAGGACATATCGAAATATATAATCACATCTTCTCCTTCTCTCTCTCTCCATATACATATATGCTATTGAACTACAATTATGAGGATAGGATATATTCAACTCTCAGAAATCAGAACAGAGAGAAAGAAATTTGAAGTTTGGTGATCCTGTAAAATCACTGGATCAATCAATCCGAATGCATTCTTTGCAGCTGTAAACGTTTCTAATTAAGTAGACCATCACATACTCTTGTGTTAAAATGCTAGAGTTCAATACATTTAACCTTCTAATCAAAGGGTCAGCAGTTCCAACCTAATAAGCTGCTTTGCAGGTCTTCTCTTGTTCAGACACATAAGAAATCTCATGAAAGATCACTACTAATTGGCATGGACTTGACAGTATTTTACAGGTTAGAAATACTCCCAAAGATCTAGTTGCCCCAAATCAAGGAGAAGTATTGATAGAAGTGCATTACTGTAAGCTATCCAGTTGCAAAGTTGACTCTATTCTCTGTCTTTACCTAGAACTTAATGCACTGTATTGCTATTACTTGTTTGCCTTTGTATGCTCCATAAACTGATTTATTAAAGGTAAGAACTCTCCACCAGATGCTCTGCTGGATAAGGAGGGGCAATCTCCTCCTGTACCAGTCAGATCTGATTTGATGGTACACATACAAAAAATAATAAAACTTAAAAAAAAAATTAAACGATAAGAACTCTATCAGTCTACTTTTAATCTCTACCATTTAGCCATGTAGGGGACCTCTGGTGGCCTAGTGGTAAGAAATTGTGCTCTCAACTCAAAGACACACGGTTTGAAGTCACCAGCTGCTCTGCAGAAGAAAGATGGGCAGTCTCCTCCCATGTGATGTACTGCCTCTGGAAGGTCAGCTATGAGTCAGTTCCAATTAGATGGTACACAACAACAACAACAACAACAACAACAACAACTTAATTACCTAGTAATAGAGATGATGAAAAAATATGTCACTAAATGAAAGAAAGGAAGGCTTTTGGCAGTGGAGGTAAGGACAGAATCAGGTTCCGGGACAAAGAATGAGAAAAGGCCTTAGGATTTGGAGATTGTATCTCCTATAATTTTGTAGGGCAATACTAGAAGTGAGGCAGTTTGAAGCAAGTTAAGAGGGAGTGGTGGCTAGTGCAGATCACAGCTGTTTAAAGAGCTTTCAAAATTAAGGAGAGCTTGGAAAAGAAAGGCAATTTATTTAAGCAGTAGAGCTGAATGAGTCCTGGTAGTACAGCATATAAATACCATACTGCTGATGAAAAGGCTGGAAGTCTAAAATCATCAGCCAATCCACTGGCAAAAGATAAGCAGTCTCCTCTCTTAAGGTTTTACAACACTGGAAACTCGCTGATGGGTCAGTAAGAGTCAGAGCTGACTTGATAGCAGGGGGTGTTTAGTTTCGTTTTTATTTCGAGTTTTATTATGTTTTCTTCTTCTCAAGAATTAAAAAGTTTTTTTTAAAAGACTTGGTCATCTTTGCAGACTAAAGTGTGTGATGAAAAAAGGAAAATGAAAGAATAAACGGTAAATAAAAGTGCAAAGAGAATTATAGAGATGAAGAGAGATTTGCTTTTCAGGGAAAAAAATCTTCATAGTGACCTATAAAGTAGTATTTATACAACTATATACTAGAGAAAGAGGTAAGTTTAGGTTTATCCTTCAAAATAAAGGCAAAAACATAAAGCAAGCCATGAAAGTGTGGAACAGAATTAAAAAGAGATAACAATTTGAGGGCAAAGGCTTATAAAGACAATATGCATAGTGGTTAAACTGATGGATGCACTGTGAATTTCTCCCTGAAATTTCATCAAAGTTCTAGAAGTACTGTCCTAGGAAATAAACTCTCAATATTGTTTTAAATAAAATTCAACTCTAACAAATGTATACTTATTTGAAAATCTTTTAAAATTTATTTATTTATTTATTTTTAAGAAAATTTCTCATGCTTGAGGATAAATTTCATGAGTACACTCATAAATACTGCAGAAAAGACACATATATTTTCCATTTATTAAAATGTAATGATACAATATTAACTACAGAGTAATTTCATGGCATCAACAAGTGAAGGAAAAGAAAGAAAATGATACCTTAATAATATTCTGGAGCACTTTCTCACTCACCACGGCTTTGTGACAGGCTGTCTTTTGGTATAAATCCACAACTACTTCTAAAGACCTTTCAGCAAATGGTACATAATTCAAGGCTACCCACTCCGCCTAGAAAGCAATATTTTCACATGGAATTAAAAAAGGAGGGGGGAGCAGGGCATTAATCACATTATAATTTTTTTCCAACAAAATTTCTTTGTCTCAGAATTCAGGCCTTTGTTTTACATGACATTGTATTACATGCAAAGTTTTCAAAGAGAGAAGTATTTTATAAAAGTAATTTTGAGCCAGGCAAATACTAAAACTATTCAAATAAGCAAAGAGAGCATAGATGTATTTTTTTTTTTTGCCAATAAGTTAGGACAATTTTAGGAAATTTAACTCACCGGTGCAAATAGTTGGATCTATTGTGAATCCATTGTGTTGCAGGACAAATAGAATGAGAAAGGTTAATACATATTAAAACTAGCTTTTGGACCTTGTAAAATTAAAATGTTTATGTTGAGTGAGAAAAATAAGCATGTGCATGCATTCAGAAATACACCTTTTCTTTAAGTCAAAACAAAATAAAAATTTGCCAACTATGGCTGTTAAAATTTCTTATGTAAAATCCAACTAAATATCACACCAGTAAATAGACAACTTATTGTTTAGCATATAAAATTTGCTTCATCTTCCACTACAGGAATCTACTGTAGGTTAGATTAGGCAGGAAGATTTAGAAGCCATTTTATAAAGGGATGGGATAACCAAGAAAGAGGCACAAAGGAACCTATATTTTTCAAAAAAGGTCTGTCGCAGAGTAACATAAAAGTCCAACTTTCTGGAGAACAGCTTAAAAAAGAAAAGTCATCAACATTGAGAAGAGGAACACAGAAACAGCGTCCCAAATACTATTTCTATCTATTAGGCTTACATGTTAACATACATATGAAAGTTTATTTTTAAATGAAAAGTATCAATTTATAATAAAGTTCATTTTAAGTGGAACAGGTTTTACATATAAGCAATGGGTAAACAGAATTTATAGTAAATTACCTGATTGTACTTTGCATTTGCAATGTGCTTTGTTTCCAGTTGTCCATACTGTGGAGGTTTACAGGAAAATTCTACAAATGCCAATAACTGGTCAAAGATAGCTGGATACATTATCTGCATGTTTTCTGGTCCTACACAGATGGCCTGTAGAAGAAAAACATGAACATCAGAATACATACTCTGTTCTATGACATCAGTTCTTTTCTATGCATTTTGCTTAACTAAAATGCATTAAAAATGATCCTAATTTACCACCACACACATTTAAATTACTATCAGATAAAATGCAAGCTGAAATGTGTTCAACAGCTACAACACACTTTTTAAAAGAAAAAGACAATGTCTCACTTAACAGAGTGGTAGAGTGTAGGCACTTAATTTAAGAGAAGCCTTAGGGAGTCTCAAGGTTCTAAAATCTGACTGTTCATTAATATAATCATTATTGTTGTTGCTGCTGTTATGTGCCATAGAGTTAGAACAGACTCAAAACTGGGTTTTCAGAGGCTGTAAATTATACAAGAGAAGACTTTCCATCTTTCTCCCATGGAGTAACTGGTGGATTTAAATTATGTGACTTTAGGTTGGCAGTGCAACTCCTTATCCACTAGGTTACCATAGTTCTTTCTAAGGCATATTAGTTGTTTGAAATGACATCTGATTTAAACATCACAATTGTTTCACTGACTTAAACGAATAGGTCAGAAGAGTATAAGATGGTTGAAAATCTGTTGTCTATCTCAATATTTCAACAGTCAGTACATTCTTGTTCAGTATACATACATAAAGAGGTTTAAAACAAAATGAAAATATTTTAAATATAAATAGTTTCCAAAAATTTTTAATTTCTAAAAACGGACACATTTATAAGTTTAAATACTTTTATCAAAACAAAGGAAAAAATGGGCATCTTGACATTACAGGATATGTCAGAGTTATTTCATACATGTTAAAAGCACTTAAATTTCAACTGTTTTTCATTTTTTCCTAGCCATAAATGTATATTTCTCCTCTTCTTCCCCTCTTTGTGCTTTGTGAGAATAACATTTAAGGATTTATACAGTATCTAAAATTTAGTTATATTTTGTAAAAACATATGATCATTTTACAAGAAATCATTTGGGTACCTTCAAAATACCAAACAAAATTCAAAGCACGTTAAAATGTTAAGCAGTTTCTTTTTAAGTATATGTACAACATTTATGTTTTTATACCATCTGTGGCTTTTAAAGTTAATACATAATAGTTAAATTTCATTTTTCCTTAAAGAAGATATAGTCACTTAGCCAGAATTGAAGTTTTAGATAAAACTGCTGTGACATAAGTAGATCTCAGCAACAAGCAAAACATCTAAATAACTTTGATGTTAAAAAAAAAACAACACACACAACACTACTGTTCCACTGGTTGGCAGTGACTTTGAATTTTCATGGGTTTGGTGGCCCCTCAAAAATCTAGATTTTCATATAAAGCTGGATACACTAATTTATTGAAAAGAAAAAAAACTGTCTTGCACTATTCACTGAGAGTTCATGCGTTCCCATCTACCAATTGCTTTAAAAAAGAGAGAGAGAAAAAAAAAAGAATGCCAGTCAGTTTCTTTTTGTAAAGATTTAAAGCTTCAAAAATCTGATTTAAAGCTCTTGTGAGCCAGAATCAATTCAATCATATTGGCTTTTCCTAAGATCACCTCTAAGATTAAAGATTTCTAAGGTCAAAAATAGTAACATTTGGTTACTTTTCTCAGATATAGTGAGTAGAGACATTGAATGGTAAATTTTATAAAGCCTTAAAAAATTCTCTTTAGTGAGTGCTTCTAATAGTTTCTTTTCTTTTAATTACTCATTTGCTGGGTTTTACTGTTGAAGTAAACAAGTAATAATTAATAATTACTGTGAAAAACTGTGAAAAGGAGGCTGGTGACCTTAAGCAGACTCTTTTCTCATCAAATAGGTTTTTTTAAAGGAAAAATGCTTAGAAAACAAGGCATCGAATTATCTGAAAATAGTTTCACACTGAATAATTTTGGCTATATACAATTTTTATGTATTGTACAAGAGGGAGCTCTGGAGCAAGCTGTGCTACAATCCAGGAGGCATGCGGTTCGAGGCCACCAGCTGCTCTGAGAAAGAAGGATGGATCATTTCTTCCCATGCAATTAAATGCCTCTCAAAACCTACTAGAGGGTCAGGTATATGTCAGTCCTGACTCTAAAGTATACAACAACATAAATAATTTAACTTGTAAAGTTTATTTTAAAAACTGTATTAATAATATTACTAGCAGTGATTTATAAAATAATTCTAAGAGTTTAAAATGCATAGTACACAGCCCACATTTTCTTTACAACTCTATGAAGAAATTAATGTTGGTCTTTAAGTCAGTATATAGGAAAAATTTAGAGTATGAACCTAATAATTTATTCTTAGAGGATGATGTTAAAGATAATAAAAGCGAAATATCTATTGCATGTGTATTCGTGCCTGGCACTTAGTGCCTTACAACTATAATCCCTGGGCAAAAAGTTGTAATTATTCTCGTTCTACAACTGAGAGAGCTGGAGTATAGATATATTTAAAATTATATCCTCTATGATATGATTTGGTGTTTATGTGTGTGTATATATATTGAACATAATTTAAAAAAATTCTTATATTAAATAGAAGGCAGGACTTCACTGTACAACCCAGAAGGCACCATTTCACACAATGTGATAGTGGCATCTGGAGTATGTATCTCAGTAGTGTTGGCAATAGAGGCAGAGAGGGTATCTGGCCACCTTCAGAAGTTTAACACTAAAGAAGACAAAAAACAATCTCTGGGCCACGGAGTTTAGGTACTAATGGTGTCCAGGTATGCCACGGTATCTTGGCAAAAAAGGAAAATATCAATAAATACACAAATCTAAATTTATTTGGGGATTAGAGATTAGAGAACACTGAATATGAAGTCTTAAATAATGTAAGGGTATCAGAGATGAATAACATAAAAGTCTCTCTTATTCATCTTGAAGATGAGTAAGATAAACATAAAATATTTTTCCTTTAAGAAGGAAAACTGATTTAAATCAATAAAGTGTTGTGCCTGATTAACTTATTAGTTTGAATTTAAAGTCCCAAGACAAAAAAAATAAATTTGCTTTTGTAAAAAGTTTTCTAACACTTGCTTATATACTTTTCATCACTTAAAGAACACCTATCATATATCCTGAGAAAGAATGAGATAGGACTGGGGAAAATTCTGTCCTCAAAGAATTCACAGTAAAGAGCTAAGGGAAAAAAAAAAATTAAACACCATTCTCCAAAATAACACAAATAAAAATAATACTTTGGGACCATTTCGAGGGTTATTGAGTTCAAAATCATTGGGACTGAGAAAGTTTTAAGGAGAAAATGAGCTTTGACAATTTTCTGACTCAGGCTTTAGAAAGATAAAGGAGAGGAATAAAACGAAAAGACTTTAATGCATTACTGTCAAATCAGAACTAGCTGACCATCTGTGAGTTTACAGAGGATGTAAATCACAGGAAAGGGGACTGCCCATCCGGTGACATAAACAGAAGAACAGCATCTAGTAAAAAGTGGTACCTACAGAGCTCTGCAATCCAAGTTAAGGAACTTGGGTTTTAAACGGAAAGAAACAGGGAGCTATGAAATATTTTTATCCATATTTACCACGACTCTTGCTATTTGTATAAAAGAACTCATAAGTACTGGTCTTTCAAATGCGTAAGTTAACAACACTATGTTAACACTAACATAAAATATTAGCCTGTTCTGTTAGTTGTTGTTAGGTGCCATCAAGTCGACTCAGCAATCCTGTGAACAACGGATCTGAACCCTGTCCTATCCTGTGCCATCTTCACAGGGATATTGAGTATCAAAGGGGCAAAATGAAATGCCCAAGATCGGAGAGACAGTGAGACATACTCTAATAAAATGACAGACTCTCTTACACAGAGTACAGTGGAAATATCATCAATCTAACTGCAAAAGTGTAATCATTCCTGTTAAGTATTAATGCAGTTAATTAATTAGGAAGCATGATATGCTTTACCCAAACAGCCATATATATGTGATCAGAAACAAGATCTACTCTCATTTTATTAACCTGTCATTGCTAACTTGTGGAAATGGCCGATTCTTCAGTTGGCTTATTTCTATTTAGCATTTTGGTAGATGTGAAACTGTGCTGATGTTTTACTACAAATGCTTTGATTTTGATCTGGTTGTCTGCTTAAACTGCATTTGCTCTATGGTTTTTAGGTTTGTCTGTTAGTTTTACTAAATAGTTTTCCCAG
Source organism: Elephantulus edwardii (assembly GCF_000299155.1). Classification (NCBI taxonomy): domain Eukaryota; kingdom Metazoa; phylum Chordata; class Mammalia; order Macroscelidea; family Macroscelididae; genus Elephantulus; species Elephantulus edwardii. Next base: position 5,934,087 of record NW_006399797.1, on the reverse strand, counting down.
TTTCTGTGCAGCCAAATCTTCAAGTTCATCATTAACTACATTGTTCTGAACTAGCATATCTTTCAAGTCTTTTATAGCTAAAAATACAGATTTTAAAAATATGTGGAAAATTATTTAACAAATTTATTCATATCTCTTTTTTATGTTGCTGTACACCTCTACTTCTTATTACTAGGCTATCAGAGCTCCCTTCTGTTATATGAGTTGTATTGCCAACCCAAAGGCTGGAGGTCAAATCCAGCAGCTGCTCCATTGGAGAAAGAAGGGCAATGTCTTTCCAGGTGATTAACTGCCTCTGAAAAACCACTGAAGGGTCAACTATAGGCAGATTCTGACTTGAAGGACCATAACATCATCATCATATATTTCAGAGCCAAGTTTAAGTACATATGAAAAAAAAATTACATCATCCCATGGCTCATTAATTTTTTGCTGAAGTTGTCATTCTAAATACTATATCCTAGTGTGAAGAGCTGCATGAACAGACCAAAAATACTGGTGAACAGAAATGAGGATACAGGTCTCAAAACTGAAATGGGGAAAAAAAAAATTTAAAAAAAACACAAAAAAACCCCAAAACTGAAATGGGGTGGGGCAGAAAGAGAACTGCTAGTATAGTTTGTAGGGAGTTGTGTTGCTAAACTAAAGGTGGAGTCTCTCTGGCAGTTCAAATCTACCAGATACTCCTAGGATTCAGGTGGTATTTTGTGCTGTGACATCGAAACCAACCAACAGCTCATTATCCAGCGGGTTTCCAGAGGCAGTAAATCACTAGAGAAGAGAGTATCTATCCTCCTGTGGAGCAGGTAGTGTTTTAAAAAGACTCTCAAGGGCAGCTGCTCCTGTCATGAGAGTCTGATAACCAATGGGTCAGTGGCTAGAAAGCTGCACCATTTGCCTACAGGCACGATGAGTTTACCCCTCAATCTCAAACCATTTCTGAATGGATTAGCAGGAAAGCCAGTGATGGTGAAAGTTAAGTGAGGATGGAGAACAGGGGCTACCTTCTATCTGTAGATGCCTGTAGGCACATGGAGTTTGTGAGTACAGAATAATACATAAATGGAGGACTTTCTGCACATTTGGGTGACGTTTTAATAAGATATAATAATGTCCTTTTTATCAGAGGTGTTGAAAAAGAGGAAGAAGATGGAGAAATGAGAATATAGTATCTTTTCTGAGGAATTTACACACACACACACACACACACACACACACGTCTATGTTTTGTTGTTATGTGCTGTCGAGTCACTTGCGACTCATAGCGACCCTATGTACAACATATATAGAGAGAGACAATAAGAATTTGTTTTTTAAAAAAATAGTCTCAAAAGAGACCTCAAGTACTTTTAAAAAATATTATCAGAATTCACAAGCTTCTAGAGTAAGTGGATCTTGACAATTCTTAATTTATCTCAAAATACAAGCACATACAACACAAAACACATACAACAATATGATAAATCAGAATTTACCTCAAAACACACATAACAAAGGGGAAAAAATTCCAAGAATGGTTCATTCTATTGCTTAGACAGTAAATAAAAGTCCATTACCTTTTGGAGAACATCTAAGGCTGTAAGTACAGCTTCCTGTAAACTTGTTAAAACTGCTTCAGTATAAGATGGAAGAATAAAAGGCGAGGCATCTGAACTTATTGGGACTGAAACAGCACTATGCAATATGACTCCCAACTTCTGCAAGTCATCCATGTTAAAACCAGTTTTTATGTGCTGGTAGAGAGCTGGAAAAATCTGAATTAAAGCTGTAAGAAAAGGCTGGCTGGGGATGAAAGTTAATTTATCAAAAGTACTAGGAGGCTTAGTGCTTTCAGACCCAATTTTGTACCAGGTATTCCAGGCAGCCCACCAGAGATTCAAATCTTCAAGCTCATCATTCACTATGGGTGGCTCGGAGCATCCATATCTCCCAAGTCTTTCTCCAATGGAGTCTGTTCTCATGAACGGCCTGCTCAGGCCAGGGCCAGATATGGATCCTATAAGGACGGGCACTGGTACATTAACTGCAGGTGGTGTCTCAGGCTTCTCTGAGTCTCTGACAGGGGATACAATCTGTAAAATTTCCTGGAAGCTTTTCAGAGCAGCCAAAGATACTTCATTGTTTTTGCTGAGTGCTGCTGATTGTATGTGGTCAAGAAGAACGTCCCATGCTCTGGAAAAATCTCCTATATTAGGAAGAAAAAGAAATGTATTACCAAAAATAAGGAGAGCTCTGAGGATCTACTCTGTAAGGTCTTGTGTTGCCTCGCTGGTGGTTTGACTCCAATAGCAGCTTCATGGGAGAAAGACAGAAAATCTCTTCCTGTGTGATTTCAGTCTCCAAAAACCTACAGGAAGGTCAGCCTTGGCTTAATTCTGACTCGAAGGCCATGTAGTTACTATACCATGTAATTACTATAAATATGATCAAATGTTCTTTTAGTATGAGACAAAGACTATCTGCTTTATTTTTCTGGTTAAATTCTTATAGAACTACAAAAAAATATGCTTAGGTACCAAGGTACTAAAATTTTAATTAAAATAATAACAACCTAGAAATCCTTGTGAATCTATTGATCTACAATCATCAGGACACAGACTGAATTGTTATTTAACAGTAGGTGGTTGTTTCCATGGATTTATCAATCTCTCGCCATATTCTTGAGAGCAATTAAATATATTTACAATGAAAATTCAAACAGTCAGGTGCAGTTAATTTCCATGAAACACAGGCAAAAATGCTCTTGCTCCTACAGTAATCAAACCCAATGGCTTTGTTACTCACACAGAGTACCATTCACAAACTTGCATTAAAATAATGCAAAAGTCTAAGAAACTGACATTTCCCAGAGAAGGATAACAAATAAGAGATAAACTCAATGTCCACAGGAAACACTACGTTCATTGAAAGCTGGAAATAAATCTGGCATGAAATAATAAATAATAAGTGAATTAAAGGGAGCTCTGGTGGCCTAGTCCAAAGTGAATACCACTGATAACCCAAAGGCTGTCTGTCTCCTGTGGTTTGAATATACCAGCAGTTCTAGGAAGAAAGATGGATCGCCCTCTGAGATAAGATGGAACCTACCTGATGGCAATGGATGAGTCACTGACTGTACAAATAACGGTATCTGCCCAATTAAACAACCTCTGCCCTTCTCTACTCTCTATGTTTATAAAAAAAATATGGTCTAATTTACATAAAGCTGCAAAAGGCACAAACTAGGCAATTTGCTCTCATAAAAATTACTGTCAACAAAAACCCAAGAGTTAGTTTTACTTTGTCATATAGTCAAAGAATTTTTATTAATAACACACAACAACACTACAGTCATTACAGGAGCAAATTATCAAGTCATCCTCTTGCAAAGCTGGAATCATTAATCTGTTCTGTAAACTTTCACCCAAATCATAACAGAAAGTTAAAAAAATAAAAAAACCACTCAATTAGTGATTTTGTCAAAACTAGGTATTTGTATAATTAATACTTGAGTATTTTATGGTATATAAACTGTACATTAAAAACCAGGCAATTTAAAGAAAATATACATCATAAGGTGCTGAATAAAAGTAAAAAGAGAAAAACACATAAGATCATAGCCAAATGCTTATGAAGACAGTAAATGTGCTTATGCTTTAACATACATTCATTGCCACTGATAGCTGGAACTGAATCATAGTGATCCTCTAGTGCTTACATACGAACCTCATCTGGATTAAGAGTGCAATTCATTACAGACTGTAAGAAAGTTTTTAAAAAGTCCAACATAAGCAGGCTTTTGTATGATGTACAAAAGAATCTATACTCACCTCTATGAATGCCATCACTACTACCAAAATGGAAACTATTATAATCTACTCAAGGCATCTTAATCTCAGCACTACTGATAATGTGGATTGAATAATTCTTTGTTTTTGAGGCTAGTGAGTACACCCTAGATGTTTAACAGCATCCCCAACTTCCACCCACTAGATGCCATTAGTGCGCCTCCCTCAGTTGTGACAATCAAAAATATCTCCAGACATTGTCAAACAAATGTCCCCCCTGTCTCACTGCTGTTGAGCTGGATCCGACTCAGCTTACCCTTTAGCAGTTTTTCAGAGGCTGTAAGTCACAGGGGAGGAAACTTCCCCTCTTTCTCCCAAAAAGCAGCTGGTAGATGTGAATTTCATATTGGCAGGGTAATTCCTTATCAACTAGGCAGCTGGAGCTCCCTAAATGCCCCTGGGAGGCAAAGTTATCCCTGGTAGAGAAGAACTAGCTACAGGAGCAACAATTTCTTAACAATACATGCCGTTCTTTTGATATAGATCACAGAATGCTGCCTTCTTTCCTTGCTTCTACTCCATTTACACATATCACCCCAAGTGATATACTGATAGGCATTATCTGATTATGACGTATCATGAACTAAGAACCTTCGGTAGTTTTGCACTCCTCTTAGGATGAAGTTCCAACCTTTAAACATGACCTACAATGATTTGCTTGATCTAGTCTCTCCTCATCTCTACAACCTCACTGGCAGTCATGTATTTCCTTATTCTCTACATGCCACAAATTCAAACATACTACTACTAGGTTTCTCATTATCTGCTCTCCAATCCCGCACATGGTCCAAATCTTCTCCTACTCCTTTTACACTGTATCTCTCTGAAACAATGCTCACTCCACTTCATTTTACCCATCTGAAGCATTTTCCCAAGGAAACCTCTCTGGACTAGGTCAAAAACTCATAATATGTTCACGATGTGACATTCTTTCACAGAGCATTCATCATGTCTCCCTTTTAACATTCATGTATATAATTATGGTTCTTACTTAATGCCTATGAAAGCAAAGGCAAGTAAGCTTACTCATCACCATGCCCCTAGAGTCCAGGCCACAGTAGGTAGGTCCACATTAAGTATTTCCTGAATGAAAATGCATACTTGAAGTTAGAAGTTCGTGGATAGTATCATTGTATGCAGGCAGCTCTGGTGGCCTACTAGTAAGAAGCTGCACTTCAATCCCAAAGGCATGCGGTTTTAATCCACCAGCTGCTCCACGGGAGGAGGATGGAAAATCTCCTACGTGATTTATGCCCTCTGAAAACCCACTGAAATATTCAATCTGACTCAATGGCACACACCACCACCACCGACTGTATATGAAATTTAAAATAGTCTCTATTTTCCAAAGTGTCATTAGCATGATTTACTTGCATTAGCCCACTGCCACTGTTTCAATTCCAACTCATAGTGACCCTACAGAACAGGGTAGAGCTTCCCCATAGAGTTTCCAAGGCTGTACTCTAAAGCAGAAAGCAGATGGCTGCATCCTTCTCTCACAGACCAACTACTGAGTTTGAAATGCTGACCTTTCTATTAGCAGCTGAATAATTTACCATCATACCACGACTACTCCTTGAGTTACTTATATAATGCCCTCCTGCCCCCCATAAGTATATATTATATACCTAAAGGTTGTAGTAAATATCTTCTAGTGTTGAAGATTCTTGCAACTCCAGCCAATGTTAATACCCAAGTCTCAGCCCATTGCTTCTCTGCTGTATCCCTTGAATGATGAATGAGAATATTTCCACCTCCTGATTCAATCTTCTCTTTGTCTGCAGTGGTAGAAGACTCTCGAACTCGGTCCAGAAGATGAAAAAGAACCTGAATATTAAGATATCATATTAGATGTACTGATAACTAGCTTAAGTAATGGTACAATAAAATAAAAATTGTTATTAAAATATATTTAATGGTCTAGTTATTATCCTATGTTAAGAGGAAACTAACCATCAGACAGGTACATTATATGTTTAAGGTCATGAAGTATGAAAAGTTAAATAGGATTAACCAAGTCATGGCCTTTTAAAATTACTTGTTATGCATCTTAGAATGGGACAATGAATTAAGGTGGCAGAAGAAGAATCAATGCCTTTTTTTCAGTTATAGTGTTGGAGAAGAGGACTAAATATCCCATGGACTGTCAAGAAAATAAATATGGTTTGTTTTGGTTTTTAACATTTTTATTGTATACTGGTTTATTTACAAAGTTTGTATACATTGTTTTTCACACCAGATCATTCCCATTTCCTTTACCCTCCCCCCTGTCCCCATCAAATTGTACAACCCCATGATTAACGCTTCTTGCCCATCCTCAGCCCTCTATCACCCCTGTTTGAGTCCTCATACACTTTCTACAATAATGGTCTCGTACAGTATTTGTCCTTATGGGACTGAGTTAGTCACTCAAAATAATGCTCTCCAGTCCCTCCCAAGTTAGGTAGTATTTACAAAATCATTAGTCCTATGTGCTGTGTAGTATTCTATCATGTGAATGGACCATAATTTCTCAATCCATTCAATTGTGGTTGGACATATGGACTCTTTTCATGCTCTTGTGATGGTGAATATCACCGCTATGAATACTGGTTTACAAGAACAAATATGTTGTGGAAATGGTGCAGCCAGGATGCTCCTTAGGGGGAAAGATGGTGACATTTCATCTCACATACTTTGAGTATGTTGTTAGCAGATGCAAGTCTTTGGAAAAGGACATCTTAGTCGGCAAAGGAGGGGAAGATTCTCAATGAGATGAACTGACAAAGTTTACTGTAACAATGTGCTCTAGTGTGGCAGAGATAATGAGGATGGCACAGAACAGAGCAGGGTTCAGGTTGGTTATTCATAGGGTCCCTAACAGACACACTTGACTTAACACTTAACAGCAACAGTATACAGTATTTGTTGAGTTCAAGGAGCAATCTATAGTATGAGAATAAGGGTGAAGAACAGCAATCTATTTTCACAAGGTCTCGAGGTAATTCTGCTACATACTAATATTCAGTAGCCTCGGAGGTATAAAAATTAAGAAATAAAATTACAATGCTAAGGGCATTTAGGGGACACAAGAAAGAAAAATATTTGTTGAGAATTAAGCAGCAACAATTAACAATTAAGTTGTTTGAAAGAAAAACAGAAACCACCAAGAGCTCAATTGTTTTTAAATAGAAGAGTAGAAACACTTAAGCATGTTTGTGAACTAAGGAGTCAGGGAATGGGAATGAAAGTGAAACAGAAGGAAGAATGTTTTAAATTAGGAAACATATTATTTCTTTTTAAATTAAATTAATAAATTTATTTTATTTGATTTGGGTGAAAGTTTACAGGGCAAAGTGATCTCTCAACCAATGTTTTATGTACATGATGTTTCATTCTCCAAGGAAGAAAGAGTAGAAAGATGAGGCAGTGTTCTCAAAAGATTTAGAGCCTCTGAAACCTGATGCAGGTGTGCCCTGAGATAGATTCAGCTCAATGGAGGTGGATTTGGGTTCATGGTTTTTCTCTTAAGGAACTGATTACCTTCTGTGGCTTAACAATCAGTTTTTTTACTACTTGAGTAAACGTGAAAATAAAGGAGAAGGGCACAGGCACAAATTAGAGATAATGACTAGAAGATAAAAAACAAAACTGAAATATGAAGATGTTAATATTTTCTAATTTGTTCTATATGAAGAACTACTGAAAATACCAGAAAGGTAACATTTTCTATTTTGTGATATTCAAAATATCTAAAAATTCTTCTCTAAAAATGAATAGAATATGTTTAATGGGAAAAGTACATAAACACATCTCAATGAAAAGTTGATAACTGAAGCTATTTTACAATACCTTCCAAATAACAGTGTGCCACGTTGAATGCTGCAATAAAGTTCCATGTGCGCCAATTGTAGAAAACAGAGTTTGGCCAGCACTCTTTCGAACAGCTGGACGGGGGTCCACACACAGTTCGCCCAATTTGGCATAAAGACACAACCACAAGCAATCAAAGGGTGGCGCAGGGTGGAATGGTCGATTTAAAACCACTCCTTTCTCTTCTGCCTGCTTTTGTTGTGCTGCCTCTTCCTTATTTAATTCTTTTTCAATAGTTTCCCCTCTTTGGAAAAAATAATCTGAAATATTCCACTAAGCAAAAACAAAGAAAAATATACTTTATTTGTATACTTTAAACACATCATAAGCTTATAACAGAAGTTCATTTACTTTTCAAAATAAAACTTAAACTACTTAAGAAATCTTTTCCTAGTAGAATATATTCAATGAAAACATTATTCCTTAATCCATGTATCTAATTTCAGTAGAATTTAGTGGACCAATTTTAACATGTTTTAATTTTTAATTTCTACTACGACAAAATTGAAAAAGCATACAGAAAAAAAGGAAGAATGGTATGACATAATGTTGACTATCAATGCATTGAAACACTCATTCCTCAGCTACAGTAACTGTGAACATTTTGTCATATTTATTTCATGCCTTTCTTTTTAAAACCTCTAATAAATAAAGGTTTTAAAATATAACGGTAATATCATTATCAAAGCAAAAAAATTAGAAGTGTATTACATACTATCAAGTCAAAACTGACCCATAGCTGACCCTCCAGCAGGTTTTCAGAGGCAGTCAATCACACAGGAGGACACTGCCCATTTTTTTCCCTGCAGAGCAGCTGGTGGATTCAAACTGACTGCCTTTAGGATTGCAGTGCAGCTTCTTACCACTAGGCCACCAGAACCCTCTAGCGTGATTTAGTAAGTTGTAATTTCATATAAGAAAAAAGCAACTTCTGTCTTCAAACATATTTGATGATTTACTTATCAACCACAATAAAATGATATAATGATGATTATGCCAGTATAAATATGTGTAAGATTCAATTCTTAAGAACATAAATGTAAAAAAAGTGATATCTAGCACTGAATTAACCAACATCAAATTAACCACTCTTCAGAAGCAATTATATATATCATACATATATTTTTATAATTATATTTCTAATAGTAAAATATTAAATATATCTTAATATTTAATCTTATGTGATAAATAAATTTGACTTAAGAAATTTCAAGTTATTAATTTAGAAGGTTTTAAACAACCACTGTTAAACAAATATATATTGGGAATAACTCTCTGTGTGTTTACATCAGTACATAATAAGAGTGCCATAATTTGAAAGTTACTATTTCTATAATAAATATGAGTAAAATAAGGTTCAGAACATCAGTAATAGAACAATTAAGAGGAGGCAGACAGGACTAAATTACTAGTATATATGATTCCAAAGTATATGCTCACCAACTAATTTAAGTAATTTAGTGTAATAATTAGACTATAGACTACAAAACTGTGTAAATAGGAAAACCTTTTATCAAAGCCTCATTTACTAATAAATTAGTATATAAAATGTTGCTAATAAAATAATACTGAAAATAAATTTCACACCAAAGTTCTTGTGTATTTAAGTTTTCTCCTAACAAACACTGTAAAAACCAAACTGAAGCTCCAAACAGCAAAATTATTGTATATATTCTAACATTAATGAAGAGTTTCTTTAATAATTTCACACAATCCTTCATGAATGGCAAGTTTGACACGAAATCATGTAAATATTTCCCATTAAATATATTTACTCAGCATCCAAGCCTCCTGATTTCTGTATTATGCTACCAGAGGAAAGGCAATGATACTTACCAATAAACCTATTGAAGTTAAACTAATGTTAAGTTCTTGGTTATGGAGTCCAAAGCTACCTGCAACATCCACAACTATCTGCAGACAAGTACAAGGCATTGTTGGTAGAAAGTCTGTCACAACCAACTGAAGACACTGAAATGCAGTTCTTATCAAAGATTCTCTGAAAACAAAAGAAAAATTGTTTTCTGACACAGGAAGAAATGTAAGAGCAAAATTACACATCTTAGAATTTTATACAAACAAGTTTTAAAATTTTGGCAAAGAAAAAATCTTCCCTAAAGATATGTTTTACTAAATTAACACATAGAGTCTATTAAGTAAAGAAATAAAAACCTATTTCTGAAAAAGGGGAAAAGGTGATACACCATTAACACCTTATTATTTCTACATGTATTTTGTACCAAACAGCCAAAGAAAGAAAACAAAAAAATGAGAAAAACAAGATGGCTAGAGTTACTTTTCTCCTGACTATATCCACAACATCTAACATGGTACCTAGAAAATACAAATACACATGATGAAGCCACTGAATGAAAATTAGGTCTTTGCTATTTTATAATGATATTATTCTATATCATATTTAAATATCCAAAGGAATATAAAATGTTCTATGAAAAAGGAATACATTTTCAATTCCAAACAGAAGAAGAAATAGTTGGTTTTGGAAAAACTTTCTGGTGGTGAAAAGTAATGAAATTGAAAATTATATTATTAGCTAACAATGAGAGGATGCTTACTATATCATGGACTGCCTCACCAGTACATTGGGAGCTATGCTGCTGGGGCCACTCTGGTGATTCAAGTCCACGAGCAGCTCCACAGAAAAAGCATGGGCTTCCTCCCCTGCATTTTATAGCCTGTGAAAATGAGTTGGTTCCAACTCAACAATAATGAGAGCTTTGAAAAGTGTTTTAGGTGAGCTCTGGTAGCCTAATGGCAAGAAGCAGCACTGCAATCCCAGAGTTGTGTGGTTCGAATCCACCAGATGCTCTGCTGGAGAAGGAAGGACAAGATCCTCCTGTACCAGTCAGATCCGATTTGATGCTACACATAAACACACAAAAATAATATAAAATAAAAATTTTTTTAAAAAGTCTTTTAAATGGATTAAATCATTGCATTCTACAAGACCCTAGAGTACATTAAAGGCTACTATGGCAAAAAGGATAAGTAATTTGCAAAATCACCAGCAAGAAATTAGCACTATAGGGAATTTAAAGTTTAAAGAGACTTTTTATATCCCAGTGAGATACTAATGCAAAAGTATAGTCACCCTAGAAGTTAGTCTCTTTCAAAGCTACTCATAGCTTTACCATATGACTTAGTAAGTATATTACCACATATATGCCCAATTAATTTGAAAATTTGTCATTTGAAAGAATTTTATTTTAAAGCAATTTCTCCAATAAAGAACCTAAATACTATTTCATATCTCATAAAAATATTAATTTTAAAATAAAATAAAATAAAATCCTATGTTTATATAGGTTATAAAAGTCACTGTACTCATTCATTTAGCTTTATTTTAAGCAAAAACATTATATTCTGGGATAAGTGTAAAACAAACGGCAATTTCTCCATTCTTCCAAAATAAAAGTGAGATCCAAGTTTCATATGGCCACTTAGGAATTAGAGTAAAAAAAGAAAAACACACACCACTATTCTGGATCTTAGACTTAGACAAGAAGAACGTACACAAAAACTGGCCAGTGTGGAAGATATTAGAATAGATAGTATTTGTATTATTTGTATCCTTTTTAAGTGTTAATATTAAATACTTACCCTTGATCATTTCTGATTGCTCCCATGACTCCAAGCACTAGTGGCCATCCAGGCCCAAGACTGTCTCCCTGACTCTGCAGAATCTGCAGCACACATTCTAACTGCTTGAGTCGAATATCAGGATGGTTAATATTGGACATCTCCTTTAATGGATTCAATAAAAGCAACTGCAGCCTCTGAAAAGGGGGCAAGAAAGAAATCAGGACAAACAGCCCCAAAAGATGGGAAGATTTTGCTATAGCTTTTTAAAGCATAAATTCCTGCCATTCAGAATCTTAAGGTGAACAGAAATTTTTCTACTAAAATAAATATTATTTTCATGTCTAATAATATTCATTATAATTGAAATATGTTTTTTAATTTAAAGGGTGAAAAAACTCAATCTGTAAAACATTAGATTTCAGGATAAATCAAGAATTCCCTTACTTTCAACATTAATTATAAATGGATACAATGAGTCTCATTAAAGAAAATGCATTTATATTTGTAAGCTGGGAGAGAAAAACAATTCTCAATATTTAAAATTACTTTTCATTTTTAAATTAATGTATACACCACAAGTAACGGGCCCCGGAAGAGCTAAGGGTAGTGTATTGGCCTTGTGGCATTAAGGGTTTACTCAAAGTGGCTTCCCTAGCCAACTGACTTTGCCAGATGGGCAGGAATATGCGAATAGAGCATGATATAGCGTACAAACAAGGGGACTGGCTAGTCTCGCCAATAAATTGAGCAGCTCCAGCAGCAGATTAGATCTTCTCAACTTAGTGAAGAGGAGGAAGAGCATGTAGCATGTCCTTTTAAGCCCAGAAATTCTTGCTCAAGTTATACTTACGGGAGCAGCAGCCACAGCAGAATCAGAAAACTAACCTGAGATGAAGTTACCATAGTGCTGCTACTCTCCAAAGACAGAACCAAAGCTAAGCTAAAAGTCTTTGCCCAGGTTTGATGAACATCTGGGAGGGTGCGGGTGGGGTTAGGGGTGTGGTTAGGGGAAGGGGAAGGCAATATTGGTAGGACAGAGAACTTTGTTACAGGGACCTTAAACTGCAAGGCTCAAAGCTGAGGTGTGTGTGAATATATTTTGGAAGCTGTCCTGAGTGAATTCTGCTATCAAACCTGGATTAATGTTTTAACTTTCCCAATATGGTCTGTGTGGTCTGTGAGCTATTGAATCAGATTCTAGACCCAGTAAAGTAGTAAAACTGGTGTTGAGATGAGAAGAAGAGGAATTGGAGCATGGAGGACATGAATGACCTCACGGGAATTGGTTTTGTGTTTCTGATGCTATTGACAGAGACCATTCTCCTTTGTTGAAGTGCTAAAGGTCAGATATGGCTATCTCCATATGGACTTTGCTCTTTTTTTTGTTTTTTAATTTTTTATTGTGACTTTAAAGAAAGTTTACAGAAAAGTTGGATTTTTCATTCATTCACTGTTGCACATTTTCCTCACTCCTTTCTTCCCTCCCCACCCTTGCTCTTTTTATATTAGGTAATTTATCAATTTAGTGTTGTTACAAGAAGGTTCTCAAAATTTATCTGTAAATGAGATAATGGTCTCCCCAATTACCTGGTTTTGTGACAGCGGAGGATCATGGTTAAATGTTAATCCTGCTTTAATAAGTGAAGTCAAAGCTTCTGCTCCCCATTCTCTCATTCGAGAGTTTGGATGCTGGCAGACCTGAAGGAACATACATAAAAAATTTAACTTTTATATTAAAATACAAATCATAGATCAATTGGAGAAAGTAAGAATCTAAATGTTATATATTTTTTACATTTTTTAAATTATACCAAACATAAATTTCTAAGAGTTTAAAGAAATATTGCATCCAAAATATAAGTAAGCTTACCTTCTGAATAAGGATCAAGAGTAGGCAATAGAGAGAAGAAATATAGATGAAATACAAACATGTCATAAAAAAAATTAACAAGGATAAATGCTATGTCATCAGAATAAACAAAGTAAATTGATACTAAGGTTCCAAGTTTAGGCAATCTTAATACTCAAATACTATGTAAACAATGAAAAACAAACAAAAACCCCCCCAAAACCCCCAAAACAACAAAACCTAAACAAAAACAAACCCCCCAAAAACCCCAAAACATCAACTTGAATTTTTTACATTGAATAAGAAATACAAGAATTAAGAAATCTGTCTATATTTCTTAATGTTTTATGAATGCAATCTCAGCAAATCAAAAAACAAAACAAAAATTCTCTTGAGTCACTGCTTTTCTTACTGAGAATAATATCACATTTCTGAAGATCTAAAATAACAAAATTATTAGCTATTAAAAAAAAGTCTAATCTTTTGCCATTGAGTTGGTTGATTCTAACCCACAGCAACCCTACAGAATTGCCCACAGGCTTCCCAAGACTAAAACTTTACAAAAAGCAAACTGCATGACTTTTCCCTGTGGATTCAAATCACCATTTCACTGATTAGTAATATAATGCTTTAACCACTGTGCTTCCAGGGCTCTTTAGATAGTTAAGTTTTTTATTGCCTTTGAGTTGAGCACGATTCATAGTGACCCTATAAACAAAAGGCCTGAAACCCCTCTTACCACTATCGACATTTATCAAAGTTCACAGTTTCCGGAGGCATGTTGTTTAGGAAGGGGAGGGGAATTGTATAACAATAAAAGAATTTTTTTCTTTCAAAGAGAAAAATGAACTGGGGGGAGGGGTGGGCAGGGAAGAAAATATGCAACAATGAATGAATAGGAAAAATTAAATGGAAAGAATATGCTGTGGAAACTATATATATTGTATTAAAATCATTAATAAAAAGAAAAAAAAGGAAGTGGATGACACTCCTGCTTCCAAACCTGTCTGCGATGTATAGCCACCCTATGTACAGCAGTTCTGAAGCCTTCCCTGTCCTAAGTCAGTCTCACCAACTCTGACACACCAACCCCCATTGCCCCAGTTACTGTATCATCTCATCCAGGATCTCCCTCTCCTGCTCTATCAGTCTACCCTTCCAAACATGATGTCCTTCCCAAAGACCAATCTCTCCTGGCCACATGCCCAAAGTAAGTGAGGTAGAGCTTCAAAATCCTCGCCTCCAATGAGAGACTTGGTTTCACCTCTCCAAGACAGACCTGCTTGCTTTCTTGGCAGTCCATGGTATGTCCAAGACTCTTCTCTGGCACCACAATTCAAAGATATCTATTCTTCTGTCATCCTTAGTCATTGTCCAGCTCTCTGAAGCATAACAAGTAATTGGGAAGACCATGGCCTCGATTAGCAGCATCTTTGTATCTAGACTGACATTGTTGCTCTTCAGCACTCTGGAGGAGTCCATGACAGCAGATTTTCCCAATGCAATTCGTCTTTTGATTTCCTGACTGCTGTTGTTAAGAGTGTTGACAGTGGATCCCAGCAAGGTGTATTAACAACCTCAATCTCTTTTCCATCTATTATGGTGCTGCCAATTGGCCCAGTAGTGAGAATCTTTGTCTTCTTGATGTTCAGCTTCAAACCATATTGAAGACTACAGTTCTTGATATTTTGCAACAAGTGCTTCAGGTCGTCTTCAGTTTCAGCAAGCAAGGTTGTATCATCTGTATATTGTAGGTTTTTAATGACTCTTCCTCCAATCTTGATGCCACACTCCTCCTCATAAAGCCCTGCTTCCTGAATGATCTGTTCTGCATACAGATTGAAAAGGTACAGGGAGAAGATACACCCCTGACACACTCTTTTCCTGATTTTGAACCATGCAGGGTATCCTTGCTCTGTTCTTAGGACTGCTTCTTGGTTAAGTTGTTAGTGATTATAAAATACCCGAATATAACCACAAGAAAATAAATATTCCCTGAGGGAGCTCTGGTGGCCTAGTGGAAAGAAGCTGCACTGCGATCCCAGAGGTTTGCAGTTCAAATCTACCAGGTGCTCTGCTGGAGAAGGATGGGCAATCTCCTCCGGTACCAGTCAGACCTGATTTGATGGTATAAAAACACTCCACCCCTCCCCCTAAAAAAAGAAAATAAATATTCCCAGATAAAATTCTCTTGTACTACGGAGCTCTGGTGGTGTACTGTGTTGCGCTGCTAACCGAAAGGTCAGCTGTTCGAATTCACCAGCTGCTCCCTGGGAGAAGAATGGGCAATCTCCCTTCTTGTGATTTATTGCCTCTGAAAACCCACTGGAAGGTCAGCTTCATAGCAACTCATGTTGGTTCCGACCTGACAGTACACAACAATAACAACAACAAAAGGGAGCAACAAAATGATAAAAGAATCGGAAATATTTTAAGAATTACTAAAATGTGACACAGTGATACAAGTAAGGACATGCTATTGGAAAAAGGATGCTGATAAACTTGCTGAACTCAGTAATGCCACAAACCTTCAATTTGTAAAACAAAACAGAAAAACAACTCCAAAAACCAAACCAAACCAAGAAAAGCCAAACATCCACAATATCTGCTAAGCACAATAAAGTGAAGCATAAGAAAAGTATTCCTGTATAATAAAATAATGGAGCCCCAAGAGAAAGTTCAGAGATATCATTGTTAAGTCGCACTTTAAAATTTCACTTACATCAATGAAAGAAAAGTGTTCATTCATTAAACCAATTATTGTAAAACTTTAGTCCTTCATAAAACACACTGTCACTATGAATCATAGTAAAAACTTGATGCCACATTAACAAGAATATTAGGAAAGAAAAAAGGGCTAGTGTTGATTTTTAAAATGGTATGTAGAATCATTAGTTCAATGTGTATATTTTTAGTGATTTTAACATACAATGCACAAAGGAAAAAACATTCTAAAGTCTTAACATAAACATAAATATAATGTCTAAGAAAAAGAGGTTACCTCAAGCAGATGGCCGGTGAGAGGTCTCCACAAAATTTCTATTCGGTGCATGTTGACAAGACCAGTTTCTAACAATTTGGCAACAGCAAAAAGAGATGGTTCCTAGGAAGAAAACACACTGCATCATGTTATTTACTTTATTGTATACTTCTGCCAACCTGTATACTCTGTTAACATTGTCTGGACTGAAGGTCTATATGATTATTGACTAGATAGCATTGCTTGCTGCTATTCTGAATTATAGTCTGAAGTATAGTTCCCTAATAAACTCCACAATCAAATCCTACAGTTTGGGTATGATTCTGTGGAGTATGTGTGCTCACTGCAACAAATTTTAGATACAGTTACTAGCAAGACTGGTGTTAGAACTGGTGAAAGTGGATGCAGGAGCACGGAGACCAAGTCTGGCCTTGTGGTATTAGTGCAGTACTATGGATGCTGTTGCTCATAGAGCGGGCAGAGATCAAATTCAGTTATCTCCACACTGTCTATGTTCCAGTAACAGGAACCATCTCATGTTTAGAAGTATTTGGTACACAATGTCCCATAAATGTCAGCTATTACTGCTTTGTTGTTATTTTAATTTTAAGCAGTATGCACAATAATCATTAAAACAAGGAACAAACCTTAATTCAGGACGCCTAGACTACGGATCTCGCATTTGTGTTTTTTAAAATTCCATAGGTGACTTTGATGCATACCAAAAGTGAGTGCCACTATCAAAGAGGTTAAGAATGATGTTTTCGAATAAGAAACTAAGTGGAGGTTCAAATTGAAGCCCTACAAATTACTAAGTAGGTGAACACAGGTAGTTACGGTCACCATTGTCATATCTTCATCTGTAAAAGTCAGGAGGTGGATTTTAATCACTGACCTTCACAGAGTTGTTTTCAAAATTAAATAAAAGAATGTAAGTTGGTGTCTGACATAAACATTCAATGAACAAATGGTTTCCTTTTGTAACAGTACTGAGCTGGTATTCTGTCTGCACAAGGATCATTAGCATTCCTCTAAGAAAAAATTTGCAAGCTTCATCATAAACTATTTTCCAAACACAATGGCACACATTCCAGAAATGAGGATCAAAATTCAACTTGGTCACTTTCATATCATACATGAAGACATTTAATCCCTGAAACACTTAACCCAATAACAGCTGACACTGATAAACTTTCCACTTTATTTTTATGATGTAGAAAAATACTTACAAAAGTATCTTATTTTAACATTTACATATTTATAATGATTTATATTATTAATTTTAATGAACATTTACAGAGATTTTGGGTTTCCATTCATTCATTGTTACACTTTTCTCCCTGCCTAGCCCCCTCTTAATGATTTCTATAGAAAGCATATCTGAATAATAACAATTAATAGCCATCATCTAAATATTTTATAAAGCTTATAATTGAACCCTTTTATAAAGTTTATAGTTGAATACTTTGTAAAAGTCTTTATACTTTATTAAGCTCTTATTACCATTTCCAGTTTATAAATCTTAAAATGGACAGATGTGAATCTATTCTTGAGAATATTATCTCCATTCTACTCAGTGTTCCATTAGTCTTAGTACATGTTCCCCCTAAGTTTGTTAAATAAAGTATCTTACAAATCACACTATCTTGAAATCATACTTTCTAAAGGTAAAAAATTATTATCAAATCTTGTACTTTGTTGTTAAATCATTGTTTTTATTACACATCATCATTTTTTTTCTCTCTCTCAGAAGTTAAGTCCCTAGCTGCTAACTCAAATGTCACCATTTCAGATTTCCCTGATGCTCCATAAGAAGACAGACCTCATGATCTGCTCCCACACAGACTCCACTTCGGGATAAGCTATGGAGGTAGTTCTACTTTGTTAAATAGGATCGCTATGCGTTGAAACGACTGGAGGGAACACAGCAATGGATTGATCTTAAATTCTATTTTTTTTTTTTTTAAGTTTTGTGTGTGTACTGTCAAATCAGATCTGACTGGTATAGGAGGAGACTGCCCCTCCTTCTCCAGCAGAGTATCTGGTGGATTCGAACGCATACCTCTGGGATTGGAGTGCAGCTTCTTGCCACTGGCCACCAGAGCTCCCTCTGATCTTAAATTCCTATAAAAGATTCCTTTTGATTTCTATGGAACTTGCTCCTTTGCTAAACATGTAAATCCTGACCTTCATTCAACAATCAGCCACAATCATACTAGATCATCTTGATTAATAATTGTGATATACATACGTACTAAAAACTTCTTTTGCAACAAGACATAAAGGAGTCAAAGAAATACCACATCATATAACACATATACTTATTTATATTTTTAAGGCAGCTATGGTGGTCTAGGGTTAAGAAACTATGGTGTCAACCCAAAGGTGCATGGTTCAAATCTTCATGTGTTCCACAGGGGAAAGACAGGCAATCTTCTCCTGTTCAGTTTACAGTCTTTAAAAATCCACCTGATGGTCAGCTGTGAGTCAGTTCTGACTCTACGGCCTATAATAATAAGAATATAATTGCCACTGAACCAGAAGCCATGTACAGCTGACCCTTGAACAATATAGTTTTGAAAGGTGCTGGTCCACTGTTAACACGTTGCCACACACTTTTAAATTGATGACCGAGTTTAGAACACATTTTGCCGTCATTTGTGGCAATGTGTTAATTTAAGATTTTCCTGTTGTTATTCCACTGAGATCAAGTGTTGCTTATCAACTACACATAGAATGAGGTACTGTTCACATGGAGATGATTTTCTTACACAGCATAGTGACTACCTGCAACACTTAAGCCAGCTGCAATTCCAACAGGGGGGAAAAAATGCAAGTTTATGCTCAGTTTAAATTTATGCTGGTTCATGGTTCAGCCCACATAGTTCAAATTTGTTCTTCAAGATCCAAGGGTAGTTTAAATACTCTTTGAAAACAGAAATCTCCTATTTCCTTCATAGCTCCTGGCAAACAAAGTAAGCATATTGTACTTATTGAGTAAATACATGAATTCTCAAGACACTAGAGGGACCCTCTATGAGATGGATTGATTCAGTGACTGGGGTAATTGGGATGGGTGTGTCAGAGGCAATGCGATTGGCACAGGATAGAGCAGGGTTTAGGGCTGTTGTACATAGGGTCGCTATGAGTTGCAAGTGACTCGACGGCACGTAACAACAATAACATTATATAAACAAGCTCAGGCTGTGTTAAGATAGCCTATTAAAAAGAGTATATTTTTGTAATAAGAATCTTAAAGATGTAGGGTTATTCAAGATACCAGGAAATTGATAACTTTACTATATATTATTCTTGTCCTGATCCTTGCCCAAATCTCGGGGGAGGGAAACAGTAGAGTGAGGGGAGGATGGAAGGAGATAAAGTGATTACAACAATGAGATTTTGGAGATGGAATAAAACTTTACAGAGTTTTGTTCTGTTGTTTAGAGTTGCTATGGATTGGAGCCCACTCAATATCACCAATAACATCAAAACCTTCTTTCCTTCATGGACATTTATATTTGTATAATTTTCTAGTTATGTGTCATAATATATAAAATTTAGACCCAGTAAGCCTGTTTCAATCTTTAAATCAGTCACTTGCGTCACTATGACCAATCATAACAGAGAATTACAATTTAGAGTCAACATAAAGTGAAGAGGACCTAAAGCACTTAACGAAGATGATAAAATCCTTCAGTATGGATTATACTTCAACATACATAAAATTCCTCACAATTGAATCAAAAAGCAGTAATTGATAAGTGGAGAGAAGACTGACATTCATGGACTTCATTTTACTTGGACCTGAAACCAATACTCATGGTAGGAATAGTGAAGAAATCAAACACTGTATTATTGCTTCGGGAAATAAGCTGAAACTGCTAAGGAGCAAAGAAGTCACTCTTAAGACTGAGGTGTGCATGACTCCTCACATACATGTGAGAGTTGGACACTGAATAAGGAAGAATGAGAACTGACGCCTCTGAATCATAGTGTCGGCAAAGAGTATTACGTATACTACGGCTGCCAAAAGAACAAATCAGTCTTAGAAGTCTAAACAGAATGCTCCATAAAAGAAGGAGGGAAACAATCATTGCATCTACTTTGGGCATGTTATCAAGAGCAGCCAGACCTTGGAGAAAGAGATCATGCTTGCTAGAGAATCAGAGAAAAAAAGAGACAGCTCTTCAGTGGACTGACACAGTGACTGCACAATGGACCCTAGCACAGCAGAGACTGTGAAGATGGTACAGGGCTGGGCAGGCTTTCAATCTGATGTACACAGGGCTGCTGTGAGTCAGAAACAACTTGTTGGCGCATATCAGAGAAAGAGAGGAAGACCCTCAACAAGATGAACTGAGAGTAAATGTCACAATGGGCTTGAGCATATATCAGAGATTATGAGGATAGCACCAGATAGGGCAAGGTTCAGATCTATTGTTCACAGAGTTACTAAGAGTTGCAGTTGACTCAATGGTACCTGACAACAATCACCACTACCTCATTTTAGCTTCTATTGTTAGATGTTAAATAAATTATAAGGTGGCATTCTTAGCTCTCCATTATTTTCAAGTCATTGCTTTTTATAAGTGTTCAAAGCAAACCACATTATTAATTTTACAATACTGACGGCACTTAATTTTAAGTATTTCTAAGACAGAAGTAAATCTAAAATTTTCTATGTGAAAACAAGGTCAAACAGCAAATGGAACTACAGAACAGAAATGCTCTCAAATGTTAAAGTTCACAAGTACTATTAACTGAGTCAACAAAAAAAGCAAATGCTAAATTTTCAAAGGACATTTTCAAGGAGAGTAACATTAAAGGAGAATCATTACTTTCAGGGGGAAAATATCAGTCCCTATTCCAACCTGTCAAGATAAGGGAACTGAGACACTGTCATATATTCCTTGATTTAAATGACAAATGATTCCAATCATAAACTTACAAAAAAATAACTGTGACATTTTGTAAACTTCATGATATAGTCCTGAAATAGTCTCAATAAAAACACTCAATACACAAAAGAAATAGTCATTATTTAAAATAACAATAATAAATTCCATTGGCATGTGCTCTTTAACACCACCAACCACAAGTAGTAAAAACTCTAAAGCATGGTTAGTCTACAGAATGACTATGTTAGAGAGTAATTTATTAAACAATGTACTATATTTAAAACAGGTAGAATATCACACCTTATTATTTCCATAGGCCATATCCATTGCTTCTAGGGATAAGGAGCAAAGTGCATTTATTAAATGATGCAATGATACATCATCAAGATACCTAAAATGAAAATGAAGTAATAAGACATTCTGATCTGAAATATAGAGATAATAACAATGTTTCTATCCATTTTTAAAAAACTGACTCTTACTGTGAGCTTTCAAATAATCTTGACAGTATATTGGAAATCACTGGTAAATCTGTCATCACAGCAGTTGTTAGAACCTAAGAGAGGAATAAAATCAACTGTAACATAGGAACAGTCAGGGAAGCACTAATTGGGAAAGAATGACTAGAGCTTACAGTACTGGGTCCTTCGACAGCTCTCCCAGGTTTTAAGGCACCACCACTGCTAGGCTTTAATCCTAGAATCCATACAAGATGCTGCAAAAATAAACAGAAAAATAAACACACTTATGAAATTAAAGGAATTCTAACAACCTAAATAAAAATCAGAACTAACTTCTAATGTGTAGAACTCTCATGTCACAATGGTGAGGCATTGGACTGTTATCAAAAGATGAGGAACAGCTTCATGGCAGCAAACACCTGGCAATCCGCTGCTGTAAGGGTTTCAACCTAGGAAACCCTATGCGGCACTTTCATGTCCTAAAGCACTGCAATTAGTTTGAATCAAAACAACAACACACGATAAGAAATCACTTCTAATAATTCAAATCAGCAGTAAGTTTCTACTATTTCAAATTAACTCTGTAGTAAAAATTCTTACAAAAGATTTATTATGCCAAGGATTGCTGTTGTTGACAAGTGTCGAGTCGTAGGCGACTCATAGCGACTCTATGAAAGAAAGTCCTCGACAGTTGCGTGATTTTCATCCTTTCTCGATGCCAAGAATAGGCAGTGGAATTCAAGTATATTAAAAAATACTCCATCACTTCCTATGAGTCATGTCTTCTTCCCTTTGCAACTTCTTTTTGTCATACTTACAGCCTATTTCTGAGGCCTGCCCAAAGCACTAGCAGGCACTGCTTAGTGTAACTAACATAAAAGCATTAGTTTCTAACTTGAGGCTACAACATACCTGTAGTGTTGCCAAAACAAGTTGCCATGATGTTCCCAAAACGGCTCCATGACAGTGTGCCAAATTAAGTAAAGTCCTCATACACTGGATATTTTTGGAAGTTAGCTATACAGTTTAAAAAAAAATATATTTGAAGATATTCTTGAAAAAGAAAAAAATTTTAGTATCCTATTAAATGCTCTATAATGTTTTATTATATTAACTGTTTAGCATATATATTAATAAGTACGCATGACATCTATCATCAATAATTTTGTACAAACCAAATTCATTGGACTGGATTAAAAGTCATTATAATAATTGGTTAGGAGAAACGTCAACTCCATTGTATTAATCATTTTTTTCTATAGACATCATTCTGGTAAAAGAAAATAAGTAAGAGTTCAGTGATAAAGTTTGACAAATACCAAGAAAGGACACAACAGGTTTCCTTGTTAGTTAATCATTAATAACAACAAAAATCATGAGCAAGTTTACCATTACTGTCCCTTGGGGCTGGACTGCTAGAGGCTGCCCAACTGCGACAACTTGCTGGTGAGATTCACTTGATGGACTTATCATCATAACACTTTGGCCCTGAATAGAATATGCTAGAACATAAAGGAAAGCCTAAATAATTAAAAGGCATTTACATGCTGGACTCAAATGTAATATTTTAAAAATATTAATTTGGCTGAGCTAAGTTAAACAGTGACCTATAAAAACTAACATTTTTATAAAACACTTTAATACAAACATTTTAAAAACTCATACAGTGCAGAAACCAGGACACATTGAGCAAAAAAATTAAGCAAAGGATCAGCTTATAGTGTAACATTTTATATAATATAAACTTGCAAAACTTTGGTACATTTCTTCATAAGCAAAATATAATCCTGACACAGTAAGGATTTTACACATCTTCAGTATACTTTCCCAGTTAAAATTAGAAAGCAAAATTTACATTTCAGTCTGAAAATGGAGTATTATATTAAAATCTAATAACATTAACCACCCTCCAAATAACCCATGACTGTTGAGTCAGATATGACTCAGGGTGATCATCTACCACATTTTCAAGGCTATAAATCTTTATAGAAGAATGGCCATCTTTCTCTTTCAGAGCTAAAAAACTCAAGCTGCTACTGAGTTGGAACTGACTCACAGTCCTAACCCTCCAGAAGGATTTACGAAGTTAAAAATTGCACAGGAGGAGACTGCTCATCTTTCCCCATAGAGACGCTGGTGGAAATGAAACGCCAAAGAGGTGCTGCCTGTGGGTTAGCAGCACAGGTCCCTATGGACCACACCGACCAAGCTCATTATTCCCTCAGAGCAGCCAGTTGGATTTGAACTGTCCATCATTAGTAGCCCAACATGTTA
Source organism: Elephantulus edwardii (assembly GCF_000299155.1). Lineage (NCBI taxonomy): Eukaryota > Metazoa > Chordata > Mammalia > Macroscelidea > Macroscelididae > Elephantulus > Elephantulus edwardii. The sequence continues at coordinate 5,910,340 of NW_006399797.1, read as the reverse complement.
CACTGCTAAAAGTTGTGGTTAAGTTCAGTCAACTGAGATAGAATTGACTCACAGCTGACTCTCTAGCATGTTTTCAGAGGCAGTAAAACACACTGGAAGAGTTTGTTCATCTTTCTCCTGCAGTGGAGCAGCTGGTGGATCTGAACCATGCATGTGTCTTTGGGTTGCCAGTGCAACTCCTAACCACTAAGTCAACAAAATTATACGTCAGCCGGGCTCCTTACATTTAAATTCTATGTAGCAAAGTATTAAAGAGAAAGCTGTTTGATATTAGCCTGATCTAAGCTTTGGGCTTAGTATTTTTGGGGATTTTTTTTGCTATGGAGTAGGAACTGATTTACAGTCAACCCTTTGGTGAGTTTTCAGAGGTTGTAAATCCCATTGAAAGAAGCTGCCCATCCTCCTGCAGAATGGCTGGTAAATTTGAACTTCCAGGGAGGTGTGGACTTTTAGCTCCAGCACAGACCACGAAGGACTATACCATCAGAACTCCCTTAACCTAATTGTAAGCACTACTGTTGTATAAATTTCATTTAAAAGACACCTTTTTGTTTTGAGAGACAGAAGACATTCAAGCTTGGGACTATTATCTCCCCCAAGATCACACAGGCATGGAGAAGAACAGCCAATGCTTAACCTAATGATATCTATATTCTTTCCCCTATACGTGTTACTACATTAGACAGGATTTAAGTCTTACATTTATTAGAAAGTGTAGCTGCAGTGGTGGCATTCAAAACAGTAAGAGCATAATGAGGCGGCAGGGAACCTTTGCATATTGCAGTTATAAAGGCATCTCTTGATGTTACAAGGCCCAGCCTTCCACAAAGAGCAGCCATAGTCAATTCTGCTTTTAAAATATTCTCAGTGGCAGCTTCATCTGTGCTGAAAATATAAGATATTCTATTTAATAAAATTAATTTGTTCTTGATTATGCTTAAACATAATCTCAAATTATATATTAGATGAATTTTAAAGAAAATCTACAAACTTTCTTACTTATATTAATTTTAAACAGTCTTTTCACATAAAGACTGCTAAAATTATATAATTAAGAAGTAATTTTAAATAATTAACATAAGAAAATATGAATTGGGTAAAAGCAACACATAGGTAGTTATTAAAATACAAAGTTTCTGAGCTTGTAAAGTAAATGCAGTTCATTGTATGAACTGCATTTACTTTAAATGATTTATGTACTTTTCGTGCCTGTATTAAAATATACCTTATTAATTTACATAATTAAGATTGTATTTATAAAGACACTGATAATTAAAAGGAATAATAATGAAAACATCAACAAAAAACACCCAGTCCACAAAACAAACAATCCATGAGATAGTTTATGTCAGAATCAACTTATAATGTCATCACTGGAACAGAATTTCATCATAAATCAGCAACTACCTATACTTTTTATCTAAAATGTTAAGCATTTAAAAATCAATAAAATTTTTAACTTTGAATAAACGTATTAAAAAACTAAAAAAAAACCACATTAAATAACCTTTTATATATGTCCTATGAAAGACATTATTTTTTAAAAGAAGTCAAATTTAAAGTAAAAATGTTTTAGCTGTGACATGGTGCATAAAACTGATGAAGATTTAATTGAATACCTGGCATCAAGGAGAAGCGAGAGTGCAGCAAGAAGACCACACCAGCATGCATTCACCATTTCTTCCCAAACAGCTCTGCTAACTTAAAGAAATACAATATGTGGGAATCAGAGACATCATATCTGACAAAATGTCAAAATCTAAAATCTACCTGGTCATTACACAAGATGTCAATTATTTTTATTTCATCACCTTAATTACCAAATACTAAACTTCTAATATTTAAAATATATCTGAATTACCACACTTGAAAATCACAGTATAGTTTCAGACTTGGAAAATTTTTAAACATTTATAGTAAAATCGCTTCATAAACAAGCTAAAACTTTTATATGCAAGATAAAATGTAAAACACATAAAATTAATAAATTATTTTATGCCAAGAAATCTGGAGAACAACCACTTGGCCAACTGACTGGAAGAGATCTATATTTGTTCCCATTCCAAAGAAAGGTGACCCAACTGAGTGTGGAAACTACAGAACAGTGTCATTGATTTCACATGCAAGCAAGATTCTACTGAAGATCATCCAAAAACGATTAGAACAGCACATCAGCAGAGAACTGCCGGAAGTCCAGGCTGGGTTTAGAAGGGGTCGTGGTACTAGGGATATCGTTGCTGATGTTAGATGGATCTTGGCTGAAAGCAGAGAATACCAGAAGAATGTCTATCTGTGTTTCATTGATTATGCAAAGGCATTTGACTGTGTGGATCATAACAAACTGTGGCTGACTCTGAGAAGAATGGGAATCCCAGAACATTTAATTGTGCTAATGCGAAACCTATACTTGGACCAAGAGGCAGTAGTCAGAACAGAGCAGGGCAACACTGCATGGTTCAAAATTGGGAAGGGTGTACGCCAGGGATGCATCCTGTCTCCATACCTTTTCAACATGTATGCAGAGCAGATTATCCGAGAGGCTGGGCTCTATGAGGAGAATTGTGGCATCAGGATTGGTGGAAGAATCATCAACAACCTGCATTATACAGGTTATGCAGATGACACAACCCTGCTTGCTGAAACTGAGGAGGACCTCATGCACTTGCTGCGAAGGGTCAAGGACTGCAGCCTTCAGTATGGACTGAGGCTCAATGTCAAGAAGACAAAGATTCTCGCCACTGGACCAATTGGCAGCGTCAGGATGGATGGCGAAGAGATTGAGATTGTTCACAGCTTCAGTTTGCTCGGCTCCACAGTCAACACTCTTGGCACCAGCAGTCAGGAAATCAAAAAGCGTATCGCAATGGGAAAGTCTGCTGTTAGGGACCTCTGAAAGGTACTCAGGAGCAACAGTGTCTTTCTGGAGACTAAGGTGCGCCTGATATAGGCCATGGTATTTGCAATCGCTTGTTATGCATCAGAGAGTTGGACAATGACTAGGGAGGACAGAAGGAGAGTGGGTGCTTTTGAGCTGTGATGCTGGAGAAGGGTACTGAATGTACCATGGACTGCCCGGAAAACAAACAGATTCACCTTGGAGAGGATTAAACCAAGCTACTCCTTGGAGGCAAGGATTCTGGAGCTTCGTCTGACATACTTTGGACATGTTGCCAGGAGGGACGGGTCCTTGGAGAGGGACATCATGCTTGGGAGGATGGAGGGACAGCGCAGGAGGGGAAGACCCTCTATGAGATGGATTGATTCGGTGACTGGGGTAATCGGGATGGGTGTGTCAGAGGCGGTGCGGTTGGCGCAGGATAGAGCAGGGTTTAGGGCTGTTGTGCATGGGTTGCTATGAGTCGGAAACGACTCGACGGCACATAACAGCAACAACATGTTACAGATACGTATGTTCAACTATGCAATTATGAATAAAAACATCAAAGAAATTAAATAATATAATTTACCATCATCATATAAGTCACAAAATTAAAAAAGCATGTATGTAAGTATCAGTTCTTAATTCTTTCCTTTCCCCTTTCTATCCAGCTAAACATTTGGTGGGCCTGACCACCTGGGAGTAAGTGAGGGTGGGTACAAAGAAAGAAGCTGTTTCAGCCAGGGGACAGGTAATACACACTGCAAACTGAGAAAACTAATAAATACATTTAGTAAAATGGGACCCAAGCTTTTCTTTCTTGAGGAAGGAAATTATATATATGGAAAGTTAATATGGTACCATGTGGTAGTGAAATAGAATTGGAAAAACTGATATGATCGGTGTGTGTGTGTGTGTGTATAGAGTTGATATATATATATATATATATATATATATAGAGAGAGAGAGAGAGAGAGAGAGAGAGAGTTGAGATATATATATAGTTGGTGGTGGTGGTGTACTGTTGAATCAGATGCAACTAGCACAGGAAGAGAATGCCCCTTCTTCTCCAGTGGAGCATCTAGCAGATTTGAACTGCATGCCTTTGGGATTGTAATGTACCTTCTTGCCACTAGGCCATCAGAGCTCCCTTTGATCTTATGGATGATATTTAACACAAATATTGTTAGATGTCTTCAAGTCAACTATGACTTATAGCTTCTCCATGAACAACACATCTGAACCCTGCCCTCTCCTACACCATCCTCATTATCTCTAACATTGTTGAGCCCATTGCTACAGTAACTATGTCAATATATCACACTGAGGGTCATCCTTTCTTTTGCTGATGCTCTCATTTGCCCAGTATGATGTTTTTTTCCAAGGACTGGCCCTTCCTGATTACATCATGCCCACTAAAGGATGTGAGATGAAGTTTTATCAAATGTGCCTCTAAAGAGCACTCCAAGACTTTTCCAGGACTGATTTGTTTGGAAGTCCATGGGATATTCAGTACTCTTTTCCAGCACCACAATTTAAAAGGATAAATTTTTTTCTGTCATCTTTATTCACTGTTGAACTACCAGATGCATAGGAAATCACTGACAAGATTACAACTTGGATCAGATACAATTTGGGCTTTAAGCTGATACTATTGCTCTTTAAAACTTTGGAGAGATGCTTAATAGCACACTTTCTTAATGCAACATGTGTTTTGATTTCTTCACTACAATTACCTAGGGTGTTGACTGTGGATCCAAATAGAATGAAGTCACTGAAAAAAAATCAATCTTTTTTCTACCTCTATCATAACATTGACTATTGGTCTTGTGGTGAAAATTTCTGTTTTCTTGATGTTGAAATACAACCCATTTTAAAGGCTGTAGTCTTTTATCAGTAAGTGCTTTAGTAAACAGATACTTCAGAATAAACAGACACTTTAAAAAGGTGGTTGTTGTTGTGTACCATTGAGATGGAAACAACTCAAAACTTACCCTCCCACGGGTTTTCAGAGACCATTAATCCCATATGAGGACACCACACATGCTCCCACAGAGCAGCTGGTATAAGCATTTGTGTGCACTTGTTTTCTACTCTAGTAGCAAGAAGTAAACCTATAGCCCATATATTTATTTCTAAATAACCAAAACCCAAATCTTATTCTGCTTAAGGTGCCCTGGTTGCCATCAAGCTGACTTCAATTCCGTGTTCCCCATGTGTTAGAGTAGACTGCTCCATAAGATCTTCTGGGATGTAATCTTTAAGAGAAGATCATCAGGTCTTTCTTACACAGAACTGCTGGATGGGCTTGAGCTGCCAATCTTTAGGGAAGCTGAGTACAAAACATCTGTGCCACCTACAGCTCTCATAGAACAGTATGTTGCACTGCTAATCAAATGCTCAATGGTGGCGGCCGTGCGTGAGCCCTGCGATCCGGTCACGTCCCCGCCGCCGCGTCGTGTGGAGCTAGGGCCGCGTCCAGGGGGCCGGACAGCGCGGAGCCGACGCCGCCTGAGGTGGTGGCCAGATGTACAGCCTCTCGACGGAGCAGCCCACGGTGGCCAACCCTTCAACTCTGATGAGCAGTGTCCCCACAGCAATAGTAGAGACACCCTGACCCTGGAGCCCGTCACCGACCTGGAGCTGAACAGCAGAGACATCTCAATTCTGGAGGCTCCAATGCACGTAAGTGGACAGTGGACAGCCTCCCACCACTGATCAGACCACACAGCAGAGGCACCCAGACCCTGGAAACCCCATCACTGACCTGGAGCCAAACGGCAGACACCTCAACTCCAGGGGTCCCAGCACACCTAAGTGGCCTTCTGCCACTAACCAGACTACACAGCAGAAGCACCCCAACCCTGAAGGCCCAGCCGCTGACCTGGAGCCACACGGCAGAGACACACCGGCCCTAGAGCCCTGGTGCTAACATGGAGCTGAACAGCAGAGACCTCTCAACCCTGGAGGTCCCAGCACACCTAAGTGGATGGCAACCAGCCTCCCGCCACTGACTAGAGCCACACAACAGACACCCCGACCTGGAGGCTTTCCCACTGACCTGGAGCCCCACCGTCTCCCACTGCTGAGCCAGAGCTGCTCGGTTGGAGGGCAGCGGGCTGTGTCTGGGATGGCCATACCCGCTGGGGGCCCCTCACAGCACCAGAGGCTACAGTGTGGCGGCAGGCCTGTGCCCCCCAGCAGGTGCTGAGCACAGGGTGGCCACTCAGCATCGTGTCTCAGCACCAGCAGGCAGAGCGGCGTGAGGACAGGGCCCAGCTGAGCACGGTGGCCGGCCACCTCGGACCATGGGATGCCGGCAGAGATCCGAGGAGAAGGAGGCGGCACGGCGTTCCCCGTGCATCGATCGCCACCTATGCTCCGAGAGCCAGCGGCTCCTGGGCACCAGCAACTCTGACAAGAGCACGATCGTCAAGCAGATGAAGATCATCCACAGTGGGGGCTTCAACCTGGAGGCCTGCAGGGAGTACCGGCCCCTCATCATCTATAACGCCATCGACTCCCTCACCCGCATCACCCGTGCTCTGGCCACCCTGCGCATCGACTTCCACAACCCAGACCGCGCCTACGATGCTGTGCAGCTCTGCGCTCAGCGGAACAGCTGAGAGCAAAGGCAAGATCACACCCGAACTGCTGGGCGTCATGCGGCGGCTGTGGGCCGACCCCGGCGCACAGGCCTGCTTCGGCCGCTCCAGCGAGTACCACCTGGAGGACAATGCGGCCTACTACCCGAACGACCTGGAGCGCATCACCGCACCCGACTACATCCCCATGGTGGAGGACATCCTGTGCTCACGCGACATGACCACAGGCATTGTGGAGAACAAGTTCACCTTCAAGGAGCTGACCTTCAAGATGGTGGACGTGGGCGGCCAGCGCTCAGAGCGTAAGAAGTGGATCCACTGCTTCGAGGGCGTGACTGCCATCATCTTCTGCAAGGAGTTCAGTGGCTATGACCTGAAGCTCTACGAGGACAACCAGACGAGCCGGATGGCTGAGTCTGCGCCTCTTTGACTCCATCTGCAACAACTGGTTCATCAACACCTCACTCATCCTTTTCCTCAACAAGAAGGACCTGCTGGCTGAGAAGATCCTGCGCATCCCACTCACCGTCTGCTTCCCCGACTACCATGGCCAGAACACCTACGAGGAGGCGGCCGTGTACATCCAGCGGCAGTTCGAAGACCTGAACCGCAACAAAGAGACCAAGGAGATCTACTCCCACTTCACCTGTGCCACTGACACCAGCAACATCCAGTTCGTGTTCGACACGGTAACCGATGTCATCATCCAGAATAACCTCAAGTACATCGGCCTGTGCTGAGGCCCAGTCTGTGAGCCCCGGACGGTCATGGCCTCCTCGGCCCCACCTGCCACAGACCTGACTGCAGCCAGGACGCCGGGTAGGTGGACACACACGCACATGTACACGCGCACACACACTCGGAGGCGTTCTCAGCACTGCTGAAGACTTGGGAACCATCCACAAGCCCGCCTGTCCACTCACTCTGCCTTCCAAGCCGGCCCCCCAGCAGAGAGCCAGAGTCAGACCGCTGGGGTGAGTGTTCAGGAGGAGGCGTCTCCAGCCTACACGAGACTGGAGACCTTACAGCTGACCAGAGGGAGCCTGGAGCAGGGGCTGCAGCCATGCCTGCCGGCCATACATGTGCACCAGCTGCACCCACAGCCTCCGTGCCCAGGTGTGAGGCCAGCCACACCACACGTCCCTCCTGCAGCAGCTTCAAAATATGCAGCAAAACTAACTGAACCAAGAGGACCATTTCCTGCAGACAGGCTGCCAGGAGCAGTTGCTCCGAGTCTCATGTTTTATAACTGAAACCTGGGTTTTCTTCTCTGACATTCTCCTTTTTTGGCCAAATCTTGTGGTGTTTTGCAGAAAAATAACCAAACCAAACAACAACAAAAACCAGAAATTTCCAATGCAGTTGAGTATTCTTTTTTAAATGTAGATTTTACAAACATATTTTTTTTCAGGTGGTCCTTTTTGTGTCTGGCTTGCTGAGTGTAAAGTTGTTCTCTGGGCAGCACAGGCCCTCTGCCCCAAGGAGCCCTGGGCAGGCAGCCGTGCCACTGCAAGGGCAGGGATGAGCTGGACGTCTCTGAGCCCAGTCCCCATGTCACTGGTACAGTCTGCTTCGAGTTTATTTATATTTAACAAAATTTACGCGACATACTGAGAAAGTGTTCACAAGGACCAAAGGGCAGCATTTGAACATAGCAGGACTCCCCAGGTCACTTCCTGTGGCTTTGTCGTGTGGAAGATGCAGATGCTGCATCGAGTGTGGCCGCAGATGGCCGATTTTCCTGTGACAGCGCAGCCAGCGTTGTCGCCTGAGGGAGCTCTCCTGGCCGGGGCCAGATGCCAGTGAGGCCCTGCACCAAGGGCTGTGTAAATACCCCTGTGGGGGCCCAGAGCCCTTGCCAAAGCCCCTCTTCTCACCCCTTCACTTGGTGCCCATGTGCGCCAGATCACAGGCCAGGAGTCAGCACACACAGTGGGACAACAGCCAGTGACAACACGCGGGTCTCAGATTGTCCACTTTGAGAAAATAAAGCTCGTGAATGAAAAAAAAAAAAAAGCTCAATGGTTTGAATCCACCAGCTGCTCCATGCGAGAAAGATGTGTAATCTCTCTTTACGGCCTTGGAAACCTGGTGGAGGACTATCAAGAGTTGGAAGTGACTTAATGGCAATGAGTTTTCTGAGTTTAAAGATCCTTAGTCTCTAAATACTGTTTTCTATGTAAGGTGCCATTGTAGCATAGTGATTAAGTGTTTGGCTGCCAATGGGAGAATGATATCGTAGTTTGCTTCTGCAAAGACTGCAGCCTTGGAAACCTACTAGACAGTCCTGATCTGTCCTACAGGGTCTAAATCAGAACCAACTTGATGGTATCAGTGTTATATAGATGATTCCGAGAATGGACAAGAGAAATCCAAGATGAGCCTGGGACATTTTGATGGGTGAGACTGTGAGGAACTAATCATATCAGAAGTACAGAGGAGGACCTTAGCACGTGATAGCTATAAACTATAATTCTTAATAAAATAGCTATCCATGAATCAATAGAAATAGAAATAAAGTGAATGCAGAAAGGAAAATATGTTTCAGAGTAAAGCTCAAAGAATTTATCCACAGAAAGTTTCCTTTCAGTGAAAAAAAAAAACCAAAAACACAAACAACCAAAACCCAAAAAAACCAAACCTGGAAGACACCATATTAATGAAATGATTAAAATTGGCATCACTAATGAGGCAAACTGCTATTTCCTGGTACAGCCACAACGTGTCTACAGCAGCCCTGCCAAAAATGCACTACGTCAAATTTAGTTTGGAGGAAACATCAAACAAATCCCACTTGATGAGCCAGCACTTCAAGAAATACCAGTCATGTAAAACAATGAAAGACTGAGGAATGTTTACAGATTGGAAGAATACAGAGACATGGGGCAACAAAATTCAGTATGTGACTGAGTCACAAAGGCTTTCACTGGGACAAGTGGCAAGATTTGAATGGGATCTCAGATTGCTGTTGTTATGTGCCGTCGAGTTGTTTGCGACTCATAGTGACCCTATGTACAACAGCTCTAAACTCTGCTCTGTGCTGTGCCAATCACACCGTCTCCAATACACCCATCTTGATTATCCCAGTCACTGAATCAATACACCTCATAGAGGGCCTTCCTCTCCTGCACTGTCTCTCCACCCTCCCAAGCATGATGTCCCTCTCCAAGGACCGGTCCCTCCTTACAACATGTCCAAAGTATTTCAGATGAAAACTCAGAATCCTTGCCTACAAGGAGCAGCCCAGTTTAACCCTCTCCTGGATAAACATGTTTGTTTTCTTAGCAGTTTATGGTATATACAATACTCTTCTCCAGCACCACAGTTCAAAGGCATCAATTCTGCTTCTATCCTCCCTAGTCATTGTCCAACTCTCTGATGAATAGCAAATGATTGCAGAGACCATGGCCTGTATCAGACGAACCTTAGTCTCCAGAGTGACACCATTGCTCTTCAGTACTTTGGAGAGGTCCCTAACAGCAGACTTTCCCATGACAATACGTATTTTAATTTCCTGGCTGCTGTTGCCAAGAGTGTTGACTGTGGAGCCAAGCAAATAAAGCTGTAAACAATCTCAATCTCTTTACCATCCATCCTGATGCTGCCAGTTGGTCCAGTGATGAGAATCTTTGTCTTCTTGACATTGAGCCTCAATCCATTTTGAAGGCTGCAGTCCTTGACCCTCTGCAGCAAGCACTTCAGGTCCTCCTCAGTTTCAGCAAGCAGGGTTGTGTTATCTGCATAACACAGATTGTTGATAGATCTTCCACCAATCTTGACCCCACATTTCTCCTCATAGAGCCCAGCCTCCCAGATAATCTGTTCTGCACACAGGTTGAAAAGGTATGGGGATAGGACACATCCCTGGCGTATGCCCTTCCCAATTTTGAACCATGCAGTGTTTTCTTGCTCTGTCTGATGACTGCCTCCTGGTCCAAGTATAGGTTTTGCACTAGCATGATCGAGTGTTCTGGGGTTCCCATTCTTTTCAGAGTCAGCCACAGTTTGTTATGGTCCACACAGTCAAATGCCTTTGCATAGTCAATGAAACACAGACATTCTCCTGGTATTCCCTGCTTTCAGCCAAGATCCATCTAACATTAGCTACAATGTCCCTAGTACCATGCATGACCCCTTCTAAACCCAGCTTGGACTTCCGGAAGTTCTCTGCTGATGTGCTGTTCCAGTCATTTTTGGATGATCTTCAGTAGAATCTTGCTTGCATGTGAAATCAATGATTTTGTTCTACAGTTTCCACACTCTGTTGGATCTCAGATTAGATTATAATATTGGACTGACACTAAAATTGTGATGGTGAGTATATTGTGGTTACATAAGAAAATGCCCTTATTTGTTAAAAAAAATACATAATGTACTAAAGAGTAATAAAGTATCATGTCTAATCTAGTCTCACCATAGTTCAGAAAAATGCATGATTAGACAAATAAATTAAAGTTTCACAAATGGGAAATTGGAGTAAAAGCATTTAAAGGAAACATTATCATTTTAACCTCTTTATAAATTTCAAATTATTTTTAAAAGGTAAAAATACAGAACTGTACTATTATACCTATTTCTGTATCCATGTGGTCTGACGCCGACTGCAAATCTTGATGTTCTGATGACTGTGTTGGTGAAGATGCTGCTTCGGTGGAAGTCTGACATTCTGTTTCAGCCTCTCCTAATTCTTCTTCAATCATACTAGTTATGCCACGTACGAGGTCTAACAAACAATGGAATGCCACAGACATGGCATATCCTTCAGGTATAGTTGGGGGCTCCACTTTGTCCAACATCTCTAGGCTGAAATTATGAAAAATCAGATCATTACTGAGAAGTCACAAAGGCGAAACTATGTAAAATCATTTACCTGATTTATGGATGACAGAAATGAAGATAAATAGTGAAAGTAAATGGACATCTTCACTTAGTTTCAGAGATCTTAAAATTGAAATCTACCAAGATAATCCAATGGGGAAAGGATAACTCAATAGGAAAAGAATGGTGTTGGGTCACATGTAGGAGGGTGTTTCTGACTATAGCTATGACAGGAATGAGTGCAAGTTTCATGGATATACAGTGGTATGTTACTGTGATTTTTATTTGTATTTTCTTATATTATACCTTGCAATGAATGAATGAAAGGTACCAAATCCAATAAGGATGTTGCAATGTGACCATGTAAATTCATACATAGATATTTTCTTATTATTTATTATTTTGGAAGGGAATAATTATATTTTATACTGCCTTGAAAAAAAGAATCTATTTTTTTCTCTTTTGAGGTTTAATCTCAACCTTCTTTTAAAGATGCAAAAGTGAGATCAAGTACTGTAATCAAAATCATACTACTGAGCAAAACAATTTTAAGTAATTAATAAGATGTTTTCAGTCTTCCATGAATTTAAAAAAATGATAAAATTTGGTCAAATTATTTAATTAGTCTTTCTCCAATCCTGTTATCACTTTCTTCTTTGCAGAGTACAGAGTAAGTATAAATACGTGAAAGGCCAGAATCCTGACACACATATTTTTAAAATTTTAAACCACACAGGAGCACCCTGTTGTATCAGTTGACCCTTGGTCTAGTCATATATTCTATATGAACACAATGAAGTGTTTTTAAATCCCCATTCTTTGAAATGCTATCCATAATTTGTTATGATCTCACAGTCAAACATCTTTTCATAGTGAATAAAACACAAGTAAACATCTTTGGATTTTCTTCCATCCCAAATCTGTCTTCTAGCAACAATGTATACCCTTATTACACATCCTTTTCTCAATCTGCTTGAATTTATAGCAGTTTCCTATTGATACATTGCAACTTTCTTTGAATTATCTTCAACAAAATTCTACTTATGTGATATGAATTATATTATTTGATAATTTCTGCATTTCACTAGATGCCTTTTCTTTGGAAGTGCTCATCACTTTTCTAGCCAAGAAATCTGAAACACAGCTACCTAGCCAACCTACAGGAGGAGATTAATATACGTTATCATTCAAAGAAAGATAATTCAATAGGATGTCTTAGGAATACTAGATGTAAAATTAAAAATATAGAAAGAATAATTTTAGGATTAAATAGAATTACTTTCAAAACTACTACTTACTAGGTGGCTTTAGCACTGCCTTGAACTGTTACAGTTAGAATAGGGATCCATGTTCCTCTATATTCAAATGCTGGTAGCAAAGAAACACCTCCACCAATTCCCAACATCCCTGAGTTTGCTTGTCCTGAAACTGGGCCACCTGCATTATTGTTTCCTATTAAAGAAGCAGTGAGTGGAAAACAAAGATATGAATTTACAACATAATCACAATTCAATAAATATCCAGACACTTGGTGAATTACAAGAAATTTTCTGTGCGATAGAAAACTGGATATCACTACATAAGTGAAAATTATCATCCTTATTTTGGTTTACTAGAAAGCCTTTCTGTTGCTTCAAAACATTTCCTTTTTCTTGCCAAAAAGGTTACTAATGATGGCAGTGAAGAACACTTTTCGAACTAGAGAATGGTGATGGGTACACAATATAATTAATATAATTAATTTCACTGAACTGTACATTTAAAAAAAGTTAAAATGACAAATACCTGGTGCTGCATATTCTACTACAATTAAAAAAACTATCAATAAAAAAATAACAATTTTTATAACATATCTTAAGCTAGAACATTTTTTTCAGAGGTGAGAATAAAGGATAAAAAGAATCATATAGCCCTTTTGAATCTCTGGGCACCACTGTGGGGGTTGGCAAGAACAGGCACTTTACGAAAGGTGGCAAACATGAGCAAAGAAGAAAATGTTTGATCCATTTTCTAAGAAAGATTCGTATGCTGTAAAGACACCAGCTATACAAGAAATATTGGGAAGACACCAGTCACAGGACTCAAGGAACCAAGATTGTTTCTGATGGACTCAAGGGTCATGTTTTTGAAGTGAGCCTAGCTGATTTGCAAAATTAGATTTTCATTTCAAAAATTCAAGCTAATTACTGAGGATGTTCAAGGCAAAAACTGCCTCACCAACTCTCATGACATGGATTTTACTCATGACAAAATGTGTTCCATGTTGTACAATGTATACCCACTCTGGAAGGAAGTTTGGCATTTCCTCAAAAAGTTGAACATAGAAATTCCATGACTCAGCTATTCCATTGCTAGGAATACACCTCAAGAAAATGAGAACTGAGGTTCAAACGGACACTTGTACACCAATGTTGATAGCAGCATTATTCACCATCACAAGAATGTGGAAACAGTCCAGATGGCCAACTACAAACGAATGGATTAAGAAGTTGCAGTATATTCATACCATGGAATACTATGCTGCACGCAGGAGCAATCATTTTGTAAATTATTACCTAACTTGGGAGAGCATTAAGTTGAGTGAACTAACTCAGTCCCACAAGGACAAATACTGTATAAAACCATTATTGTAGATTGAGTATGAGTATCCAAAGTGGGAGAGAAGGTAAAAATAGAGGGGTGAGGATGGGGGGGGGTAGGGTGTTAATCACAGGGTTGCACAATTCGATGGGTGGGTGGAGTAAACTAAATGGGAAGGATCTTTTGTGAAAAACTTTGTAAATAAATCAGAGTAATTAAAAAATAAATAAATAAAAGTGCTCCATGGTCAATAAATGGCAGACCATGACTGAAGCTCATGTTGATGTGAAGACTACTGATGGTTATTTGTTTGCTCTATTTTGTGTTGGTTTAAAAAAAAAAAAAACCACAATTAAATTCGGAAGGCCTCTTATGCTCTGCACCAACAGGTCCACAAAATCTGGAAGAAAATGATGGAAATCATGACCCCAAAAGTGCAAATTTAAAAGAAGTGGTCAATAAATTGATTCTAGACAGCAGTGGGAAAGACACGGAAAAGTCTTGCCAGTCTATTTATCTCCTCCATGATGTCTTTGTTAGAAAAGTAAAAATGCTGAAGAAGTCCAAGTTTGAATTGAGCAAACTCATGGAGCTTCATGGTGAAGGTGGAAGCTCTGGGAAAGCTACTGGACATGTGACGGGTGCTGAAGTTGAATGAGCTGATAGCTGCCAGTTCAAGAATCTGTTGAAAATTCAGACTTTTAATAATGACAAATAAAAGTTATTATTTATTATTAAA
>NW_006399797.1:5885458-5892054 GCF_000299155.1 Elephantulus edwardii | reverse complement strand
AGATTGCGACATCTTTCTCCTACAGAGTCAAGACAGTCAAGTTTTCACAAAGCACTGAAGTACTGGATCACTGCACCATCTGGACTCTAGTTTAGAGCTAACAAGATTTATGTCCTTTAGGAAGAATCATTCATGTACCATCATGCTAGCCCCATTTCTGCAACTTGTAAGGGATCATGTAACTGTAAACTGTTAGATGGGGTTAAGTGCTCTATTTTTTAACACTACCACAGTAGTTTCTCCATATTTTCTTCTGCTACTTTAGGAACAAAGAAGCAATAAACCAGATGTAGCTTAGTATTTATTTTCTAGTGGGAAAACAAAAGGAAACTTGCAGAAGTTGTGAGGTATAAGATACATGAAGTAATCAGAACTAGGCTGAATATTTAGTTTTGTTCTGTTAAGTATTAGCTACGGTTATTGTTGTTATTAATTTAAATATCTTCTTTGGAAGTTCTTTGTAAATAAAAATGAATAATTTTAAAGTATAGTCTATTCTAGAGTTGCATTACATGTCTAATGACTGAGTAAACAAAAAAATAGTCTATTCAGAGATTAATGAATTGTTTCCTTAGTTAGAAGCTATCAAGTCAGTATGACTCTTAGCAACCCTATGAACAACAAAACTAAACCTGTCCTATTCTGTACCATCCTCACCATTTAATACACTTGAGTCCACTGCTGCAGTCACCATGTCAATCTATTATGTTGGGGGTCTTCTCCTCTTTCACTGACCTTCCACCTTTCCAAGCATGGTGTTCTTTCCTAAAGAATAGCCTCTCCTGCCAATATGCCCAGGTTTGAGAGATGAAGCTTAGACATCCTTGCCTCTTAGGAGCCCTCCAGTTGCACTTTTCCCAACATATTCATTCAACTCTTTGGCAGTCCATGGCATATTCAGTAAGCTTCTCTAATACCATAACTCAAAGGCATCAATTCTTCTTCTGTCATCCTTGTTCACTGTCCAACTCACAGATGCATAGCAAGTGACTAAAAAGACCATGGCCTGAATCAGGCACATCTTACTCTTAAAACTGTTATCATTGCTCATAAGTGTTTTGGAGAGGTCCCTGACAGCAGTCTTGCCCAAAGCAATGCATCTCCTTATCTCCTAACTGTTCATACCAAAGATGTTGACTATGGATCCAAGTAAGAGGAACTAGTTGACAATTTCAATCCTTTCTTCACCTATCAGGATGTTGTCTATTGGCCTAGTGGTAAGGACTTTTGTTTCTTGATGTTGAGATCTAACTGAAGGTTGTCGTCTTTCATTTCTGCAACAAGCATTTCAGGTCCTCCTCATTTTCAGCAAGCAAGGTGGTACCATTTGCATATTACAGGTTGTTGATGATTTGTCCTCTGATCTTGCTAGCACATCCTTCTTCATAAAGTCCGGCTTCACAAATTATTTGCTTAGTACACAGGTTGAATAGGTATGCAGAAAGGAAACAACTTTGACACACACACTTCCTGATTTTAAACCATGCAGTGTTCTCCTGTTTGGACACCTGCTTCTTGATTTAGGTTCAGATTTCATATAAGCACATTACACATTAGTAAAGAATGAGGGAGTCTCTGAAAGATAAGAATTAAGGGATCACTGAGATTCCCAGGACAACATGACTATTATGGGTTGTTTTATTTTGAGTGCCCCAGAATGAGTAAGTCATAACTTTAGGTAAGGGATTTGGGAAATGCGGTCCTCAGAATGTAAGCCCCAAGTCTTACTAGTTGGTATATTCTAATACTTTTTACTATCTTAATAATTGACACTTGAAAACAGAATAGAAGCATGCAAATAAAGGAGGGTAAACTAAAAAACAATTTTATCCTTCAACTGCTTATGACCAGAGAAGTCCTAAGGCACTGTGCTAAACATGATAAAGCTGAAAAACACTATATCAGAAACTAAATGCCTCATCTTCTTCATCCTTCAATCTTGAACATGACAACAACCTATATAACTTTCTTACAATGGATAAAAGCACTCCCACCTTCTTGCTTTGCACATTCCATGTTCCAATTATTAAAGGATTTTTGCCACTATTTTTCCTCATTTTGACTGACCTTTAATATGGGCTCTGCTTCTAATATACAGTCAGCACTTAGGCCTAGTTTTTTACAGCTGATATTAAGCTTCCTCAATGATTCTTTCCACACATGTAATCAGTCTGATTCCTGTGTAGTTCATCAGGTGAGATCCATGTATTTAATCACTATTTGTGTTTTTTATAAAAGGTATTTGCAATGAATAAATAAACCACTGATTGCACAAAATTCTGTCATTCTCTCTCCAGCCTTATTTCTGTCATGAAATGCTTGGTATGGCATCGAAGAGTCAGACAATGACTAAAGAAGACTGAAGAAGAATCAATGCCTTTGAATTGTGATGCTGCAAAAGAGTACTGAACATACCATGGATTGCCAAAAAAGAAACAGGCCTGAAGTTGTTCCTCGGAGGCAAGAATTTTGAAATTCCGTCTCACATACTCTGGGCATGTTGTTAGGAGGGGCCAGCCCTTGGAGGATATCATGTTTGGAAGGGTCAGCACAGGAGAGGAAGACCCTGGAGGAGACAGACTGACACAGTGTCTATGGCAATTGGGTCAGGTGTTGTCTGTCAGAGACGGTGAGACTGGTTCAGGACAGGGTAAGGTTCTCAGAGCCATTGTTCATAGGATCGCTATGAGTAATAGTCAACTTGATGGCACATAACAACATAACATCCACAAGCACTAAACCACAGCTGCTGCAAATTGCATGGGAAGAGATTGCCCATGTTTCTGCCAAGGAGCTTCTGGTGGATATGAACCTGGAGAAGGGCACAGCCTTTGGGTTAGCAGCGCAGCTCCCTAAGTACGGTGCCACCAGAGCACCATGATCCGCTGCTGCTGTTATTAGGTGCCGTCAAAATCACAAAACAAAGTAACAATGACATATCACCTCATTCCTGCAACACCAAAAAAGTTCCATAAAACAACAAATGTTGCTGAGAATGTAAAATGGTGCAATCACTATGGAAAGCAGTTTGGTACATCCAATCAGAAGTTGGAAACAGAAATATAATTTGATCCAACAGTCTCACTAAGTATATATTCTAAAGAAATAAGAGCTGTGGCATAAACCCATATATGTGCTCTTATAGTCACTGTGCCATTGCTTACAGTAGCAATTAGTTGGAAACAATTGAAGGTTTAATCAGAGAAACAATGGCTAAAGAAACTATGCTACATTCACAAAAGGGAGTTCCACACAGCACTTAAGAGCGATAAATACTGTTCACTGTTCCATAAGGTTTAAACAGAGAACTCTTTATAAATATGTAAAATCCTCCCTCCAAGAGATTGTAGATATAAGGAAACAGATAATAAGATTAAGATCTATGATTATCCTATGAAAAGGAACAGATTTTAACAAATGTTGCACGTGGATGAACAATTATGCTAGCTAAGTCAGTAACAAGGAAACAAATATTGTATGATCATATTTACATGAGCATCCTTAGAAAAGACAAATGCATAGAGACAGAAAGTAGATTAATTATTGCTTGAGCTCTGGTGGCTTAGTGATTAGTAACTGTGCTGCCAACCCAAAGGTATGCAGTTCAAAGCCACCAACTGCTCCTAAGGAGAACGATGGGCAATCTCTCCTCTTGGGCAATGTACTACCCACCAAACAGTTCTGGGTCGATTCGATTGTGGCTTGAGAATATTTAGTAACAATAACATGGCCTACAGAGGAGGGTCAAATAGAGAGTTACTGCTTAATGGGCTGAGAGTTTTTGTTTGCAATGATGAAAAATTTTTAGGAACAGTGATGGCTGCGCAACACTGTAAGTATGATTTACATCAAAGGACTGTATACTTGATGATCATTGAAGTGGCAAATTATGTATATTTTAGAACAACTAAAAAAAATTCTAGTATCTATGGTATAATTCTAATTTGTTTAGTTTAGGGAAATATTTAGCACTTGGAGAACTCCATCGCACTAGTATGAGAGGTCATGAATGTCTCTGAATTCATGCAGATCATTGATATTAGATAATAAGCAACCCGATTTAAGATGAATCACAGCCATTTTGGTACCATGTCTAAACACAGTATCTCCTGGGCATTTGAGCATCATTTACATAACTGCAGATAACTTAAGACTTGAGAGATAATGAAACAGTCTAGCAGAATATTCAAATGTAGGAGATTATCAATGACTGGATAAGAATCCTATGATTAATGGATTTTTTAATGATAAATTCCTCTGTTACAGAGAGGATATCACTTTAAAAACTAAGATGTGCCTGACTCAAGCCAGATATTTCAATTGTTTCATATCCATGGGAAAGGTGAACAATGAATAAGGAAGATGTAAAAAGAACTGATGCCTTTGAACTATGGTACTGATGACGAATATTAGATATATCATCATAAGTTGTCAAGAGAATAAACCTGTCTTAGAAAAAGTACAGAAGAAGTTGTCTAGAAATAAGGATATGAGTCTTCATATTAAATATTTTGGACTTATTATTGGGAGAGGTAAGTCCCTGGAAAAGTACATAATGCTTGGAAAAGTAAAGATCATCAAAAAGAAGACCTTCAAGGAACTGCACTGGCACAGTGACTGCAACAATGGGCTTCAGCACAGTAGAGACTGTGAGGATGGTACAGGATTGGGCAGGGTTTCTTTCTGTTACACACATAGGAGTTGAACAGAAGCTATGCACCTAGCAATAACAGTAATTCTACTGGATGTCTGTGAAGCAGCAAATTAAATTGCCCAATAAACTTAGCATTATTCATTTGTTGATACAAGTTGTATGTCAAATGGCAGAGGAGAAATATGTTAGTACTTTCAATTGCAGTTTAAAAAATCAGCTATGTGGGAGGGCACGCTAAGTGATTCAGAGGGTAGAGAAGCACCTAGTTCAGATACAAAGGGAGAAAGAATACAATTTAGTGGCTATATCTCTACCTGAATGAGCAGGGCATTGAAAGTTCCCCTAGGCACTTATTAACAGACTATTAACTTTTGCAGATTCGTTATCTTTACTCCCCGTGCTTCTTGACAGAATGAGATAAATTGGTGACTCATTAAAAATTATTATTATTATTCTGAAGAAGAACGCTTTCTCTAAGGCAGTGGTTCCCAAAGTGTGGTCCCTGGATTCTCCGAGATCCTTTCAGGGATTGTGGGAAGTAAAAACAATTTAAAAATATGAAAATATCTGCCTTTTAGTATGTATTAACATCTCAAGGCAGTTACACAAAACTCTATGAAAATAACTGTATTTTTCACTTTTTGCAAGATCTTCAACGTGTTAAACTGGTTGATGAAGCAAAACCAGGAGAAACTAAAATTTTTTTAACATCAACAGAAACAATAATTAGGGAGGAGAAAATCACAAGTCAAACTTTAGAATGTGAGATGTGGAAGAAGAGTAGTAAACCTGATACTAGAGATTGGCTGCTTGGCAAAACATTTTTTCGCTGTCAGGTTGCCATCTTTGAGGCAGCACTGATATTTCAATTTGTAATTTTTCCAAGTCCAGTTATTACTCCAGTTAATCAAATGTAAAAAAATTCAGATCTGTTCCAGAATCACTTCCTCAGCCATGACTGAAGAAGGCTGAACCAGTCTAAAGCCCTTGACAAGGAATTAAGGTGGAATGCTAACAAGATAGGTATTTTTTAATTGTCAAAAGTGATACTGTGTGGAAGATTTGTACAACTAACATGTGTGTTGTTACAGCACTATACATGAATAAAGATAAAGGTAGAGCGCAATAGGGACTGTTGGATTTTAATAAAACAGAGTAGGAAAATGTCACTTAATAGGGTTTCAGATGATACATTGAAACTAGCCATTAAGAAAGTGTTCTAGTCCAGTTTTTATTAAGGAATCATATCCATTATTACCAGGAAAAGACAATGAATACAATCTTCCTCTTTTCTGACTATTTCTCTTTGAAAGGTCAGATTTTCTTTATGTACTTCAGTGCAAACAACGTATCACAACAGAATGAATAAAGAGATATAATCCAGTGGTTTTATTAAGCCAACTATTAAAGAGATTTTTAAAAATGTAAAACTACTCCTTTTTATATTAGAAAATATAGCTGACATAAACCACACAAAAAATTTTTTAGGGAATCCTCAACATTTTTCAAGTGTATATAAGGGTACTGGAAGCAGGAGTGACATCCACTTCCTTAACAACATGCCTCTCTGGAAACTCCATGGTAAGTGACGAAAGTTATAGAAAGGCTTCAGGCCTTTTGTTCACAGGGTCACTATGAGTCGTGCTTGACTCGACAGCATATGACAACAACATCTATGTGTAAGAACTACTGCTCTAATATACCATTTGAGAAATATGTCAATTCCAGATATGCTGTTGTTATGTCCCGTCGAGTCGCTTGCGACTCATAGCGAACCTATGTACAAAAACCCTAAACTCTGCTCTGTCCTAAACTCTGTGCCAAACGCACTGTCTCTGACACTCCCATCCCGATTACCCCAGTCACTGAATCAATCCACCTCACAGAGGGCCTTCCCCTCCTGCGCTGTCCCTCCACCCTCCCAAGCATGATGTCCTTCTCC
>NW_006399797.1:5883910-5885358 GCF_000299155.1 Elephantulus edwardii | reverse complement strand
AATCATATTAGAATAAAAGGATTCATACAAACTAGAAGAGACAGAGGATACAAAAATAACAGGCCATATAATAATTCTCAAACAAGCTCATTCTTTTGTTAAAAGAAAGACTAAGAGGAACCATTGTTTAGGAGGACTGAGCTTCTCTTACAAGTGATAAGAGAAACTGAAAATGAATAGTTATACTTGCACAACAGGAGGAATTTAGTATTATCTGATTGTAAACTGATAAAATATTGAAGTAAAAATTCTTACTTTATGTACCAGAGAGCGAGCGAAAGGTGGTCTATAAAGAAACATTAAACAAAAATTTTTTCTAAAATGAAGATAACCATCTAAACTTCTGTTTTTATGTAATTATGAAAACTGAAACTATATCAGAAAAGTAAAAAAGTCTTTGAAAAAGAATAAAACAACTGGTTGAGTAAAATGAAATTATTCTTTAAGTGTAAGTCTTTATATCATTTTATTCAGTGACAAAAACTTCTCCAGTCTACAAAATATAGAATAGTGAATAAAGTAATCAACAGTAAATTATGTCAGGATACGAAAACCAAAATATGAAGAAGTTTTTACCAGCTTGATTTGTTGTAGCAGATGGATTTCCAGTAGGAGGGACAAGAAACAAAGACTGGATAAATGATCCCAGTGCATTTACAATATCACGAAAAACTTTAGTAGAATGTTGTTTCATATCATAGGACTGACAAAATGACCTGCAAAAGAATTAAAAATATTTCTGAAAAGACTAGTTTTTCAAACAAAGCCTGAGATTAAGGTTCTAAAAACATTTTTCTTGGCTATATTAACTCAGTAAAATCAGATTAATGGAAAACACTGAACCAGGTTTTTCCCACTTTGGAGTTATTTTCCATACTCACACACCTAGTCCAATACATATAAGACACAATTTTCTTTGTTTAGAAAACCCTTTTATTTGAGAATACCTAAACTCTTCCTACTAGCATAAACAGGCACATCCCTATTCATTTAACAAAATACTACAGATGTTTTACCTTAATAGCTGAGGCTGCACACAGAGTCTATGTATTGATTCCACTGCAACTGCTCGTAACCACTGTGGTTTATCTGCATCCAGAAATTTCACCAAAAGTGACAGAAATATCTCACATTCAGTTACCTAAAAGTAAACGTTCTTGTGAATACCTCTTTGAATCAAAGAGAAAAACAATAAATTGCATTCTCGTTAACTCAGTTATCCTTCAGATTCAAAATAAATAAAAAAACTTATTTGCAGCTTTCCATACGAAATTGGAGATTGCCTTTTCCATCTCGTTGAAGAATGGGGTTGGTATTTGTATTGGGATTGCAATAAATGTGTAAATTGCTTTTGGTAGTATTGTCATTTTCACAACATTGAGTCTTCCTATCCATGAGCAAGGGATATTCTTCCACTTTTCAAGATCTCTTTTTGTTTCTTGTAGTAA
>NW_006399797.1:5878553-5883015 GCF_000299155.1 Elephantulus edwardii | reverse complement strand
CTTCTCCAGCACCACAGCTCAAAGACATCAATTCTTCTATCTTCCCTAGTCATTGTCCAACCCTGATGCATAACAAGTGATTGCAAAGACCATGGCCTATATCAGACACACCTTAGTCTCCAGAGAGACACCATTGCTCTTCAGTACTTTGGAGAGGTCCCTAACAGCAGACTTTCCCATGGCAATACATCTTAATTTCCTGGCTGCTGGTGCCAAGAGTGTTGACTGTGAAGCCAAACAAACTAAAGCTGTGAACAAACTCAATCTCTTCACCATCCATCCTGATACTGCCAATTGGTCCAGTGGTGAGAATCTTTGTCTTCTTGACATTGAGCCTCAATCCATATTGAAGGCTGCTTAGCAGCAAGCGCTTCAGGTCCTCCTCAGTTTCAGCAAGCAGGGTTGTGTCATCTGCTTAACGCAGATTGTTGATAGCTCTTCCACCAATCCTAACCCCACATTTCTCCTCATAGAGCCCAGCATCCCAGATAATCTGTTCTGCATACAGGTTGAAAAGGTATGGAGATAGGACACATCCCTGGCGTATGCCCTTCCCAATTTTGAACCATGCAGTGTTCACTTGCTCTATTCTGATGACTGCCTCCTGGTCCAAGTATAGGTTTTGCATTAGAATGATCAAGTGATCTGGGATTCCCGTTCTTCCAGATATAAGTAAAGAAAATATAGAAATATAAATAACAGACATTTCATATCAATCAGATCTCATGCCACAACTGTCATGCCTCTAACTTTTGCCTTTGAAGAGACTGTTCAATGTCAGAATTGTTCTAAATTTTGCTCTTGAAGAAACTGTTCAATGGGTCAAGTTTTTGAGGCAAATAAAGTTGGAAAGTTTGAACATAACATATGCCACTGAGCAGTTAATACCTTACATATTACAACATCAACAACTCATCTCATTGTTACTGAGTCAGAACTAACTCACAGCTGACCTTCCAACGGGTTTACAGAGACTATAAATCACAAAGAGGAAGACTGTCTTTCTCCTGCTGAGCTGTTGGGGGATTTGAACCACCAGAGAAGTGCCACCTTTAGGTTAGCAGCACAGCTTCCTACCCACTAGGCCTCCAGAATGCCTTGATATCTTATATACCTAGAACTAAGTCACATTACTGGGAAGGGGAAACTTTCCCTGTAGACCATTACCCCGCCCCTTCACTAGGATAAGTGAAGCAGGGAGCCAGGCCCTCCATTTCCGTCAAGAATTAGCACAAACTTTTCGAGAGTTGGCTGTGCTATCATCTTTTCCCCTTTCTCCTGCTTGTCATGCTATCAAGAAGACTATTACAGAGAATGTAGAGATCTAGATAGAGAGTTGGCACTGGTAGTACAGACATCAAGAGATCTTGGGAAGCAAAATTAGAGATTATAGAAAAATAATGAAGTAGTAGAGCAAAGCTTGGGAGTTTAACAGATTTAGTGAACACTAGCTATGCAGCTTAAAAAGAGCCTCACGTAAATGACATAAAAACTCTGAGCCTCATTTTCTACATTATAAAACATATGTATGAATATCTACACATTTTAAACTACTGTGCAAAGCCTATCATAAATTGTCCAGATTAGAATATATCCTCAAAACTAGCAATTTCATTCAAACCAGAAATTCATGAGGCTTTTGGATGTTACAAAGATTTAACATTCTCAGTTGCTAATCATAAGACTGGAGGTTCAAGTTCACCCAAGGTGCTTTTGGAGAAATATGTGGCAATCTACAGTTAAAAATTCAGCCACTGAAGACCCTATGGAGTACAGTTCTGCTCTAAAACATGTCGGGCACCAAGCGTTGACTCACTGAAGATAGAGCTAGTGGGAGGGGGGAAAGAACTCTAATGTCTTAGTGGTAAAGAGTTATGCTGACAATCTAAATGCATACAGTTCAAAGCTACCAGCTGTTCTGTGGGAGAAAGATAGGTAGAATCCTTCCATGCCCACTTTCTATCTCTGAAAAAGCCACTGGATTAAAAGATAACAAAAAATGATAGATGGAACCAAGCTTTATGGAAAGGAAACAGACAACATAGAAACAAAGTACAGATACTACATTTTACATTTGTTATGATGAAGACACACGTGTAACCATGCTGCATTCATTATAGGGGAGAACTGACAAAAGAGTTGGTTTACCACAACTAACTAAAAACACCAAGCCCACTGCCATAAAACTTAATCTACAGGAAAGGAGTAGAACTACCGCACAGGTAGTTCTAAAACCTGAAATGCCTTAATCTTAAAGGATGCTGATTTCCTCATCTGTCTCTCACAAAAGATGGGCACTAACCTTCGGTTCAGATCATCAACAGAGCTAGAGATCTGTTCTCATAATGATTTAACCAAAAATATTCAAACTCACTGCTCACGTGTCGATTCAAACTCATTGCAGCTCTATGGGACAGAGTACAACTACCTTTTTGTTTGTTTCAAGGGAGCTCTAGAAATGCGGCCTACCAACAAGGAGTTGTACTGCCAACCTAATGGCATGCATTTAAATTCACTAGCTGCTCCATGGGAGAAAGATACACAATCTCCTCTTGTGTGAGTTACTGCCTCTGCAGTGCACTGGAGGGTCAGCTGTGGGTCACTTCTGAGTCAACAATAGGGCTTCCAAGGCTGTAAATCTTCCTAGAAGCAGACTGCCACATACTTCTCTCATGAAGCAGCTGCTGGGTGTGAACAACAACATCAACCTACTGACTTTGTTGGTTAACTGTTTAGTGCTTTCATCCTTGCACTATAAGCAGAGAAAATCCTATGGGAAATTCTACTCTGTGACTTGTTATGAGTTAAAATGTAGTCGGTGTCTTGAATTTGTGTCTCAGTATCTACTATTACTATACTGGAATCTTGTTTCATGTAGTACTAAGGAGCTCTGCCAAGCCACTTCATTTAATAGTAACTCCAAAAGACAGACATGTGGTCTCCTCCCATTGAAACTTTGTTGTTTCTGTTGTTGTTGTTGTTAGGTGCCATTATGTCAACAACAACTCCTAGTGCACCTCTGAACAACAGATCAGAACCTTGCCATATCCTGCAACACCTCGACCATTACTTGATGTGACTGAGACTATTTTATAGTTACTTTTCCAATCCATCTTCTTGGGGGTCGGTCTTCCTCTCTTTTGCTGACCCTCCATCTTTCTAAGAATGATGTCCTTTTACAAAGACTAGCCCCTCCTGAAAACATGCTCAAAGTATGTGAGATGACATTTCACCATTCTTGCTTCTAAGAAGCACACTGGTTGCACTTCATCCAACATAGGTAAGTTTGTTCTTTTGGCAGTCCATGGTATACTCAATACTCTTCTCCAACACCACAGCTCAAAGGCATTGATACTTCTTCTGTTATCCTTACTCACTGCACAATTTTCTCGTGCATAGAAAGTAATTGAAAAAAACATGGTTTAGATCAGGCATGCCTTAGACGTTAAAAGTTAAAAAGATAAAGTTGCTCTCAGTATTTCACAGAGGTCTTAACAGCTGAATTTCTGCAATACAACATGGTTTTTATTTCCTGACTACTGCTAGCATGGGTACTGACTGTAGATTCAAGTAAAATTGCTAACAACTGCAATCTTTTTTCCATCTATCATTATGCTACCTATTGGTCCAATTATGAGGATTTTTGTTTACCTGATGCTCTAATGTAATCCATATAGAATAGAAGGTCTTTGACCTTCTGCAGCAAGTGTTGCAAGTTCTCTTCACTTTCAGCAACCAAGGTTACTTCATCTGCATAATGTAGATGCCAAGGGCTGCTGCTGAGACTATCTCCAATATTTATGCCGTTTTCTTCATATAGCATAGTTTCTCGAATGATTTGCTTTTAATTCAGATTAAATTGGTATGAAGAAAGCCTATAACCTGAACACACATCTTCCCTAATTTAAAGCCGTGTAGTGTTCCCTTGTTCTGTTCAGACAACAGCTTCTTAGTCTAGGTATAGGTTTCACATGAACATAGTTAAGTGTTATGGGATTTCTTTGCTTCTCAATATTACACATAATTTGTTAAGATTCAGAGTCAAATATTTTACATAGTTAATAAAGTACAGATAAACATCTTTCTATTTATTGAATAGCAGAGGAACACTGCTAGATCTCAGATTAGGAGATACTAAAAATGAGCGCAATAGCGTCAAACTCTCACTTATCATTGAAACATTGAATGCACAATGTATGGATCTAGGAAAATTGGAAAAATGAAATGGAATGCATAAAAACTGACATCCTTGGCATTAGTGAACTGAGGTGTACTGGCACTGGTCACTCTGAATCAAACAATCATATGATCTAATATGCTGGGAATGACAACTTGACAAAGAATGGTGGTGTATTCAGAGTAAAAAAGAACATTTCTAGATAAATACTAAAGTATAATATTGTAAGTGATAGGATACTATATATATATAAAAAATACATAATATATACATATATACGTATAT
>NW_006399797.1:5866845-5878432 GCF_000299155.1 Elephantulus edwardii | reverse complement strand
AAGATGAAATATATGCACCACCAACCACCTAAACCAAAGATGAAGAAACTGAGGACTTCTACCAACTTTTGCAGCCTGAAATGGATCACATATACAATTAAGATGCAATCATGAAAACTAGTGACTGGAAAGCAAAAGAAGGATACAAAGAAGGACTACTAGTTGGAAAATAAGGACTTGGTTACAGAAATGAGGCTGGAGTTTGAATGGTTGAATTTTGTACAATTAATGATTTATTCACTGCAAATACTTCTAAAAAATAATTTAATAATTTAATGCATAAATTAAAAAAAATCCCTGCTTTTCTTGTTGTTGGTTTGTGTGGTTTTTTTTGAGTTTTTTAATGGCTACTGCTCAGATCTTTTTCTTTCTCTTTAAAAAAAAATCCCCCTTGGTTTTCTGCATTGATGGGCTAAGCACTTGAATGCTATCTGAAGGGGTGGTTGGTCTGATCTACCAGTGCCTTAATGGAAGAAAGACGTGGCACTCTGCTTTCAAAAGATGTACAATCTTGGAAACCACATGAGTGGTTCAGGGTCACTGTGAGGTGGAACTGACTCCTCAGTAATGAGGTTATATTATTTTCACTATTTTGTTTGCTTTTTAAATGAAGGATGAAATATATACAATATATGCAAATGTGTATTTGTTCATTAAACACTATCTAAATACTAGTAAATTATATACCATGCTGGATTTGCCTAAGTAAAATGTAAAATTTCTTTTTTGTTCAAAGCTATATCTGAATGCTTAATAAATCATTACATTAAAACTGTAAGTAGGAATATCAAGCCTGTGATATTAATGATATTGTTTGGCAGCATCATGAAAAGACTGAGATTGTTCACAGCTTCAGTTTGCTTGGCTCCATGATCAATACTCTTGGCAATAGCAGCCAGGAAATTAAAAGACATATTGTGGGAGTCTGCTGTTAGAGACTTCTCTGAAGTACTGAAAAGCAACGATGTCAGTTTGAAGACTAAGGAGCATCTGATACAGGCCATGGTCTTTGCAATCACTTGCTATGCATCAGAGAGCTGGACAATGTCTAGGGATGATCGAGGAGAATTGACGCCTTTGAGCTGTGGTGTTGGAGAATACTGAGTATACCACAGACTGTTAAGAGAACAAACAGGTTCGTCCTGTTGCAGGAGGAATCAGTCCTTGGAGAGGGACGTCATGCTTGGGAGGGTGGAGGGACAGCACAGAAGAGGAAGATCCTTGATGAGATGGATTGATTCAGTTAATGGGGGTAGGTGTGTCAGAGACAATAAGATTGGTGCAGGATAGCGCAGAATTTAGGGCTGTTGTACAAAGGGTCTCTATGAGTCACAGACGACTCCATGACACACAACAACAAGGAATACTGTAACATATATTGACAAAGTTATGCAAAAGGAAAGATACAATATTAGACTAGAAGTCAAACTATATGATTTCTAACACTAGCCTAACAGATCTTTAACGTTACTGTTTTTATCATGAAATAGTATAAATGAAAACAATAAATTAAAGAAACTGTAATTTTAATTATCCTTTAATGGTATGCATGCAATTAGGCAAGAAGCAAAACTGCCCAAACCACAAAGCTTACGTTGCCTTCAGATACCACGTTATTAGTCTTATTGATACACATTGAAAAACACCACATAAGCAAACAACAAATGCTGGTGAGGTTGTGGAGAAACTTATTCACTGTTAGTGGGAGTGTAAAATGGTGCAACCACTATGGAAGGCAGTATGGCGCTTTCTCAAAAAGTTGCAAATAGAGATACCATTTGACCCAGCAAGTCTACTACTGGGAATATACCCTAAAGAAACCATAACTGCCACCCAAACAAATATATGCACACCCATGTTTATGGTGGTTTTGTTCATAATAGCAAAGAGATGGGAACAATCCAAGTGCCCCAAAACAAACGAATGGATAGAAAAGCTGTGGTATAGTCACACAATGAAATACTATGCAGCACTGAAAAATAAGGAACTCATGAAATAATATACAAAATGGAGGAACCTGGAGAAAATTTGCTGAGTGAAGTATCTCAGTCAGAAAAGGACAAATAATGCCACTGTTATAGAACAGGACTGACATTGATGTTGGGAGTAAACTAAGATAAGAGGAGATAAATAATGTACACTACATGGAAACAGATGAGGGAGAGAACTGCTTAAAAGGTATATATGATTAGGTATTATTTGCATGACAACAGTCCAGAATAAGAGCTGCATAGTAAAGTGGACTAGGGTGGGGGACAGAATTGTATAACAATGAAAGAATTTTTTTTTTTTTTCAAAGAGAAGAATGAACTGGGGGTGGGGTAAGGGCTGGCAGGGAGGAAAGTATGCAAAAATGAATGAAAGGAAATCTATGTTCTCTATAATTTTCATTAAAATTGCAATTAAAAAAATCACAGCAATTTAAAAGTCACCACACTATAATAAACTGCCAGAAGAGTAGCGGTATATTAAATTTCATCCTGTTATGTCTCTCTCTTTTTTAAAATAAAAGTGGTATTTTGTCTTAAAAAAGCAAAACCCACCATGTAAGCATAAGCATAATTTAGATAAAAGACACAAGGAGTCTTTAAGATAACCAGGAAAACACCTCTGGTACGCAAAAACCCTCAGTTAAAGTGAGATGACCAAACACATTATTATAGAATACCTTCTAAAAAAAAAATACTGGCTGTAATTATACACAAAAACATGTATGGAAAATTAGCACTTACCAAGAGGCTGTAAAACTGCTTAATTAGAACAGACACTACTCTCAGCAAACGCATGCAGATGGGAAAATAAGGTTTTTCAACAGGTGCTGGGGAAGATGAAGTGCTGGAACCTTGTCTGAACTTTATATTTGGAGAAAATAGCTTTATCACAAGAGGGCATACTCTTTCTTTGAGGAGGAAACTAAATTCTTGGTGCTAACAGAGAAAAGAAAAAAAAAGAATTAAATGTGTTAGCTCTTAATCCTTCTAAAGCAGTCTCACACAAAATACAACATAATCAATATTAACAGTTACACTTTCCTATGTTGTCATGTACTGTCAAGTTGGAACTGACTCATCGCGGACCTCCCAGCAGATTTTCAGAGGAAGTAAACTGCACAGGAGACTGCCCATCTTTCTCCCATGGAGCAGCTTGCAGATTTGAGCTGTGTGTGTTTGGGTTGGTAACACAACTTAAGTTCACATGATTTACAATTTTATGGTTTATGCATAATTCTGAAAATTCTGTTGTTCTTTGAGATAATAAAATCAGAATAAGACTTTAAGACGTTTTAAAAATATTGAAAAAAAAAAAAGAAAAAAGAAAAAAAAATATTGAAAGAGAATCCTCAAACAATTTTGTAATTGAGTAATATGTGCTTACTAATAACTTTAATTTTTAATAACTAGTCACTTTAATTTCAGCTATTTGTTGATAACTGGAAAAAAGCTTTATTCAAATTCAAACAAGAAAGCATTAAAATAAGGCAGGAGAAAATAATCAAAATCATGTTAAGTATAGGAAATTAAAAAACTAATTTTATTTTGCAAAGATAACAATGTCATTCATGCAGAGAAAATTTAATAAAGAACTTAAAATTTTGTCTTATTTGGATTGCTTAAACAGAACATACTGAAGTGTAAAATGACAAGCAAGCATAATTATTTCACAAATTTGGGGAAATTTACAGAGAGTTCTTACATTCTATTTATGATCACAGCACTTAGCATAGAAAGTTTTCTTATCTGTTAATTCTTTGTCTATATTAGTCAAGAGTTGTCACACTGCTGAGCAATGATATCAGTTTGAAGACTAAGATGCACCGGAGATAGGCCATTATCTTTTCTATTACTTCCAATGCATCTGGAGAGCTGGACAACAAATAAGGATGACAGAAGACTTATGGATGCCTTTGAATTGTGGCATTGCAGAGGAGTACTGAATATCCTATGGACTGCCAAAAGAATAAACAGATAATGTCTTGAAGGTACAGTGAGAGTGCTGTCTCACATACTTTGTGGCTGTTGCTAGGAAAGGCTATTTCTCGGAGAAGGATATCATGCTTGGAAAGGTACAGTGACAATGACAGAGAAGAAGGCCCTCAAGCAGATGGACTGACACAGTGACTGCAGCAATGGATTAAATATGTCAAAAACAATGAAGATGGCACATGATAGGAAAGAGCTGAGACAGGTGCAATGAGTTGTACTCAATGGCAGCTAACAAGTACACTTAAAACTAACCTCTACATAGATTTGATTTTGTTGTTTTAATTGTCTAAAGTTAATTAGAGCTGAGAAATGAGGAAAGAAAAGTTAAAAACATCTAACTTCTTACTTTGACCTTACAGATAAAGAAAATGAGGCACAAAGTTTATTAAAAATCACAAAAATGTTAATGTATCGCTTTAAAAAAATCAAATGAATTATAAAAAATCTGAAAATATGGGCAAAAAGATGAAAATAAAAGTATCATCTAATTCTTTGCTCCAAAAGATCAATTAATCATTATGAACCCTGGATGTGTATGTATCTTCATTTTCATATACATTGGAATGGTACTTCTAAATATTTTCCCACTAGAATAGGATCTTAAAAAGTTAAGTGACTTGAAATTTAACCCACACATAGTTTCTTTGACTAACAAAAGCATAGTTAGGTTACTTTCATACTTAACAAAAGCAATTACATTATGCTTGAATTAATTACAGTATTTATTATATTGGTGATATTATAGTTAATATCACCAGGGAGCTCTGGTGACACAGTCTCTAGCAAGTTGTCCCTCTAATCTAAATGTGCTTTCTCTGGAGGTATATATCCACCAGTGGCTCCACAGTAAAAACATAAGCAGTCTCTTCCAACGTAACATCCCTGGAAACACAATGAAGGGTCACCTATGATTAGATCTGACTTGAAGACCAAGAGGTTTTTTAAAACTAGCTATAGAAGAGGAATTTATGCCTTTGAGTTGTGGTGATGCAGAATACTGAACATATCATGGACTGCCAAGACAATTAGCAGGTGTGTCCTAGAGAGGGTGAAACTAATCTGTTCCTTGGAGGCAAGGATTTTGAGACCTCATCTCACAGACTTTGGGCATGTAGCCAGGAGGCACCAGTCTTTGGAGAAGGATATCATACTTGGTAAAGGCTGAGAAACAGCACAGGAGAGGTAGAACACAGATAAGACAAAATGACACAATAACTGGGGTAGGAGGCAGGTATGTCAGAGACAGTGAGATTGGCTCACTATAGAGCAAGGTTCAGAGCTATTGTGTACAGGGTCGTTATGAGTTGTAGTTGACTTGATGGCACGTAACAACAATATATAAAAATTATCATTTTTATCAACTTTACCTAATCCTCCCCACTCACTTTTCAACTCACAGCAATTAGGTTTTGTCCACCTCTACCACTACTGACCTCTATGCCACTGAAACTATTCTTACAGTCACAATGAACTCTGTAGCCAAAGTAAACAATGATTTTTCAATTTTTGTCTTATCAAATCTCTTAGAAGCACATGACATAACTGGTTACTACTTCTTCTTGTTCATTGTTGTCGTTCTAAGAAATTGGAGATAAAGATTACACATAATTTTTAATGTCCTGACCCTATAGTGTTTCTTTTCTAAAAAGGAAA
Organism: Elephantulus edwardii; assembly: GCF_000299155.1. NCBI lineage: Eukaryota > Metazoa > Chordata > Mammalia > Macroscelidea > Macroscelididae > Elephantulus > Elephantulus edwardii. The sequence goes on along the minus strand of NW_006399797.1, from coordinate 5,872,796 downwards.
TAAATTTTGTTTCAGGGTAACTACTCCTGAAATATCCACCAAGTAGAGTCTCCTTTTCTTACTCCATCCACCTGGCTTTGTTCCCCCCACCACCCCATCGTTCAAGCACAAGCTTAATCCTCACTTACTACCTGTCTGTTTGATACTTATGTTACTAATGCTCATACCACTTTGCACTTTTCTCTCACAAAATTCATGTATTTTATCATTCAATTAATTATTAAATTTCTTCTCATTAGATGTGTAAGCATCATAAAGCAGAGATATTACTAGTCTCATTTAACTTCTAAATTTTTGGTACTGAACTAGCACATTTAGTTGACTGGTAGCTACTAGTAGAACAAAGGAAAGCAAATACACATCTCTTTGGAAGAAAATACTGAAAGACTGAAGTCTAAGATTTTACATCAAATAATTTTTCCCTTGTATTAAAGCAGGGAGGATAGTTTGTGAGTTGAATAAGATTGGGAAAATGTTTTCAAAATTTTTCCTAAAAAGATAGAAAGCACAATCTAAACCATCACAATTTCCAACTCAAATTTACTTACCAACTAACTGTACAAATATTTATTAAACATCAACCACATATTATATTCTAAGAATCTGTACAACAATTAACTAAGTCCCTATCTTAGAGATTTTTATTTTCTTATAGGCAAGAAAGAAAAATAAATTAATATACAAGTGCATGTTTATCAGGAGGTGTAGGTGCTATCAAGAATAAGAGGTAAAAAAGGAGAGTAAGGGTTTTGGCATTTTTAAAAAAAGACTGCAATTTATTGAGAGGTTGGAGAAAGTTCGTATGATAACTTAATAGTTAAACAAAGTCCTTACAAAAGAAGGGGAACTGGACAATTAAAACAGACATTTGTGGGGGGAGAAGAACGAACTGGGGAGGAGGGTAGAGAAAACAGTGCAACAATGAATGAATGAGAACCCAAAATCTCTGTAAAAGTTCATTAAAACTAATAAAATTTAATAATAATTTAAAAAAAAAAACCAAAGAAGGAGAACAATATATACAGGAGACAGGAATTTCAGGCTCAAGAAACTGTCAAGTACAAAGTTCCTAAAGCAGAAGTCTGTGCAGAACACTAAATGAACAACAAAAAAGTGGGGAAGATTAAAAAAAGAGAAGGAAGACATGAAAGGAATAAATTTTGGAAACTAGATCATGAAAAGTTCTATAGCCCACAAGATGGACTTTATCTTCTACTATGGATGAAGAGAACTCTTACAGAGGACATAAAGATCTGACCATTCTGTGACAAGCAATTATGGTAAAGCAGATTAAAAGTAGACACAAGAGGATCATTTAGGAAGCCAGTGCAGTAATTCAGGCACGTAGTGATGGTAGCTCAGACTAGGATGATTGTGGTAGAAATGGCATGGTGGTTAAATCAGGTACACTTTTATAAGGTGATGGCTAGTAGGTTGGGTGTAAATTAAAAAGAGAAGAGTTAAAGAGAAAAACTAATTTGGAATGTGGTTCAACATGGGTTCTAGTACCATTACTTACAAACCATGTAATCTAGGACAAAGTACTTAACTCTGCAAGTTTCAGTTTCCTAGAGGCATACTTCAGGCATTTTATGAAAATTAAACTTATTCTGAAATGTAAGAAACTTAAAAAAGTTATAGCATCTTGGGGGTACTGAAAACTGGTAACCATTATGACTATCATTTATATAAGGTGTTAGACAAATTATATCTAAATACTTCTTACTCTATATAAGAAAGAAATCATCAGTTTTTAGTTATTATAACCAAAAGGATTTAACAACTGCTTTACATATACCAAAATCACTAGTCATATCAAAAAGCTTTCTGCCTCAACTCCTGGTTTAGCCCTTTAGGTATCGTGTACTATTATGACACTTGATTCACATATTTTGTCATAGACAAGAGTAAAGGATAAAATTATATAGAAGTGGCATAGTATGGAAGGAATTAAATTAGTAGTTGAAAGATTTCATTTCAGTTAAAAATGTGCTAATAACTAAGAACCCTGTAAATCATTGAATCATTATTAGATGTCATGTTATTACAATTAAAATGACAAAGTTAATCAACTCTTTTTTCTGTCTCTGTTAACTTTCTATTTTGAAATATTTCATAATACACAGTATTTGTTAGGCACTATTTCTTTATGCATTTAAACAGTTGAAAACACTGGTTACATACATAAGTAAAAATAACAATATCAAGTTTTAAATAGTATACAAGTAACTCACCACAGTCCCTTTATAGACCCGTCGTTGCTGTTATGTGCTATCGAGTTCCTACAACTCATAGCAACCCTATGTACAACAGCCCTAAAGCCTGCTCTATCCCTTGACAATCTTATTGCCTCTGATGCACCTATCCCCATTAACCCAGTGACTGAATCAATCTATCTCACTGATGGTCTTCCTCTCTTATGCTGTCTCTCCACCCTCCCAAGCATGATGTCCCTCTCCAAGGACGGATCCCTCCTTGCAACATGTCCAAAGTATGTCAAATGAAGCTGCAGAATCCCTGCCTCCAAGGAGCAGTTTGGCCTCACCCTCTCCAGGATGAACATGTTTATGTTTCTCGCAGTCCATGGTATATTCAATACTTTTCTCTAGCACCACAGCTCAAAGGCATCAACTCTCCTATCATCCCTGGTAGGATGGAAAATTTCTGTCTAGATAATCTTTAAGATTCCCTTTATGGTTAAAATTTCATAATGCTATGGTATTAACAAAACATGAAAGCACTAAATTATTATTTGTCTAAAGTCTGAGGCTATATAATTTATTTCACTTAGTAATGTGGAGGGGAAAAACCCACATGCTGATTTCTTTTTTAAAAAAGTTATCTGTGAAAACTCAAAGGTTAATCTTCCTGTAAAATAACAACAAATAACTTACTTGTAAAAAGACTTGAGGAAAATCATTCAGGACTGACTCAAGTAATTCGAGGCCAAATGTCCGAGTCATTTCTGTCATGCCTACTAGCCAATAAGGGGCATCAGCATTAACCAGCTGACAAAGGTCCTGTGAACAGATACCAGGCAATCTCATATTTAGAACAAAATATGTTTTTAAAAAATTATAACTGACAAATTAAGATTAAAAAATTATCTTATATGATAAGTTATTTTTGCTTCTCAGAAACTAATCATTGGTAATTCAAATTTTGGCAAACTGTATACCTAATAGATTCTATAACTGCCTTTCTAAAGCAATCTGAAAACTGTTAACAATATCAAGTTTTAAATAGTATACAAGTAACTCACCACAGTCCCTTTATAGACCCGTCGTTGCTGTTATGTGCTATCGAGTTCCCTACAACTCATAGCAACCCTATGTACAACAGCCCTAAAGCCTGCTCTATCCCTTGACAATCTTATTGCCTCTGATACACCTATCCCCATTAACCCAGTGACTGAATCAATCTATCTCACTGATGGTCTTCCTCTCTTATGCTGTCTCTCCACCCTCCCAAGCATGATGTCCCTCTCCAAGGACTGATCCCTCCTTGCAACATGTCCAAAGTATGTTAACTGTCATGTATAGAGCATAGGTTAACATTCTTTTCATGAAAATGTATTTAAAAGAATTCTTTAAGAAAATTTTCAGTGCAGATCTTATTTTATTTAAAAGATTTATTTACAAGAAATATAAACACTAGGTATTGGTATACAAAAGAGAGTAAAAATCTACTCAAATATTCCTTATTTAAAAGAATTATTTTATATATGATTAAAAAGCTATTGAGTGCTATTGAGTTGACTCCTACTCTGGGCAGCCCCACAAGTTTCAGAATAGAACTGTGTGCTCTGTGATGTTTTTATGGCTCACGCTCACTGCAAAACAAACACTTTTTCCTCTTTAGACTTCTTTTGATTTGTGAAAGCAAGTACTAAGATAGGTCCCTTGGTTAAGATAAGTGGAACAGGCTAAGATTTTGAAAAGCAAAAATACCGATATACCTATGTTCTTGTTCAGGGTTTACTTCTGTTTTCTTAACATAGACTGTAATAGTTGACCATGTTAATTGCTGTTAGGTGTCACTGAGTCTCCTACAACTTGTAATGACCCTATGAACAAGGGAGCTGCACTCTGCACTCTGCTGCACCATCATCATGACCTCTGTCTTGCTCAACCAAGACCACTGCTGGTGTCACTGTCTCGGTGCATCTTACTGAAGGTATTCTTTTGCCAACATTACACCTTTGACAAAAATGACAATTAGCTACTAAGTTTTAACGCAGAGCTTGTTCTTTATTAAATAAAATTATATCAGATGTGTTTTTCAAAATAATTGACAAAAAAATTTTATTTTTAAAGAAAATTCTTTTTCTCAACTGAAATACCTGAAAAAGCATATACGCATCCTTGGCACAAGGTTTGAGGGTACTGACAGATCTTCTATTACTGTTTCCTTGGACCAGTACTGGCTGTTCTATAATAACTGTAATCAAAATAGGATACATTAGGAAGTGCATAGTGAAATCATACATACTACTTAAAAGCTATATATAAAATAAAAAGAACTATGAACTTTCATTATAAATTTAGAACTATGTCTTTAAGTGGAAAAAATACCTATTTATTTTGTTACAAAACACCATAAAATTCACTCTTCATCATCTTATATTTAACAAGCTTAGTACTTCTGTCCTTTTACTTGATTATCCCAATTCCTCACTGGCTCCTTTTATTTCCTGATTTTGAAATTCACATAATCTTTCCACCTTTAAATGATCAAATAAAAGTCTACCATATGGCTAATTAATGTATCTTCTTACCATCTGTACAAGAATTAACTGTTTGGTCTGCCACAATTATTTAAGTGTTACAGATATTCACTGCTATGAGTCAGCTAACATGGTGTGTTGTAAATTAGCATACTTTTAATATTAATAAAAGATCACTACTTATAAATTATTAGAGCCTGTCTTAAATAAATGTTGACTCAGTGACTTCTCAAAAGAGATCCTAAGTAGTTCTACCTTACTCAACTCAAAAGCTCAGCTCAACTTATTGCCACTGAGTTGACATGACATGACGCATGGCGACCTTTCAGCAGATTTTCAGAGGCTATAAATTACACAGGAGTTTGTCCATGTTGCTCTGGCATGAAAATGAGTGGATTCAAACCATCTGTTTTTGGATTGGGAAGAACAACTCCTTACCCATTAAGCCATCCAAGTTCCCTTTCTATCTCAATGTTGTGGCTGTTATCAACCTTACTCTCATTGTTTTGTTGTTGTGTGCCATCAAGTCAGAATCAACCCAGAGCTGACTCTCCAGCAGGTTTTCAGAGGCAGAAAAATCTCCCTTGGATCAGCTGGTGGATTTGAACCACATGACTTCGGGACTGCAGTGCAGATTCTAATTACTAGGCCTCCAGAGCTCCCTTTCTACCTTTTTAGAGAGTATTAAATGGGATATTTGGGATCTCTGGTGACCTAGTGAATAAGATGATGCACTGCCAAGTCAGAGGCAGGTGATTTGCATCTGCCAGCTGCTCAACAGGACAGAAAATCTCCTCCTATGTGATTTGTTTCTATAAACTGACAAAAAGGTCAGCTACTATGAGTTGGTTTCAATTCAACAGCACATACCAACAACAAAGATATTAGTCTACAAGAAACATAGTTTAAATTAGCATTATAGGCATTGTATTGAGGTTTTGAATTTATAAAACATATAGTGAAACTGACTTATTTCATTAAATTTTATTATTAATATTTTAATTATGAAATACTGTAAGACTAATTCTTTAATAGTTAAAAATGGGAGAATTAGACCTAGTGGTCTCCATATGAAAAATACAGAAAATTTTAAGTTACAAACATCTGAGTTAAGACTGCTTGAAACTAAAAGTTGCAAATAAAGATACCATTTGACCCAGCAATTCCACTACTGGGAATATACCCTAAAGAGACCATAAATGACATCCAAGTAGATATATGTATA
>NW_006399797.1:5859039-5866240 GCF_000299155.1 Elephantulus edwardii | reverse complement strand
TGAGTGAGAAAAATGTGTTTTGAGACGTGAAAGCTCAGACTTTATTTCATAGAACTGAAGTTGTCTATAGGGGAAAACCTATCTTTTGGTTCTTCAAGACTAAATAGTAGGAAGCTCTTTTATCATGAGATCAGGTTTTTCTGAAAGGACATATATTCACATAAATCAGATAAACCAACTAGGGAATTTTAATTTGAAGAACAGATATGCCAGCGAAAAATGTAAAAATCAAACAAAGGAAAACTCAATAGTGGTTGTGAATAAACAATTAATTAAAATTTAAAAAAAAAAAAAAAGACTGCTTGAAACTGAATGTGAAAAGTCTGACCACTGACTAACCACTGGTTAACTTCGTGAAAAGTGAAGCAATTATTAGACTAGGTAGTATTACCACTGGTTACCACTAAAGCCATCTTTGAGAACCAGTATTCTCACAAGAATGAAATGAAAAATTAGTAAATATTTAAATTATGCAGAGGAGGAAATGAGTTTAATCTTTGTTCCTTGATTATATGAAGCTGACAGGCTGCTCATGATGCACCTTGTGATCTGTTCAGATGATCCTACTGTCAGTAAGAACAATCAATGAAAGATAAAGCATTTATTACCACCAAGCTATGCAATTTTAAAATACATAACAGAAATAAGAAGTATCCATCAGATATTTGAAATGATGCATTTCTACATTTATAAAAAGTTTTACAAAATCACAAAGATGTTAAAAATGACAATAAAGGTATTTGATGAAAGTATAATAGCATTCATATTGCCACAGGAAGCTCTAGTGGCATAGTGGTATGAAGCTGCACTGCAATCCCAAAGGCATATGGCACAAATTTACTAGCTGCTCTGTGGGAGAATGATAGGCGATCTCCTCCCAAGTGATTTACTGCCTCTAAAAACCTCCTATCTATAAGTTGGTTCTGACTCGATGGCATACCACCACCCTCACCACAATACTGACAAATATTCTCAATTTAACATATGTTAAGAAACACACACATAAATTCACATCTCAGGGCACCCACTCTTGGGACATTATCCTAAAGTCATTCAAAAGATAGGGAAAAAATATGAAGGAAGTAATAGTGAAATTACAGTATGTGTGAACAGAATACTATTCATTAGTGTATGGAATAGCTACAAAAGATAATGTTAACATTGGCATTTTAATTACAAAGAGAAAAGAATAGCATATTAGAGTCATATAATGAAATGCTTGGTTAAAAAATACACACAATGCAACATTTAACTTACAAATGCAAAATTTCATCCTTGGCATGCTTATATATTAGAAATGAACATGAACAAGACAGAGTAACAAAACTGGGCATTTTTAATTTGCCATTGATTTTTAGTAACATAACAATCTCATTGTTGTTGTTGGTATGTGCCATCAAGACGCCTGTGACTCATAGTATAACAGTCCGAAACTCTGCTCTCCTGTGCCAATCTCACTATCTCTGACACACCTACCCCCATTACCCCAGTCACTGAATCAATCCATCTCATTGAGGGACCTCCTCTCCTCCACCCTCCCCAAGGACTCGTCCCTCCTTGCAACATGTCCAAAGTATGTAAGACAAAGCTTCAGAATCCTTGCCTCCAAGGAGCAGCCTGGCTGCACCCTCTCCAGAACAAACCTGTTCATTTTCTTAGCAGTCCATGGTATATTCAATACTCTTCCCCAACAACACAGCTCAAAGTCATCAATTCTCCTTCTAATCATCCCTAGTCATTGTCCAGCTCTCTCATGCACAGGTAGTGATTACAAAGACCATGGCATGTTATCAGGCGCTCCTTAGTCTCCAGACTGACATCCTTGCACTTCAGTACTTTAGAGAGGTCTCTAACCACAGACTTTCCCATTGCAATACGTCTTTTCATTTCCTGGCTGCTGGTGCCAAGGATGCTGACTGTGGAGTCAAGCAAACCAAAACTGTGAACAATCTCAATCTCTTCACCATCCATCCTGATGCTGCCAATTGGCCCAGTGGTGAGAATCTTTGCTTTCTTGATATTGAGCCTCAAATCCATCCTGAAGACTACAGTCCCTGACCTTCCACAGCAAGCGCTTCAGGTTGTCATCAGTTTCAGCAAAAAGGGTTGTGTCATCTGCATAACGCAGATTGTTGATGATTCTTCCTCCAATCCTGATGCCACATTTCTCCTCATAGAGCCCAGCCTCCCAGATAATCTCAATAATAATTTCATTATAGCAGACATATTTTTGGGTTTTTTAGTAGATATATATTTTAAAGTACCCTTGTGTTAGTGTATTTCAAATTCACAACAAAAGATGAGCATTAATAAAGTAAAATTGTGTGTAAAATCTACTCACTAACAAAATAAATCATCTTTATTACTTTACCTTTGTGCCTTTCATCTTCAGCCACCATTCTCTCAAAAACAACAGTAACAACTTGTCGCACTGTAGCAGCAGCTGTATTATTTGTAATATTATCTTTTGTGAAGTGTAATCGAAAACAAAGAACAATTGCCTAAAAAGAAATTTTCATTTAGCATGAAATAAGATTGAAGGGAAGGGCTGTTATATCCAGGGAATATATTGAAAAGGGACTTTTCTAGTCACTTGAGGAACACAAATAAATTCAAACTAACTATACCATTCCCATGTGAAAGTTATTTTTAAAGTGAGGAAGCTATCACAAGGAATCTAAACATACAAGGCCATTTGTGAAAAATACCAACATTTCTCAACATATTTTCCCCTTCACTTTCCTTTTCCTCTACTCCTTCTGCAGTTTTCTCTTTTTGTATTTCCTAATAGTGGTTCATCTTGCCAGTTGTATCCAAAAGGCTTTACTTAAATACTCTAAACTAACTTCAACAGTAATCTGGGGAAAAGAAGGCTTATACAAAATAATGTATAAAGTCAATCATCACAGAAGCTATGGGGAAGTAGCTTTTCATTAAAAAACCACCAGCCTTTTCCATTTCTGATATTTTATTCAATTACTGCTGAGAGTATTTATGTACTTTTGCAAATAGATTTCTTACCTTAGAGAGTGCCTCATCATGAACTACTGTATTGGTTGTTAAAAGAACAAGAACTGTTTGAAGTAGCTTAAGTTCTTCAAGACTATTTTCCATTAGCTGCCAAAGCATGTTAATTATATTTCCTGCTGCAGTCTGTAAAATAATTATTGTCCATAAATAAAACATGATATAAAAGGTGTTTTAGGTCGTAAGTGTACAAATTTTAACTCTCCTACAAAAAATGTATTATATACAGAAACAAAAATTACTTTTTTAGAATGAATAATGAACACATATCTTTCAACCAACTTTGAGGCAGGCAATCAATTTTCTTTTCAAAAAATTGCTCTAAAATGTTATATCCTATTTGCATATACTAAAATAGTAATATAAAGTTCTGAAATACCTATTCAAAATTGAAGCTCATTTCTGCAATAATGTGAGTGTATTTCAATTGGATATTTACAAATAATATGGATATACCCAAATTAACCAAGTCTGACATTAGTTCTTTTAAAAAAATTAAATTATACTGGTTTGCTTATAAAGTTCCTATACATTGTTTTGCACTCTGGATCTTTTCCATCTCCTTTACCCACCCCTCCCTCTACCCATCAAATTGTGTGACCCTATGATCACCCCCCTGCCCATCCTCACCCTCTGCTCCTACCCTCCCCCCTCTTGGATTCTCATACACGTTTGACTAGTTATCGTTCAATTTCTACAATAATGGTCTTACACAGTATTTGTCCTTATGGGACTGAGTAAGCTCATTTAGCATAATGTTCTCTAATTCCTCCCAAGTTACGTAGTAATTTTCAAAATCATTGCTCCTGCATGCTGTGTAGTATTCTATTGGATGAATGTACTACACTTTCTCAATCCTTTCGATCATGGTTGGGCATTTGGTCTGTTTCCACTGACATTACTTCTTATTTATTATTTCAACTTACAACATTTTATATAACCTGTGAAAAGCAACCCAAAAATAACAATTTCTAAGGTAATTAAAGCTGACATTATTTAGGCCACTATTAGTAGGACACAGTCAAATACCTCTGCATAATCAATAAGCACAAACAGACATTCTCTGGTACTTTTCCTTCAGTCATTATCCATCTGACATCAGCAATGATATCCCTTGTGCCACAGCCACTTCTAAGTCCAGCTTGAACATCTAGCAGTTCTTCATGTCCTGTTCTAGCCATTTCTGAATTATCTTCAGCAATATTCTGTATGCTATTAATGATATTGTTCGATGATTTCCACATTCTGTTAGATCACATTTCTTGGGAATGGTAACAAAAATCTATCAAATAGGAACAAATATGGCACCTAACAACAAACCAACTTACCATTTCTTCTATAGTCCCTAAAGGCTCAGTATATAATAACCAAGAGGCCAACTGTTTGAATTCACCAGACACTCTGGAGAAGAACAATGGGCAACCCCCTTCCTTAAAGGAGCACTTACAGCCAGGGAAACTGGATGGTAGGGTGCTAAGAGTCCAATCAATTCTGCGGCAGTAACATACTAGGCTGCTAACCAAATGGTCAGCTGCTCTGCGGGAGAAAAGATGGCCAGTCTCCACTATAGAAACCCAGTAGAGAATAACAGAAGAACTGATGTCTTTGACTTGTGGAGCTAAAGAAGAGTACTGAACAAAACATGGGCTGCTAAGAGAACAAACAGGTCTGTCCTGGAGACACTGGAACTACCTTGGAGGCAAAGATTCTGAAACTGTCTCACGTATTTCAGGCATGCTTCCAAGGGAAAAGGACATTGTGCTTGCAAGTGTAGAGGATCAGCACAAGAGGGGAAGACCCTGGACACAGTGATTGGATGGAATCAGGTGTGTCAGAGATGGTAAGGTTGGCTCAGGATAGGGCAAAACGCATACCCACTGTTTGTAGGGTTGCTATGAGTCACAGTCAACTTTAATAACAATAAGAAAATGACCCCACCAGATGCTCTGCTGGGGAAGGAGGGACAATCTCCTCCTGTACCAGTCAGATCTGATTTGACGGTACACTCACACACAAAAATAATAAAAAAAAAAAAGAAAGAAAATGACCATGGGTTTGGTTTTATAGAGTACCTTGTGAAATACAGAACTAAGATATTATCGGTAAATTTGAAAGCAGGATACAGATTCAGAAGGACACTTTCTTTTTTTTTTTTAAATTGCTTTGCCATAATAAGGTCACGCTCACACAATTGCCAATAAAAGTGGTTCCAAATCATGATGTTGTTATGTTAGTTACCATCAAGTCAAGTCTTACTCATAGCAACTCTATGAACAACAGATCTAAACTCTGTCTATCCTGTGCCATCCTCATCATTTCTGACATAGTTGAGCCCACAGTTGCAGTCACTATGTCAGTCCATCTCTGCAAACACATAGCTATCTTCAATCACATTACCTAGGTTGTATATTGCAAAGAAGGAAATGGACTCTTTCTCCTATGGAGCTTCAGGAGACATGCAGCATGCAACTCAATATGGATTATGCCATCAGCGCTCCCAGGAAGATTAGACACAAATAATACAAATAGAGTGTTGAATATACCATGGACTGCTTGGAGAACAAACAGGTTTGTCCTGGAGAGGGTGAAACCAGGCTGCTCCTTGGAGGAAGGGATTCTGAAGATACGTCTGACATACTTTGGGCATGTTGCAAGGAGAAACCAGTCCTTGGAGTGGGACATCATGTTTGGGAGAGTGAAGGGACAGCACAAGTGAGGAAGACCCTTGATGAAATGGATCGATTCAGTGATTGGAGTAAAGGGAGTAGGTATGTCAGAGACAGTGAGGTTGGCACAGGATAGAGCAGGAGTTAGGGCTCTTGTAAAAAGGGACTCTATGAGCCGCAAACAACTCAACAGCACATAACAACAACAATATAAAAGCAATCAAACCCATGGCCATCCAATGAATTCTGACCCATAATGACTTAACTGAACAGAGGAGAACTGCCCCAGATTGTTACCAAGGCTATAAGTCATTACAGAAGCCAACCAACACGGCTTTCTTGGGCACACTGCCAAGTGGGTTCAAATCACTGATCTTTTGGTTAGCTGTCAAGCTACTTTAACAACTTTGTCACCAAAGTTCACTGATACAAGCAACATATTTAAGATAATGTACAACAAATAACCAATTCAGATGGTCTGGGGGCAAATGGAGTAATTTTCCCTAAATTTATTATATTAAATAATTATGCAAGGATATTGAAAATTTGCTTGATTCTCAAGATTATTATCTATATCTTAACTGTGACTTCCTAGATTACAGGATTACAGGCAACTTAAAAAATTCACTTTATCCTTTATTATTTATGACTCTTTAATAGATAGCCTGGCAGTATTTTAAATGTAAACCTTTTCTTCAAACTGTTATTTATAAAATTATAAAATTGAGTTACACTATTATCATATGTCTCATTTTCTCCTCATAAAAATTCCTGATTCTATTTTTAAGTGCACATTTCAGATGAAAATCTTCACATTACCTCAGAAACAACTTCATGTGACATGAGTCTCTGAATGGCTGCCAAGCACAACTGAGTGATCTTCGGTTCCTTGGTTCCACAGCCCATTAAAAAAGGCTGAACAACTTCTGAGCTATTCTCTTTCAATGCTTTGGAATACATAAAAAAAATGCAAATAAATTATTAAATTTAATTTATAATTAGAAATGGGTTTTTTAAAATTACAAGCAGTGATGATAATCTTACTAAGAGCTAAGTTATATAAAATACACATCAAGATAAAAGTCTTCTATTAAAAGTTAAGATATTTCAGCTATGAACCACAGACATTGTATCTAACTATACCCATTAACTATCACTTTCCTTATTCTCCTCTTAGCACTCTATCCTTTGGTTCTCCTCCATCTTCTACTATAAATAAACTCTAAGGGGACTCTGGTGTATAGGGTCTCAGAAACTCTATCCTGTCTCGGAGAAACATTGACTCCTTAGATTAAGAGAGAAATTATGAATAAGAATTTATACCCTATAGCAGAAAAATGTAACTAAGTTAGAGGAGGAAAATATATATTCCAACACATTTGTAAATGAACACTCAGAAACACTCCAGAATTTTACAATATACCATGAATTTACAAAGCCCTATAATTTTCCACAAGAAATAGACATAATTCATTAAAAATGGATAGAGAAGCTGTGGTATATCCACA
>NW_006399797.1:5858422-5858939 GCF_000299155.1 Elephantulus edwardii | reverse complement strand
AAAAGCATTTGACTGTGTGGAATAACATAAGAGAATGGTTAAAAAAACTTACACATTTGCTAAAATTACCACAAATTAAAATTTGAAAAGAGATCACATCACATAACAAATGGTAGGACATAAAACTACAATTTTAGAAGGCAAAAAGTAAGGGGGCAAACTAAAATTACATTACACTGTAGAAAACCATATTATCATTGTGACCAGCCAGGTCAGTTTGTCATTCAACATCTTCTTACCTGGAAAGAGGTATAATCTAACTGATCTCTGTCTCAGGGATCTTACAATGCAATGTATTCCTCACACGGTAGGAAAAATTTTCTCCTTCAAACACCTCAACGGCTTTTCAACAAGCAGTCTTGCTTGTCAAAAGTATTCTTTATGATTCCTGATACCTATTCTTCTTTTGTAATTTCTATTCAAGTAACAGATGAATAATACATCCAGAGACATCAGATGTTTTTATACCTCATATAGTCATTTAAACAATCCCCTTGACTTTCTAACTCTTGTTGTT
>NW_006399797.1:5852635-5858322 GCF_000299155.1 Elephantulus edwardii | reverse complement strand
ATTCCTTTTATTAAAGTTATTACTGTATTTTCAAGTTATATCTAATTCTAATAAGTCAACTCTTACAGAAGTTTTCAAGTAACATAAAAAGTATTTGTGGCTAGAAAAATGTACACATTGAAATACAGCTTAGTAAATTAAACCAATATGCACTTACTGAAAGTCTACACAACATGAATAGGATATGCTTATTTCCTCATGAAATTTGAGTAAATAATATAAAATTTTAAATCAAGGGAAAATCAGACATGTTTGGTATATGTTCTCAAAAGTACCAAATCCATCAATTTTATTTTGAGGCAAAACAGGTAAAAAAGATGACATAAAAATCTGAGCTTTTAAATGTTTCTCAAAAAAAACATTATAAAAGCCATGCAGAAAAACCATTAACACTGTGAAATCAGTGTTAATCTTATCATCTAAATCACCAACTTTCTTCTCATAAATTCTCTATCTTATGAAAAATAAAGACTTTAGTTTCCTGTTATGGTAAGTTGTGCAAAATTCTTCAGTGAGTTAGTGTATATGACTGATTTAGCAGAGCTAAGGAATGCAAAATATAATTAGCAACAGAGTGGAATTTGCTGGTAAAAGGTTTTCTATTATTTTTCTGCTTTCCCTGTGTATAAGAATTTTTACTCAAACCCAGGGGCACAAATTTTCCACAACAATGTCTCAAACGATTGATAAGAATAAAAGGTGACCATAATTTTTTTTTAAAAAATCAATCTTAAGCAGTGGTTAAGTATTCTGCCATATCAAATTCGACAAGAATCACTGTGACATGAGCCTTCCATTATCTTCATTAAACATTATTATTAATTCCTGTTCAGCAATTTAAAAATGTTTTCCTTTTTAAAGTTCTCAATAGTAACAAGAATATGTGTAACTTTTAGGATGTTAGTATGTGATTCTCATTAGAATATCATAATAATGTAGCAGTTTGTCATAGCCCAAATGACCTGATATTACCTAAATGGTACACTAAGTTAAAAGGACAGAGTTTAAAAATAAGTCTTCTAACTCCTGGTTCCTACAATACCATGCTGCCACTCTTTTTTTTTTTTTTTTTTTTTCATTTCGTTGCCGAGTATCAGCTGACTATAGGTCTTTGTTGTTATGCGCCATCCAGTTGCTTGAGACTCATAGCGACCCTACGTACAAGAGCTCTAAACGCCGTTTCTATTCTGTGCCAACCTAACCATCTCAAACACACTCTTTCCCACCACTCCACTCACAGAATTGATCCATCTCATTGAAGGTCTTCCTCTACTTCACTGCCCCTCCCTCAACTCTGCCAAACATGATGTCCCTCTCCAAGGACCAGTCCCTCCCTGCAACATGCCTAAAGTATATCAGATGAAGTTTCAGAATCCTTGACTCCAAGGAGAATTCAGACTTCACTTTCTCCAGGACAAACCTGTTTGTTCGCCTAGCAGTCCATGGTATATTCACCACTCTTCTCCAGCACCACAGCTCAAAGGCATCAATTCTCCTTCTATCATCCCTATTCACTGTCCAACTCTCTGATGCATAGCACGTAATTGTGAAGACTATAGCCTGGATCAGCTGCCACTCTTTCAAAGTAAAGAACACTCTAATGATAAAGGAGGTTAAAAGTGTTAAAAAAAACCCAAACAACCCCTCACCCCCACCCCAATGATATTCACCTTAAAATTGTGTGCCAAATACAAAGAAAATAAATAAAGCAAAAGCTATTACTGTATTAAAGTCAATGATGCCATGTATTAAAGTCAATGATGGGTAATATACAAAAGTAAGAAAACTAGTGCCAATTTAACTCTGACATAGCAGCATCATGATAGACGAGGAAGAGTTCGAGACTGTTAACGGCTTCAATTTGCCTGGCTCCATAATCAACACTCTTGGTACCAGCAGCCAGGAAATTAAAAGACGTATTGCACTGAGAAAGAATGTCAGAGACCTCTCCAAAGTACTGAAGAGCAACGATGTCAGTCTGAAGACAAAGGCAGGCTATAGTCTTTGCAATTACTTGCTAAGCACCAGAGAGCTGGACTATGACTAGGGATGATAGAAGAATTGATGCCTTTGAGCTGTGGTGGTGGTGAAGAGTACTGAATATACCATGGACTGCTAGGAAAACAAACATGTTCATCCTGGAGAGGGTGAAATCAGGCTGCTCCTCAGAGGCAAGGATTCTGAAGCTTCATACTCTGGACATGTTGCAAAAAGGGACTAGTCCTTAGAGAGGGACATCATGTTTGTAGGGTGGAGGGACAGCACAAGGGAGGGAAGACCCTCGATGAGATGAATTGATTCAGTGATTGAAGTAATGGGGTAGGTGTGTCAGAGACAATAAGATTGGCACATGATAGAGCTGTAGTATAGGTACATGGTTGCTTTGAGTCACAAGCGACTTGAGGGCACATAACAACAATAATGTTTTTAACCACTTAACATTTCCCTTCATATTTTCATTCTCTGAGCCATGAGAAGCATTGGGAATATCTTGTTTCTTGAAAGAATTTTGTCTCTTGTCTCTGGAGTTTCAACTAAATCACTGACACATATTCTACAGGATTTGAAGTTACCATATTCCTTATCTTACCACAAAATAATAACAAAGATTCTCCATAACTAGAGTGACATTTTGACTGTGAATATTGAACTTCTCCAATGATTTCTTCCACAAATATAGTGAATCTGGTTCCTATGCAGCCCATCAGATGAGATCCAGGTGTAAAGTCATGTGTCTTTTAAAAAACGTATTTGCAATGTATAAATACAAAAGTCAATCTATTCCCTCATTTCTATCATCAACTCCATATTTTCCAACTACTGTTCCTTCTTAATGATTTCCTACTTTTGCATTTCAGTCACTAATTATTATTAACACATCCTGACTGCATATTTGATCAATTATGGACTGCAAAATTTGGTAAAATTCTTAATTTCTTCTTCTTTGGCTCTATATGTAGGAGCATGTATTTGAAAAATTGTCATGTTAATGGGTCTTCCTTGTATGTGTAGGGATATTATCCTATCATTCCAACACCGTATTCCAGGGTAGAACTTAAAATTTATTTTTTGACTATGACTGCAACACCATTCTTCATCCGTTTCTCATTCTCTACATAGTATACCCTATGATTACCTGATTCAAAGTGGCCAAAGCTGGTCCATCTCATGTCACTAATGCCTAGTATGTTGATATTCATACATTCCATTTAATTTTTAACAATTTCCAGTTTTCCAACATTCAAGCTATGTACATTCTATGTTTCAGTTATTAAACAATGTTTGTTATTGTTTTTCCTCATTTCAACTGCCTTCCAATCTAGGCTCTATCACTACGCTACTATAACTATCCTCTCTCTTTAATGTTCATACAGTTTTCATACTTTGGGCATATTGCTAGGCTGGGCTAGTCCTTGGAGATGGACATGATGTTGGGAAGGGTGGAGGGTAGGTGAAGGAGAGGAAAACACAGTGACTGCTACAATGGGCTCTTGTTTGTCAGGAAATGTGAAGATGGTACAGGAAAGGACTGGGTTCAGATCTACTGTTAGTCATACTCAGCTCAATGGCACCTAACAACAACAAGGGTGACATTGTAAATTTGAAATGTGTAATATCAATAATACATGTAACCAACTGATGTGACAATGATACAAACAGTTATGACAGATTTCACAAATCCATCAGTAAAAACTACACCACCACCTCTCTGAAAGTGATTCTAAGATGCTATCACTTGTAAGTTGCATACCTGTATTCCAGAGATGTTAAATTGTGTTAGCAAAATGTACATCTCACAATTTTTAAGGAAAAAAGGTAATTATAATGAAATGCTGAGTCATGTCAGTCTATCTAGCTAATGTCAACTTAAAATGGTAGTAATTTAAAGGAATCAAAAGTCTATTCCTCTCCTTCCTACTCTCCCATTTTTCTTCTTTATATGAAAATACAAAGTAAGAAATGAAGTTCCTATGTTACCTTGAAATATCAACAATTTTTAAAGCCTATTGCTCTAAATCTTTTGACACAGTATGAAAAACAAAAACAATTATCATATACAGATCACAACTTGAACTTGGTAAAAGAAAGAACAAAGGGAGTAAAATTACTTTTTTAAAAGTGATAGTGGTTCTCTATTTATTTTATTATTTTGTGTGTTTACCGTCAAATCAGATCTGACTGGTACAGGAGGAGACTGTCCCTCCTAGTCCAGCAGAGCATCTGGTGGATTCAAAGCGGGCACCTCTGAGATTGTGGTGCAGCTTCTTGCCACTAGGCCACAAGAACTCGCCTGTGATGGTGGTTCTTGGAAGCAGAAATTGATCTTGCTCTTCTAACAAAATTCTCTTCTTATATATAATAACTTTAATCATGTGCTATTAATTAAAAGGGAGCTTTCTAAAATCTATTCCTAAGTTAGAAGTAAAGGTTACACAGCAAATATTAAGGTATATTGATTTAACCATTTTTTTTGTCACTCTAGAAAAAGAAAATGGTCTACTCTTTTCATCAAACCTATTTTAATTTCCACTAAAATATAAAAATAACTTCTGAGAGTAAGATAAGGAAAAGCTTATTTTCTATCTAAGTTTCTATATAAGCATGAGATTTTTAATAGAGTTAACACCCCCAGGATTTGGGGGCCTCTTGGATCTCCTTCAGGTGTATGAATGTGCTTAATTTGATCTCACAGCTCTAATTTGGAAATGTAATACTTTTCTATTCTATTCTATTCTATTTTCTATTCTCGATTCTATTCTATTCTATTCTATTCTATTCTATTCTATTCTATTCTATTCTATTCTATTCTATTCTATTCTATTCTATTCTACTCTACTCTACTCTATTCTATTCTTCTTCTCCACTTCATGATTGTATGTAAGAGGGGTTCTCTGGGGAATGTGGTCTGCATCCAAAATATATGGCACTCAGCCATACGCTCTCTCTTTCTGCTCTTTCTATGGATTCTACATCTCGAGACATCATCATCTGATCTCTAGTTCTTGGAAAGGAAGCCAGCAGCCTGCTGCCTGGCCTGCAGATTTTGTAACTCATCAGCTCCCACCACCCCGGATTCAGTAGCCTGCCACTGGCTCTTCTGATTCTGAGTTCATCAACCCCTGAAATCACATGAGTCAGAAGTCTCTGGCCTTACACCTGACCCAGAGCTGTCAGTGTCCACAACTGTGTCAGCAAGTTCCTTGAACCAAATCTTTACGTACATCTGTATCTATACATACACTTCACTGGTTTTACTTCTCTAGCGATCCCAGTCCAAAGAATATTTTAAAAAAGAAAGGCAGAAAAGATAACTGAAATGTAAAAGATCTGAAGAAAATATGATGCAAATATGATGGGAAGTGTAATACTTTCGCTAAACAAACTGCTAATAAAAAACACCAAAAAAATCAAGGACTTGAGTATAAAATATGGAAATATGCATAACATTTTCTTAAAGCCAATTATGTAATAAACTTTTAGTCAATTAACAAAAAAATAATGATTCTGGCAAGGACATTAAAAAAAATACTCTCACACCTTCCTGGTAAAGGCATAAATTTTACAGTATTTTCAAGAAACAATATGGTAACATATTTTTAAAATCTTTTCCAACTTTATACCCTTCAAATGAGGAAATTTATATAGTTCTAAATAATGAAACATGAATAACATAAGTTGTTGTTGTT
>NW_006399797.1:5841063-5848260 GCF_000299155.1 Elephantulus edwardii | reverse complement strand
TCTGATGACTGCCTCTTGGTCCAAGTATAGGTTTCTCATTAGCACGATCAAGTGTTCTGGGATTCCCATTCTTTTCAGAGTCAGCCACAGTTTGTTATGATCCACGCAGTCAAACACCTTTGCATAGTCAATGAAACAAAGATAGACATTCCTCTGGGATTACCTATTTTCAGCTAAGATCCATCCAACATTAGCTACAATATCCTAGTATCACGACCCCTTCTAAACCCAGCCTGGACTTCTGGCAGTTTTCTGCTGATGTGCTGTTCCAGTTGTTTTTGAATAATCTTCAGTAGAATTTTGCTTGCATGTGAAATTAATGATATTGTTCTGTAGTTTCCACACACTGTTGGGTCACCCTTCTTTGGGATGGGAACAAATATAGATCTCTTCCTGTCAGTTGGCCAGGTGGTTGTTCTCCAGATTACTTGGCACAACTTGGTAAGCATGCCCAGGGCAACATCTGTTAGCTGAAATATGTCAATTGGTATACCATCTATTCCTGGGGCCTTATTTTTTGTCATTTCCTTCAAAGCAGCCTGAACTACTTCCTTCATCACCATAGGCTCTTGCTCATACGTTGTTTCATGAAATTCTTCTGTGTCTGCCAATTAATTTCAATACAGTGACTCAGTATATTCTTTCCATTTTCTTTTAACACATCCTGGATCATTTAATATTCTGCCTAAAGCACCCTTGATTATAGCAACTCGAGGTTTGAACTTGTTCTTCAGTTCCTTGAGCTTAAGAAATGCTGAGCGAGTTCGGCCCTTTTGATTTTCTGACTCCATCTCCTTGCATATTTCATTGTAATATTTTACTTTGTCATCCCTTGCTGCCCTTTGAAATCTTCCTTTCAATTCTTTAGTATCTTGAATTCTTCCCTCTGCTTTGGCTTCTCTGCACTCCAGTGCAATTTTTAGAGTCTCTTCTGACATCCATTTTGGTCTTCTCTTCTTCTTCTGTCTTTGCAATGACCGTTTGCACTCTTCCTGGATGATACTACATCTTACATTTATTTCTACTACATGCCTGGCTAACTCCTTTTCAGGTCTTAAGAATCGGGTCCTCCTTTTCCAGCTTCAGGTGCTTGGGTGAGACTCCTCCGCCCTCCGAAGCGGTACCTGCGCAGGTATCTGAGATGTTCTTTCCCAGGATTCCAGAATGGAGATTGAAGGAAACCGAGGGACAAAAGGAAACGGGAAAGAAATTCACAGTGACCAAACTGTGTCATCAACAGCCATGTTGGTGGCTGAGGAGCCAGAAGTCCTAATACAAGCACCCTAGGTCCAGTTTTCTTTAGAGCCTGCAGGGCTCCTATCAAACAGCCTGGAAGATGATTCTGTCAAGGACCTTGAAACCATCCCACGAAGGAATCCCCCCAACCCTGGAGCCTCCCTGCAGAGGTTCAGACAGTTCTGCTATGAGAAGGCAGCTTGGCCCAGGGATGTATTTCAACATCTGCAGGATCTGGCGATGAAGTGGCTGAGACCTGACATCCACACAATGGAGCAGATTGTGGAAATGCTGGTGCGGGAGCAGTTCCAGGTCAGGGCTCGGTTGCAGAGATTTCGGCCTGGAGTCAGGATTACCAGCTAGATGTCACTCCTTTCTTGTTTACCCACTTGTTGGCTCAATCTAAGTACAAAATATAAGCCAGAGTTTCCCTTTGGTGCCAGATCTAACATCAGCAACGGGAAAGTTACCTTTGACTGTTTTTAATAAGAATGAATCAAAACTCATGTCTGGACCTCTTTTTGTCCAAGACAATTTCATTTCCCAGGACTGAACTCCAGAAGGAGTTTCTGTGCCCTGTTAGGACAATCAGCCTTCTGCTGCTTCCTCTGTCAAGAGCTCTGTTGACTGTCTCACCTCCTCCCTCCTCCTTTGTTTGCACTTTGTGATACACTTTTATATTGTTTGTATGTATCCAAAGAGATAAGCAGCTTTAAGTTTTAGATTTCTCACTGTGGTGATGGCATGAATGGAACCTGTAACTGTTAACTCAATTATTAAAGTCTGGTCTTTCATTAAAAAAAAAAAAAGGAATCAGGTCCTGTTTCGAGGCAATGATCACAAAGCAACTTTGCATGTACTTCTCTATTGGCATTTATCACTTTCATCACAGTGGAAACATTCTGTTACTGGACTATATTTTTCACTACACTCATAAACTAAAGATGACAAAATTAATTTATATGATCATAATGTTTACAATGAAAAAGAAGACAGCATATATAAGTGGCAATAATAAAAGACCTGTTTACATCTTGGAGTAGATCATTACTTTATTTAGCCTACATTTTATGAATGCTTACCATTTTCCATTTAATGTACTAAATACGGCCAGAAAGTTTCTTGCAATAGAATATATATTTTACATTTATTTAAGGGCTTCAAAATACAAATGGAAGAATGAGTATACTGAACAAAATGAAAAGCACAAAGATAATTTTTCAAGTAATTTCTATTTCCTTTTTTAAAAATTTCTTCTATTTCTAAAAATTATAAATTATTTTATCCATCTTTTCATTGTCCTAGTGATTTTTCTATAATTATATCTTTACTAAGAATCTATTTCATGATAAAGTTGATAGGTTTCTGTAAAATATCATACAAATACACATGTTTAGACTAAATACAGATTAAATTACCTTTAACATACAAAAGAAAGCTTCAAAATATTTACACATTGCTACTTAAAGTAGTTATCTTTTAGTAACAAAGCCATGTAGCTATGAAAACGATAGAGGGAAACTGTGGGAACAGAAGAACACACATCATACATAATGATTATCTATGAAAAAGTATATATGTATACTGGTGGCCTAGTGGTAAGAAGCTGTACTACAATACCAAAGAAACTTCTCAATCTCCTTCCATGATATTAACTGAACCTTTGCAGGGTCAGTTATTAGTCAGTTCCAACTTGATGGCACACAGCAATCCTAACAATAGCTGAAAGCCACAGGTAAACTTAACTATTCAGATTTGGGATTGAGATTAAATAATTATTAGATATCACAACTTCATTGATTTCCTTGTTTCAAGTATCTATTAAAAAGTAAGGACTGTTTATGTAACACATAAACACATGCCTTCTCAGTCATTTTCTAGTATATTACAACTGGAATAATAAATGATTTGCAATAAAGGATAGTTGAATGTAAAATTGAGGCATTTGGCCTTGTAAATGAAAAACTTGTTGCTTATTCTCATTAGCAGAGTTTTATTTTTAAAGAAAAAGGAAATTTTGTGATAATGATTTGTATATTTGAATCAATGCTGACATTACCTGGCATAGCATTCCCACTTATGTCAGCATTCATGACAGCAGTGAAAACAAAGAAAAATAAACATTAAAGAAGGATGCTTAAAAGAAGGAAATGGAAAGCAAAGACTTATTCTACAATGTAATTAACTTCCTTTGAAAAATAGACCTGAGAAAACTAAAGTTAGATAGAAATCTATATATAATTATCAAGCCACTTGATTCTAATTTAGCTTTTTTATTTTCTTAATAGCAACACTTTGTACTTTCTGACTTTGCAGGGACTCTTGAAAATTCAATATCCTAAGTCATTAGATACTCAACTGTTTCGTATCCATTACAGTACCAAAACAGTATCCTACATTCTTCTAGTAAACATTTCTAAAAAAAATGAATTTTTTTCTCAGTATAACCTATACTTTGTATTAACAATATAGTTTAGAAATGTCCTTTCCTTGTTTATAAGTCTTTATAATTTTCAAGATTACAGTAGTCTACAAATACATCTCCCTTATAGGTATCAAATGCTATAAATATTTGGTACAAAAATACCACGGGAAGTTTAACTACTAATGCAATTTCTCAAATTCATAATTCGGCATACTATAGAAAATGAAAACAAAGTATTAATTATATTAATATAACGATCTGTTCAAGCATATCTGAATTAAGGTAATCAAATTAAAATTTTCAATCCTTCTATATATTAAACTAACTGAGCCAAAATTTTCTCCCTGGCCTTTGAGATTATCTAATTAGAAATTTCATTTAGATATGGAACATATAGTGATCCTCTGAACAAAAATTTTAACCATAAACTATAAAATCATTAAGTAATTCTACTATTGGAGAGTAAATTAAAAGACTTACCAGGATATCAACAATGATATTAGCAATATAAAATATCTGTGATGATTTTCTAATATGACTTGCTATAAATTCCAACTTAAAAGTAGGTTTCCAGCCACTTAAAAAGCGTTGATTCTAATTCATTATTTAAACACTTCTTTTCCTACAAAATTTAATCTACCAAACATACATTCATAACCCAATTGCCCACCTTGCCAATTTAACCACATACAGCTTTGTCTTCCCCACTACTTTCAGTACACCCTTTTTCAACATGCACACACAATCTTGCCACTGTTATAAATAATAGTATAAAACTACCTGGTGTTTTGAAAGATTGTATGAAATCAGGGAAAAAGTTGTGAGAAATTAATGCAATCTAGGAAAGCTAATGGTATACGTAAATTCCAGTAACAACAGCTAGCCTAACAGCAACCCACTCTTTCCTCCATCCCTAAACTGTCTCTGAAAAATCTTAATCTTGGAAATGAACCATTATGAGATTTAATTGCATCCCTTCAAAAAAAGGTAAATGGATTTATGAGAGTAAAAGAGGTTCACTATTATTTTAATTTTATATAATAAGTTTATTTCACAGGATTGCTTTTCTCCCTGTAACTAGGTAGGGTTAATAGTACTGATAGAAATGTAAGCGAAAGAATAAGTGAGATAAGCAACTGTTTAGTATGAAATCTTCCCAGGGTGGGAGTGGTTAGTGTGCAAGCCTTAAGCACACTGTAGCAATAGTCCTGGATGTCAATTTGATGCCATCACTTTATCATAAGACCTCTACAGGCAACATAATTTTCCCCCTCCTTTTTTCTTTTTTTAACATACTCTTTTTTGCATCTCAATTTTAATTTACAAAATATTTCCCCTGAGGTTGACTTACTAAGATTAAAATGGAAGAGTATACAGCTATCTCTTATCTCTTTTCATTTCTCAGCCATTACAGAGGCTCACAAAAAATAGAAAAGAATAAATAGGTAGTAAAAGGATGTCAACAGAGACACTCTAGAAAATTTCTCCTGACAACCATATTCCATAAGGTGGAGGCAAAACAACATTTTTACTTTGTTTTCTCCATGCCCATTTTTTTTTCTTCTTGACTCTACTGTTTTAATCCCCCCTCAAACCCAAAGAGATGTTAACTGTATACCATAATTTATATATTGTTCATAATATATTAAAAGTAAAATAAATCTTGAAAGGTGGATGAAGAACCCATCTCCATTCAATTTAATGTAGCAAGGATTCATTTAAAGTATTTTATGGGGAAAGCATGTCCTATGTGATAAGCAAGAAGTGGAGGAGAATGCAAAGGTGAGTAAGGGAAAAATTTCTGCCTTTAAAGAGTTACTAGCTTTAAGTTTTCTGAATTTGGAGAATTTTAAAAATAATTCTCTCTAGGGCACCCAATCGTGTTACAAACTGATTAAACATTTGTGTAATACAAAGAATTCTAATATTAGAGGGCACGAGGAAGAGATGCTACAAAAACCAAATTTTTTAAAAAAATAATAAAAGTACCTACTTTTATTATTAGGACCTAAGGAGCTGTGCTGCTATCCTAAAGGCACGCAGTTGGAATTATACCAGCTGCTCCACAGGAGATGGCTGGGTGATCTGCTCCCCTGCAATTAACTGTCCCTGAAAACCACTGGAGTAGGTTCTGACACCACAGCACACAACAACAACTACAATTATGAGTCAAATTTTCATTCACTGTCAAATTTTTTATTTAAAATATTACCTGCCAAAATTTCCACGTTTCTTGCAGCTATTGTTTTAACTTTTATTATTCCTGATTCAGCAGCCTGCAAGAACAAAAGTATTTTACTATTAATGTGAATTATCTAGGGAAAATAAATCATACATGATAAGCTGCAAGCACTGATAGTCATCAACATCTTTTATTTTTAAAACATGTAACTATAGCTTAGTAGTGACATATATATTAAATATAAACAAAGATGATTAATTAACCACAAATAATGCACTACTATACAGTCTTCTGCACGATAAAGCATATCTGGAACAGCTGAGTTCTGCATAAATTGAAATGATCATAAAATAATAAATAACAAAGTCAAAACAGAATAGAAAAAAATCAAGTGTGCCCACCCCAAATCACACTTTCTCTCCTCACCAAACACAAAAAGAGTTTGAAATCAAGTGAATTATTGCTTTGGAGTATAAAAGCCAGTTTTCCTTTTAGGTATAATTTTTTAAAATCATTTTTATAATGTATCTAAAATACCTCATCATATATATTTAGCTGAGCATACTTAGAATTCATGTATGTTTCTACATACTACCATAGTTAATAGGTGTCCAGTAGAAGTCAGAAGCTATTTACCTGTGGCTATATTAAGCACTTGACTTATACTTAGTTTAAATTGAGTTTATCTTCTAAATGTAAAAAAAAAAATCCAAAATGAGTTGTGAAACTGATTCTAACTCATGGCAATTTTGTGTGTCACAGAAGAACTCTGCTCGACAAGGACATTTTACTTCTAAATTTTGGAAGTAAATCACCAGCCATTCATTCTCCTAGGTGGCTATGAATCTCTAAATTAGTAAACTAACACATTAACTGCTTATATCACCCAGGGACTCACAGATGTTAATCACACACAGAACACAGGGGAAAAAATATGAAAAATAGAAAAGTACATTGTCAGTATTTACACAGATAGCATGTCAAAATAATATTTTAAATATATTTTATCTGTTAATTTTACCAGTACCTTTTCAATGCAATTTAAAGTCACATGACTTACATTAATGGCCTATATTTATTTCTTTTAGACAGTGGTGACATAAAATACTGATTTATTATTCCTACCATAGAAATTCAGCACATCTTTTGATCAGTAATGATGGCTATTTCTTATCTAAATCTTTAGCTATATCTCTAAAAATAAGACATAAAAGTTAAAAATTATCTGACTATATAATTTTAAACAATTATAAAAATTTTAAAATATAAAATAAAAGAACCATATGGTCCTATCAATTGATGCAGAAAAAGCCTTTGATAAAATCCAACACCCTTTCATGATTAAAGCACTCAA
>NW_006399797.1:5831616-5838449 GCF_000299155.1 Elephantulus edwardii | reverse complement strand
AAAATATAATTATAGAAAAAAATATAAAATAAACAATTTATAACATTAAAAAATTATAAAGCACCAGACAGCTCTGGTATTTTAGAGGTAAACAGTTGTACTTCCAACCCAAAGGCATGTGGTTTGAATCCACCAGTTGCGCTACAAGAGAAAGATAAGCAATCTCCTCCTGTGTGATTTACTGCTTCTGGAAAGCCACTTGAGGGTCACTGTGAGTTAGATCTGACTCGATGGTACATAGCAACAGCTTGATTTTTCTTGAATGATGTAAGAAGCATCAAAAGACAGTGGAAGGAATACACAGTGTCCCAATACCAAAAAGAAATGCTCAACACCGAACCATTTCAGGAAGTAGCATATGAGCAGGAAGCAATGGCACTGAAGGAAGAAGGTCCAAGTTGTATTGAAGGCATTGACAAAAAAAAAAAAAAGCTTCAGGAATTGATGGAGTAACAATTTAGGTATTTCAGGAAACAGATGCAGTCCTGGTTGTGCTTACCAGTATCTGACAACAAATACAGAAGACAGCTACCTGGCCAACTGACTGGAAGAGATCTTTATTTTCTACCATTCCCCCCTAAAAAAGCGATCCAGTAGACTATGGAAAATACCTAACTGTGACAAGGGATGATAGAGGGAGAACTGATGCCTTTACGCTGTGATGCTGGAGAACAGTATGATATACCATGGACTGCTAGGAGAACAAACAGGTTCGTCCTAGAGAGAGTGAAACCAAAGCTGCTCATTGGAGGCAAGGATTCTAAAGAGCCATCTGACACACTCTGAGCACGTTGCAAGGATGTCATGCTTGGGAGGATGGAGGAACAGCACAGGAAAGGAAGATCCTAGATGAGATGGATTTACTCATTGACTGGGGTTAGGGGGATGTGTCAGAGATGATAAGGTTGGCTCAGGATAGAACAGGGTTCAGAGCTGTTGTACAAAGGGCCGCTATAAGTCACAAGTAACTCAATGGCATATAACAACAACATTAATATCACATGCAATTAAAATCTTGCTGAAGATTATTTTTTAAATGGCTGAAAGAGTACATTAACAGGGAACTGCCAGAAATTCAAGCTAGATTCAGAAGAGGCTGTAGAAAAATGGGTATCATTGTTGAGGTCATACAGCTCTTGGCTGAAAACAGAGATTACAAGAAATATGTTAACTTGTGTTTGAAAGATTTTGCAAAGGCATTTGACTGTGTGGATCATAACAAACTATGACTAGCACTGAAAAGAATGGAGCTCTCAGAACACCTGTACATAGATCAAGACGCAGTTTTCTAACCAAAACAAAACAAGGGTTTAAAATAAAGAAAAGTGTAACATAGGATTGTATCATTTCTCCACACAATCTATATGCTGAGCAAATCGTTCAAGAAGCTGAATGATATGAAGAATGTGGCTTTAGGATTAGAGGAAGCCACATTAACAACCTGTATTATGCAGAAGACACAATCACTACAGCAAAGAGCTGAAATGTATCAGAGATGGTGAGGATGGTACAGGGTAGGACAGGATTCAGTTCTGTTGTTTATAAGGTTGCTATGAATCATACGAGACTCAACAGCACCTAACAAGAACAAGGGAGTTTTCTAATACTAACCTAAGCCATGAAGCTAAAGGTCAAAGGGCACCTGATGATAATTGAGGAGCTGTCTGTTCTGAGGGACTTTATCCTGCTGAAAACCTGAATTATAAACTGTTAACTTCCCTAATAAACCCCACAAAAAATTGTAAGTATGTTTCAGTGAAGTCTGTGTAGCTCCTGCAACGGATTTCAAACCCAGTAGGGCAATAAGATTAGTGTTCCAGTAGGGCAGTCAGACTAAGTAGAAAGAAGTGTGGAAGTTGGAAGAAGAGTCATGTTTGGCCCTTTGGGAACTGGTTTTGTGTGTGGATGCTGTTGATGGGGGCAGTTTCCCCTTGTGCAGTTAGAGGAGGTCAAACAAGGCTGTTCCCATGCTGCCATTGCTCGCTTTACAAGAAGACAGAAGAAGAATCAATGGTTTTAAATTATGGTGTTGGGGATTATCTATGAACTGTCAAAAGAACAAACAATCTATCTTGAAAGAAGTGCAACCAGGGAGCTTCTTAGAGGAATGGATCATGAAATTTTGTCTCACTCACTTTGGGCATATTTTCAAGAGGAACCAGTCCTTGGAGAGGTTCATAATGCTGGGAAAGGTAAAGGAGAAGTGAAAGAGAGGAAGACTCACAACAAGATGGATTGACATAGTATCACAACTGGCTTAACCATGGCAGAGATCATGATGATGATGCAGGATAGGCCAAGATTCAGATCTGTTATCCACTGAGTCCTTACGGATCATCATAGAATTTGACAGCACCTAATAACAGTAGCAGCAACAAAAGAGTGAGTGAAAAGATCTAAAAGTTTAAAAAGAATTCTGGGAAAATATAATGTAGTCTTACTTTAAGGACCAATAAATGCATAAAATAAAGAATCCATTCTAGAGTATTCTATGTGTGTAGTCAATCATTGTCATTTTGTTGGCTTCCAGTTATGAGAAAACCTTGTGTCTGGTGAATTTCAAACTTCATGAGTTTTGATACAAACACAGTCCATCTTTCCACCATTAAAACTGAAAATTCCAAAGACTTGCCTCCACACAGCTCAAGCTTAGCCAAATGAATGTTCCACCAAACATTCTGAATACAGAGTCTAGTGGTTCAGGAAAAAAAATGAAGCAAGAGAGAATTATTTCTGAAAGCAGCAATAGTGGAGGCAATATCTTATTTCCAAGGGCACTGTGGCAACAGAATCAGTGGTGCTGTGACGTGGCCAGGACAATAATAAAACGTGTCTACATTCAGCAGAGGCAGCAGGCATAGTCTCACTGGTGTGAATTTTGCTGTAGTTCTGTTTCCTTTCCCTTTGTTACAGTACTTTTTTGACAGCTTTTTTTTTCTGCCGTTGCGCAAGTCTGTGAGCCACTCAATCCCATCAACTGAAATGAATTCTCCTTAAATTGACAATGTCAGCTGTCAATGCTTTTAGCTTAGATGACTAGAATGTCCTTTTTAAATTTTAAGAAATGGAGATGCTCCAAATTAAGTTACGACAGCTATGAGCTCTAGTGGCCTAGTGTTAAGGAGCTGTGCTGCCTGCCAAGCCAAAGACAACGTGGCTCAAATCTACCAACTGTTCCTCAGAAGAAAGACGAGCAATCTCCTCCTGTGTTATTTACAGCCTCTGAAAACTCAATGGAGGGTCAACTATGAGTCAGTTCTGACTCAATGGCACATACCAGCAACAATTACTATCAATAAAATAGTAAAAAAATCAATTACTTTTGGGGGGAAAGTACCAGTTTTCTGATGATTTGTAGAAATATTGTATGTATTTCTCTTAAATCTTCATGTCTAAGTCACAGTCATTTGCAATTAAATTGTGACTGAAGGCTGGAGACAGATTTAAGTGTAAGCATTGTGTTTCTAAAAACAGCTAAAAATATCTCTCTTGTCAATTAATAGACTTTC
Source organism: Elephantulus edwardii (assembly GCF_000299155.1). Lineage (NCBI taxonomy): Eukaryota > Metazoa > Chordata > Mammalia > Macroscelidea > Macroscelididae > Elephantulus > Elephantulus edwardii. The sequence continues at coordinate 5,834,940 of NW_006399797.1, read as the reverse complement.
ACTAAAACAAATCTGTTATGCGGATGACACAACTTTGATTGCTGAAAGTGAGAAGGACTTGAAACACTTGTTGCAGAAGATCCAAGAGTACAGCCTTCAACATGAGATACATCTCAACACCAAAAATACAAAAATTCTTACCACTGAATCAATAGGCAACATTATTATAGCTGAACAAGAGATAAAAAATGTGCATTTCATCTTACTTGAATCCATAATCACCCAAGGTAACCAGGAGTCAGGAAATCAAAACATATGCTGCATTGGACAAATCAGCTGTCAAGGACCTCTCTAAAGTGCTGAAGAGCAACAGTGTCCGTTTAAATTCTGCTGATCCACACTATGGTCTTTTCAATTACTTGCTAAGCATCTGAAAGTGGAACAGTGAGTAAGAATAATCAACCTTTGATTTATGGTGCTGGAGAAGAATGCCAGTGGACTGCCAAAAGAACAAATATATCTTAGAGAAGGTGTGGCCAGGCACCTTAGAGGCATGGATACTGAAATTTCATCTCACATACTTTAGGCATGCTAAGAAGGGCCAGTCCTTGGAAAAAGGTGGAGGGTCAGCGAAAGAGGGGAAGATCCTCAACGAGATGGACTGACAATGTGACTCTAACAATGGGCTCAAGTACAGCTGAGCTCATGAGGATGGCACAGGACAGAGCAGGGTTAATATCTGTTGTTCAAAGGGTCATTCATTATGAGTGGTAGTAGACACACTACCACCTAATAATTAATAAAACAAATAACCTCTGTAAAAACTTTTTCTTAAAAAAACCCCAACTTTTTCTTCAGTACAATGGCGACCCTATGAATGAAAGTCTTGAATGCAAAACTTTCATCTTTTCTCCAAGTTCAAAGAGTTTCCAGATTAATGAAAAACCAAAATATGTGAAATCCTGTAACAAAACATTGTTGTTGATGATGTTGCTGTTGTTGTTAGGTACCTTTGAGTTGCACTACTGTGTCCATTAGCTTGGAAACCTGCTGTATCCTGTGCCAATCTCAACATCTCCAACAGACTTACTCCCATTTGTCCAGTCACTGTGTCGATTCATCTCATCCTCCACCCTTCCAAGCATGATGCCCCTCTCCAAGGATTAGTCCCTCCTGACCATGTGCCCAAAGTAGATGAGATGAGGCATAAATAGAGTGAATTCAAATAATAAAAAGCTACCAGGGAGCTCTGGTGGCCTAGTGGCAAGATGCTACACTGCAATCCCAGAGGTATGTGGTTCAAATCCACCAGATGCTCTGCTGGAGAAGGAGGAGGCAATATCCTTCTGTACCAGTCAGATCTGATTTGACGGTACACGTAAAAATAATGCAATAAAAAAAAACAAAACCCAAAAAATAATAAGAAGCTACCTTAAATAAACAGTGGCCAATTTCATCTTATTCTTCTACAAGGGAAAAAAAATTCACTCTTTGAAGTCAAGCATCATAACTCATGATTATATGCCATCAAGTCAATGTCTTTGTAATTTTTTAATGTTAAACCAAAGAAAAATGTTTTTCTTTTACAAAGAGATGAAAAAGGAACTGAAATCACCTATATCTATTTAATATTAAATAGTAAGACTAAACTACTCATTTAACGACTAAAATGTTATCCTTTTAAAGAAAGACATTAAAATTGATTGCCTTCTGATTTATTTTTTAATAACTTTATTTAAAAAGGAATCTTAAAAACGACTCGAAGTAAACTGGTATATATGACCTTCTAACACAGAAGATTTCCCACAAACAAAGATTAACAATCAGACTGTGAAGCAACAAAAGCTTGTTTATTTACCTCAGGAGAAAATAAATGACCCTTTACTCTAAGACTTCTGTCAATAATCTCACTTTTTTTTCCTTTGGGACACTGATGCCTAATTTCTGGGAGACATAAAAGTAGCTTCTCCTCCTCCTCCTCACCTCTCTCTTATCAACCAAAGAAGGAAAGGGGAGTTCCCAAAGGATAAGACAGCCTGAAGTAAAAGAAGATAAAGAAAATGGCATCTTCAAAACATTTAATTCACCTAACAAATTTATACTGAATACCTACTACATATCAGACCCTGCTCTAGACAAATAATATAGTAGAGAATAAAACAGAGTTCAAGTCTTCTTGGAACTAATATAACAGTGAGAAAGACAACCAATAAAGAAATATATCTACTACGGAGTGTCAAAAGAACAAACAAATCTGTTCTTAGAAAGAAAGTGCAGGCAGAAGATTTCTTGTAGATGAGGATGGCCAAGAGCAAGATTGAGTCTCACGTACTTCAAGTATGTTATAAATGCTAAGATCAGAATCAGGGTAAAGTCAGACAGAAATCAGGAGAGACTGGGCAGAAAGAGTGTCTCAGGCAGTTACCAGCAGGACAGAACCAGATGGAACTCATGCTGGGAACCCAAGGGTCAAGTGAAGTGACTAGGATCAGGCCCTACCCAACCAGAACCAGGGACACTGAACCTAGGTGCCCCATGAGCCTAGCATATGCAGTAGAAGCTGTCCCCAAGGCACCCTGATTAGTTTAAGTGCATGAGTTATATCAAAAACAATGAACCAGAACTGCCCACCACATCATCCCACTGGTCTAGACTAGACTCAAATCCAGAAGCACGTCAAACTGCAGAGTCAGACAGATTTATTAAGCCACCTCATGCCTAGCAAAGCATCTTTCTCTACCTCTGGAGATATAACCCATCTTGCCCTATAGGACATACCTGTTATAATTAAACTATCTTTTCTTTTACCTTCATCCTGTCTCCTTGCCTCTCTTCTCAACCACAAGCTCTAACAAAAGGTAGGCCACCCTGGATTTACTTTTGAGGACATAACCAGGCCAAAACCAGAAGATTAGTCCAAGGCTGATCTTTCAGTTGTAGAAAAAAAAGTCAAGTGATGAAAAATGTCAGGAGTAGTGAGAATTCTAGTCTTAAGTCTACTACTTTTTTTTCTCTTTTAACTTTGGAGCTTTGTTATAAACAATGAGTATGAAAATGGAAGGATGTCAGAGGCTAGCCAGGTGAAAGAATGTTGCTCCCAAGAGTCATAGGTAAGAAACTGGCCTCTCTATTGCACACTTAGTTGCACAAATCCAGAGAAAGGTTGACATAAAACCACTTTTAAAATAAAAAATGTAAATCTAAGTTAATGACAATAGTAACACACTGAATTAAACTCTCATAAAAAGATTTTTTTGCTACATTCTGTTCTATGAGAATGCCCATAGTTCAGTCACTAAGAAACACAACAACTAGTCATTGTTTTTCTTTTTTTATATTTTTATTTTTTTTTTTTATTTTTGTGTGAGTGTACCGTCAAATCAG
>NW_006399797.1:5828030-5830851 GCF_000299155.1 Elephantulus edwardii | reverse complement strand
TTATCAATCCATCTCATCTGAGGTCTTCCTCTCCTGTGCTGCCCCTCCTCCCTTCCAAGCATGACGTCCTTCATCAAAGACTGGTCTTCCTGGCCATGTGCCCAAAGTATATGAGATGGAGTTTCAAAATCCTAGTCTCCAAGGAGAAACTTGGTTTTACCTTCTCCAAGACAAACCTACTTGTTTTCCTGGCAGTCCATGGCATGTTCAATACTCTTCCAGCATCATAACTCAAAGGAATCGATTGTTCTTCTGTCCTCCTTAATCACTGTCAAGTTGCCTGACGTATAGCAAGTAAGTGCGAAGACCATGGCCTGGATCAGGTCCATGTTAGTCTCTATATTGACATCACTGCTTCTCAGTATTGTGGAGAAGTCCCTGACAGCAGATTTACCCAGTGCAATTTAGTCTTTTCATTTCCTAACTACTGGTGTCAAAAGTGTTGATGGTGGAGCCAAGCAAGCGGAAGCTATTAACAATCTCAAACTCTACTACATCTATCATAGTGAGATAGATACATGCCAATTGGCTTAATGGTGAGAATCTTTGTCTTCTTGATGTTGAGCTTCAATACATATTGAAGACTATAATTCTTGACCTTGTGCAGAAAGTGCTTCAAGTCCTCTTCAGTTTCAGCAAGCAAGGTTGTTTCATCTGCATAATGCAGGTAGTGATGAGTCTTCTTCCAATCCTGTTACCACACTCATCCTCCTAAAGATGAGCCTCCCAAATGATCTGTTCTGTAAAGGTATGGAGACAGGATGTATCCTTGACTCACTCTCTTCCTGATTTTGGACTATGCAGTGTTTCCTTGCTCTCTTCTGAGAACCGCTTCGTGGTCTGAGTACAGGTTTCACAAAAGCACCATCAAGTGGGCTAGACAGTCACAATTTCTTGTGATCCACAAATGTCTTTGCATAGTTACTTAAGACCTCTAAATAGTAATTAAAGAAAAAACATGAAAGGTAAATGTGCTTTCAATCCTATGGAAATAACATCTAACCAATAATTTGTAGGCAGTTGTCTACAAAACTCAAAGAATTATTATTACATAAAATGGAAAATATTAGACCAATACTAATAGAGTTTATCAATAAATATAAATGACTGAATAAAACCATCCATATGGTAAATGAGAGTTAACTCTCAAAGATCTATAGTATCACAAAGAATATGAAAAATAAGGAATTAAGAGGTTCTTTCCCTTCCTCAAACCCAGGCTACAAACTGCTATCAGGGTCAAATTGCGACCATCAATAGAGTAAAATGAATGTTCCTTCCTAGAACATTTTAAAACAGAAGAGGTTTTTCTCTTAGCCTAGAAGAAGCAATTAGCAAGCTTCCCTATCAAAACTGAAGTCTTTTGTTTTCCTGTCTAACCAGCAATCTACTAGAAACCAATATAACAAGAGTTTTTGGTTCTTTCTACATAGCAATCTACAGTTGAGATGTACTCACTCCCCTTAAACTATGTAAATTCCCAAATGGGAATTACTCCTCTTTGGTGATAAAATCAGATAGCACCAGCTCTCTTGGGTCTATGACAAGCTAGGCCGTAAGCCCAGAGCTATCAACACGCTACACACATTGTTGTTGTTATGTGCCATCGAGTCGCCTGCGACTCATAGTGACCCTATGTACAAGAGCTCTAAATGCCATTCTATTCTGGGCCAACCTAGCCATCTCAAACGCACTCATTGCCACCACTCCAGTCACAGAATCGATCCATCTCATCGAAGGTCTTCCTCTCCTTCGCCGCCCCTCCAATCTGCTAAGCATGATGTCCTTCTCCAAGGACCAGTCCCTCCTTGCAACATGCCCAAAGTATGTCAGACGAAGCTTCAGAATCCTTGACTCCACACAATGACAAGAGAAAATACTATAGAACTATTCACACATGTCACTGCCCCAGTTCCCTTCCATGTAATCCGCCGCACCCTCTAACATGGAGAGGCATTTGGGAAGCTCATACTCTTTCTCCGATACTTCTACATATACAATAAAAATTTTATTTTTCTACTCCCACCTCTGTTTCCAGATTGGTTTTTCCAGGCATAGGTGGCAGAACTGTATTTCTCCAGTAATAAACTCAACTCATTGCTGTTGAGTGGGTTTCTACTTACAGGTGGCCAATGGGTTTCCAAGCTGTGAGCTGAATGAAAGACTGTCTGACAAAGAAAAAATAAACTGAAGCTAATAAAAACAATACTCATCATAAGATTAAATACTTGGGAGTAAATCCAAATAGAAAGATAAAAGATTTATTCAAATAAAATTGTAAAACATTACTACAAGAAACACAAAGAGAACTGGAGAAATGGAAGAATATACCTTACTCATGGATAGGAATACTCAATATTGTGAAAATGACAATCCTACCAAAGGCAATCTACACGTTCAATGCAATCCCAATATAAATACCAATTCCATTCTTCAACAAATGGAAAAGACAATCTCCAATTTCATTTGGAATGGAAAGAGACCCCAAATAAGCAAAACACTCCTTAAAAAGGTTAAAGGTTGGAGGAATCTCACTCCCTGATTTCAAATCCTACTACACTGCCGTGGTGGTCAAGACAACATGGTACTGGTACAATGATAGACACAAAGATCAATGGAATAGAACTGAGAACCCAGAAATCAGCCCTTCCACCTATGGCCAACTGATTTTTGACAAGAAGATGAAATCAGTTAACTGGGGAAATGACAGCCTTTTAAACCAATGGTGTGGGCAAAATTGGAAAACCATCCGCAGAAAACTCAAGCAAGATCCACACCTCACTCCATACATAAAAGCCAACTCAAAATGGGTCAAGGACTT
>NW_006399797.1:5820699-5826099 GCF_000299155.1 Elephantulus edwardii | reverse complement strand
ATTTTAATGAATATTCAGAGATTTTGGATTTCCATTAATTCACTGTTGCACTTTTTTCTTTACCCCTCCCCCAGTTCGCTCCTCTCTTTGAAAAGCAAAAGATAAACTTCTTCGTTGGTATACAATTCCCCACCCCTGCCGCCAGCCCCCCCCCCTGCCCAAATGCACTCCACTATGCAACCTTAATTCTGGATCCCTGTGATAATCATAATATGCTATCATATATCACTGTTGGTGGAAGTGTAAAATTACACAACCACTGTGGAAGGTGGTGTGGCACTTTTTCAAAAAGTTGCAAATAGAGATACCATTTGACCCAGCAATTCCATTACTGGGAATATACTCTAAAGAAATCAGAACTACTACCATAGCAGATATATGCTCACTCATGTTTATTGCTGATTTGTTCACGATAGTAAAGAGTGGAAACGATCCAAGTGCCCATCAACAAAAGAATGGATAGAGAAATTGTGGTATATTCACATAATGAAATATGATGCAGCACTGAAAAACAACGAAATCATGAAATGAGTGACCATGTAGGACATTATGCTGAGTGAAATAGCTCAGTCACAAAAAGACAAATATTGCATAATGCCAGTTATAGAACAACACTGATTGGGAGGGAGGAAACAAAGAAAAGAGGGAATAAATAATGTACATGGCATTGAAACAGATGAAGGAGAGAACTGTGTAAAAGAAACATATGATTCGGTATTATTGGCATGACAAGAGTCCAGAATAAGAATTACATAGTCAAGGGAGCATGGGGGCTGTATAACAAGGAAAGAACTTATTTTCCAAAGGAAAAAAGCAAACTGGGGAGAGGGGGCAGGAAGGGGGACAGGGAGGAAAATGTGCAACAATAAGTGAATGAAAATCCAATATCTTTCTAAACTTTCATTAAAATCTAAAAAAAAAAAAAAAAGGAGACTGTCCAAGTTTTTCTTTTGAAGATGCTGTTAAATAGCTACAGTTCCTTTTTCTTTTTCTTTTACATCTTAGTTTCTATTGTCAAAATACTTTTAAAACTGTAACATCTTATTCTCACTGGCACTCTGCTGCTGGAAAGTTTCACTTGCAATGTTTATTAACCATAATTGTATAGTGAGTTCTTCTATCACTTAAGTGTTCCTTACTTCTGCATACACAGTCCCAGCCCAGATCTTCAAGAGTGTCTTGCATGAAATGAGACCTTCAGTCTTAGATTTCTATTTATCAAAGATTCTTTGCATGGCATATAATTTTTAATATCTTGCTTTAAATAGCATCCGATAAAATAATCCAACACAGAATAATGTTCACACAGCATTGGCATTTATTTATTCTTTACATTTATTTCTGGAAGTGAAAATAATCTTGAGAATTATGCTTTTCTTTTAGAGTTCAAAGGTTATGTTCATAATTTTCTTCAAAAGGTATATTAAAATACAAAAGGAAAGAAGCTCCTTTTGAGCACTTTTTAGTACCATATGAATGATATCAAAATGACTGATTATTAGGAAATGCTTTTTACTTTCTGAAAGACAAGATTCTTTTCCCCTAATTACGAATAAACATATATATTCAGTACCAAAAACCTACATACTAAAAAAAAAAAATCAAATTTTATGTGAGGCCTTTTGTTGTTTTGTTTTTGTTTTTTTTAGTTTTCTGGATAATTTTATTTCTAAAACATATTTAGTGACAAAATTATTAGACTTTATAAAAAGAAAATATATTACATGTTGTTGTTATGTGCTGCCAAGTCTCTTGTGAAACATACAGACACTATGTACAACAGCTCTGAAACCTGCTGTGTCCTTAGCCAACTTCACTGTCTCTGACACACCTATCCCCAATACTCCCGTCACTGAGTCAATCCATCTCATTGATGGTCTTCCCCTCCTGCACTGTCCCTCCACCCTCCCAAGCATAATATTCCTCTCCAAGAACTGGTCCCTCCTTGCAACATGCCCAAAGCATGTCAGACAAAGCCTCAGAATCCTTGCCTCCAATGAGTAGCTTTGTTTCACCCTCTCCAGGACAAATCTGTCTGTTCTGCGAGCAGTGCATGATATATTCAATAGTGAGCCCCTTTTTAAAAAAATTATATGCCATTACTTAGATTACAATGCCTCAATCTTAATTGTTCAACGTGAAAATGTCAATTTTAAGAATATAAAGTCTGATCTAAGAGCAGTAGTGGTAGAAATACACATGGAAGTAAAAACCTGTATGAAAATATACAATAAGATATTTACTTCAACTTATTAACTTGCCAACATTATCTTATAAAGGCAAATTTTGTAAAGGATAAAAACTTGTTGCAGACCAGTAAAATATCACTCAAAGTGACTATTATTTTAATGTTTTTCGTTAATCTATTTTTGAAGAGATAAAACTCAGTAACCCTTCTTCATTTATCATGCTGGGTGGACAGTACTTGAAGGAACAAGTCAAAACTCAGTCAGTCTCTTCATTACTGTGTATCTCCCACTTCCTCTCCCCAGTGGATCCAGGTGGTCACCACAAGTTAAACATACTTGTTAGTTTTTCCTGTCTCAGTTTCATTGCAAAAGTCTCTCTTTTTTTGCTTATCTGCTTTCAAGAAAATGCTCTTTAGAGTCCTGGGTGGGAATTAATCTTCTTAGGGTAAGCTCCATATTCTGTGTCAAATTCTATATTATATAGTACTATAGGCATTCTTTGAGAGCAAATTATTTCCCTTTTTGAATACCCAATTACTATCCAACTGGCTTACATTTTCCCCCCTCTAATTACAATCTATTCCAATCAACAAAAACTTGAATCATCATTTCAATATAATTGTTATCATTGTTAAGTGCCATCGAGTTGTAGACGACTCATATCGACCCTATGAACAAAAGTCCTCAACACATGTGTGACTTTCATCCTTTCTCCAGGTTCACAGGGTTTCCAGAGGCAAGCTATTAAGGAGGTGGACGCCACTCCAAGCTTGTTTTAATCAGGGAGTTCCACCAAACACTGTCCACCACGGGTAATCATTAACGCATTTGACACATCAGTGTCACAGTGTTCAGCTTCACAGCAACTACAAGTTACCTCTTTACAGCACATGGACACACCAGGGCTATACAATCTAGAAGAATGTTTGACTAAAAACAAGCCTTAGGGCTGCAGACTAAAGTCATCCACCTTTGGCTTGGTAGCATCACTTTCTGTCCAGTAGGCCAACTGATCTCTCTTGTTTTTGCTATTGTTAAGTGCCGTCCAGTTGTAGGCAACTCATAATGACCCTAGAATGAAAGTCCTCAACACTTGTGTGACTTTCATCCTTTCTCTACATAGGTCAAAGCCTTTTCCACTCTATTTTAAGTTAATTAAAAATTAAGAGAATTACAAATGACATTCTGCACTCTTGACACCTTCCTCAGGGAGCTTTCACTTTTTTCTTATCCTCTAGTCCAGGACTTCTTTAAACTGCTAAAGAGTAAGGATGTCAGTTTAAGACAAAGTTGAGCCTGATCCAAGCTATGATGTTTGCAAAAGCTCCTATGCATCTGAATGTTCAACAACAAAAAAAGACAAACCAATGCCTCTGAATTGTGATAGCGGCATAGACTACTCCATAAACCATGAAGTGCCAAAAGAACACACAAATCTGTCTTGGAAGAAATACAACCAACCACAGTGCTCCTCAGAGGCAAGTATATAGAATTTCATGTCATATATTTTGGGCATGATGTCAGGAAAGGCCAGTCCTTGGAGAGAGACACAACGCTGGGAAAGGTAGGTCAGTAAAAGAGAGGAAGAGTCTCAATGAGACAGACTGACACAGGGACTGCAACAATGAACTTGAACATGGTAGATATCTTGAGGATAACACAAGATAGCGCAAGGTTCTGATCTTTTGTTCTGAAGGTGACTGTGATGCTCTTCACAATTATGTGCTATGCATCAGAAAGCTGGACAATGACTAGGGATGATAGGAAGAGAACTGACTGCCTTTGAACTGTGGTGCTGGAGAAGAGTATTGAATACACCATGGACTACCAAGAAGACAAGCAGGTTCACCCAGAGAGGGTGAAACCAGGCTGCTCCTTGGAGGCAAGGATTCTGAGGCTTCATCTGACATACTTTGTGCATGTTGCAAGGAGGGACCAGTCCTTAGAGAGAGATGTCATGGAAGAAAGATGAGCAATCTCCTTTCATGCAATTTACTACTTCTGAAAAACTGCTTGGAGGGTCAGCTATGAGTTGGTTCTGACTCAACAAAACATTAACAATTGAAAAATTCAGAGAAAGTATGATACAGAGATTGATGATACCATTTGGATTTGTTTCCTTTCTCAGCCACTCTTTTAGTTCTGTCCTCTTTCATGGGTAGATTCATCTTCATCTTCATGCTGCTTCCATTCTTTTTTTTTCCCCCTAAATTTTTATTTATTTATTTATTTATTTTTACAGAGGTTTTGGATTTCCACTCATTCACTGCCGCAATTTTCTCCCTTCCCACCCCTCCCCAACAGCTCGCTTCCCCCTCCGAAGAGAGAAAAAAGAAAAAAGAAAAAGAAAAAAATTCCTTCATTAGTATACAATTCCCACGTCCCTTCCCCCCACCCCAAGTACACTTCTCTATGGGCTTCCATTCTTTGCAATAAAAACTATGCATCAATTGCACACCTCACAGTTTCATATGACAATATCTTGTGGAAAGAAACTCAAAATGCAAGTTCATTGCTGTTGAGCAAACTCAGAGCTGACTTTTCTTCTAGTGTATTTCTCAGGCTGTAAACTGCACAGGAAGAGATTGCCCACCTTTCTCCCTCAGAGGTGCAGGTGGACCAAAGTCCCAGGGAGGCTTGCCCATTAGGTTAGCAGTGCAACTCCCTGCGACTAAGTCATAAGAACTCTGGAAGAAAAAAGGGTTCTTTCAAGAGTTCTTGAGAGCATACCCATGTTTATCACGGTTTGTTCACAATAGCAAGGAGTTGGTAACAACCCAGGTGCCCATCAACAAACAAATGGATAGAGAAGCTGTTGTATATTCACACAATGGAATACTATGCTGCATTGAAAAACAAGGAACTCATGGAATATTATTCAATGGGTGACCCTGGAGGACACTATGCCAAGTGAAATATCTCAGTCACAAAAGGACAAATACCACATGGTGCCACTGTTGTAGAATGGGACTGACATCAGGGTTGGGGTAAGACTGAGAAAAACTGGATAAATTATGTATATTGCATTGAAACACATGAGGGAGAGAGTAATTTAAAAGCAATATATGATAGGGTATTATGGTTATCACAAGAGTCCAGAATTAAGATTGCATAGTGGAGTGTAACATGGAGGGGTGGGAGGGGTGGGAGGGGTGCGGGGGATTGTATACCAAAGAAGGAATTTTTCTTTTGCTTTTCAAAGAGAGGAGAG
>NW_006399797.1:5803027-5819961 GCF_000299155.1 Elephantulus edwardii | reverse complement strand
TGTTCATTAAAATTAATTTTAATAAAAAAGAGTCCTTGAGAAGAAAAAAGTTTTCTTTCCCTTTAAGTCATTTGGGCAGAAATAGAGGTGGAAATAACAGTGAGGAGACCTTAAGGTAATCAAGACATCTTGAATGAGATTATAAAAATCCACAGGATTAGAGAGCTCTGGTGGCCTAGTGGCAAGAAGTTGCACTGCAATCCCAGAGGCACGTAGTTTGAATCCACCAGATGCTCTGCTGTAGAAGGACGGACAATCCCCTCCTCTATCAGTCTGATCCAATTTGACGGTACACACACACACACACACACACACACACACACACACAAGCCACAGAACTGAAAATAATGGAAGAGTGCATCATACAGCTGAAGAAATTAAGAAAGAATGAATACTAAGGAGGCAATCCACAAATGTCCACTATCAGAGCAATACATAAATTTAAAAAAAAAATGCCCTCTTCCCTCACAAAAGTCCCCTACCTGTGTTTTTCTCTAAAACATGTATTTTTCACCACATCTACAAGAGTAGAACTTTAAAACTATATTTTTAAAGAGTCCAAAATTATTCCTAGGACATATGAAAAAAAGAGCTAAAAATAAATGTGAAATTCAAGGTAATTACAACTTAGAATAATGTACCTCTAAAACTCCAGGTAAGTATAAATTTGCTGGAAGAGATGTGATTGTACATGTCAGATAAAATCAAAAGACCTAGTCCATTGTATACTTGGGAAGACTTAATAGATCTGGAACACTCCCTGAAGGAAAAAAAAATGCTTATAAAACAATTACTACATTGAAACCAATAAGAAATTCTTCTTTACTATTCAATTAATTTATAACACCCAATGGTTAACAAAAATACTAACAAAGTCCATTATTCAAAACCTGCCACTTCTTAAAACAAGAATATTTTTTTAACATGGCAAAAGAAGCACTAAAACACAGATTACATATAGGAGGGCCATAGGTCTTTTTCCTTTTGTCCTTCAACAAATAGCTAATCAGCACCTATTAGGGATATGAACAAGAGTCCTGGAGGTAAAGTTGTTAATCCATTCCTAGGCTAACTAGAAGATTGGCAGTTTGAACCCATCAGCAAGAAAAAGATGGGGCAGTCTGCTTCGGTAAAGTTTTATAGTCTTTAGTCTTGGAAACTCTATGGGGCTGTTCTGTTCAGTCCTATAGGGATGTTATGAGTCTGAATCGATCAGACAACAAAGTTGGGTTTGGGGTTTTAGGTATATGAGTATTTTGTATTATGTGGTTTAAAAGAAATGTGAGATATAAAATTGGTGCTTAAGGAGTCATTTAGCATAGAAAAAATAAGTCTAGTGGGAGGTAAAAATCTAAGAACTTTAAGTAGAATTAAGAGTTTTTAAAATATTAAATTTAAGGGAACATTAAGAAAGCAGAGGATCAAAAATGAAGGGCGAGGACGCTGGCTGCATAACTCAAATAATGTAATCAATACCACTGAACTGTACATGTAGACAACCTGAACGGATGTATATTCTTATTGTGTATCTTCTAAACAACAAAATTATAATTTTTAAAAATACTAGATAAATAGAGGAAAGTAATTTCTCTTTCATGGTTTGTGAATTAAGCTTTATTACAACCATACTTTTGTGTGTGTGTGTGTGTGTGTGTGTGTGTGTGTGAAAAATTTGTATTAGAATTAGCCAGTTGGACTCAGTTTAGATGATCCCAATTTTGTTGGCAACATCCAAAGCATCATAGTCAGGAGCAAGTCAAACATAGACCTTCTTCTCTCCATCAGGCCTAATCAAAGTGTTGACCTTAGCTACATCAGTGTCATAGAGGTTCTTTACAGCTTGTTTAATTGGGTGCTTGTTGGCCTTGACATCCACAATGAACACAAGTGTGTTGTGTTCTTCTATCTTCTTCATGGCTGACTCAGTGGTCAGGGGAAACCTGAATATGGCATAGTGATCAAGCTTGTTTCTCCTGGGGGAGCACTCTTCTGGGGGTATTTGGGCTGTCTTCAGAGGTTCAGGGTCTTAGGCAACGAGAAGATGGGTGATGTGTAGATCTCTTTTTTTGTGGCTGTGGATGCCCTTCAGGACTGCCTTCTTGGCCTTTAATGTCTTTGCTTTGGTTTCAGTTTGGGGAGGGTCAGGGACTTCCTTCTTCACTTTTGACACCATCTTCATAGACAACCATACTGTTAAATACTTTAAATTTTACATAGATTCAGTGTTTCTTAAATACAATGAATAAAGCTGCTTTATTTCTATTCTTTTTTAAAATGCTAGATAAACATTAAACTGATGTAGTAGTCAAAATCAGGTCTAGTGCTGGCTGTGGAACACCATCAATTACTCCTGGGCAAATTCAAACTGAACTTGAAAAAAATGAAAACAAGTCCTCAAGAACCAAAATAAGATGTTGAGTTCATCCCACCTGAATTTAAAAATCACTTCCAGAATAAGTTTGAGGCATTGAATACTAGTGATAGAAGACCAGATGAATTGTGGGTTGACACCATTGGTTTCATCCATAAAGAAAACAAAACATTATTTGATTAACAAAGACACAAGACGGGGGAAAAGACCAAAATAGATGTGTACTAGAATGTTGAGAAGCCAAAACAAAGGGAAGAAGATTTCAAAAGGTAGCTCGAAAAGACAAAGTATGAAAACAGAATGTGCAAAAAGATGGAGTTGGAGGAATAAAGGTAAGAACTTGCTCAGTATTTCTCAGGTTGAAAGAACTGAAAAATTCAAGCTGCAATCCCAAAGGTACACAGTTTGAATCCACCAGATGCTCCACTAGAGAAGGAGAGGCCATCTCCTTCTGTGCCAGTCAGATCCTACCTGCCGGAACACAACAAGGGAAAAAAAAAATAAACCCCACAAATTCAAGCTTCGATTTGCAATGCTCAAGAAAGTTATGGGTAAAATCTTGTATGATCCAGGAAGCATAAAAAAAGAAAAAAATGGAGGGAATATATAGAGTCAATGTTCCAAAAAGAAATGGTTGACACTGAAATATTACAAAAAGTAGCATATGATAAAGAGTCAATAGTGATGAGGAAAGAAGTTGAAGCTGTATTTTTAAAACAACGGCAAAAAATTAGGGCTCAGGAACTGGGGGGATATCAACTGACATGTTTTAACAATGTTGCAACCCTGGACATACTCATAGGTCTGTGCAGGAAAATTTTAAAAACAGTTGCATATTTATTCCCATTTCCAAAAAGAGATGATCCAACAGTGAGCAATATCTTTATATCACATGCAAGCAAAATATTGCTAAAGATCATCCAAAAACAACTAGAAGGGTAGACTGAAAGAGAACTGTCAGAAGTTCAAGCTGGGTTTAAAAGATGCCACAGCTCCAGAAATATCACTGCTGATTTCAGACGGATCTTGCCTGAAATCAAAGAATATCAATAGAAGATTTATTTTTACTTTATTGGCTATGCAAAGCCATTTGACTGTGTGGATCATAACAAGCGTGGTATCAGAAAACTTGAAAATTGGTTTTTCTAGCCAGTGCATTAGCCCCCATTTGGGGCATGGTCTCCGACTACCTTATAACTGCAGACACATGGTCTTGCAACTCATCAACAACTTTCGGACAAATATAAGAGAATGCTTTCCAAACAAAGAGAAGGTGGCAGAGAGAAGGTAAAGAGACTGTGGCACTGCTGTGAATAGACTGTAACAAGGCGTAACCAGAGGAACACTGGCGATGAAACCTAAAATAAAGGCTTTGTGTGTTGGATGACTGAAGGAAGAGCTGTTTTTGTTTATTGTTGTTTTTTGTGGTTTTTTTAAAATCCAAAATTCTGTTTATTGAGATAATTTTCCATTCATCTTGGTTCAGTGTGTTTTTCTTAATGCTGCTTCCATCTGAAGGAGCATCCTTCTGTAAGCCTGGCTTTTCCTCCTATAGGCTGACAGAGAACCGTGGAGCAGCCAACACACAGAACTACTGTGTGTGCACGGCTGAAGACTGTGGTGATTTTATAGCATCCTGGACATTTTGCATCCATGAAATAGGAATCTGGGCTCTGCACCAGGTGCTTCTTCTTGTGTTTCCTCTTCTCTTCTGGAGAGGGATGAAGGCGATCTTTTGCGAGAGGCAGGCTGGCACTGGAGGTCACTGGTAGAAAGGCAGAAAAGCTGACTTGTAACTGTCCTGAGATAAACTTTGCTGGATGACTGAGGAAACCACAGGTGCATTTCTGCAGCTGAACTAAACCTGGATTTTCAATATTTGATAAATCTGGCTCAAGATTGCTGGCATAAACCTGAACATACATTTTGTGATATTCTTGCCTCCTCTACTTCCCAACATATTTCCCTAACAAACCCCACCACTGTGAGTAAAGTATATGAGTCAAGTTGCAATAAATAATTGGACCCAATGACTTCAAGAAATAGGTGCAGTAGCATATGGGGTAGCATGTTTAACCATGTATGTAGCTGTTTGTTTAGTACTGTGGATATAAATGATGGAGATAGTTCCCTTTTATGAAGCAGGCAGAACTCAGACTTGGCCACAACCACATTGCATCTGTTTATTTCACACAAGCTATCAAAAGAAGATGGAAGGAGTTAACAGAGTCACTGTACTAAAAAGAATTGACAGACTCAGAAGAATTTAATGAAACAGCATACGACCAAGAGACAACAGTGATGAAGGAGGAAATTCAAGCTGCTCTGAAGGAATTGGCAAAAAACAAGGCCCCAAGAATTGATGGCATACTA
Source organism: Elephantulus edwardii (assembly GCF_000299155.1). NCBI lineage: Eukaryota > Metazoa > Chordata > Mammalia > Macroscelidea > Macroscelididae > Elephantulus > Elephantulus edwardii. The sequence goes on along the minus strand of NW_006399797.1, from coordinate 5,815,217 downwards.
ATTGACATATTTCAGCAAAGAGATGCTGCCCTGAAAGTGTTCATCAAGTTGTGCCAAGAAATTTGGAGGACAGCCACCTGGTCAGCTGACTGGAAGAGATCCGTATTTAGTCCCATTCCAAAAAAGGGCAATCAGACAGATTGTGAACATTATTTAACACATGCAAGCAAAATCTTGCTAAAGAGTACCTAAAAACAACTGGAACAGTACATGGACAGAGAACTACTAGAAGTATAGGCTGGGTTTAGAAGAGGCCATGGCACTAGGGACATCACTGCCTCTCTGTCAAATGGATCTTGGTTGATAGCAGAGGGTACCAGAAGAATGTCTGTGTTTCATTGATTGTGCAAAGGCATTTGATTATGATCATCACAACAAATTGTGGCTAACCTTCAGAAAAATGGGTATCCCAGAACACCTGATTGTGCTCCTACAAAACCTATACGTGAGGGGAGCTCTGGTGGCCTAGTGGCAAGAAGCTGCACTGTAATCCCAGAGATATGTGGTTCGAATCCACCAGATGCTCTGCTGGGGAAGGAGGGGCCATCTCCTCCTATACCAGTCAGATCCAATTTGACGGGTCACACACACAGAAAATAATTTTTTTAAAAAAATCTATACTTGGACCAGGAGGCAGTCATCAGAACAGAGCAAGGAAGCATTGCATGGATCAAAATTGGGAAAGGAGTGCATAATGGATGAAGCCTGTCTCCATACCTTTTCAATCTATACGCAAAACAGAACATTTGGATGCTGGTCTTTATAAGGAGGAATGTAGCATCAGAACAGGAAGAAGATTCATCAACAACTTACGTTATGCAGATGACATAACCTTGTTCACTAAAACTGAGGAGAACTTGAAGTATTGTCTGCACAAAGTCAAGGACTGCAGTCTTCAATATGGATTGAAACTCAATATCAAGAAAACAAAGATTCTCACCACTGGACCAATTGGCAGTATCATGATAGATGGGGAAGAGATTGAGAATGACAACAATTCCAACTTGCTTGGGTCTACAATCAATATTCTTAGCACCAGCAAGCCAGGCAATCAAAAGATCAATTAGATTGGGCAAGTCTGCTGTCAAGGACCTCTCCAGAGTGCTAAAATACAAAGATGTTCAGGCTAGAGACCAAGACGTGTCTTATCACAATGAAAGAACTTTTTTCCAAAGAAAAAACTAAGTGGGGAGAAGGGGAGGCAGGGAGGAAAATATGCAACCATGAATAAATGGAAATCCAAGTTCTTTATAAACTTACATTAAAATCTCAACTAAAAAAAAATTTCCCTAAAAAAAAAAAAGTGATGGCCAACAAGCACATGAAGATATGTTCAAAATCTCTAGGTCTAAGAGATATTCAAATCAAAACTACTATGAGATATCATCTCACTATAGTGAGAATAGCAAAATTTAACAGAACAGCAAACATCAAATGCTGGAGAGGTTGTAGAGAAACTGAAACCCTTATTCACAGTTGGTGGAAGTGTAAAATGGTGCAACCACTGTGGAAGGTAGTGTGGCACTTTCTCAAAAAATTGCAAATAGAGATACCATTTGACCCAACAATTCCACTACTGGGACTATACCCCCCAAAGAGACCATAACTGCCACCCAAGCAGATATATGCACACCCATGTTTACCGTGGTTTTGTTCACAAAAGCAAAGAGTTGGAAACAACCTAAGTGCCCATCAACAAAAAAACGGATAGAGAAGCTGTGGTATATTCACACAATGGAATACTACACTGCACTGAAAAACAAGGAACTCATGGAATATTATTCAAAATGGGTGACCCTGGAGGACATTATGCTGAGTGAAATATCTCAGTCACAAAAGGACAAATACTGCATAGTGCCACTGTTGTAAAACAGGACTGACATCGGTATTGGGGGGAGACTGAGAAAGATGGGATAAATAATGTATACTGCACTGAAACAGATGAGGGAGAAAACTGTTTAAAAGGATTATGTGATTAGGTATTATTGTTATGACAGGAGTCCAGAATGAAGGCTGCATAGTGGAGTGGACTTTGGGGGAGAGATTGTATAACAATGAAATAATTTCTCTTTTCCTTTTCAAAGAGAAGAGTTAATTGGGGGGACGGTGGGGTGGGCAGGGAGAAAGTGAAACTATGAATGAATGAATGGAATCCTCAGTCTCTGTAAACTTTCATTAAAATTAGTAATAATAAAAAATTATATATATTAAAAAAGATGTACCTTACCCAGGCCATGGTCTTCACAATTACTTGCTATGCGTCAAAGGTCTGGACAATCAATAAGTTTAAGAGAAGAAGAATTAATGTCTTTGAGCTGTGATGCATGAGAAGAGCAACTAAACTTACCATGGACTAGCAAGAGAACAAACAGGTCAGTTCTGAAGAGTGTGAAACCAGCTTGCTCTCTGGAGGGAAGGATTTTGAAGTGCCATCTCAAACACTTTTGGGCATGTTGCCAGGAGAGATCAATCATTGTAGAAGAACATCACAATTGGAAGGGTGGAGGGACATTGCAGGAGAGGAAGACCCTGGATAGGATGAATTAACACTGTGACTAGAGTAATAGGTGCAGGTGTGTTGGAGACAGTGAGATTGGCTCAGGATAAGGCAGAGTTCAGAGTTATTGTGCATAGGGTCACTATGAGTAGCAGGTGACTTGACAGCACATAACAACAACATGGTTAATACTGAGAAGAATGGCAATCCCACAACATTTAATTGTATTATAAATGTGAAACCTATACCTAGACCAAGGAGTTGTGGTTTGAACAGAACAAGGAAATAGTGTATGGTTTAAAATCAAGAAAGATGTGCATGAGGGCTTCATTCTTCCTCCTTACCTATTCAATTTGTATGTTGAGTAAATCACTCAAGGAGTTGGACTTTATGAAGAAGAATGTGGCACTGAATTGCAGGATCATCCATCAAGAACCTGCTTGCTTAAAGTAAGGAAGACCTGAAGGGTTTGCTACAGAAGATCAAGGACTACAGCCTTCAGTATGGACAGCAATTCAATTAACATGAAGAAGACAAAAATCCTCACTACTGAACAAATAGGCAACATCACAATATATAGAGAAAAGACTGAAACTGTCAATAATTTCATTTTACTTGGATTCACAATCAAGACCCTTGGAATCAACAGTCAGGAAATGTATTGCATTAGGTAAGTCTACTGTTTAGGATCACTCCAAAGTCCTGAAAAACAATGCTGTCAGTTTAAAGAACAAGATGTGCCTGATTCAACTCATGGACTTTTCATCATGGTGTGTGCATCTAAGAACTGGACAATGAAAAACTATGACAGAATAACTGATGCCTTTGAGTTATGGAGATAGACGTGAGTACTGAATATCCTATGGACAGCCACAAGAACAAACACATAGATCCTATAGAGGCAAGGATGTTGAAGTTTCTTCTCACATTCTTTATGCCTTTTGTTAGGACAGGCTATTCTTTGGTAATGGACATTATAGTAGGAAAGGTGGAGGGTCAGTGAAAGAGAAAACAAGCCTCAACAAAATGGACTGACAGACAGTGACTGTGTCAATGGGCTCAAGTATGTCATGGATGATAAGGACTGCACAGGGCATGTTCAGATCTGTTTGTTCATAGGGTTGCTATGAGTCATAGTTGACTCAGTGGCACCTAACAGAATTAACAACAGATAAATAGATGAAGGTAACTACTTCTCTCTAATTTGTTAAACTTCAGTGCAGCCATACTTTTAAACATATTTGTATATTTTAAGTTTTACATGGTTAGATTAATGACTCCTCAAATATTTTAATGAATATATAGCTTCTCTGAATTAACTAGCTGTAAGAATAAATAAATTTCTCATATTTTTCTATCAAACAAATCCTCCTGGGCTTCTATCTTATTGGCCTGTAGTGACACTTCTTTAGCTCCGTTGTTCTGCTAGACATTTTAATGTCCTAGTTGCCTTTTTTTCTTTTTTCACTCTATTCCCCACCACACTTCTTTCACTCACTGTTCTGTTTGCCACCATCTTTCTTTAGATCTTTGTTCTCTTTTGACATGCCATCACAATAATAGGACTGTTTCCATTTCTTTTAATTCATTATCTATTTCAGCTGGATGAGTATCCCCAGAACAAAGAAAAGCCCATGCAAATGGCTCAGTATGACTGCTATGTGAGCTGCTCTAACATTTTTTTTTAATTGTGACAAATATACAGAAAACATATACTGAACAATCCCCAATCTAGCTTTTTACACTACTTCACTACTCTGCTTCTACTTGTTATCAAAGGTCTGAGTATTCCCACCCCTGAGCTTTGGAAAAGCTGCTGCTCTTTCTGGAACATTGCTCTCGCTTACAAGACACAGCTTCAATTGCCAAAACTCTCTAAAACCTTAACAAGACAAGAAAGAGTAATTGCCTTCCCCTGTTTGGCTAAGAAACGAGCCCTGATAGTGCATTCATTATATGTTGGGCTGCTAACTGAAAGGTTCCAGTTTGAATCTACCAGATGCTCCACAGGAGGAAGATAAAGCAGTCAGTCTCCTCCTGTAAAGACTTACAGTCTCAGACATCTAATAGTGGGGTGCTATCAGTAGGGATCAATTCAATGGCAGTAAGTTTCGTTTGAGTGGGTAGTTATTAGTCTAGAGGAAAATGACAGAAAGAAGAATATACTTAAATTAAAAATTGTTAAACATGTTAGAGATTACACAGCTGGAAGGAACAACTCACAGTGAATAGAGGAGACAGCCAAGAACCAGTAAGGTAAGCAACAATTATTTTCACCATTAGGTGCTGTCAAGTAGAGTAAAACTCATAGGAACCCTATCAATAATAAATAATAACAGTGTCTCTGAGTACACTCACACCATTTTCTAAAAAGGAAAATCTTCAATATTTATGTCTTCCTCGATGATTTAGAAGTCAAGGATAGTATTTTTTTTTGTTTGCATATCACAGAAGCTCTGGTAGCTTAATGGTAAGCAAACGAGCCATCAACACAAAGGTACATAATTTGAATCCACCAGCTAATCCACTTCTGTGCAATTCACAACCTCTAAAAACCCACTAGATGGTTGGCTATGTGTTGCTTCCAACTCAGAAAAAAAGAGAATGACCCTCACCATGATGGAGTGATACAGTGACTACAATGGGCGACTGGAGATTGTGAGGACAGCATAGGATCGGGTGCAGTTTCATTTTGTTGTATACTGGGTCCTTATGGTTCGAGCCATTCAATAGCACCCAACAGACATATACAATTCAGTCCTTGAGATGTAGTGGGTTACTACATGTTGGGCTGGCAAGCAGAAGATCAGTGTTTTATAGCCTTTGGATGCTCCAGGACAAAGATGAGACAGTTTGCTTCCATTAAGATTTATAGCCTTCCACTATTAGAGCCTCTACCTGGAATATTATTGCTTTTCAATTTTTGACTCATGTACTTTTAACTTGTTAGTTAAATTTGTGTCTTTTAGGCTGCAACACTTGCATGTTACATCCTCAAGGATATGAACATGCACGGCTAAGCACAACTGATAACAGTGCATCTAAATTCCAAATTCAATCTCCATAATAGTCTATGTGTTTCCTATTGCCACAGGGGCCCTTTAGAGTAGTGAGAGATCTTCACCCTGAAACCTACAGCATCCCTTTCCAGCAGGAAGTAGCTAAGAGAATACGCCGTCCCCTTTTCCTTATGCATCAGGGTGAATGAAATCTCTCTCAAGGGGGAGTGATAGGGAATGAATGGCAAAGGACACACTGACAAAGGAGATTAATCAGAACTGGATTTGACAAGCACTGTGACAACTGGACAATTAAAACAGACTTTCAAGAGGGGGGGAAAGAAGAATGAACTGGGGAGGAGGGTAGAGAAAACAGTGCAACAATGAATGAATGAATGAAAACCCCAAATATCTGTAAATGTTCATTAAAATTAATAAAATTTAATAAAAAATTAAATTTTAAAAAAAATTTTATAGCCTTAAAAGCCTGATCGAGAGTTACCAATAGTAAGGATTCCACAACAGAGGCCTTGGGTTTTGGTCACAATTCACTCATTTTTCTCTATCAAAGAAGTCCCAAAAATACCTACCTCAGTCTATCAAAATTTCCTTAAATGAAAAACTGTCAGAGAAGCAGAGCACATCTTTCACAAAAGGAATCCCCCTCAACTGGCTGACAAGAAACCCCACTGATTTTACCACAGCCTTTTTAAGACAAAATTCTCTCAGTTCAAATCCACCAGATGCTCTGCTGAAGAAGGAGGGACAATCTCCTCCTGTACCAGTCAGATCTGATTTGACGGTACACACATAAAAAAAAAAAAAAAAGACAGAATTCTCTCTAATCAATTTTTATCAATCCTGAATAGATAACATAAAACTTGCAGCTCATAATTTGGAAAGAAAATATGTACTTTTTTCCCTATTATTTCATACTTTTACTTATTTAACTTCATTATAAAAAAATTCATCCAAATCTTTGATTTGATCCTCTAAACTCCATTGATCTTCACTTTCTTTGATTTCACCACTCACTTCTGGACTGTACTATCCTTTGGGAGCTCTGGTGAGTTAGTGATAAGGAGGTGCACTGCCAACACAAAGGTACACAATTCAAATCCATCAGCTGTTCCATAGGAGAAAGACAGGTAAACACCTACTATATGATGTATAGCCTGTGAAAACCCTCTGAGAGATCAGCTGTAGGTCAGATCCAACTCAATGGTATGAATGAGGTGGCCAAGCAGCAAACACAGCTGCAAATCTTTGTGAAGACCCTGACTCGTAAGACCATCTCCCTTGAGGTCAAGCCCAGAGACACCACTGAGCATGTCAAAGACAAAATCCAACACAATGTACACAATACCACCATCATCCATCAGTGCACTTCCACCTTGACAATCTGAATCAATACTCCTACTCTTGCCTCAACTGTTATCCTAAGATTTCTGACTCCCTAATCCTAATTATCTTTAAATATATTGATGCCACTAATGCCTTGGGAGTTCTGGTGCTTGCTAAGTAGTAAGGAGTTGTGCTGCCAACTCAAAGCAAGTGGTTCAATGGTACCAGCTTCTCTGTGGAAGAAAAACAGGCAAACTCCTGTGCAATTTTAGTCTCTGAAAACCTGCTCTGGAAGGTCAGTTATGACTTGGTTAATCAAGATTCCTTAATAATAATAAGTGAATGGAACATAAAAGTTGAGAACAAAGAAGATTAGTAGTCAGAAATTACAGCCTTTGCGACAAACGAAACTGGAGAGTAAATGATTGAATTTTGTACAATCAATGATTTACAAACAGTAACTATACACACAGACGTCACCTGACTTACTATGCAGAAGTTGGACTGACTACATCTGTGGAAAGAATCACTGAAAAAGCTCAATATTAGCTATGAAAACCATGCCAGGTGCTGATTGTGGAATAGACCATCAATCACTCATGTCTGAGTTCAAATTGAAGCTAAAGAAAATGAAAATAAATCCATAAGAACCAAAATACAACCTTGAGCCTATTTCTGAATTTTAAAACCATCTCAAGAACAGATTTGAGGTACTGAACACTAAATGATCGAAGACTACATGAGCTGTGGAATGGCATTAAGGTTATCATCCAAGAAGAAAGCAAAAGGTCATTACAAAGAGAGGAAGAAAAAAAACCACACAAAATGAATTTCAGAACAGACTCTGAAAATTGCACCAGAATGTCAAGAAGCCAAACAAAGGGAATAAATGACAAAGTAAAAGAGTTGAACCAAGATTCCAATGGGCAGCTCAAGAAGGCAAAGCAAAGTATTATAATGAAATGTCAGAAAACCAAAAGAGAAACACATACTTGGGGTTTTTTTAAACTTAGAGAACTGAAAAGTATATTCAAGTCTCAAGCTAAAATAAATACTCAAGGATACTTTGGGCAAAATCTCGAACAATGCAGGAAGGATCCAGGAAGTCGGAAAGAACACATACAACCACTATACCAAAAAAAGAACCGGATGGCATGGAAACATGTCAGAAAGCGGCATATGATCAAGAACCAGTGGTAATAAAGAAAAAGATTCAAAGGCACAGGCAAAAAATAAGGCCCTGAGTATTGATGAGATATCAACTGGTATATTCCAACAGATGCAGCCCAATGTGGAGGACAACTGCCTGGTCAAATGACTGTATTCCCATTCCCAACAAAAGGTAATCCAACAAAATGTGGAAATTATTGAACAATATCATTAATATTACATTCAAGCAAAACCTTGCTGAAGATTATTTTTAAATTATTAGAACAAGTATATTGACAGAGAACTGCCAGTAACTCAAACCTGATTTAGAAGAGTCTGTGACACCAGAGATATCACTGCTGATTTCAGATGGAACTTGGCAGAAAATGAAGAATATCAGAAGGATGTCTATCTGTATTTTATTGACTATGCAAAGGTATTTGTGTGGATCACAACAAATTATGGCTAACATTGAGAAGAATAGAAATATCAGAAAATTTAATTGTACTCATGAAAAACTGTTGAAGAAGCTGTTGTCTGAACAGAACAAGGGAACACTGCGTATTTTAAAAGAAAAAAATCTATCAGTATCAGGGCTGTATCTCTTCTCCATGCATATTTAATATGTATGCTGGGCAAATCATTTAAGAACCTGGAGTCTATGAAGAAAAATGTGGCATCACAAATGGAGGATGACTCATCAACAACCTGCACTGTGCTGGTAACACTATCTTGCTTGCTTTGGTGGTTTCTTGCTGTTGAGTATTATCAAGTAGGACCTGACCCATAGCTGACCCTCTAGTGGGTTTTCAGAGGCAGTTAATCACTCAGGAGATTGCCCATCCTTTTCCCATGAAGCAGCTGGTGGATTCCAAACACAGGCTTTTGGGATTATTGTGCAGCTTTTACTACTAGACCACCAGGGCTCCTTTCTCTGGAAACTTAGAGGTAAAGACTGAACTGTCAACACAAAGTTACATGATTCCAATTTACAAGATGCTCAGATGATCCACTAGGGATATTGCAGCTAGTGTTAGATGGATCTTAGCTGAAAGCAGGGAGTACCAGAGGAATGTATATCTGTTTCATTGACTATGCAAAGGCGTTTGACTGTGTGGATCATAACAAACTGTGGCTGACTCTGAGAAGAATGGGAATACCAGAACACTTTATCGTGCTAATGAGAAACCTATACTTGAACCAAGACACAGTCATCAGAACAGAGCAAGGAAATACTGCATGGTTCAAAATTAGGAAGGGCGTACACCAGGGATGTGTCCTGTCTCCATACCTTTTCAACCTTTATGCAGAACAGATTATCCAGGAGGCTGGGCTCTATGAGGAGAAATGTGGTATCAAGATTGGTGGAAGATACATCAACAATCTGCAATATGCAGACGACACAACCCTGCTTGCTGAAACTGAGGAGGACCTGAAGCGCTTGCTGCAGAGAGGGTCAATGACTGCAGCCTCCAATATGGATTGAGGCTCAATGTTAAGAAGACAAAAGATTCTCACCACTGGGCCAATTGGCAGCATCAGGATGGATGGTGAAGAGATTGAGATTGTTCACAGCTTCAGTTTGCTTGGCTCCACAGTCAACACTTTTGGCACCAGTAGCCAGAAAATGAAAAGACATATTGCCATGGGAAAGTCTGCTGTTAAGGACCTCTCCAAAGTACTGAAGAGCAATGGTGTCTCTCTGGAGACTAAGGTGCATCTGATACAGGCCATGGCCTTTGCGATCACTTGTTATGCATCAGAGAGTTGGACAATGACTAAGGAGGATAGAAGGAGAATTGATGCCTTTGAGTTTTGGTGCTGGAGAAGAGTATTGAGAATACCATGGACTGCTAGGAAAACAAACAGATTTGTCCTGGAAAGGGTTAAACCGGGTGGCTCCTTGGAGGCAAGGATTCTGAGGCTCCGTCTAACATACTTTGGACATGTTGTAAGGAGAGACAGGTCCTTGGAGAAGGACATCATGCTTGGAAGGATGGAGGGATAGCACAGGAGGGGAAGGCCTTCTATGAGGTGGATTGATTCAGTGACTGGGGTAATCGGGATGGGTGTATCAGAGACAGTGCTATTGACACAGGACAGAGCAGAGTTTAGAGCTGTTGTACATAGGGTCGCTATAAGTCGCAAGTGACTCGACGGCACATAACAACAACAGATGATACATGGGATAATGATGAGCAATCTCTTACTGTGTGACTTACTGCCTCTGAAAGTTCACTGGAGGGTCAACTCAGGGTCAGTTCTGACTCAATGGTACAACAACAACAACATTCAATCTGTATGCTGAACAGATCATTCAAACAGACTTTATGAAGAAGAATGTGGTATCAGAATTGGAGGAAGACATAGCAACAATCTCCATTATGCAAATGACACAACTTTGTTCAATTAAGTGAGAAGGATGGACGTGCATGCTGCAGAAGATCAACAACTACAGCCTCCAACACAGGTTGCATCTCAAAATGAAGAAGACAAAAATTCTCATCACTGGACCAACAGGCAGCAATATGACAGATGGAGAAGACTGAAGTCATCAATTTACTCTTACTTGGATCTACAAACAACACCCTTGTTACTGTTACTGTTAGGTTCTGTCAAGTTAACTACTACATCTCACAGTCTATGAATAAAAGATCTGAACTCAGTTCTGTCCTGAGCCATCCTCACAATTCCTGACACACAAGAGCCCATTGCAGTAGTTAGCACCTGGTTGGGGTCTTCCTCTCCTTCACTGACCCCCACCCCCACTCTTCCCAACATCAGGTCTTTCTCCAAGAATAGCACCTCCTTGCAACATGTCCAAAGTATGTGAGGTGGAGCCTCATATTCTTGCCTCCAAAGAGCATTCCAGGTGCACCCTCTCTGAGACATTATCTATTCATCTTCTTGGTCATCCATGGAATGTTCAGTGCTCCTCTCCAATACCACAGCTCAAAGGCATTAATTCTTTTTCTGTCATCCTTATTTATTGTCCAGCTCTCAGACACACAGCTAGTAACAGGAAAGACTATGGCCTCTGTGAAAATTCTTTCCATGTTTTTTGCCCATTTAGTAATTGAATTATCAGACTTTTTCTGTGGAAGCCCTGTAGGATTCTGTAAACTTCTGTTATGAGATTCTTAGATGGTATTGCCAAATGTTTGCTCCCAGTCAGAAGGGTTTCTTTTCACTCTGCTGGAAAAAGTTTTTGATGAACACAGGAATTTTATCTTTAGAAGGTCACATTCAGCAATTTTATCCTCTTCAGATTATACATTTCTGGCTGTATTTGGCAGTCTCTTTATACCGCAGACTAGAGCTTCTGAGCTTGATTCCAGTTTGTCTCTTATGAACTTGATGGCTTCAAATGGCCATTAGACAAATGAAGAAATGCTTCAAAACACTGGCAATAAGAGATATGCAAATAAAAACTACAATGAGATACCATCTCACTCCAGTAGCAGTGGCAACGTTTAACAGTACAGCAAGTAATAATGTTGGAGAGGTTGTGGAGAGATATGAAGGAACTCTTTTACATTGTTGGTGGGATTGTACAATGGTACAATTCACTCTGAAAGGTAGTTTGGCGCTTCCTCATAAAGCTAAACATAGAAATTCCATATGACCCAGCTATTCCATTGCTTGGAATATACCCCAAGAAAATGAGAACTGAGGCTCAAACAGAAACTTGTACACCAATATTCATAGCAGCATTATTCACCATCCCAAGAACATGGACACTGCCCAGATGTCCAACCACAAACAAATGAATTGAGAAGGTGTGGTAAATTCATACAATGGAATACTACGCACAGCACACAGGAGCAATCATGTTGTAAATTGCTACCTAACTTGGGAGGGACTCAACAGCATTATGCTGAGTGAACTAACTCAGTCCCACAAGGACAAATATTGTATAAAACCATTATTGTAGAATGAGTATGAGGATCCAAGGTGGGGTGGGGTAGACATAGAGAGGTGAGGATGGGTTGGGGGTAGGGTGTTAATCATAGAGTGCACAATTCAATGGGTGGATGAGGTAAAGGGAATGGGAAGGATCTTTTGTGAAAAACAATGTATTCAAACTTTGTAAATAAATCAGAGTTGGGGAGGGGGGAGACTACAGCCTGAATCTGACGCACCTTAGTACCCTTGGTACTAGCTATCAAGAACTCAAAAGATATGTTGCTTTGGGAAAATC
>NW_006399797.1:5793906-5802242 GCF_000299155.1 Elephantulus edwardii | reverse complement strand
TTAAATTATTAAAATAAAATCTAAAAAAAAAAAAAAGACTAAGCTGCTGCACAACCAAGAAAGGGCAAAATCAACGAATGGGACTTTCTCAAAATTAAGGCCTTGGGTGCTGCAAAAATTTTTTCAAATAGGATGAAAAGAGAACCCACAAACTGAAGGGGAAAAAAACAACCAAAAACATCTTGGCAATAATAACTGTGACAGAAGTCTCTAAATAAAAGTTTACAGAATCCAACAGGGCCTCCACAAGGAAAAAATTGATAACTCAAATCACAAAATGGGCAAAAGACATGGAAATACTTTTCACAAAAGAAGGCATTTGGATGGCCAACAAACATATGAAGAAACACTCAGTATCCCTGGTGACAAGAGAGATGCAAATCAGAGCCATAATGAGCTATCATCTCACCCCAGTAACAATAGCAAAGTTTGAGCAGGCAGCAGGCAATGAATGTTGGAAAGGATGAAAGACTGAAACTCTGATACACTGCTGGTAGGATTGTAAAATGATACAACCACTCTGGAGGGCAGTCTGGCATTTCCTCAAAAAGCTGAATATAGGAGTCCCATATAACCCAGCTATTACACTGCTTAGGAATATATAACAAATATACTGCAAGGAAACTAGAACTGAGACAGAAATGGAGATTTGTACACCCCTGTTCAAAGCAGTGTTATTCACAATAGCAAGAAAATGAAAACAGCCCAAATGTTCATCAACAAACAAATGGATTGAAAAATGGTACACTCACATGATGGAATACTATGCAGCACTATAGAACAATAATTTTGTAAAATACTATATAACATGGGAGAGTCTAGAGAGCATTAAGCTAAGTGAACTCAGTCTCATAAGAACAAAGACTGCATGAGACTATTACTGTAATGCACATGGCATGCCTACTGCTGCATTGTTCACAATAGCAAAGGGATGGAAACAACCCAAGTGTCCATCAAAAAACAAATGGATAGAGTAGCTGTGGTGTATTCACACAATGGAATACTAAGCAGCATTGAAAAACAAGGAACTCATGAAATACTATTTAAAATGGGTGACCCTGGAGGACATTATGCTCAGTGAAATACCTTAGTCACAAAAGGAAAAATACTTCAATTCCACTGTTGTAGAACAGGACTGACACTGGGGTTGGGGAGAAACTACAAAAAGAGGGGATAAATAATGTACACTGCATGGAAACAGATGAGGAAGAGAACTGCTTAAAAGGAATATATGATTATGTATTATTTGTATGATAACAGTCCAGAATAAGAGCTGCATACTGAAGTGATGAAAGAATTTTTTTTCCAAAGAAAAAAGGGAACTTGGGGGGGGGGGTTAAGGAGGAAAATGTGCAATGATGAATGAGTGGAAATCCAAGTTCTCTATAAACTTTCATTAAATTCTCAATTAAGTTAAAAAAAGATTATTGTAAAAACAGAAGTAACTAGTAAGATGTGTATAAAAGTCCAAAAGGGACAGGGGAAAGGAGAAAGAGGGCAGAGGGTGAAGAGGAGAGGAATTCACTAAGATAACAGAGTTTTGTGGGTGGAGAATTGTGGATGAAAGAATTAGGAAAGATCCAATGGGGACCTGGAAAGATGGGGTAATAGTAAGCATAGATCAATGGTAATGAATTTTATAAAACACAGTGTAAGGGGAGCTCTGGTGGCTTAGTGGTAAGGAGATGCAACTACAATCCCAGAGGAGCAAGGTTCGAATCCACCAGATGCTCTGCGGGGCAAGGAGGGACAATCTCCTCCTGTACCAGTCAGATCTGATTTGACGGTACACTCACACAAAAATAATAAAATAAAAATTTAAAAAAACCAAACAAACAAAAAACACAGTGTAAAAAGGGGGCTTCTGTCATGAAGTGGCACAGGTAGGGCACTCTATTGTTCTACCTGCAGAACTGACATAAAGAGATTTCCAAAGCATAATTTTTGTTTACTGGACAGCTGGTGATATTGGTCTAAGAAAAAAAACAAAACAAAAAACCACAATGTATATGAGTGATTATCTGAAACATAATGTAAATGTAGGAATGCGTGAAATACAATGTACATGAGTGATACATAAGGTATACAAATTTTGTATGTCAATCAACATACAGTAAAAATAAAGTGGGTTGAATAAATCTCCTAAGGTGTACCTGACCCAAGCCATGGTCTTTTTAATTACTTGCTATGCATCTGGAAGTTGGACAATGACTAAGGATGACAGAACAATCAATGCCATTCAGTTGAGTGCTAGAATACTGAATATCCTACAGACTGCCAAGAGAACAAATAAGTCTGCTGTGAAGAAAGTGAAACCAGGGTGTTTCTTGGAAGCAAGGATGGTAAAACTTCATTTCACATACTTTGGGGGTATTGTAAGGAGGGGCCAGTCTTGGAGGACATCTTGCTTGGAAAGGTGGAGGGTCGGAGAAAGAGAAGAAAACCCTCAACGAGATGGACTGACACAGTGACTGTAACAATAGCTCAAGTTTGTCAGAGGTGGTGAGGATAGCACAGGATAGGGCAAAGTTCAGAGCCATTTGTATATGTTCACAGTAACTTGTAATCAACTTAATGGCACATAACAATAATAATTTCTTAGACCTGCTTCCAATCAATCAAATCAAATCTCTGTTGGTTGTTACATTTAGGAATCCAACCTAGATCTCATGGTCTATGATCATTTCACTTTTCTTTTTTTTTTTTTGATCATTTCACTTTTCAATGCTCTTAAGTGTTTCAAATCAACCTCGCTTCTCCAAAGTGATCTATTGCTCTCTTCAAATTCTCTACCTTTCACCTTTCCATCACTAATGAGCAACAAGTTTCATTTTTACTTTACCAAGAAAACAGAGGTCAAAGCCATGTTTCCCACAATTTCCTATCTTTCTACTAGGCTGTCCTTCAAACTGATCACATTCAAACCGACTTTTATCTTTCTGTCCTTTGTCAGAAGACAATATGGAATCCTCAGATTGAAAACCAGTTCATAGTAATGTTTGAAACTCCAACCTTCTTAAGGATTTTAGTAAGTATTCCCTTTTACTATTTTCAACCTTAGTCTAACCAGTTGGTTCTTTTCCCTTTAATGTTACTACTTCATAAAGTTTCTTCTTCAGCTCTGATATTCTCACTCTGTACATTCATCTTAACCTAGCCTATTTCTATATTTCTATTATCATGCATAAACTGATATCCTAAATCTGAAATTCGAGACCTCCCTCTCAAGTATCAAATAATTTTCAAATGACTACTGATTTGTTCCACTTAGATGTCACACCATAAATCTTAAGCTTAATATAGTCAGGACAACCATAAAGCTCCACACTCTCTACCAAATTCTACTACAGTAAGCATTCGTTTATGGCAAATTGTCCCTTTTTGAATACCTAATAACTAACTGGCTGGCATTTTTCCTCTAATTACAATATGGCAAATAAAAAAATATGACATGTAAAGGGATAGAAGGTATCATACACAGACTTTTAAAGGAACAGATTCATCTTCACTCATCTTCGTACCCTTTTGTTTGAGACCATTAAGCAGCTTCTCCATTTTTCTTTCCACCTCAGTAACAGCAAAGCTAATCTTTTAGGTTTTCTCCCCCACTTGGAAGAAACAAACAATAAACATTTTAACTGCATCTTCCCAAGCACCAAATTCACAAAACCAAGCCATGTTTCAGTGAGTCTGAAACAATGCATCTTACTCTTTTTTGAATATTAAAAAGAGCAAAAAACAGAACATGGGGGCACAGAGCCATAAGCGTCTCTTTCCATAAGGAGTGAGAATAGCAAGCCCCTAATAGCCCAAGTGCACAAAGCAGATATAGAGCCTGTAGCCCAGCCCCATGGTGCATCTAGAGCCCCAGCAACAGCAAGAAATTTTTTTTTACTCATTGTTGATTCACAGCCTTCACTCACATTGGTGGTATCAAGAGCGGGGCTTATTAGAGAAATAGGCTGGGGAGTGGGAGAGGCAAAGACTATCTCACAACACAAGTATAATTTAGTCCAACAGTCTCAAAACAGATTAACAGCAAACACAATTCCTTAATTAGTAAAAGCCCTGGTTTCAGTTCAGCAGTTAAATCCAAATCATCCCGCAAAGTTTAGCTCAGAGCAGTTATAAGTCAGCTTATTTTTCAATTACCCAGCAAGAACAGCAATACCTTTAACTGTGGCCTTTAACCCATGGCTTCTCTGATTACACCTTGCCACAGTTTCTCCACAGCAATGCCATCACCATCACCAGGATCTCGCCACCAGGGTCTCCCTCAAGTCTTACTGCCCAGTGTGAGAGGTACTCCCTCTCTTATCCTAGTCCCACAGCTGTTGGTAATTTGCAAGACCATGTATCTGCAGCTAAGGTACTGGGGACCACAGGGGGCTAAGATAATGGCTAAAAAAGCCAACTTTAGTCTAAAACACACTGGCTGA
Source organism: Elephantulus edwardii (assembly GCF_000299155.1). Taxonomy (NCBI): domain Eukaryota; kingdom Metazoa; phylum Chordata; class Mammalia; order Macroscelidea; family Macroscelididae; genus Elephantulus; species Elephantulus edwardii. The sequence goes on along the minus strand of NW_006399797.1, from coordinate 5,797,803 downwards.
AAGTAAAGAATACCAAAAGAATGTTTGTTTATGCTTTATTGACTATACAAAGGCATATGACTGTTTGAATCGTAAGTTATGGCTAACACTGAGAAGAATGGGAATTCTAAAGCACTTAATGGTGCTCATGTGAAACCTAGTCCAAGAGGCTGTTATATGAATAGAGCAAGGGAACACTACATGGTTTAAGAAAGGAGTGCAGCAGGGTTGTATTCTCTCTCCACATCTATTCAATCTGTATGCTGAACAAAGTTTTTAAGAAGCTGGACTCTATGAAGAAGAATGTGCCATCAAGATCAGAGGAAGATTCATCAATAAAGTGCATTATGCAGATGATACAACCTTACCTGCTGAAAAAGGAGAAGGGCTTGAAGCACTTGTTGCAGAAGATCAAAGAATACAGACTTCAATTACAATTGCATCTCAAAGAAAACAAAACTTCTTATAACCAATAGAGAAAAGACTGATGTTGTTGATGATTTCGTCTTGCTTGGATCCACAATCAATACCCTCAGTACCAGCAGTCAGGAAATCAGGAGACATACAATGAGGAAAGTCTGCAGTCAGGGACCTCTCCAAATTATTGAGGAGCAATGATGCCAGTTTGAGAAGTAAGGTGAGTCTAATTCAGGCCATGGTCTTTCCAATCACTTGCTATGCATTTGAGAGTTGGACAATGAATAAGGATGACAGAAGAAGAATTGATGCCTTTGAGCTGGAGAGGAGTAGTGAACATCCTACAGACTGACAAAAGAATAGTGTCTACAAAACAGCTATGAGATATCTCACCCCAATAAGATTAACAAAATTTAACAGAACCACAAACATCTGGTGAGGTTGCAGAGAAACTGGAACCTTTATTCACTGTTGGTGGGAGTGTAAAATGATGCAACCACTGTGGAAGGCTTTTTTTTTTTTTTTTTGGCTTTCCTTAATGGTTTTAATTGGAAAAAGGGACACAGGAGAGCCAGGTGAAGGGGTCACTGTTTGGTTAGAGGGTGGTGGCCGATTCCAGACTGCGCTCCTGGAAGTATCGGTGAGGGTGTGGAAGGCTTTTTGGTGCTTTCTCAAAAAAGCTGCAAATAGAAATACCACTTGACCCAGCAATTCCACCACTGGGAATTTACCCTAAAGAAACCATAAATGCCACCCAAGCAGATATACGCACACCCATGTTTATTGTGGCTTTGTTTGCAAAAGCAAAGAGCTGGAAATGGCCCAAGTGCCCATCAACGAACGACTGGATAGAGAAGCTGTGGTATCACACAATGGAATACTATGCTGCATTGAAAACAAGGAAATAATGAAATATACAAAATGTGTGACCCTGGAAGACATTATACTGTGTGAAATATCTCAGTAACAAAAGGAGAAATATTGCATAGGACCACTGTGTAAAACAGGACTGACATTGGGGCTGAGGGAAGACTGAGAAAGAGGGGAAAATAATGTATACTGCATTGAAACAGATGAGGGAGAGCACTGTTTAAAAAGGATATATGATTAGGTATTATTATCATGACAGAAGTCCAGAATGACTTGGGGACAGGGATTGTATAACAATGAAAGAATTTTTCTTTTACTTTTCAAGAGAAGAGTAAATTGCGGAGGACGGGGTGAACAGGGAGAAAAGTGCAACAATGAATGAGTGGAAACCCTAAGTCTCTGTAAACTTTCATTAAAATTAATTAAAAAAAAAAAAAGGCACAGCCTTTCACTGCTCCAGAGCAGAAAGCAGATAAAAAGCCCATAGCCCAGCCCCAGGATGTCTCTAGAGCCACAGTAGCAGCAACAAGAAGTTCATGTATTCATTGTAGACTCACAGTTGTGATACTGAGAATGAGGTTTATTAGGAAATTAAATTGGAGAGTGAGAAGGCAAAGAACATCTCACAAAATAAATCCAGGTTTAGTCCAGAAGTCCCTAAGCACAATTCTTCAATTAGTCCAGGCTCCAGTTTCATTTCAGCATCACAAATTCAAGAAGCCTCTGATTTCCTCAATCATCCAGCAAGGTTTGCCTCAGAGCATTTATAAGTCAGCTTCTCCTTAATTACCTGGCAAGTACAGCAAAACCTTTAACAGTAGCCTTTTTTCTCAGGCTTCCTTTGGTTAGACTTTGCCACAGTTTCCTCAGTACCATCACGAGGGTCTCCCTCTCAGCAAGATTTTGTACTAGTCTCCCTCAAGTCTTGTTGCCCAGTGTGGGGAACTCTCTCTCTTATTCTAGTCCCACAGTTTTTGATAATTTGCCAGACCATAGGTCTACAGTAAGAGAGCTGATGACCAGAAAGAACTAATGGAATGGATAAAAAGCTAACTTTAGGCTAACACCACAAATATATATTTCCTGGAGTAAATGTGATTCCTCCCTAGAGGCAAAAATCAGACCGCTTTGTCTCACATACTTCTGGCATGCTGCTAGGAGAGGCTAAAAGGACCTCATGCTTGGAAAGGCAAAGGGTTAGTGAAGGAGGGGAAGACTTTCAACCATGTGGACTGACACAGTGACTGCCACAATAAGCTCTAGTATGTCAGGAAGCAAGAGGATAGAACAGGATCTGTTGTTCACTGGGTCGCTATGGGTCGTATTCAACTCAAGGGCATCTAACAACAACAATATGTCTACCTCATGGCAAGCAATCTTGTGTCTATGCCTCTACTGATGCCTCAATTCAGGCTACTAACACATTTTTTTAATCCCTTTTTTATTTTTTTTTTTTTACCAGATAACTTCTTTCCTTTATTTTATATGTTTGCTTACAAAGTTCATATACATTGTGTTTCATACAGTCATGACCATGCATTATTTTTTTTTTAATAATTTTAATGAACAGGGAGCTCCAGTGGCCTAGTGGCAAGATGCTGCACTGCAATCCCAGAGGTACGCGGTTCAAATCCACCAGATGCTCTGCTGGAGAAGGAGGGGGCAATCTCCTCCTGTACCAGTCAGATCTGATTTGATGGTACACGTAAAAATAATACAATTTAAAAAAATAATAATTCTAATGAACATTTACAGAGAATTTGGATTTCCATTCATTCATTGCTGCACGGCTACTAACACATTTTACAATTTTGTTTAACTGCCTAAATTATCAATCTCCTTTAATGTTCCCTACTGCTGTTACTATAAAAATGAATCTTATCATATTGAGGTAGTCCTGAATTGGAACATGGGTTATAACGAATTCCACTTAAGACTGTCCTTTGTCCTTTTTTGTACATCACAGTGCAACTAACAAGGGCACTCTGACAGTCAAAGGAGTTGCACTGCCAACCAAAAAACAGGTGCTTCAGGTCCACCAGCTGCTCCACAAGATAAAAACGAGCAACCTCCTCTGGTGCAATTTTAAAGCTTCTGAAAACCTGGTGGAGGGTCAGCTACAGGTCAGTTCTAACTCGATGGAAACATAACATGTGTTAGCAACATGTACTACCGATAAATATGTGCAATAGCACATAATGTCATTAGGTTCTGGTGTAATGAAGCCAATCCATAAAGACAATTTAGACTGAAAGACATTCTGGTAGCTGAGTCTGGAGGGTACTGTATTGCTAACCAATGACAATAAAGACTATGTATAACCAATGACAATAAAGCTATTAACATATAGTATTTGGGAAGGGTGTGCATCAGGGATATGCAGAACAGATTATCCCAGAGGCTGGGCAGTATGAGAAATGTGGCATCAAGATTGGAAGTAGACTCATCAACAATCTGCATTATGCAGATGACACAACCCTGCTTGCTGAAACTGAGGACCTGAAGCGCTTGCTGTGGAGGGTCAAGGACTACAGCCTTCAATATGGATTGAAGCTCAACATCAAGAAAACAAAGATTCTTGCACACCCATGTTCATTGCAGCTTTGTTCACAATAGCAAGGAGTTGGAAAC
>NW_006399797.1:5788360-5793161 GCF_000299155.1 Elephantulus edwardii | reverse complement strand
GAGGGTAGAGAGAATAGTGCAACAATGAATGAGTGGAAGCCCAAAATCTCTGTAAATGTTTATGAAAATTAATAAAATATAATTATAGGAAAAAAAAAAAGAAAACAAAGATTCTCACCACTGGACCAATTGGCAGCATCATGAGGGATGATGACGAGATTTAGACTGCTGACAGCTTCAGTTTGTTTGGCTCTACATTCAACACTCTTGGTACCAGCACTGCACTGGAAAAGTCTGCTGTCAGAGACCTCTCTAAAGTTCTGAAGAGCAACAATGTCAGTCCAGAGACCAAGGTGCACCTGATCCAGGCCATGGTTTTTACAATTACTTGCTATGCATCAAAGAGCTGGACAATGGTCAGTAGAATTGTGTTTCTAAATTCTTACCCAAAGATGGCACCTTTCTAGCAATTTGAATCCACCAGTAGTTCAACAGAAAGATGAGCAATCTCCCACGCTATTTACCCATAATAAATCAATTTACCCATGGTAAGCTTCAAAAACCCAATGTTGTGTTACTGTTTTTTGTGTATTGCTGAATCAGACCCAACCCATAGCTAACCCTCCAGCAGGTTTTCAGAGGCAGTTAATTACATGGTAGGAGACTGCCCATCTTTCTCCCACAGTGCAGCCAGTGGATTTGAACCAAGGGCCTTCAGTATTACAGCACAGATTCTTACCAGTAGGCCTTCAGAACTCCCTATACAGAGTCAGTTATGAATGGATTCCGACTTGACAACAACAGAACTATTTAATTACTAGGAGAAGTTTAATTCAACAGAAATAGCTCTTGAAAGTAAAGGCTTTCTTCAAACAAACAAACTGGCCTAATTATTTCATTTTTGTTTTAAATCACTGACACAGGTGAAGTTCTCTAATTCCTAAAGTAGCCATCAAGCATTATAGTCCCATTCTTTGAGGAATCAAGGTTTTCTCATTCAATAATTCCTTATTGAGAACAATGAATAAGAATGACAAAAGAATTGATGCCTTTAAGTTGTGATGTTGAAGTATTGACTATCCCACCGTCTGCCAAAAGAGCAAACAGATATATCTTGGGAAAAGTGCAACAAGAGTGCTTCTTAGAGACAAGGATGGCAAAATGTTGTCTCATGTACTCTAGGCACATTGCTAGGAGACTCTATTGCTTGGAAAGGTGGGAGAACTGTAAAGGAGAGGAAGACCCTCAACCAGGTGGATTGACAAAGTGACCACAGCAATCGGCTCAAGTGTGTCAGTGATGATGAGGATGGCACAAGATAGCACAGGGTTCTGATCTGTTGTTAACAGAGACAATATCAGTCATCCTCAACTAGACGGCACCGAACAACAATAACATCCTATTATCTCAGAGACTGAAAGCATTACTAAATACATCTTTAGTCAGTGTTCAAGTAATAGACAATGAGCTTTACTACAAGTCTCAAAATTATAAATGAGTTGGATTTCAAAAGCCTGCAAGTTACCTATGTGTAACTCTAAATGCATCCCCCCCATACAGACTCTCATTCGCTTGAGTTGGAAATGACTCATAGCTGACTTTCTAGCATGTTTTTGGAGGCTATAAATCATACAGAAGAAGACTGTCCTTCTTACAACTGCAGAGTTCCTGATGAATTCCAATTTTGGGGTGGAATGTACAACCAGAGCTCCTTATAGAAAAAGTGTAATAAATGGCATTTACATTCTCAATCTAGCCCACAATGACCTGCTATTAATAAAAGGAAAGTGTAGTATTTACATATGAGTTTTAAGAACTGTCTATTCTATACACTTTTGTGGAAATTCCAAAACAAGACTTCCTATTTTTCTAAAGCAAAGTAATTCTCTTACAATCTTATTAGGGTTGTCTTGTCAACCCAAAGCAGGAGGTCTGCATCCACTAGCAGTTCCAGTGCAATTTAAAGCCTCTAAAAACCCTGCTGGATTGTCAATTCCAACTCAACGGCAAAGGGCTGAGCTGAGTTCTTTAAAATACTTGAAAACAGAATGCTTTCAAATTACTTATTAAAACTTTCAACAGATGTGTGACACAAAGAAAAATTGAAAGTTATTCTCAAAACTACTGAACATTTAGGGGAGCTCTGGTGGCCTAGTGGCAAGAAGCTGCACTGCAACCCCAGAGATATGTGGATATGTGGTTGGAATCCACCAGATGCTCTGCTGGAGAAGGAGGGGCCATCTCCTCCTGTACCAGTCAGATCCAATTTGACGGTACACACACACACACACACACACACACACACACACACACAAACAATTTGACGGTACACACACACACACACAATTTGACGGTACACACACACACACTAATAAAATAAAATTTAAAAAAACAACTACTGAACATTTGAAGTAAATCATATAAGCCAACTTTCCAAAACCAGCACACCTAGTTTTCATTGTTGGATAATATTTACTTATTTTATTAAAGAAATACTATATGGAAATCTGTTGAGGTCAAAATAATTATAAAAAAATTAAGATTCCTTAGAAGTCTGAATCCAAACTTTACTAAATTCTAATCGCAGAACATTTATATTAATAAAGGGGTAGGGCTAGGATTTCATTTCGAGTTACCTTAAAAATTATGAATTTTTAAGTCAAGTCGTAGGCAAAAGTGCAGATATACCAAACTACAATAAAAATAAAAATTACTCCTATAAAAATATAATTTAAGTTTTTTATTTCAAAATTGGGAAAAGAAATTCAATAGAATCCTTTCTGGTTTTATTTTCTTTATTTAATGGAAAAATAATGGAAATTAAAGCAAAAAAAGAAAACAGCAACCAAGAACTGAAAAATTCAACTCAGAAAATATTTGGACAATTTTTACATATTAACTACAGTTTTACCAATAATATTTTTTACTCTAAAGTCTTTCTCAACATACCTTTATAAAACAACTCTAGTCCTATTTTACAGTTCAAAGGAAAACAAACCATAACTAGTTTAAGATACATTGCTATGGCTTAAATTCAGACGTTATCTGCCTTCTCCACGTCCAAACCTCGCATTATATATAGCTTTTTTTGGTTTGTTTTTTTTTATTTGCTAATTGCTTTATAACCACAACAAACTGGTACAGAGGACAATATCGTTTTTAACAGCTTAAAATGGCCTTTGTAGCCTTCAATATTTGCCATTAATTAGGTTGTTATGGATAGTTTATCAATACTTTACGTGACTGATACAGAGTTAAATTATATGCACACAACAAGAAGAAAAGTTACTTTCACTTGTGTAATATATCACAGATGTATGGAGCACAGATTTCACTACAACCATGGATATTAACTTCCAGGTAACAGATCTAAGTTTTTCAGTTCTGATTTGGCCAGTTTCAAGTTTAGGAAAAGGCAGTAAAAACAAATGTACAAGACACCTGGACCAGTTCCCTTCACAAATTGCATCCCCGAACCAGGTCAGAAGGATGAAGAAAAATCACAGAGCCCCAGACCTCAAGGAAACTATCAAGTGCTTGCGGAGCTCTCACAAACTCACAAACATGAGAAGGTGGGGGACAAACGAAAACTGGAGACTAGGGGTGAAGCACTCAGCCTATCAAGGCCAGGCGAGCTGACAGCGCCGTCTCCTGACGTCCCCCAAAGCTTACCTCCTTGACAGGTGGGAATTTCTTCTTGCATTCCAATGACAAGGCCCGCAAATCGCTCTGCATGTTCTCCAGCAGCTTCTTCACTGCCTCGGGGCTGTGGGTGCCCGCCATGGTCCCCCGAGCTCCGAGCCAATGTCTGAATGGGCAAATGAGCTCCGATACTTTCAGCTCTTGGAGCGACAAGCAGCTCCCTACGGTCCTTCCACGGCTCGCCTCTTGGGCTCTGCCGGGCCTGGGCTGCGAACCCAGAGCGCGTCCGAGCGCCCCCCGCAGCCTCGTCTCAACTCCTCCTGTTCCTCTCCGAGGTGTCCCCTGTAATTACTTTGCCCGCCAGGCTCCGCCGGCTCCAGCTGAGGAGCCTACACGGCGGGCAAGTCCCTCCCGCTACTGCAGGGCTCGGCCACACCAGTCGTCGCCAGCCAACCTGGCAAGAAGCTTCAGAGCCGGCTCCCGGGGTCCCCGAGATTCGCAGACGCCATTAGCCGAGTGGCCCACAATTCCGAGCGCTGCCGGGACACGTCAACCGCATTTCCGGGCACCACGGCCGCCGCCCCCGCCACGGCCAACACGGGCGACGAAGTGCGAGGGGGCGGGTCTGGGGGCGGGTCTGGGGGCGGGGCCGTGCTCGGGGCAGGCCGGGTTCTGGGCTGGGAGCTTATTCTCCGCCCCAGCCCTGGTATCACGCTAACGAAAGACCCCTTTCCTTTTCGCTGACAAGTGCCAGATCGAAGTCCACCGCACCGCTGTAGCGTATCTCCTTGAGTATATTTGTATTTAACTGTATTTCAGTGTAAACAATGTGCGTCTTTTAAAATGTATTTCATTTCTTTTCTTCCTCTTCATTTCCGCCTCCTCAAATTGTCAGACTAGTGACTCAAAACCACGCCCACATCTTGTTTATGTTTTGGGATTTTTTTTTACCCACCTCCTTGAAGACCTATATTGCAGTTGCTCCGTAAAGTTGTCCAAAGCGCAATTGATGCTCTTACTGAGGTGTGTTCAAGCATTTTTCTAATCTATAGAATGGGGGATAAAACTTCCCTATCTTTAAAATCTTGCTCAGGCTTCTCATCTTGCCCAAAAGAAAAGATGAAATTCCAGCATATCGCCTACCAAGCTCTATTCGACCTGCAGTAAACGCCAGTCTCTGCCTTGTCTCTCTTTCTCTCTCTCTCTCTCTCCCTCCCTC
>NW_006399797.1:5786350-5787569 GCF_000299155.1 Elephantulus edwardii | reverse complement strand
CCCCCTCCCCTCCCCCCTCTCCCTCTCTCCAGCCAAGCCGATCTTTTTTACTTCTCATTATGTTTCCTACTATAGCCACTTCCCAACCCTCCCTAGAACAAAGTTAAAAACCTCCTTCCCTGGAGTAGTTTCCAGCCCATAGTGATCCATCGGGTTTCCAAGGCTTTGGGAAGCGTGGTCCGTGGGGAGTTAAGCTGCTAACTCAAATATGGCGCCAGTTCGAATCCACCAGCCCCTCTGCGGAATAAAAATGAACGATCTCCTCTTGTGCCGTTGGTAGCTCACTAAAGCTAGGTCAGTTACTTCTGGAAGGCAATGAGTTTTTGTGAGTAAACCTTTAAGGGAGAAAGACTACTTATCTTCCTGAAAAGGAGCAGCTGGTAAATTGAACTGCAGACCCTTAGCAGCACGAGATTGGTAAATACTTGTTGAATGAATGCCTTCTTAAAATCAGAGCGTTCATCTTTAAATTAGGAACAGATATAAAAGACTTTGTGAAGTTCTGATTCTACAGAACACAACAACAAAGTTTGTGATGCCAAAAAACGTGAGGCTAAACTTAATAAAAAATATGCATCTGTGCATCGCTGAAAGTCCGGGGCAACCTGCTTTTTACCCAAGACATTTCACAACTAGTGAGTAGGATGGAGAGAAAGGTAAAGACTGATCCAGGGGAAAGGTGGGAGCTGACAAAACCAGCACTACTGAACAGGGTATGCTGATGATGCTTTTAAAAGGCTGCTTTGAGATTAGCCCTGGGAGGCAAAGGGTACAGTGAGAAGATCTTGCAATACAAGTCCTCTGTAAACTCAGTTTTTCTTCCTTCAAATAAGGCCAATAAGAACCGTAAAACAAGATAGTTCCTCATTTGCCACCTCTACTACTCAACTCGATGGTATACAAGAAGTTAGGATGCTGTTAGAACACCAGTTTGAATAATTTTTACCTATTATGTAATTTCTGGGGAGAAAAATTTGAAAGCTATGCTGTAAGCTTTATGTATTAGAATTTGTGAATTTAGAAAAAAAAATCCAGATAGAATATGTGGCAGACATTATTTTCAAAATGAACCTCTGAAAATTAACCCAGTGACATAAAACAAGTCCTTGCCCAATGTCTCTCCCTATCTACATCTCCAACTTTCTTTTGAAATTTAATTGTCTCATTTTTATCTGTTTGGGCACGATGGACTGAAATCCTTTTTTTTTTTTTTGCTATT
>NW_006399797.1:5781118-5785054 GCF_000299155.1 Elephantulus edwardii | reverse complement strand
TCTGAATGTCGTCTTCGGTGAAGTGCCTGTTCATATCCTGTGCCCATTTTTCTATTGGATTATTTACCTTTATCTTGTTGTGGTGCTCAAGTATGAAATCCTTTTTCTTATCTTTTCTATTTCTTCACATAGTTAAGGAAGCTGTTAAGGTAGCTGTTCCTAGGGAGAAAGAAGACCATTCACCCCCAGTATGATTTATAGCCTCTGAAAATCTGCTGCAGGTTCTGTTGTAAATCTTTTCTAAGGGGAGGGGGGAGGTAAATAACAACAACATGGTTTAAGAAATGTAATTGAAATTCATTAATTAAACACAACACATACATCTATCTGAAAAGCTAACCTTTTCTTACTGAGGGGTACAATTACTGAAAGCTAGTGTTCTGCAAATATCTCTACAAATCAACCTTCTATGTATGTCAGTACCCAGGGAGATTGTGCTGACCCAGAAGCAATGTATGACTCTGTCAAAACTGCAGGAATCTTCAGAAGCAAAATAAATAAAGAAATAAAATTATTCTGCAATTTAAAAAAATCTACTAAACTCAGGAGTTAGCCAGAATTATTTCTAGGGGGAATAAAACCAAGTTATTCTAATACATATTATTGTTTTTTTCAAGTAACTGAAGAAGTGCAGTACTTTCAGAATTCTAGCATATTTGCAGATATCAGCATGACTCTAAAACTATCTTCTGTAGTTACAAAAGGTGACTCTATTGACTTACAAGGATAAATTACCTGGTAACCTAATGTTTTATTACTGTGAAAAATGCCATCAGAGCTTTTATTACATAGTACTTGTGCCTCAAGCTCTGAAGTCAAAAAGCCCTGTTTGAATCTCAGCGCTGCTGGTCACTATCTGCGTAACCCACAGATTAATCTTCTGTTTCTTCATCTTTAAGAGGAAAGTAGAAGTGCTTTCCTCAGCTTTGAGATTAAATGAAATGTGTGGCAGGTAAAGTGCAATGCCTAGCATACAGTAAGTGCTGACTATTTTATTGTTTTAGATGCCTTTGATTTAACTATAACTCATATAACTCGCCGGCACTTAACAACATATCAGGGAGCTCCAGTGGCCTAGTGGTTCAAATTTACTTGCTCTGCTAACAAAAGCTTCATATCCACAAACTTCTCCAAGGGAGAAGAAAGATGAACAGCCTCCTAGTAGTTTACAGCCTCTGAAAACCAGCTAGAGGGTCAACTATGAATCTGTTTAGACTTGACAACAATGAGTTGTTGTTGGTGTTGTTTATAACTTGTAGCAACCCTGTGAACAGTTGTTGATTGAAACCTTGCCCTATCCGGTGACATCATGAAGACCTCTACTATGCTCAAGTCCATTGTTATGGTCACTGTATCAATACATCTTGTTGAGGGTCTTCGTCTCATTTGCTGACCTCTACTTTCCCCATCATGATGTCTTTTCCCAAGGACTGGACCCTCCTGAAAACATGCCCAATGTATGTTGTTTTATTATCCTTGCTTCCAAGGAACATCTGGTTATACCTTCTCTGTTGCAGACCAAGGGTAAAATATTTTTATGATTATTAATGAGACAGACTACCAGAAATGATACAGAACAGAGAGCATGAAAAACAGGGGGCCAGCAGTTCCCATGACTGAAGGCCTCAAGCCATGCTTCTCTGAGTATTTATTGAGAATCATAAGTAAGGTAAACAAAGTAAAATCATAAGGAAGTACAAAACAAAAACAAGGATAATGGTGAAGTCTTTTGCTGATAAGGCCAAGTTCCTCTTTGTGCTTATCTCAGGAGGGAAGGATTCCTTTAATATAAACTAAGAACAATGTTGATTCTTAGGGAACTCTTTAGTTCTACAAGGTGACCTTCAGCTTGTATTAAACCTCCCCTCATATCCTGATACAGCATTTGATTTATTATTAATATTAAATTTGATATTCAGCTTCCCTCACCGTCTCCAAAACAAATTTGTTTATTCTTTTGGCAATCCATGGTATTGTCAATACTCTTAGCCAACACCACAATTCAAAGGTATTTTAAATAGGTAACAGAAAAAGATAACACTTTGTGGTCATTACTCACATTAATTCATCTACTGACTCCTTAATTACCAGTGAATTTTATATCTGGTGTTTAAAATGAGGAAACGTGGACTTTTTTCTGAGTCCTTGTTACCAATCTCTTAGAAGATTTATCTGATTAACAATAAGTATTCATATTCAAAATTAAAACTTGTTTCAGTCATAAATATATTCATTTAATGAGGAAATAAGAAGGTTATTTTGTCTACATTTGTAGCTGTTCAATCCTTCAGTTTTGAGTTTTGTTTTTAACTTGAGCACAAGCCCTCTGCTTTTACTGGCACCATTTGTTCTCTTAGAGTCTCTACATGATCTCCTTTGATATTGTGCTTCTCAGAATTCTATTCTCTGCTCTTTTTACTTCTTTCATTCTCCCTAAGAGTGTTCCTTGGAGGCAAGAATGTCAAAGCTTCTCCTTGCATACTTTGTGCACGTTGCTAGGAGAAATTAATCCTTGAAGAAGGACATCATGCTTGGAAAGGTGGAGGAACAGAAAAGGAGAGGAAGATCCTTAACCAGGTGGAATGACACAATGACTATAACAATGGGCCTGAGTGTGTCAGAGATTGTGAGAAAGACTAAGAATGGTACAAGGTTCAAATCTTTTTCATAGAGTTACTATGAGTTGTATTTGACTAAAGACACCTAACAACAACAACAACCTAACAAAAGGGAGCTCTAGTGGCCTAGTCATAAGAAACTGTGCTGCAATCCCAAAGGCAAGGGGTTCACATGCACCAGCTGCTCTGTGTGAGAAGGATGGGTAATCTCCTCCCATGTGATTTACTGCCTCTGAAAATCTACTGAAGGGTCAGCTATGATTTAGTTCTGACTTGATAGCACACAACAAAAACAAAAACCCAAACAACTCTTTCTCAAGCTGAAAGAACGTAAAAACAAATTCAAGCCTTGGGTTGCAATATTGAGAGAAGCTAGAAACAAAATCTTGAATGATTCAGGAAGCGTCAAAAGAAGATGGAAGGAATACACAGAGTTGCTGTACCAAAAATAATTGGTCAACACAACATTGAAATATTTCAGAAAGTGTCATATGAACAAGAGCAAAGAAAGAAGAAGTCCTAGCTGCACTGAAGACATCAGCAAAAAAAACCCACCATAGCTCCAGGAATTGATGGGATACTAATAGACATGTTTCAAATAACAGATGCCAGCCTGGACAAGCTCATCTGTCTAAGACAGGATATTTGGAGGATAGCTGCCTGGATCATTGACTTGAGAAGACCCATGTTTAGTTCTATTCCCAAGAAAGGTGATCCAACAGAATGTGAAAATTACTGAACAATATCATTAATATCATATGCAAGCAAAATATTGCTGAAGATCACTGAAAAATGGCTGGAAGAGTACATTGGCAGAGAACTGCCAAAAGTTTAAGCTGTGCCTAGAAAAGGCCATGGCACTAGAGATATCATTGCTAATGTCAGATGGATCCTGACTGAAAGCAGGGAATCCCAGAAATGTCTATTTGTGTTTTATTGACTTCGCGAAGGCGTTTGACTCTGTGAATCATAACTGTGGCTAACCTTGAGAAGAATGGGAATCCCAGAACATTTAATTATGTCCATATGAATCCTACTGGAAGCAGGAGGGGCATCCACTTCTTAAACAACATTCCTCTGAAAATTCAATGAATTTTGAGAAGTGTTAGTTATAGAGAGGTCTTTTGTTCATAGGGTCACTATGAGTCATGCTCAAATCGATGGCAATCATCATCATCATCAACAACAACAACAATATGAATCCTGTTGTTGTTGTTGTTTTGTGCCGTCGAGTCGCTTGTGACTCATAGCGACCCTATGTACAACAGCCCTAAACTCTGCTCTGTCCTGTGCCAATCGCACTGTCTCTGACACTCCC
>NW_006399797.1:5777852-5779246 GCF_000299155.1 Elephantulus edwardii | reverse complement strand
AAACTAGATTGTATGAAGAAGAATGTGGTATCAGGATCAGAGAAGGACTCATCAATAATCTGTATTATGCAGATGATACAACCTTGCTTTCTCAAAGTGAAGAGGCCTTGAGTGCTTGCTGCAGAAGATCAAAGACTACAACCTTCAGGAAGGATTGCATCTCAACAACAAGAAGACAAAAATCCTCACCACTGAACTGATGGGCAACATCATGATACGTGGAACTAAGACAGTTTTATCTAACTTGGATCCACAATCAACAGTCTTGGTACTAGCCATCAGGAGATGTATTGCTTTGGGGAACTCTTCTACCAGTGACCTCTCCAGGTTACTGAGGAACAATGATGTCAGTTTGAATATTGAGGTGTGCTTGATGTAGGCCTTGCTTTTTTCAGTCACTTCCTATACATCTGAGAACTGTGCAATGAATGAGGATGACAGGAAAAAAATTGACATCTTTTAACTGTCATGTTGGAAAAGAGTACTGAATATCCATCCTATGGGTGCCCAAAGAACAAACAGATAAGTCTTGGAGAAAGTGCAGCCAGAATCTTAGAGGCAAAAATTGCAAAGTTTGGTCTCATATACTTTGGCATGTTGCTGGAGAGGCTATTTCTTAGAGGGGACAATTATGCTTGGAAAAGTGGAGGAAGGGCAAAAGAAAGGAAGATCTTTGACAAGATCGATTGACACAGTAACTGTGTATCAGAGATGATGAGGATGGCACAGGATAGGACAGAATTCAAATCTGCTGTACTCAACTCCTAACAAAAACATCCATTTAGTTTCTTAGTTTCATAAGAGAGAGACCTTTTCATATGGGTAGCAATTTCATGCCTTCATTTTATCAGAGACTAGGATATTCACATAACACAGAAAAAGGAAAGTGCATGATAGGTGTTAAAAAAGGGAAAACAGAATTAAGTGAAGACTTTTGGTCCATGTTGGTAGGGCATGGACATAAAAATGAAGTATACCATAATCTTTGTTTTTAGGGACTATGTTGCTTGTAAGATGTTAATGCCATACACACACACACACACACACACACACACACACACACACACATATATATATTTAGATTTATATATTTGTTGTTGTTGTTATGTGCCATCGAGTTGCTTGCGACTCATAGTGACCCTATGTACAACAGCCCTAAACTCTGCTCTGTCCTGTACCAATCACACTGTCTCAGACACTCCCATCCCGATTATCCCAGTCACGGAATCAATCCACTTCATAGAGGGCCTTCCCCTCCTGCGCTGTCCCTCCACCCTCCCAAGCATGATGTCCTTCTCCAAGGACCGGTCTCTCCTCCCAACATGTCCAAAGTATGTTAGATGGAGCCTCAGAATCCTTGCCTCCAAGGAGCCACCCAGTTTAACCCTTTCCAG
>NW_006399797.1:5762799-5776327 GCF_000299155.1 Elephantulus edwardii | reverse complement strand
TATATGTGTGTGTGTGTGTGTGTGTGTGTGTGTGTGTGTGTGTGTGTGTATTTATATATTTATATATTGTTGTTGGTTTTGTTGTTGTTGTTAAGTGCTGTCGAGTTGTAGATGACTCATAGTGACCCTGTGGATGAAAGACCTGAACACTTGTATAACTTTGGCCATTTCCTCATATCCATATGTTCATAGAATTTCTGGAGGCCAGCCATTTCGGAAGTAGACACCACTTCTGCTTCCAAATATGTATATTTATAATAAAGGAGTTTCGCAAGCAAGATGGGTGACACCAACAATCAACAGCATGAAGCTTTCTGTTAATTGGCAGTATGAATTGACCATAGGATTTCAGAATCAGCTCCATATACAACAGTTATTTCTGCTGGGCTTATGGCTGCTTTACAAAGGTGATCAGTAACAGTAGGAAGAAAAGAAGTCCTTAGAACAATTACTTTGCAAGATCAAAAGGACAGCACATGCCCATGGATAGAGCTCAGAAATCAGGAAGAGGTAGGCAAGGACAAACACAAAGGGGAAGTGCTGTTACTCTGTAGGAATTAAAGTGTCAGGGCACAATGTATATGGATTATTGAAAAGAAAATGAATTTTCTGTAAATATTCACTCAAATCATATTCAACAGGGGGGAAAAAGAGGAAGAAATAGTATTCCCAGCAGAAGCTAATAAAGCATTGAGAGACTAGAGAAGTCAGACAGGGATGGAGAAGGGTCCAATTGGAAAAAGTTCCAAGTGGGGCAGGAGAACTTTAGGAACTCTGGAGACACAAGAGTTATCTCACACCCGTCAACCATTGACAAAAAATTGTTGCTGTTCTTCTTTTGTTTTGTTTTTTAAATACTAGTTTATTTACAAAATTCAAATACACTGTTTTTCACACCAGAAATGTTCTATTACCCTCACCACCCCCATCAAATTGTATGACCCTATGATTAACCCCCCCCCACATCCTCACCCATCTGCTTCCACCCTCCCCCTCTTCTTGGATCCTCACACTCATTAGACAAAAAAGATTTTATACAGTATTTGTCCTTGTGGAACTGAGTTAGTTCACTCAGCATAATGCTCTTCAGTACCTCTCAAGTTAGGAGATAATTTTATACTGGTTTACATACAAAGTTGATAAAGTTCATATATATTATTTTTCACATCAGACTTTTTGCCTTTCCTTTACCAATCCTTTCCTCCACTCATCACATTGTGCGACCCTATGTTTAACCCCCCCCCCGCCCCGCCTTGGATCCTCGTACATGAGCTACAATACTGGTACTATACAGTACTTGTCTTTATGAGACTGAATTAGTTCACTCAACATAATGCTCTCCAGTCCCTCCCATGTTAGATAATAATTTACAAAATCATTGCTGCTGCATGCTGCATAGTATTCCATTGTGAGAATGTACCATAATTTGTCATGATGAAAGTTTGCAGAATTCTATAGGGCCTCCAAAGAAAAAGAATGATAGTCCAATTAAAGAATGGGCAAAAGAGATGGGAAGACTTTTCACAGAGGAGGACATTCAGATGACCAATAGACACATTAAGAAATTCTCCAAATCACTGGCAATAAGAGAGATATAAATAAAAACCTCAATGAGATTCTGTCTTACCTGAGTAGCAGTGGCAAAGTAATAAAGGTAGCAGGGCATCAAGTAATAAATGATGGAGAGGATGTGGCCAGATAGGAACTCTTTTTTTTAATTTTATTTTTTTATTTTATTATTTTTGTGTGTGAGTGTACCGTCAAATCAGATCTGACTGGTACAGGAGGAGATTGTTCCTCCTTCCCCGGCAGAACACCTGGTGGATTCGAACCGTGAGCCTCTGGGATTGTAGTTGCAGCTCCTTGCCACTAGGCCACCAGAGCTCCCCCAGATAGAATGCTTACACATTGTTGGTGGGATTGTAAAATGGTACAACCACTCTGGAAAGCATTTTGACATTTCCTCAAAAAGCTGAACATAGAAATTCCATATGGCCCAGCTATTCCACTCCTGTTCTTATTTTGTTCTTTTCAATTGGAACTAACTCCTAGCTGTTTTAAGAAACAGATGCAGTTCTGGATGCCCTCACTACTCTATGCCAAGAAATTTGGAAGTAATTGGCCAATTGACTGGAAGAGATTAATAATTATTTCTATTTTTTTTTAAAAAGGGTGATCCAACAGAAGATGGAAATTACTGAGCAACATCATTCTTATTACCCATAAAGATTATTTTAAAACTTCTAGAAAAATACATCAACAGGGAACTTCTAGAAATTCAAGATGAATTCAGAATAAACAGTAATATCAGGGATGTCATTGTTAATGTCACATGGCTTTTGCCTGTAAAAAAGAATACCAGAAATATGTTTATTTGTGTTTTATTGACTTTGCAAAGGCATTTGATTGTGTGGATCACAACAAATTATGGTTAGTAATGGGAAGAATGGGAATCTCGGAATACATAATTATGCTCATATAAAACCAATCCTAAGGAGCTGTAGTCAGAAAAGAACAATGGAACACTACATGTATTAAAATCAGAAAAGTCAATCAATCAGGGTTGTATCTTTTCTCCATACCTATTCAACTTGTATACTGAGCAAAATCACTTGAGAAGCTGGACTCTATGACGAAGAAAGTAGCATCAGGGTTGGAAGAACTCTCATCAACTATGTAGTGCAGATGACACAACCCTCCCTGCTGGAGATGAAAACATTTGCTGCAGAAGATCAAAGACTACAGCCTTCAGTATGGATTACAGCTCAACATCAAGAAAACAAAAATCCTTACTAGTAGGCTGATAGGCAATATCATGTTGTTGTTATTGTTGTGTACCATAGAGTCAGAACTGACAAATAGCTGACCCTCCAGTGGGTTTTCAGAGGCAGTTAATCACATGGGAGAAGATTGTCCATCCTTCTCCCAAGGAGCAGCTGATGGCCTCAAACCAAATGCCTAGGGATTGCAGGGACAGCTTCTTGCCACTAGGTCACCAGAGCTCCAATATCATGATAGATGGAGAAAAGATTGGTGCTATCAATTATTTCATCTTACTTGGATCTACAATCAACACCCTTACAGCCAGCAGTCAGGAGATCAAGAGAAGTGTTGTGATCAGAAAATCTGCTGTCAAGGACCTGTCTAATATGCTAAAAAGCAGTGAGGTCAGTCTAATCCATGGTCTTTTCAATTACTTCAATTACTTCTCAAGTATCTGAAAATTGAGTTCCTTTGAGTTGTGGTGTTGGTGAAGTTTTGTCAGGTTCCCACGACCTGCCAAAAGAACAAAAACGCCTGTCTTTTTATAAAAAAAAAATTGTACAATCATGATTTATTCATAACAAATAACCTTTTTTTCTTTTTAAATAAAATTTGTATTTTATACTGGTTTACTTACAAAGTTCATATACATTGTTTTTCACACCTGATCTTTCCCATTTCCTTTACCCACCCCTCCCTCTGCCCATCAAATTAGCAGTCCTTCATTTAACACTGTCCTCCCCCCCTCCCCGCCTCCCACCCATCCTCATCTCTCTTCTTCAACCTTTACCCCCTTGGATCCTTATATGCCTACAATAATGGTTTATACAGTATTTGTCCGGTGGGACTGAGTTAGTTCACTTAGCATAATGCTCTCTGGTTCCTACCAAGTTAGGTAGTGTTTTACAAAATCATTGCTCTTAGCAGGGTTATTCACTATCACAAGAACATGGAACCTTTGAAACACAATTGGACACATTAAGAAATTATGGTACATTTACACAATGGAACACTTCTTCTTGGAGGAAGTGCAGCTAGGGTGCTCCCTGGAGGTAAGCATAGTGACACTTCATCTCACAAACTTTGAGCATATTGTCAAGAAGGGCCATTTCTCGGGAAAAGTACATCATCCTGGTAAAGGTGGAGGGAGGGTCAAAGAAAGCTAGGAAGACACCTAACAAAAACCAGTGACTAAAAATGGGCTTGAGCATATCAGAGATTGGGGGAAGGGGGCAGGATAGAACAAGGGTTAGATCTGCTGGTCATAGGGTCACAGGAGTTGTAGTTGTTTTGATGGCACCTAATAACAACACTGCAGCTGAGCCTCCACAGTGTTTTCAGAGACTGTAAATACTGGGGAGGAGATTGCTCATCCTTCTCCCATGAGCAGTTGATGGATTCAAATCGTGTACCTTTGAATTGGTAGCACAACTCTTTACCACTAGGCCACCAGAGAAAAAACATAACTCTCGAAGAGTTAAGAGGAGGGTAGAGAAGGTAGAGAGAAGAGACCGTTAAAATGAGTGGGGGTGGGTGGGTGGTGGTGATGTGGAGGTAGGGGCAGGGAGCAGGGAGATGGGCAGAATGCTCACAATACTGGTTTGACTGAGCTACTCCAGACATCACCTTTTCTGAAACAATTTAGTCCTGAAGCCTTTTTACACCAACACCCACCTTTGAAACTGTGCTCTCCTCAGGAAGACTTTCTAGCTCAGGTACAAACCAGGGTCTGTTTTGTCCCCTCATCATTGTCTTACATACAGATACATGTTCTTATCTTTACAACTTGGGAAAGTGATGCTTCTAGTCTCCAGAGATTAGAGATCAGAAAAGGTCCTAAACATCATATGCAGTAAACATCCTATGCAATGCATAGGACACCCCCTACAATAAATAAACATCAGGTCCAAAATGTCAGTGATGGCAAAGTTGAGAAACTCTGTATTAGCCTAACTGTTGCACTGGTTCTGACAGTTAGACTGGTGATTTTGTTCTCTTGTGTTTCAAACCCAGCACAAACTTGCTGCTTTTGTGTACTGTCAAGTGAGAATCATAGCTGACCAGAGGGTGCTCAGAGGCAGTTAATCAATTGGGAGGCAATTGTCCATCCTTCTCACAGATAAACTGTTAGGTACTCCAGTTCTAGGAGATTAATTTATAATTCCCAGGTTCCCCACACTGTGAGAGCTGACTGCAGAGCCCCACCTCCATGGCATGCCAACTGCCGACCTGCCTCGAGTTTAGAATATTGCCTGCTCTGAACCACCTGCCCCTGCGAGCATGGCTTCTGTGACTGGCCAAGCAGTTCAAGTCAGATCTCCACCTTGAACATTGTTAATCTTTCATAGTCATCAAGTGTCACCTTCCTGTCTAAACTTCTTCCTATGGTCTCAGTTGAACCTATTCTGGGGTCTGTTCTTCCCCCTCCTCAACCCTCTTTCATTAAATGGGCACATTAGTTTCATACCCTCATACCTCCAGGTTACTGCTATCCCACTGTAGTTAGCACATGTAAGAGTGTTGTTTGACCAGATACCACAAATCATACTTTCTATTTAAAAATCATGCCCCATAAAGTCTATTATAAAGATAAGATAGCATGTTTGTTTAGTTCGCTATTTCCTAACTGGAAAAAGCCAAAGAGAGATGGTCCACATAAAACAGCATCTGTTGTTGTTGTTATGTGCTATCGAGTTGCTTGCAACTCATAGTGACCCCTATGCACAATGGCTCTTAACCTTGTCCTATCCTGAGCCACTCTTACCGTCTCTGACACACCTACCCTCATTACCCAGTTACTATGTCAGTTCATCTCATCCGGGATCTTGTTTGTCTGTGCTGTCCCTCTACCCTTCCTTCTCCAGGGACTGGTCCATCCTGACCACATGCCCAAAGCATGTGAGACAGAGCTTCAAAATTTCTTGCCTCCCAGGAGCAGCCTGGTCTCACCCTTTCCAGGATAAACCTGTTTGTCCTCTTGGCATTACTTGGTATGATCAGTACTTTTCTCTAGCACCACAGCTTAAAGGCATCAGTTCTTCTTGTGTCATCCTTATTCACGGAAAAGCCTGAAATTGTTAACCACCTCAATTTCTTCTTCAGCTAATATGGTGCTGCCAATTGGCCCAGTGATGAGAAACTGTGTCTTCTTGATGTTGAGCTTCAGTCCATATAGAAGACTACAGTCCTTGACCATCTGCAGAAAACAGCACCTAGACTATGTTTTATTTTAAGAATTATTTCTATAAATGTGATGATTGAGACAGTGACTGCATAAGGAATCAAGGTCCCTAAATCTCTGGGATCATTTTTACTAATTCCCAGTTTCGCCTCACAGTGAGAGTTTACTGCAGAGTCTCCTTCAAATGGCTACAACAATGGATTTGAGATGGTGGAGATTGTGAGGATGGCCAAGAATGGGGTTAGGTCACCATTATCTGTGCATAGGGACATTATAAATCACACTCAATTCAATGGCACCTAACAACAAGCTTGACAAGAGATAATAATGTTGTTATTGTTGTTCCTATATGCCAGCAAGTCACCTGTGACTGATAGTGACCCTAGGTACAATAGCTCTAAACCCTGCTCTATCCTAAGCCAACCTCATTGTCTCCTACACACCTGCCGTTATTACCACAGTCACTGAGTCAATCCATCTCATCCAGGGTCTTCCTCTTTTGTGCTGTCCCTCCACTCTTCCAAGCATGATGCCCCTCTCCAAGGACTAGTCCCTCTTTGCAACATGCCTAAAGTATGTCAGATGAGGTCTCAAATTCCTTGCCTCCAACGAGCAACCTGGTTTCTCCCTCTCCAGAACGGACTTATTTTTTTTCTTAGCAGTTCATTCAATACTCTTTCCCAGCACCACAACTGAAAGGCATTGATTCTTCTTCTATCATCCTTAGTCATTGTCCAGCTCTCTAGTGCAAAGCAAATAATTGCGAAGACCATGGCCTGGATCAGGTGCACGTTAGTCTCTAGACTGACATCACTGCTCTTTAGTACTTTAGTACTTTGGAGAGGTCCCTGACAGCAGATTTTCCCAACACAATTAATCTCTTGATTTCCTGGCTGCTGGTACCAAGAGTGTTGATTGTGGAGCCAAGCAAGCTGAAGTTGTTAACAATCTCAATCTCTTCTCTGCCTATCATGATGCTGTCAGTTACCCCAGGGCCTATCTACTTTTTAAAAAACCCAAAACTTATGTATGAATCTCTGAACAACACATATTTACAATCTCTTTTAGTTTAATCTTCACACACAAGTAATCCCATAAAGTCTGAGTTATTTTAATTTTTTTAAATTTTCACTTACTAAAGCCTAGAATATTAATGGGTAGATACATTAGTGCATAAAGATATCTCCCTTTTCATATTTGACAACATGCAATCTTTTTAGATTCATGCTTTATGTATTCCACATTCTCATTATTAATGGATAATTATTTGCGGCTTTTTCTCTTCATTTCAAGTCTTGCCCCATTAGCAAATGAAAGTTCTTCTTCATTGGCTAAAAGCTTTATTCCATCCCCTTCATTAAGGCAGACTCTAAGGATGCAGCTCTTTGCCAGGCATGTTTTGAGATCTCTCAAACTCATCTTCCAGCACTGGGTCAGACAATGTTCTATTGCTATGCATATATAGAGTTTTCAGGGGCCTATTGCTTTAGAAGTGCATAATGAAACCTACTTCTTAGTTTTTCTTAGTTTAGAAGCTTCAATGACACTTGACCATGACAGGTAGCCCTACAGATATTTCAGATACCGGTGACATAGCTTTCACAGTGACAAGATGAAAGCCTCCACAGGGTGTCATACTGACAGATTAGTCTCCATTGGGTAGATAAGGGCTCCATCTGTTCTGTTACGTGAGGAATGACAAATTGAAGGGGAATAGTATCACAACCATTGCTCTGGTTTGAAAAACAATTTATTAGAATTTTGTAAATAAACTAGTATAAAATTTTTTTTAAAAATTTTAAGGTCTGTATCATGAGGGCCAAGTGTGTTGGAGACAATAAGATTTGTTCAGGATAGGGCAGTGTTCAGACTTATTGTTTGTAGGGTCCCTCAATGGCACCTAAAAACAACAACATAAAGTACAGCACTGTCAGTGACAGATGTGTATATATATAAGAAAAACCTATTCATAAAATTCACACATGAACCATTAAAGCCAAATAGTAAGAAATCAAGAATTTTTAGTATCTGAAATTGCTTAAAAATACATACAAATTAATAATAATTCCTAATTGAAGTTAAAAGTTGGAAGCAAAAAAGAAAGATTGGTAACTGGAAAATAAGGCCTTAGTGATAGAAACGATGTCAGCGATTGTATGTTAGAATATAGTACAACATACTGGAATCCAATTGACTATATCTGTGGAAAGAGACGATGAAGAAGTTCAATATTATCAACTAAGATGAGGTCAGTGGCCATCGCGGAGCATGCTATCAATTGCTCATATTCAAGTTCAAGCTAAAGCTGGAGAAAAATGAAATCAAGCCTATAGGAGTAAAACAATATGACCCTGAGTACATCTCACCTGAATTTAGATACCATCTCATACATAGATTCAGTGCATTAAATACCAAATACACAAGAGTAAAAAACAATGACTAAAAATCATCAATAATTCATTACATAGATGAATTGAAAGTTAATTATGCTGAGTGATATAAACTAGTCACAAAAAGAGAAAGTGTAAGACTGTTATTAAAACTAAGGAGTTCTGGAGGCCTAGTAGTACGGAGTTGTGCTATCATCCCAAAGACACCCGGTTCAAATCCACCAGCTGAGAGAAAAACAATCTTTTCCTATGTGATTTACTGCCTCTGAAAACCTGCTAGAAGGTCAGCTATGAGTCAGTTCTTACTCAAGAGTATGTAAAAACAATTACAAAAAGCCAAGGGAAGATCTATGCACAGAGAATATCAGTTTTGAAGGACTAACAGGGATGGAAAAAGAGGACTAGGACAGTACATATTAATAAAGAGGTTTATTGGGTGAAGGGAGAGGCAATACATAAAAGGAACTGATTAGACATTGTAATTAGTTAATTACATTAACCAATGGCAATTATTATAAAATATTTATGAATGATTGTGTCAAAAGCCAATAGGATTTGTACGACTTCATGGAAATAAAAATAAACACCAAATCAAAACAAAAACCACTACTGACTACAGACTAGATAAGTTTGGGGATGACATTAGGAACATTATACATGAAGAAAGCTGAATGTCATTAAAAAGGAAAAAGGAAGGAAGGAAAGAACAAACGAGCAAAATAGGTGTTAAAAGACATTCTGAACCTTACTCTTAAATGTAGAGTGCCTAAAGCAAATGGAAATGATAAAATAAAAGAGCTAAAAATATTTCAAAGTGAAACTTGAGAAGACAAAGCAAAGTATTATAATGTTGTTGCTGTTAGGTGCCATCGAGTTGAGAATGACTAATAGCAAACAAAATTTCTGAACCCTGTTCTATCCTGCGCCATCCTAACACTTCCTGACACACTGGAGCCGATTGCGTCAATGACTGGAGTCATTGTGTCAATACACCTACCTGGTTGAGGGTCTTTCTTCCTTTTCTTGTTGAGGGTCTTTCTTCCTTTTCTTCGATGACCCTCCATCCTTCCCATAATCATGCCCTTCTTTAAGAAACAGCCCCTCCTAGCAACATGCCCAAAGTATGTAAGGCAAAGCCTCATAATTCTTGCCTCCAAAGAGCACTCCAGCTGCATGCTTTCCAAGACATATTTGTTGGTTAGTGTGGCTGTCCATGGGATGTTCAGTGCTTTTTTCCAACACCACAGCTCAAAGCTGTCAATTCTTTTGTCATCATTACTCATTGTCCAGCTCTCAGAAGTATAGCAAGTAATCAGAAAGACTATGGCCTGAATCACATGTACCTTAGTCCTCAAACTGATATCATTATTCCTAAATAATTTGAAGAGGTCCCTAACTGCAGATTTCCCCAGTGAAATGCATCTTCTTATTTCCTGACTGCTGAATCAAGAGTGTTAATTGTGAATCCAATCAAGATGAAGCTGTTCAATCTCTTTTCAGGCAGTTTCAAGATCTTATCCATCCATCATGATGCTGCATACGTAAGAATTTTTGTTTTCTTGACATTAAGATGCAATCTATACTGAAGGCTGCATTCCTTGATATTCTATATCAAGTGCTTCAAGTCCTCTTCACTTTCAGCAAGCAAGGTTGTGTCATCTGCATAATGCAGGCTATTGATGAGTCTCTCCCTAATCCTGATGCCACATTCCTCTTTATAGATAATTATAAATATATAGAGATAATTACTGGATAATTTGCTCAGCATACAGATTAAATAGATATGGAGAGAAAGAGAGAGTACAATCCTGACACACTTCCTTTTCAATTGTTTTATATGAAAACCAATGAAAATATTTCTAATATAAGACCAATACTGTAGAATGTGTACAATGATCCAAGGTAGGAAGGGGAGCTGAGGGATGAGGTTGGAGGGGAGGGCTCAATCATAGGGTCATACAATTTGATGGGTGGAGGGAGGGATGGGTAAAGGAAAGGAGAAAGATCCAGTGTGAAAAACAATAGATACAAACTTTGTAAGTAAACCAGTATAAAGAAAAGTTTTATTTAAAAAAATATTTTTTAAAAAACAAAAAATAATAAATTTAAAAAAAGAATTTTTTTTCTCGTATGCGATTTGTGAGATGTGGAATTACCATTCACAAGGCAATTTGACCTTTGTTTTTCAGTTTTTTGCACCACACCAAAGACTAATGAGTGGGGAATGGCCAGACCATGAGGGCCTCTACCTGGGGCTCACATGTGAACTCAGTCTTACAGGACATGGTGTAAGGTATCATGGCCACATGGTGACACTGATAAGAGCCGTAAGTCTCAGAGGAGCTTTCTGCTAGATGACTGTGTGTCAAAGGAGGGTAGCACATCCCTTTTGGGGATGGAAGCTCCACCACCCATCACCCATCCCAATGTATATGTCTTCATTTGTTTCCTTTTAGGTTATTTTTAAAAACCTGTGAGTCATTACAGCAAGTTAATAAACCCACAGAGACCATGAAATCCAGCAAGAATTGTTGTTCTTGTTAGATACCATTAAGACAACTTCAGCTCATAGTGACTCTATGAGCAATGGATCTATACCTTGCCTATCCCACTCCGTCCTTACCATCACATATGCCCAAGCCCATCATTACAGTCACTATATCTTTCTCCTATCCACCACGTTTCCTGACATGATACCTATTCCCAGGACAAATCTCTCCTGAAAATATGCCAAAAATTATGTGAGACAATGTTTCACCACCCTTGCCTCTGAGGAACACTTGGTTGCATTTCCTCTCTTTTAAATTTTAAACCCTGCTGTGCTCCTCTGCTGTGTTTGCACAACACCATCCTGGTCCAGGTCCAGGTTCCCTGATGAGCATAATTAAGTGCTTTGGGATTCCCATTCTTTTCAATGTCAGTCACGACTTGTTATGATCCACATCCTTGCACTCAAATTTGCATAGTCAATAAAGCACAAATAGACGTTCTCTGGCATTCCTTACTTTCAGCCAGGATCCATCTGGCATCAACAATGGTATCTCTAGTGCCATGGTCTCTTCTAAATCCTACTTTAACTTCTGTCTGTTCTTTATCTATGTTCTAGCCATTTTTGAATGATCTTCAGCAGTATTTTGCATTGGAAAAGCTCAACATCGGCCATCAAAACTAGGCCAGGGATGGACTGTGGGTCAGATCTTTTGGAAGTTCAAATTGAGGCTGAAGAAAATTTAAACAAGTCTACTGGAGCCAAGATATGATCTTGAATCAATTCCATCTGAATTTCAAGATTATCTTAAGAATAGGTTTGAGATATTGAACACCAATGACTGAAGAGCAGATAAGTTGTGGGAAATATAAATGACATCTGTGAAGAAAGCATTATAATGAAATTTGCAAATATGTGGAGCATACTCTGTATTTCTTTTCTTTTTTAAAGAAAAAAGTTCAAACCTTGAGTTATAATATTGAAGGATGTCAGAACTCTCTTAAAAACCTGAAAGAAACACTTATGTCACTAGCCCAAAAGAATTAGTGAATTCTCAAACATTTCAAAAAGTAGTTGTGGTACATTTACACAATGGAATACTATGCAGCATGCAGGAGCAATGATTTTGTAAATTACTACCAAACTTGGGAGGGACTGGAGAGCCTTATGCTGAGAGAAGTAACTCAGTCCCACAAGGACAAATACTGTCTAAAACCATTATTGTAGAATGAATATGAGGATCCAAGGTGGGGTGGGGTGTACATAGAGAGGTGAGGGTTGGTTGAGGGTAGGGTGTTAATCATAGGGTTGCACAATTCAATGGGTGGATGAGGTGAAGGAAATGGGAAGGATATTTGTGAAAAACAAATATTCAAACTTGCAAATAAATCAGAATTTTTAAAAAAGGAAGTAACAGCCAGAATGCTCCTTGTAGATAAGATGGCAAAGCTTCATCTCACATATCTTGGGCCTGTTGTTAGCAGAGGTTATTCCTTAGAAAGGGACACCATGCTTGGAAAAGTGGAGAATCAGTGAGAGGAAGACTCTTAATGAGACAAACCGATACAGTGACTGCAGCAATTAATGGGTTCAGGTATGTCAGAAATGGTAAGGATGATGAAGAACAGGATAGGATTCAGATCTGTGGTTCATAGGGTTGCTGTAAGTTGTACTTGACAGCATCTAATAATAACAAGTAGAAGTACTGAAGAACAAAGTGCAAATTACAATGAAGGCATTAATAAAAAAAAATAGTACTCCCAGAGTTGATGGGTGACCAATTAAGACATTTTAACAAACATGAAGTTCTGGGCGTGATTATTCATCTGTGCCAAGAAAATTAGAAGACAGTGAGTTGACCTAACTAACTGAAGGACGCCCATCTTTATGCCCATTCCAAAGAGAGGTAATACAACAGGTCGTTTAAATTATAATACAATATCAATAATAACACAAGTAAATTCTTCCTGAAGATAATTTTAAAAAAACCTCTTAGAGCAATGCCTTTGTTTGGGAACAACCAGAAATTCAAATTGGATTCAGAAAAGAATGTGACACGAAGGCTATTCTTTCTGATATCAGATGGATCTTAGCTGAAAACCAACACTACTAAACTTGAATTGTTATAGGTTTTGCTGTGCTTCTTCTTAACAACAACAAAATAAAGACAGTTTAAAGAAAACAATGAATGTTTCTACTCTTGTTATTCTTTTTTCTTCTCCACCATTTTTATTGCAGAGAGTTCTGATAGCCGAGTGGGTAAGAAGTTGGACTTCTAACCCAAAAGTATGTGGTTCAAATCTACCAGCTGTTCCTTAGGAGAAAGACGGACAATCTTCTCGCAAGTAATTTGCAGCCTCTTAAAAATCTACTAGAGTGTTGCCTGTGAGTTGGTTCCAGTGAGACAACAATATGCAACAACGATTGTTATTGGAATTCTAGTGTTGCAGTGGTTAAGTGCTTGTCTACAGTCTATCAAGCACTCTAAAAAGATGTGGCAGTCTACTTCCACAAAGCCTTATGAAGCTGAAGCAACACAACTCTGTTCCATAGGATCACTATGAGTCTGAATTGTAGCAGTGTTTATGGATTTTATTGTGTAACTTTAAATTGACAGGTCTCTATCACATATCCCACATGGGTCTAAAGACTACTAAACTCTACCCAGTGACTCTGAACACACACACACACACACACACACACACA
>NW_006399797.1:5749310-5760764 GCF_000299155.1 Elephantulus edwardii | reverse complement strand
ATGTGTAAATTGCTTTTGGTAGTATTGCCATTTTCACAACATTGAGTCTTCCTATCCATGAGCAAGGGATATTCTTCCACTTTTCAAGATCTCTAATAGAAACTCACTTTTACCTAGGGCATAATTTCCCCAAGTTGTTGTTAGATGCCAACATATTGACTATGACTCATATCCATCCTATGATCATGGGATCTGAACCCTGCCCTACTCAGGGCCATTCTCACCATCTCTGATATAAACGGCCGATTGTTAACTACTACTGTGTCAATCTGTCCTCTTGAAAGTCTTTCTCTCTTTCACTAGCCCTACACCTTTCCAAGTCTAATGGCATTTTCCACGGACTAGTCCATCCTAACAACACGTCCAAATTACGTGAGATGAAGTCTCACCAGCTTTGCCTCTAAAGAGCACCCTGGGCACATTTTTTCCAAAAGATATTTGTTTGTTCTTTTCTTTCTTTCTTCCTTCATCATCTTCTTCTTTTTTTTAAATCTAAATGTAAAATAAAATGTATTAAGGCATGTTTGATTTGTGAGTTTAAAACAAACTTTCTAAGGTTATGACAGATTGTTTACTCCTGTCCCCCCAAATCTGTGAACACCAGGATTGCTAAAAAACACTTAATATTTAGGAAAACAGTAAGGAATGTTAATATAAGGGGTGGGGGAGAGGCATTCTTTTCTAAAGGAGATCTTTGGAGATCAATTTACTGCAAACCAAATCAATGAAACCGTGAGCCATTCTCCTGATGCACATAAATACTAATACCTAACAGGTACCTGATACCGGGCAGAGGGCTACACGGTGAACAGTAAAGAAATGAATGGTTCTTGAGTAAGAAAGGATAAACCACACAGTAATCAAAGGATGAAATGACCATGCCCATGAGCATCACCTAGACTGGATGGAGGGCGAAAACACCAGACCCATCTCCCACCAGTGTTTATGTTAGGGTCCTCTCCTGTTGGTTTTTAAGCTTACACACATTGGATTTATTACAATAATTTTGTCGTTCTAAGTTTGTTCTTTGATGCTCCACGAGATATATTCTTCTCTTTGCTCAATCTAAGGACTACATTTCCTAGGCTCACGTACAATTAATTATGGCCATGTTACTAAATTTTAGGATGTTAGGAAAGCTTAGTTCAAGGTTAGTCTTAATTCTTATGTATTTCCTTCTATTTCTTGCCTGAAAAGTATATTATGATGGAACATCTAGTCAGTCATCTTATGGTATAAAATGTAGAAATGTGATGTATGAAAGTATAGAAGAAAATATGACTCCCTTGTAGCTTTGTGTAACTCTTTTATTAGCCCCTGATTATCCACTCCCCTCGGACTTCCACTACGCAGGAAAATTAACTCTTTAGATGAATCTCTCTTATTAGTAGAAACCGAACACAATTCCTAACAGATTCAGGTATCTAGTTATTTAGGTCTACAAGCTCATATTCCACTGGCTTATCAATTTACATGGTCTGATGTAATGTACTGGGGAAAGACCAAAGCTTCTTGCATTTTACTCTTTCTCTGTGAGTTTAAAGGGGAGAAATATGAGAAAAGGGGGAGGGTAGAATGAGTTCCAATGCAGAAAGTCACAAAACAGACCACTTCTTTTTCCTGTAACTCCTTTTGGAAAATCTGAAGCGCCTTACCTCTTTAAAAGTAGCAGAAAGGGAAGAAGATAATTTCTTTACATTGTGATGTACCACAGTTTATGAAGCAAGGGTGTTGTGTTTACTGTCTAGTGTTATAAAAAATGCCAGGGAGTGCCACAGTCCCTAAACTCATTTTCAGTGGTATCAACACTATAGTTGCCAGCTGTTTCATTGAACATGTGACTGAATCATTCTCTGGATATAGCTTATGTCAAGCAAGGTCATAGAACCAGCAAAATCTATCAGCCTGCTGTCGAGTTCATTGTGACTCATAGCAACCCTACGAACTGTTGTCTTATTCTGAACCCTGTCTTATTCTGTGCCATCTTCACAATCTGTCACACTCAAGCCCACTGCTGCAGTCACTGTGTCAATCCATCTGGGTGAAGGTCTTCCTCGCTTTCATTGCCCCTTTACCTTTCCAAGCCTGGTGTCCCTCTCCAAGGAATAGCCTCTTCTAGCCACATACCTATACTATGTAAGATGATGGTATTTAGTGAGCTATATTTATTTATCAAAACAAATTGAATTCTACACTTAAAGTGGAAGTGGCTTAATTTAGGTGTAAATTATGTCCCAATAAGACTTTAAAATAGAATAATGAAAAAATATGATATTTTAAAATTTATTTCATTCTTCCTGAGTATTGTCTCTTAATTAGAAGACATAAGGTTTTGGATTGAAAAGACCCAGCAATTACTTAGTACAATTACAGTTGTCCTCATTATTCATGAACCCATTATTTCAGAGTTCCCATAGTCATTAAAATTAATCTGTGATCCCCAAATCAACATTCACAGTACCTTGTCGGTCATTTATATGCATGTAGAGGGACTGAAATAAAAGCATTGAGACAGCACAGTCTCAGCTGTGGCTGGATAAGAGTTCACCATGCTTTCTTATTTCAACCCTCAAGTGCAATGTCAAGTGTCCTTTCCATGATGAATTCAGTGCCACAAGTTTTGAATTTTTGTGTGTTCTCTAGTGCAAGATAATGTCCAAGGCAAGGCAGCTGTGACTTGTCTTGCCAAGAAAACGTGTGTCAGGTGAATTTTGTCCAAGTGTAAATTGTCGGGTTATTGGCCACGAGTATCCTGTTAAGAAACCATCAATATGACCCATTAAAAAAGGGAGCAGAAATTCATCCAGCTGTATCTGGGGCTACGTCCAGCAATAACAACAGCAACCAACACCAAGCCCACTGATGTCTCGTCTATTCCAGTTTTGGAGGCCACACATCTTTCCACAGGGAACGTCCAGGAATTCAAGAGAGATTCTGAAGATGCGGTAGTGTGAGGGCTATCATTGCTACTGTCAGATGGCTCTTGGCATCTTGGTAAGTAAAGAATCCCAGAAGGATAGATCAAATTGTAGCTAACGTTGGGAAGAACAGGAATCCCAAAACATTTAATTGTGCTACTGTGAAACCTAGACCTAGAACAAGAAGATGTTGTCTGAACAGAATAAGGGAAACCTGCATAACTTAAAATCAGGAAAGATATGTGCCAGGGTTGTAACTTCAAAACACTTAATTGTGATTCTGTGAAAGCAAGGCCTCTACCAAGATGCTGTTGTATGAACAGAACACAGGAACACTGTATCATTGAACATCAGCAACTGTGTGTGTCAGGGAAGAGTACTGGATAATACCCCATGAACCGCCAAAAGAACAAGCAGATATGTGTTGGAGAAAGTGCAGTCGACTGGTTCTTAGAGGAAAGGAGGGCAAAGCATCATCTCACATACTTCAAGCATGTTGCTAGAAGGGGGTATTCCTTGGAAAAATGACATCATGCTAGGAAAGATGGAAGACAAGCAAAAGAGAGAAAGAAAGACCCTGATTCAGACAGTTGGACATCTGACTGCAGCAATGAGCTCAAGTATGCCACAGATTGTGAGGCTGCCACAGGATAGGACAGGGTGCAGATCTGTCATTCACAGGGTAGCTAGGAGTTGTACTTGACTCGACAGCACATAACAACAACAATATAGTAAAATATTAGCCTAGAGAGTTTAATAGTTTTCTGACTCTGGAAAGTGTAAAACACTTGCTGTTGTTGTTGTTGTGTGCTATTGAGTCACCTGTGTACAATAGCTCTGAACTTTTCCCTATCCCGAACCAGTCTCACTAGTAATTACACCTACCTTCATTGTCCCAGTTACCGTGTCAATCCGTCTTATCTGGGGTCTTCCTCTCATGCACTGTCCCTCTATCCTTCCAAAGCATAATGTCCTTCTCATAGGACTGGTCCCTCCTGGCCACGTACTCAAAGTAGGTGAGACACAGCTTCAACGTCCTTACCTCCAAAGAGAAACTTGGTTTCACTCTCTCCAAGACAGACCTATTTGTTTTCCTGGTGGTCCACGGAATGTTCAAGACCCTTCTCCAGCACCACAACTCAAAGGCATTGATTCTTTTTCTGTCATCCTTAGTCAGAAGGTTTCATATTTTTGTGATTCTGAGAACTATAAACTTCTTTGAGTCTTAGCCTCACAACAATTCTATACACTATAATCTTTTTACTGGTTATCATTACATGAATTGAAAAATTTACCTGGTTTTCTATTTTTTCCCCAAAGCTTCATCACACACAAAGAGACCTTACTTCAGCAATTTCTGAAATAGCTTCATGAATCTCCAGTGGCCCAGCCACAGATAGCAGGGCTAAATTGATGAGAAGCCAAGCAGGTGAAGAGAAAGTGATCCATGCCATGACCCAGTGCTGCTCGCTGCAATCTGATGGCTTCCTCTGCTTGGACCCTCCCTGTGGATACAGATGCTCAAAGTTTTTTAAATCCTTGCCTCGAAGGAGTAACTTAGTTTCACCCTCTTAAGGACAAATCTGTTTATCCTCTCCACAGTACATGGAATGTTCAATACTCTTCTTCAGCACCACAACTCAAAGGCATTGATTCTTCTTCTGTCATCCTTAGTCCATTCCAGCTCTCCAATGCATAGAAAGTAATGTGAAGACCATGGCCTGGATTAGGCACATCTTGGTCTCTCTAGTATGATGTCATTGCTCTTCAGCACTCTGGAGAGGTCCCTGACAGCAGATTTTTCCAATGCAATTTGTCTTTTGATTTCCTAACCAAGCAAGCTGAAATTGTTAACTATTCTCCATCTATGATGGTGCTTTCAACTGGCCCAGTACTGAGAATCTTTGTCTTCTTGATGTCTTAAGCACCAATTCACTGCATGGATCACAACAAATTGTAGCTAATCCTGGGAAGAATGGGAATCCCAGAATACCTAAATATTCTCATGTGAAACCTATACTTGGACCAGAAAGCAGTCATCAGAACAGAACAAGCAAACACTACATGATTCAAAATAAGGAAAGGAATGCATCAAGAATGCATCCTATATCCATACCTTTTCAATCTTTATGTGAAACATATCATTCATGAGACTGAACTTATGAGGAGGAATGTGGCATCAAGATTGGAGAAAGCAACCTGTGTTATGCAGATGACACAATCTTGCTTACTGAAACCGAGGAAGATCTGAAGCATTTGCTGCAGAAGGTCAAAGACTGTAGTCTTCAGTATGGATTGAAGCTCAACATCAAGACAAAGATTCTCACCACTGGGGCAATGGGCAGCAGCATGATAGATGGGGAAGAGATTGAGACTGTTAACAGTTTTAGTTTGTTTGGCTCCATAATCAACACCCTTGTTACCAATAGCTAGGAAATTAAAAGATGAATTGCATTGGGGAAAGTCTGCTATCAGAGACCTCTCCAAAGTACTGAAGAGCAATCATGTCAGTCTGGAGACTAAGGTGCACCTGATCCAGGCCAGAGTCTTCGCAATTACTTGCTATGCATCTGAAAGCTGGACAATCACCAGGATTGATAGAAAGAGAATTAATGCCTTTGATCTGTGGTGCTGGAGATGAGTACTGAATATATTATGGACTGCTAGGAGAACAAACAGGCTCATCCTAGAGAAGGTGAATCCAGGCTGCTCCTGAAGCTTTTTCTGACCTACTTTGGACATGTTGCAAGGAGGGACCAGTCCTTGGAGAGGGACATCAATCTTGGGAGAGTGGAGGGACAGTGCAAGAGAAGAAGATCCTTGAGGAGATGGATTGACTCAGTGACTGCAGTAATGGGGGTAGGTGTGTCAGAGACAGTAAGATTGGCACAGGATAGAGCAGGGTTTAGGGCTGTTGTGCATAGGGTCACTATGAGTCACAGTTATGACACATAACAGTAACAACAACACATTCAGTTTGGGACTTCTTATGGTTTAAATGTCTATTCAAGCTCTAGTCATTCTTCTCACATTCTAACTAGTAGGAAAAAGGGAAGAGCTTGCTCTCCTAGAATGAAATGTTCTGACTCTCCAGCAGATTTTAAGAGGCTGTGAACAGCACAGGAAGAGATTGATTGTCCATCTCTCTCCTACAGAACAGCTGGTAGATTCAAACATCATGCCCTTGGATTGGCAATGCAACTCCTTATCACTAAGTCACCAAAGCTTCCTAATAAAATGCACTTTTTCTTCTTGTTAGATGCTATCAAGTCGAGTATGACTCTTAGTGACTCTATGAACAATATCGAATCCTGTCCTGCCCTGTGCCAGCCTCGCAATCTCCGGCACCCTCAAGCCCATTACTGCAGTCACTGTGTCAATCAACCTGGTTGAAGGTCTCCCTTCCCTTCACCACCTACCTATCTTTCCAAGTATGATGTCCTTCTCCAGACAGTACGTATTATTACATATGATTGCTCATTGGCTACAACTGAGCCACACCAAATTGAAAGTTGCAGCAGCATGCAAGATTAAATGAAAGTTTGGTGTCTTATTACTTTGGAACAAAAAAAGAACAAATACCAAGAAACAACCCTTAGTCTCTTTCGTGTCCCCTGTAATTCCATTTTTGTTAAACACAAGGAAGTATAAACACAATGAACATATAGTAAAACCTTAATTTTGGTTGTCACTGGTTTGTGAAGTGTTGGGCAGTTTCTGCTTTCAATAGGATATTTTCCCATCTTATCTATTGATTATGTGTTCTTCTTAAACATTATGAAGAAAACATTAAGCATTAAGAAAGAAATGAAAATATAAAAGAAAAGCTATGAAAGAGTATTTTTCTCGATAACTGACCTATTCATTTTAAGGAATATTTAAAAGGCACAAATGAAGATCATCATTTATGTTACATAAAAATGGGGTTTTAACACACCTCTGAGCCGGGCCCAGTTTCTGGGACTGCACAGTCTCTTCTTATATCTGCTGTGGGGGCACAAAGTCAAGAGATGTGACACTTGAAAAAGTGAAGTGATATCCTTGACCTTATCTTTCACCAATAAAATGGGCCATTTCCTCAGAATAGTCTCAATCCCTGAAGTGTGTGATTCCTTGGGCAATCCAATAAACTGACAGCCCAGTCTTCACAAACTTCCTAAATAACACTGGTTGGTTCAAGCTGCCCTGCTGGTGACAC
The DNA here is from genome assembly GCF_000299155.1 of Elephantulus edwardii. NCBI lineage: Eukaryota > Metazoa > Chordata > Mammalia > Macroscelidea > Macroscelididae > Elephantulus > Elephantulus edwardii. The sequence continues at coordinate 5,753,648 of NW_006399797.1, read as the reverse complement.
CTTCAGAGTACATATTTCTCCTTTTGTCCCTGTAACTGGTTGAGAAATCTGTTGGGTGTAAAGGCAGAAAATTGTGTGGAATTTCAGGAAAGCCCAATAATTTTTTTTAAACAAAATAAACAAGTTTAAATGAGTAAATATTCCAAGTTGCTGCTTTTAGCATAATTCAAATAGCATTTTTATCTGTGAACCAATTTTTAGGTGCAAACCAGTCAATTCCAGTACATACTCTAGTTTATGGTATCACAGATCAAAACTGTCCAGTCCTAAAACAACAACAGTAACATAAAAAACTAGACTTTCAAACACATCTGATTAGAAGTGATCCGTTCTTTTTTTTCTTTCACATTTAATCTGGCAATTTTACTTGCACAGTTGATTCCCACCTATCAGATTGAAGGATGTGATGTCACAGAGGAGAAAAGGCCCTTCTCACTCTGGGTTCAGGGGTGGCAGTTATGGGCCAGACATGTCAACTGTCGGAAGATTATTAAATTACATTAGTAATACAATCTGATGGCAACGGAAAAGTTGTGCAACAGTTGTCAAATTTATGATAGTGAAGATTCTTGGGAATTAGGTATTTGCAAGATTGCTGTGGTGGACAACTCGTACATCTTCACCAAGGATAGAACTTATTTCAAATCTATTCATCTAATTAAAAAGGATTGCTAGAAAGGGTTGTTCCTCGTTCCTAAGCACAATGGAACTTCGCATTTGAAGAGCTCAAGAAAAGAAGGTGGTGTTCAGCCTAATAAAAGGTCTGTCTGTTCTCCCACCTTTGAGACCAGAGAATAGGAGTTGAAATAGCCTCAGGGAACACACTGATGGGTTTCAGGCTGAAGATTTTATGTTGCAACCGCGGTGAGGTCTGACTAGGTCTTGTCTCTAAAATGGTTGAATGGCGGCTTCTCAAATTATTGCACAAAGCCTTGCTTCTCTAGAGGCTGGCAAATCCCAGGTTTGCAGCAGGTGGCTGCCGAGACTGACAGATCCAACGGTGGCAAACAAGGAGAGCTGCTGGCTAAACTGAGACATCTTCCAAAATGACGTGCTTTCCCGCGGAAGCCGCTCTCCCAGTTCTTTAATGTACTTCCTTTCTTTTTCTTTTTTTAAAATTAAGATGTTAATGAAAGCTTATAGAGGATATGGATTTCCATTCATACACTGTTGCAGCTCTTATTCTGAAGATCAGATCTGGTGGAGAGAAAGGCAGGGGCTCAAGCTACTGACGACTCCTGCCCCCTGCTGGCTAGAATAAATTACACCGAGTCTATCTCGAATAGACCGATCACGTAGTTCTCACTTGAAACCTTACAATTTTCTAAGACAATTGCTCCTATAAATAAATATCTTAGTTTACTTTCTTCAAGAGACAGAGAATGAGTGAGAAAAAGAAAATAACATACAGACACAGAATATTTTGTATTTCCCCCTTTCCCCACCTTGTTGCTTGAATGTGCATAGAATTACTGTTGGGTTGCTAATTGAAAGGTTGGAGGTTCAATTCCATCAGCTGCTCAGCAGGAGACAAATGAGGCAGTCTCCTCTGTCCTACAGGATCATGACAATCGCAGTGGGTTTTGCAGCCACCTCCTTGCACTGTGATAAATTACTCAGGTATTGGTTGTTTCATTATATTGTAAGCTCTGTGAAGATAGAGACAATTCTTCAAAGTGTAATTCACAATATAAGCACTAGCCTAAACTAGCACTTGGTACACAGAAGTAATTAAAAACACATATATATATATATATATATTGAATGAAAGATAGTGAGAAAATGGAAGAGGAGGCTTGAGAGAAAAGTACAGAGAGAAGATCTATTTAATCTTTCATGGACCTTTCTATCAGTCTTTGAGAAAATATTTGTGGTATTTTCCATATCGATTAAAGTTCAATACCATGATATGTGGAGAAGAGATTGAGACTGTTAACAATTACAGCTTATTTGGCTTTACAATAAACACTTTTGGCACCAGCAGTCAGGAAATAAAAAGATGGAACTGCATTGGGAAAATCTGCTGTCAGGGACTTCTCCAGAGTACTGAGAAGCAACGATATCAGTTAGAGACTAAGGTGGGCCTGATTCAGGCCCTGTTCTTTGTAATTACTTGCTATGCTTCAGAGAGCTGGGCCATAACTAAGAACAACAGAAGGAGAATCCATGCCTTTGAATTATGGTGTTGGAGTAGAGTCTTGAACATACCATGGACCACCAATAAAACAAATAAGTCTGTTTTGGAGAGGGTGAAACCAAGTTTCTTTTTGAAGACTAGGGTTTTGAAGCTCTGTCTCACATACTTTGGGCACATGACCAGGAAGGATAGGTCCTTGGAGAAGATCATCATGCTCAGAAGAGTGGAGGGACAGAGCAGGAGAGAAAGACCTTGGGTTAGATGGATTGATACAGTAAGCAATGGGGGTAGGTGTGTTGGAGTCAGCGAGACTGACTCAGAACAGGGAAGGCTTCAGAGCTGCTGTACATAGGGTCATTATGAGTCACAGGTGACTCGATGGCATGTAACAACAACAACAACAGCAGCAGCAGCATTAAAATGATTGTGCGTATGAGAAACCTATACTTGAACCAGGAGGCAGTCATCAGAACAGAGCAAGGAGACAATGCATGGCTCAGAATCGGGAAGGATGTACACCAGGGATGTATTCTATTTCCATACCTTTTCAATCTATATGCAGAACAGATTATCCGGGAGCCTGGGCTCTATGAGGAGGAATGCAGCATCAAGGCTGGAGGAAGATTCCTCAAAAACCTATGTTATGCAGATGACACAGCCCTGCTTGCTGCAACTGAGGAGGACCTGAAGTGCTTGCTGCAGAAGGTCAAAGGACTGCAGCCTTCAATATGGATTGAAGCTCAACATCAAGAAAAGATTCTCACCACTGGGCCAACTGGCAGCATCGTTATGGATGGTGAAGAGATTGAGATTGTTAACAGTTTTAGTTTGCTTGGCTCCACAGTCAACACTCTTGGTACTAGCAGCCAGGAAATCAAGAGACAAATTGCACTGGGAAAGTCGGCTGTCAGGTACCTCTCCAGAGTACTGAGGAGCAGTGACATCAGTCAGGAGACTAAGGTGTGTCTAATCCAGGCCACAGTCTTTGCAATTGCTTGCTATGTATCAGAGAGCTGGACAATGACTAATGCCTTTGAGCTGTGGTGCTGGAGAAGAGTGTGGAATATGAACTGCTAGGAGAACAAACAGATTTGTCCTGAAGAGGTTGAAACCGAGCTGCTCCTTGGAGTCAAGGATTCTTAAACTTTTTCTGACATTCTTTGGGCATGTTTCAAGGAGGAACCAGTCCTTTGGGAGGGACATCATGTTTGGGACTGTGGAGGGACAGCACATGAGAGGAAGACTGTCAATGAGCTGGATTGATTCAGTCACTGGGGCAGTGGGGTAGGTGTCTCAGAGACAATAAGGTTGGCACAGGATAAATCAGGGTTTAAGGCTCTACTACATAGGGTCACTATGAGTCTCAAGTGACTCAAAGGCAGATAACAACAACGTACCAAAAAATGTGGCATCAAGATTGGAGGAAGACTCATAAATAAGTTCATTATGCAGATGACATACTCTTGCTAAAAGTGAAGAGGACTTGAAGCACTTAGTGATGATGATCAGAGACTCTAGCTTTCATTATGGATTACACCTCAACATAAAGATAACAAAACTCTCACAACTGGACCAATAGACATTATATAATTGGAGAAAAGGTTAAAGTTGTCAGGGGTTTACTTTTACTTGGATCTTCAATCAACACACATCAAAGCAGCGCTCAAGAAATCAATGACGTTTTTTGTATTTCTGCCATTGGGCAAAGCTACAGTCAAAGAACTCTTTAAAGTGCTAAAAATTAAGGATATAATTTTAAAGACTAAGGTGCATCTGATGCACACCATGGTGTTTTCAGTTCCTACATGTGTTTATGACAGTTGGACATGAATAAGGAAGCCCAAAAGAGGACTGATAGTTTTGATTGCAGTGTTGGCTAAGAACATTGACAATAATTTGGACTGCCAAAACTCCATAAAACTTAATCTCACCACTACTCGAATTAGTTCCACGTTACTGTGACTCTCTCTCTACTGGATTTTTGAGGCTGAAAATCATAAAAGATGGACACTGTCCATCTTCCTCCCTTGGCATTTCTGGTGAAGTCAATTAGATTGAACTGCTGGAGCTATATAGCCTTTTTGTTGTTGTTGTTATGTGCCGTCATGTCGCTTGCAACTCATAGCGACCCTATGTACAACAGCCCTAAACTCTGCTCTGTCCTGTGCCAATCGCACTGTCTCTGACACTCCCATCCCAAT
>NW_006399797.1:5739791-5747975 GCF_000299155.1 Elephantulus edwardii | reverse complement strand
TTTTTGCAATTTCTTTCAAAGCAGCCTGAACTTCTTCTTTCATGGCAACCATCACTCGAGAGCAAACCAATCAGTCTTTGAAGAAGTGCAGCCCAGGTGCACTTAGGGAAGGGTGGTGAGACTGGACCACACATACTCTGAGTATGTTGTCAGGAGTGACAATTCCTTGGAAAAGGACATTATACCTGGAAAACTGGATGGTCAATGAGAAAGAATAAGAACCTCAATGAGATGAATTGACACCGTGACTACAAACGTGGTTATTTGGCTAGTGGGCACTGTGCGGATGGCTCAGGATCAGGCAAAACGTCACCTGTTGTACATAGGTGTGCCATGAGTCCTACATGATGGCACCGAGCCACACTATCTCTGTATACACAGGAGATAGAAATCCAATTAAGTTGGTAGAAATAGGCATTGTTCTAAGCACTTTACAGATATTCTACATACAGTTACTTTTGTGTACCGTAGAGCCGGAACTGACTCATAGCTGACCCTCCGGTGGGTTTTCAGAGGCAGTTAAATCATGGAGGGAGATTGCCCATCATTCTTCTGCAGAGCAGCTGGTGGCCTCAGACCACATGCCTTTGATATTGCTGCACCTCCATAAAAATCCTATGAAATAAGCTCTTTTCTATCCATTTTACGGATAAGGAAACCTTGACAAAAGACATTTTAGTCAGTACCAAGTTAAATGACTGGTAAGTGTTTGCCTGGATTTGAACTTGGGGAATATTGACTCCATGGTCCAAACTTTCCACTTTTAGCATGCTGCCTTTCAGGGGATATGAAGAGCGGTGACAAAAAATAGTTTCAAGAAGTGTATCAATTTTTACATGCAAGTTTTTACATGCTTACTGGAACATAACTAAACGTGGGTAATATAATTATTTCTAATTATGCTTCTCACATCTGCTTACTAACAGGAGGGAACGTGAGGAGTTGGTAGCAAAAGGAAGGCATAGCGCACTCTAGTGGTTTGTTATTGTTGTTAGATGCTATTGAGTCAAGTATGGCTCATAGAGACCATATGAACAACTGATCTGACCCCTGTGCCCTGTGCTCTCCTCATCTCTGACACTCTTAAGCTCATTGCTACAGTCACTGGCTCAATCCATCTTGTTGTGGGCCTTCCTTTCTTTTGCTGTCCCTCTACCTTCCTAAGCATGATGTCCTGCTTCATTAAATATCCTCTCTTAGCAACATGCTCAAAGTACGTGCGATGAAGTTTTATCATTGCTGCCTTCAAGGAGCATCAGAAAAGAGCAAATGACTTGGGGCAAGGGAGAATCTCCTAGTTGCTAAGAAGAGTATGGGACTAAAAGCATGTACGTTTAAACTTGAAAGTTACACATCTTCTTCCGGTGCGTGATTGTCATTAGCACCACCTCTGCACACAGAAGAGTTTAACAGCTGCATTAGAGATGTCTACAAATACTATTTGTGGTGTGTCATGAATAGCTTTCAAAGAAAAGGAATCGAAGAATAAAAGAAGCTGACAAAGCTATTTTTAAGGGGAAATCTGAGCTGTGATATATTCACACATACTATGTAGCATGGAAAAAACAAGGAACTCATAAAATATACAAAATGGGTTACGCTGGAAGACATTATGGTGGGTGAAATATCTCAGTCACAAAAGGACAAATATTGCATAGTGCTACTGTTATAAAATGGGATAGACATTGGAGTTGAGGGGAGACTGAGAAAGATGGCATAAATTATGTATACTGCATTGAAACAGATGAGGGACAGAATTTTTTAAAAGGGATATGTGATTAGGTATTACTGTCATGACAGGAGTCCAGAATGAAGGCTGCATAGTGGAATGGACTTGAGGGGAGGTATTGTATAATAATGAAAGAATTTTTCTTTTACTTTTCAAAGAGAAGAGTGAATTTGGGCGGTGGGGAGGAGAGGGCAGGGAGAAGAGTGCAACAATGAAAGAATGGAAATCCAAAGTCTGTAAACATGCATTAAATAAAATTAACAAAAAAATAAAAAGGGGAAAAGATTTTAAAAAAGAGGAATGTCTAGTACTCTCTCAGAAAGATGATTTATATCACTAATAAACTAATAAGCATTGTACACTATATTCACTAACTTTCTAGTAAAACTTGGTATACAAACATTACTCACTGACATCGAGTCAGTTCTGACTTACAGGAACCTTCTCTCAAGTTTCAAGTGTGTAAATCATAACAGGAGGAGGAGACTGACCATCTTTTTTCCTACAAAGCTGCTGGTGGATTTGAACCATCAGAGAAGAGACACTTAACCTTTTGGGTAGGAGTGCAACATGCTATAGACTATGCCTCCAGAGCAGTATTGTTGTAAATATACATCCTGTCAAAATTCCCCAGGTCAGTCTGGAAAGCACTTCTCTATAGCATTACTACTGACTTGAAACTCTAGTGACATAGTCTGTAGGGAGCAGTGGTACTAACCCAAACACTCAGCCTCTCTGAAGGTTCAAATCCCCAGGTCACTCAGCAAGAGACAGAAAGGCAATCTTCTCCTGTGTGATTTACAGCCTTGCGCACTCAAAGCTGTAAATTTCAGTTCAATTATGAGTTGGTTTCAACTCCACAGCAGTAAGTATGTGACTCCGTTTATGAACTACCTCCTTAGTCAACACTCCAAGCTTATAATAGTGAGAGTCACAATTGTGTGATTAATGATGGACTTCAGACAGTAGCAATCTCCAAGTTTCCTGACAAGGTCCCTTACCGTTGCACATTAGATATATATAGAAAAGAGACTGGTATTGTTTGGTATTTCCCATCTGGGAGTGGAGAGAGGGAAATGGTCTCTCCTTGAGTCTTGGGTGCCAGGGGAAGTGGAGGGGGTGCTAGGATGGGATGATGGAGGCAGGTCACTGCCAAGGGCCCCTGAATGTCCACAGGTACCTGAGTTCAGGGCAACCGCACATGACATCCTGAAGGTGAATCACCCCTCAGGGCTGGGGAGAAAGGAGTCGAGTCTGACTCCAGCCTCCAACCCAAAAGGTCAGTGGAAACAGGCTGGGTTCTGGTCAGAAGGAACTCTGAAATGGCACTTGAGTTCTGGCTAAAGGGGACCCTATGCCAGTGCTAACTGGCTCCTGTGCAGTCTCTTACACTTCCTTGTTGCCCACTCTTGGACAGACACAGGTGAGGGTGGGTGGAGTGGCATCAGAGTAAGAAGAGGGTTGGACTGGCCATCAAGGTGTTGAATGAAGCTCTGGATTGTTGATCTTCAGGGTATGTGTGATGAAGGAGACACATGTAGGTGTTTGAGCAAGGGGCATGTGGTGGGACTCAGCAGATATTCAGGCCCACCAGACAGAAAGCAAAGTCCCCAGGGCATTTTGGGGTTTCTGAGGCGATAAGCTGGGGCTATCCATCATGTAAATCTACTGAAGGCAGCACAGGGAAGAGATGCTAGAAATGGGGAACGGGACTGTGCTTGGGCCATTCTGGACTCTTGGGCACTGGGGCGGGGTGGGGGTCTGAGCTCTCCAGAGGCGATGTGGGGGGCGGAGAGGTGGCAGTGGTTGGTGGCCTTGGCAAAGGCCTAAGGGGATGTCATGTTACAGGTGAAGGCGTGAGGTCACATGGTCATCTTCTATTTTTGTATAACACACAAGGTTTTGGAACCTAACTATAAGTGAGGAACGGTCACATTTTATTTAAAAACAGCTCATGGCCATGAATCGATTCATAGCTGACCCTCCAGTGAGTTTTCAGAGGCTGTAAACCACCCATCTTTCTTATGAGGAGCAGCAGGTGGATTTGAACCAACTAATTTTGTTGGCAGTACAAGTTCTTCACCAGTATGCCACCAGAGCTCCTTATTTTATTATAACAACTTTAATTTTCCTTTTAGGCTTAATGATTTTGTAAAAATTTGAATTGTGTTCATATAATTATGATGTGTTGTAGATGTTAGGTGCTGTCGAGTCAAGTGTGACTCATAGCAAACTTACGAACAAAATATCTGAACCATCCTCACACTTCCTGTCGCACAAGAGCCCATTGCAGCAGTCACTGTGTCAAACCACCTGATTGAGGGTCTTCCCCTCCTTCACTGCTTCACCCTTCCCTGCATCATGTACTTCTCCAAGGAACATGTCCAAAGTTTGTGAGTTCAAGTCTCATCTTTCTTGCCAGCAAAAAGCACTCTGACTGCGCCATCTCCAAGACATACATCTTTGTTCTCTTGGCCCCTCATGGGATGCTTGTGCTCTTCAACATCACAGCTATTGTATTTACCCTCAAATGGTTCCGTGGTATAATTCTCACCTTTCATGTGGGAGATCAGAGTCTGAACTTACTGATAATGAACCTCATTTACAGCAATTACTTGCACATCAACGGCAGCTTGCGTGGGGCTGCGATGCTCAAACATTTCAGCAGATCTTCCAAAGAAGAACTAGTGATCTACTTAAGAAAAATAAAAAAAGAAAAGAAAAGAAAAGAAAAATCAGTACAGACTGTGGAGTCCAAGCTGACAGAGAGGGTAGTCACCTTGAGTTGGGGCTCACTTGAGAGCAGTGAACAACTACTGGTGTCATTAAACAGCTTATCTTTCATATGCTTGCTTATAAAAAGGGAAAGGTCCAGAATGTTGCAGGTCTACTGAACTATCTAAAGGGAGTTATTGGAGACCTGTCTATGCACATATTTTCATGATACCTTAACTTAGTCACACATTAAAAAAAAAAATCTCTCCTTTTCAACAAAATTTACTACTTCTGAACCTTCAACTTCCTTTTGTTTTCCAGATGAACCTAAAATGGGATGAGATTGCTACCTTTGCCCATCGTCAACACCTTCTCAATTCTAAGGCTTTTGCAAAAATCAGGCTTAAACTATGGAGTGTCTCACTATTTTAGTCATTTACACATATATTTTAGTATCTGCCAAACACTGAGCAGTCATTATTTTTACTATTACCATGTATTTAGCAGAGAACCAGGCTGTGTATTGACTATTGTAGGGATGGGGGTCTCAGGGTACTGTTTGTTTAAACATAGTACAATTCCACCGCTTATCTAGAAGGAACTAGTAAAAGAAGGTAGACTCATTAGTATGTTATAACTCTTCTTTCCAAGAAGATATAGGAAGACAGACGTGTTAATTATATTTTCAGTCAATTCAGTATCTGTAACAATTTTCATAGCAATTCTCCAAGATAATATTTCCAAATTTATAATCTTGGGGGGAAAGTACATTTCAGAATGCTCTGCATGTTACATTGAGCAACAAGTAAATTTTTTTTGTTTTATTTAAATTTATTATTAATTTCAGTAAAAATTTACAGAGACTTTGGATTTCCATTCATTCATTGTTGCACTTTTCTCCCCTCCCAACCCTCCCCTCTAGTACACTACCCTCTTGGAAAAGTAAAAGAAAAATTCTTTCATTGTTTTACAAACCCTCCCCCTGGTTCACTCCACCATGTAGCCTTTGCTCTAAACTCCTGTCATGACAAAAATACCTAATCACATATCCCTTTTAAACAGTTTTCTCCCTCATCTGTTTCAATGCAGTATACATTACTGAATCCATCTTTCTCAGTCTCTCTCCAACCCCAATGTCAGTCCTATTTTACAAGTGGCACCATGCAGTATTTGTCCTTTTGTGACTGAAATACTTCACACAGCATAATGTCCCCCAGAGTCACCCATTTTGAATAATATTGCATGAGTTCCTTGTTTTTCAATGCAGCATAGTATTCCATTGTGTGAATATACCACAGCTTCTCTATCCATTCATTTGTTGATGGGCACTTAAGTTGTTTCCAACTCCTTGCTATTGTGAACAAAGCCGTGATAAACATGGGTGTGCATAAATCTGCTTGGATGTCAGTTATGGTCTCTTTAGGGTATATTCCCAGTAGTGGAATTTGCTGGGTCAAATGGTATCTCTATTTGCAACTTTTTTTTTTTAATTTGCAACTTTTTGAGAAAGCGCCATACCACCTTCCACAGTGGTTGCATCATTTTACACTCCCACCAATAGTGAATAAGGGTTCCAGTTTCTCCGTAACCTTGCTAGCATTTGTTGCTTGCTGTTGTGTTAAATTTTGCTATTCTTACTGGGGTGAGATGGTATCTCATAGTTGTTTCAATTTGCATCTCTCTTAGAGGGATTTTGAACATTTCTCTTTTTTTTGCCAGTGGGAAATAATTTTAATCAAAGAATTGTACATTTTCGTCTCACAATCCTGCTTGTAATAGGAAATGACATTGTGATTCATTTCACTATAGGTATATTACAAAATATTTACAATAAAATATTAAAAATAACTCAAACACAAAAGCCAAGATGGGATGAATTAAACTTTTTTCCAGAAGTTTCTACTCCAGTGCCACACAGCGCACAAGTCAAACAAATAATGCAACTAATTAGTCAAAGTAACGAATACTCCCTTAATCACGTTTCAAAATAATTGGAGAAGAGAAAAACAGGATGAAAATGGGATGATAATGGTTGTTAGCAGCACGGCTTCAATTACCAACCTATTTTTAACGAAATACCCTCTCTCATATGCATTAAATTCTGACCAATACAAAAATTTAGGATAGTCCTGCACTGAAATTAGAAAAGACCCTGACAATGCAAGTATTATGTTCACCTATGTTTAATAAGAGCCTCTTTTTCCAAGAATCACTGATGTCAACAGAAGCCTGTTCTGCATCCAAAGCTGTCACAGTAGCCCTTCCATCTCCTTCATAAAAGCTTCATATACATCATCCTTAGTTTGTACAGACACAGGTACAGAAGGGCCAGATTTGGGGGCTGCTTTGGTAAGGGGTATAGCAGAATCATCCTCTGTCTTCCTCTGGGGAGCAGCCGTTGCCCCTTTATTCTCCCGACGCACTCTCAGTGCAGTGGGCACAAATCGAGTTATCTCCGCTTTGGGATTAGTGATCTGTGGCTTGGCACTGATGGTTGCAGTTGCGTTCTTCTCAATGGTGGCTGCGCTTGTGTCATCCTCCTTGGGTCGCTGAATCAAGTTGGGTGGGGCGCTTAAAACTCCAGGGTTTGGCAAGGGAGCTGGTGGGAAAAGACCAGGTGGGGCAGGTCCAAGTGGAGGCACCAAAGGCGGGCACATCATGCCAGGACGGGGTGGAGGGATACCTGGAGGTGCAGGGGGAGGTAGCCGTGGTGGAGGTCCCCGAAGAGGAGGTCCAGGAGGCAGACCAGGAGGTGGGCCGGGAGGTGGGCCCAGAAGTCGGCCTGGGGGTGGTCCTGGAGGTAATAGTCGAGGTAACGGCCCACTGAGCCCTGGCATTCCAGGTGGTCTTAGGAATGGAGGCACTCCTGGTGGTGGTCCAGGAGGAAGGCCTGTAGGTGGTCCAGGTGGCCTCAAAGGTGGAGCAGGTGGTGGTCCAAGAGGAGGTGGTCCTGGCATGGGAGGTGCTTGTATCTGAGAAGGGGGAACAGACTGTGGAGGAGCCTGCTGCTGTGAAGAACCAGTAGATGTGCCATCAGAAAGAGATTCTTTATGCTTCTTTTGTGACTGCTTTTCTGCTTCAGAATCATCAGAGTCATCTTCATCATCATCTTCTGAAAAATCCTCTACTTCCCGTCCTTCTTCAGGGATTTCCTGCCCAGCCATTCGAAGCATCATGGCTTGAAGAGGAGTCAGCTCCTTAATGCTCTTCTTCCTCTTCCTCGATTTTCCAGGCATATCTGCAAATCGTACACTCAGACCTGACTTCTTCTCTTCATTGCTCTCTCTCTCTCTCATTATCATCTCGATGCACAGATTCATCCTCCTCACTTTCTTCATCTGATCTGTCATCAGTGCTGTCGTCAGTGCTCTCTTCATGCTTGTCTTGATCCATGTCTTCAGGATAACCGTCATCTTCACTGGTGCTAGAAACATCATCATCATGACCTCGCTGACCAAGATCAGGACTATATAACATATCTTCATCTCGTCTACGAGCGGGAAGATCCGGTGCAAAGCCCACTTTACGGCCATACATCTGTAAGACTTGAGAAGGAGGAGGCCCAGGTGGAGGGCCAGGAGGCTTTCTCCCAGGAGGCAAGCGTGGAACACCATGCCCAAGAAGAGGAAGTATAGAAACTGTCTGAGTTGGAGGTCCATAAGCTGAGGTCTTCTTAAGGATGGAGGGTGGCTGAGCACCAGGAAGTGGAATGTCCTGGATCAAGATGTTGGAAGGAGCAT
>NW_006399797.1:5715272-5716188 GCF_000299155.1 Elephantulus edwardii | reverse complement strand
TGTCCCACTCGAATTTCAAAACCATCTCAGGAACAGGTTTGAGGCCTTGAGCACCAATGAGCGTAGACCAAATGAGCTCTGGGAGGCTATCAAGAAAATCGTCCATGAAGAATGCAAAAGATCATTATTACCAAGGCTGAAGAAGAAGAAAAGACCAAGATGGATGTCAGATGAGACTCTTGAGTATTGCATTAGAGTGCCGAGAAGCCTAAAGGAAGAAATCAAGAAATCAAAGAGCTGAACAGAAAATATCAAAAGGCAGCTTGGGACAACAAAGCAAGATACTATAATGAAATGTGCAGAGAGCTGAAGTAAAAATTAAAAGGGCTGGACTTGCTCAACGTTTCTTAAGCTGAAGGAGTTGAAAATCAAATTCAAGCCACGGGTGGTAATACTTAAAGATAGTTTGGGTAGAATGTTGAATGATGCAGGAAGTATCAAAAGAAGATGGAAGAAGTACACAGAGTCACTGTATCAGAAGGAATTGGCTGACACAGTAGAATTTCATAAATAACATATAAGCAAGAGCCTACGGTGATGAAGGAGAAAGTTCAAATTGCTCTGAAGGAATTGGTAAAAAACAAGGCTCCAGGAGTTGACAGCATACCAATTGATTTATTTCAGCAAACAGACGCTGCCCTGGATGTGATCACTAAGTTGTACCAGGAAATCTGGAGGACAGCCAGCTGGCCAACTGACTGGAAGAGATTGACACTTGTTCCCATTCTAAAGAAAGGTGACCCAACAGAGTGTGGAAATTATCGAACAATATCATTGATACCACATGCAAGCAAAATTCTGCTGAAAATGATTCAAAAACATTTGGAACAGTATGTCAACAGAGAACTAACTGCCAGATGTGTAGGCTAGACTTAGAAGAGGTTGTGGTACTAGGAATATGACAGCTAATGTTAGA
>NW_006399797.1:5707618-5715172 GCF_000299155.1 Elephantulus edwardii | reverse complement strand
GGGTCTCTTCCAGGTCCCTCTCACGGTGGAACCCCGTCTGGCGGCGGCGTTCTTCCGTCTGGCAGCAGTGTTCTCCCGTCTGGGGGCCTCGCTCTCGCGCGGGTCCTCGCTCTCTCACGTAGCTTTTTACGCTTGTCTTTCAGCACCTTCTCATTTAACTGTGGCTGTTGTACTGGCTTAAATTCCATTTCTTCCAATTTCTCCATGTCTCGGACAATCTGTTTGGGGTCTTTCATCTTTAAGACTGCAGCTCGTACCATCATGCGTTGTTTTTTGTTCTTCTTTAATTCTCTCTCCCTGGCTTCTTTTCGAGCTTGGTCTGTGGGATTCATAAATTTCCCACTCTTGGTGGATGATGTAGATCTCTGTCCTATGTTGGCAAACTGTGTGGCTTACTTATTTACAAAAACAAAACAAAACAAAACAAAACAAAACAAAACAAAACAAAACAAAACAAAACAAAACAAAACACAAACTCATCAGCAGGGCTCCCGGCGCTGCGAGAAGCCGGGCAGAGAAGATTCCGTTTCTGCCGCTTCCTGGCGGGTCTTCACTCCTGCCTCTCACTCAGCCGCTCAGCCACCACCATCTTGAAAGCTCAGCTCCTCCGCCGTGCTGACGTCACTTCCTATCCCTCTAGCCTGAAGGTGTCTTAACGCGTCCCTTCTCAAGGAACCATAGAACGCATCGCCAAAGCGCGTGACCGAAGGCTTTTCCTCTCTGAACATTTCTTCACGTGCTTGTTGGCCATCTGAATGTCTTCTTTGGTGAAGTGTCTGTTCATATCCTGTGCCCATTTTTCTATTGGATTATTTATCTTTATCTTGTTGTGGTGCTCAAGTATTTTATAAATTCTAGATATAAGTCCCTTATCTGACATGTCATTACCAAACACTTTTCCCCAGTCGGTGGCTCCCCTTTTTACCCTGTTGGAGAAGTTTTTGGATGTGCATAGGGATTTGATTCTTAGAAGATCCCATTCATCTATTTTATCTTGTCCTGGTTGTAGGTGAGCAACAAATAATTATCCTAGACATAAACTCTGTCTGTGCCATGTAAATAGAATTCCTCACAATAAACAAGCTTTGCTTTAGAAAATGTAAATATAATGTTGTTATTTGCGTTTGAGTATTTAATATTTCCTAAATGACACTGAATTTAGAAAATTACTGTATCTTAAATTTTTTTTATTTTTAATACACTCATAGGCAAACTTACCTTTACTCTTTTAAATTGTCATCACTAATATGTCAAAATTAAGCCCAAATACACTGATGCTTGAGACACTGGAAAAGTTTTTAATGTAGTAATTACACTGACTTGAGCACATGAACCTGAAAGGACACCTGGGAGCCAGGCAACATTCTATGTTGACCGCACCTTCTGGGAGACATTCCGATCAGCCAATCAGAAGAGAGCATGACCACTGGCCACATCCTGCCTGTCAACTATGACACAACCCACCAAAGGGTCCTGAGTAGCTCCATGTATGGGAACAAGCAGAGGGTATCCAATCAGCGTCCTCCCTGGGGAGCTGAGCACTGAACAGACCACCCTACCTCCAACCCCCTGCATATAAATTTTTACCTGTAGCTTCTCCATGTGCAACTTCACTGCCTTACTTTTACTTTCTCTGGCTTGACATCAAACCTGCCTGAAAGCTGATAATAAATTCCTTTGTTTCACTTCATCTGGCTCTCTGTGCCCTTTTAACCTCACAGAACCCATTGCCTTAGCATGTACCACTCACTGCTATGTTGTTGGAACTGACTCATCGCTGATTCACCTGTGAATTTTCAGAGGAAGTATATTGCACAGGAGATTACCCTTCTTTCTTCCTCAGAGGCACTGGTGTTTTAACCTGCCAGAAGTGCTGCCTTTGTGGTAGCAATAGTATTCCCTATGGAATATGCCACCAGAAACCTTCTTGAGCATGTTTAGTTAAGAACAAAACTCTTCTATTAGGTAATTCAATCCAAGGAGAGAGTGACCTGTAATTTATTCCAAAGAAACAATTGTTACTGTAACGTGCTTTTGAGTCACCTGCGACTCATAGTGACCCTGTGTACAACAGCCCTAAACCCTACTCTATTTTGTGCCAATCTTATTGTCTCTGATGCACCTTCCCCCATAACCCAAGTCTCTGAATCAATCCATCTCACCAAGGGTCTTCCCTCTTTTGTGCTGTCTCTCCACTCTCCCAAGCATGATGTCCTTGTTCAAGGACTGATCCCACCTTGTAACATTTCCAAAGTAGGTCAGAAGAAGCTTCAGAATACTTGCCTGGTCTCACCCTCTCCAGGATGAACCTGTTTGTTCTCCTAGTAGTCCATGGTATATTCAACACTCTTCTCCAGTACCACAGCTTAAAGGCATCAATTCTCCTTCTAACATCTCTAGTCATTGTTCAGCTTTGATGCATAGCATGTAATTGCAAACACTATGGCCTTGATCAGGTGCACCTTAGTCTCCAGAAATTATTTCTCTTCAGTACTTTGGAGAGGTCTCTGACAGCACATTCCCAATGCAATTAATCTTTTAATTTCTGGGCTGCTGGTACAAAAAAATGTTGATTGTGGAGCCAATCAAACTAAAGCTGTTAACAGTCTCTCCCCTATCTATCATGATGCTGCCTATTGCCTATTGGTGAGAATCTTTGTTTTCTCGATGTTGAGCTTCAACCCATATTGAAAGTCCTTGAACTTCTGTAGAAGTGCTTCATGTCCTCCTCAGTTTCAGCAAGCAGGGTTTCAGCATAATGCAGAGTTGATGAATCTTCCTCCAGTAATGATGCCACATTTCTTCTCATAGAGCCCAACCTCTAGGGTAATCTGTTCTGCATATAGATTGAAAAGGTATGGAGACAGGACACATCCCTGGCATACACCCTTTCCAATTTTGAACCATGCAGTATTTCCCTGCTGTGAAATACGTGTGTGTAAAAAGCCGATTGTTTCTGGAGGTAGCTCTTAAAGGAGTCTAAGTTTGCTAGGTAGGAGATCAGGCAGGCCATGAATATAGAGCCATGTGGCGGGGGAGGAGGGGAATCCAGAATTGGCAAATTTTATGATGGCTTTAGGGGAAGATGAGAAGATGAATGAGAACAAATTTCTCAATTTTTCTCCCTATGTTCTAGGTTAAGAGGCAAATTGAGCCAACTAATTGCTACCCTTCTTTTCTCTCTTGCTCAATAAAGCTTATTGGAACACAAATGTGAATACTGGTGATAACTGCTCTCATTTGTAAAAACAATCATTTACATACTTGGGTACTTAATAATTAGTAATATCTTCTGCATTTCTTAAAATGATCAAGATACATTAACCTTCCAATTGTTCTAAGAAGTGACAGCAACAGAGCCACCAGTAGACAGGACGTTTCTTTCCCCTTTAAATAGCTATCAACAGTCACTCCCTACAGGTACACTGGGGAGGGAGGAGTGAGGAGAAATACCTCTGCTAAAGGAATGAGCGCAAGGTGACAACTCTGATGATCTTGGAACAGGGACTGGGTGGTGGGAGCACAAAGGAAAGAAAAATCTCAGAGAAGGAGAGAATTGGCGCACAACTTCTCACAAGAGGAATAGAAAATTGTTGTGTGAAGTGTCAACATTTACAGCTGAGCATAGGAATTTTGAAAGTGATCTCTGGGGGTGAAGGTAAACCAAAGGTTGAATCTCTCTGAAGGGTCACAATCATCTGTGGCTCCACAAGAGAAAGACAAGTTTGACAGGAGAAGTTTGAGTTAATGGGATATCCCTGAGGGGGGAAAAAAACCAGTGACCACAGCCAACATTTCCCAAGCACTTAAAATGAACCAGATGCTATTTTAAGTTCTTTATTATTATCCATTTAAATCCACCCCTTGGATAACCACGTATAGTGCATATTATTGGCTCCATTTTCTAAATGGAGTCATGGCAAAGTTAAATAATAGGAAGTGACAGGGGCAGGATATGATCAGGGCAGGATTAGCTCTGGAGTTTAGTTTTTGCCTTTTCTGCAGCAATGGTTTTCAAAGTGGTGACCAGAGCAGCAACAAACATGGGAACTTAGAAATGCAGATCTTGGGTCTTACTTCAGAACTATGGAATTGAAACTCATCTTGTTTTGTCATGCTCTTCCTGGTGTCTGTCCTGTGCAGGTGTGGTGTTTTGAGCAGAACAAGTCTTCATCACACGGTCCCTCTTGTTGGGCAAGGCTCATCTGGAGGATTATCATCATTATACCCTCTTCACCAAAACGAATCTACTGCTGCATTGATCCCAATTTATGGTGTCCTCCATCAATATTCTCCCCTGCCAATAAATCTTTACAGGAGTCGTCTGTTCATGTCTTTCTCCTGTTGAGAGCCTTGTGAATTCCAACCATCAATCTCTTGGTCAGTAGCTAGGCCACCAAGTATACTTCATATACTCTTCTCAAGTTCATACAAACCCATTTAGCTCATCCCAACTCAGTAGCTAAGTTCTGGATTCCATATTGCTGTTTCCCCCTTTTGTTAAAGAGTCTTCTGTAGAATGCTAAAATATTCAGCGGTGGTAATCTGGCACTGTTGTTGTTAAGTGTTGTCGAGTCATAGGTGACACATAGTGACCCTAGGAAAAAAAGACCTGGACTCTTGTATAACTTCCACCCTTTCTCCAGGTTCATAGGGTTTCCCGGAGGCAAGCTATTTCAGAAGTGGATGCCACTCCTGCTTCCAAGTGTGTTTTAACTGGGGAGCTCCACCAAACACTGTCCACCATGGGTCACCATTATTGCATTTGACACACCAGTGTCACAGTGTTCAGCTTCACAACAACCACGAGTTATATCTGTACATCAAGGGAACAGACCAGGGCTATACGACCTAGAAGAATGTTTGACCGGCACTTGTTGTTAAGTGCTGTCAAGTCGTAGGTGACTCATAGCGACCCTATGAACAAAAGAGCTGGACAGTTGTATAACTTTCATCCTTTCTCCAGGTTCATAGGGTTTCCAGAGGCAAACTATTAATGGAAACGTATGCCACTCCTGCTTCCAAGCTTGTTTTAATTGAGGAGCTCCACCCAACACCATCCACCATAGGTAACCATTTTGACATTTGACATCAGTGTCACAGTGTTCAGCTTCACAGCAACCACAAGTTACCTCTCAAGAGGATACACCAAGGCTACACGACCTAGAAGAATGTTTGACCAAAAATAAGTAAGAACAGGTCTGAGGGCCACAGATTAAGTCACCCACGTTTGGCTTGGTAGCATCACTTTTGGTCCACTAGGCCAACTGGTCTCTATGTTGTTACCTGCCGTCGAGTCGTAGGGGACTCATACTCTATGAACGAAAGTCCGCAACACGCATGACTTTCATCCTTTCTCCAGGTTCATAGGCTTTCCAGAGGCAAGCTATTTATGAAAGTGGATGCCACTCTTGCTTTCAAGCTTGTTTTATTTGGGGAGTTCCACCCAACACCGTCCACCATGGATAACTATTATCATAACAAATGACTGGCACTAGTGGAGGAATAATTTGAAAAGAGTAAGAATAGTTATACAAGGGGGAAGAATGTAAGAAATGCCTATGGACTGTATATGCAAAAATATATTATGGGCAAAATCCAGATAGTTTGACTCCAGCCTACACTCCGAACTAGTTTACACATGAACGTGCGTGTTGAATTTCCCCAGTGAGCTCACTCTGGCAGAATAAAGAATCGCTTGGAGTCAAGAGTCTAGTGGCCAGACTACCAGTAAATCAAACCGGCCTAATTCAGGGGAGTGACCATGAATGCACACTGCTTTCCAATATGGCAAGATACATCTTAGGTTGACATGTACATGTAGTAATTTAATAATGGCTAAATTAAAATGTATGATTATTTCTAATGTACTCAAACATAATGTAAATTTATATGTTCCAGAGTTTGGATTATAATTTTTAATTCAAATGGTTTTAGATAATGACCTATCCAACTTGGGAAAAGATAACACAAATCATGCCTGAAAAAGCCATAATCATGTCCCTAAATGTTGAGAAGGTATACTTGAAACATTTTAATAGTATATAATTCAGTGATAATGTTCATTGGAAACAGTCTAAATGCCAACCACAATCGAATGGATTGAGAAATTATGGTACATTCACACAATGGAATACTATGAAGCATGTAGGAGCAAGGATTTTTAAACTCACTAATTAGGGAGGGACTGGACATTATGCTAGGTGAACTCAGTCCCAAAAGGACAAATACTGTATAAGACCATTATTGTAGAAATAGAAAGATAACTAGTAAAACATGTATGAGGATCCAAGGAGGTGAGGGTGGGTTGGGTGCAGAGAGGTAAGGATGGGAATCATAGGGCCACACAATCTGAAGGGTGGAGGGAGGAGTGGGCAAGCAAATGGGAAACACCTTGTGTGAAAATCAATGTATATGAATTTTCTAAGTAAACCAGTATAAAAAAATACGAAAAAAAATAATGTTCAAGACGGAATTTGAATTTTCAAGTTTACCATCATACTTAGACTCTGCTCCAAGTTTCTTTATAGGTGCTAAAAGCAAAAAAACCCACAACGAACACTTTTCTTAAAAAAAAAAAATCAAAAACAAAACCAAAAAACCCAACTTTTAACAAGAGTGATAAAAATCAGGATTTCAACCTTTAAGTATTTTATGAGTGATGCTAATACAAAAAAAAAAAAAACACCACAAAACAAAAAAACCAACCAAACATGTAGCGGGGTGGGCATCAACACTGAATATTGGTCCTTTTCTAACTGGTAAATGTCTTTAATCTGCTCTTTTCTGTAGAATGCTTGTCTGTCAGAAACTATTATATATATTTAAAAATTGAGACAGACTAGGAAGGATTGGCCATCCACTTCCGAAATTACAGGCCTTCGAAAACCCTATGTACAACGGAGACTATCATCTGGACTAACAGACATGGCAATTGAAACTGAGATTTTAGAAATGGAAAAATGGAGAAAGAGGAACAGCTGTAAAGAGACACTAGTGATTGGAACGTGGAATGTGAGAAGCATGAACGTAGGAAAATTGGACATTGTTAAGAAAGAAATGGAATGCATAAATATTGACATACTAGGTACTGGCAAAATGAGATGGCTTGGCACGGGACATTTTGAATCAGATGATCATGTGATTTACTATGCCGGGATGAAAAGGTGAGAAAAAATGGGGTTGGTTTCATAATTTAAAAAGTCATTTCTAGATCTATCCTGAAATACAATGTGGTGAGTGACAGGATAATATCCATACGCATACAAGGAAGTCCAGTGAATACCACTATTATTCAAATATATGCACCAACAACTAGAGCCAAAGAGGAGGAAATATAAGTTTTCGACCAACTTTTGCAGTCAGAAATTGATCAAACATGCAATCAAGATGCATTAATAATAATGGGTGACTGGAACGCAAAAGTTGGGAACAGGGAAGAAGGATCAGTAGCTGGAAAACACGGGCTCGGTGAGAGAAATGAGGCTGGAGATAGAATGATAGAATTCTGCACATTCAATGATTTATTTATTGCAAATACCTTTTATAAGAACA
>NW_006399797.1:5693765-5706573 GCF_000299155.1 Elephantulus edwardii | reverse complement strand
CTTGGCAGAAAGTAGAGAATACCAGAAGAATGTCTATCTGCGCTTCATTGACTATGCAAAGGCTTTTGACTGTGTGGATCGCAACAAGCTATGGCTGACTCTGAGAAGAATGAGAATTCCAGAACATTTGATTGTGCTAATGCGAAACCTATACTTGGACCAAGAGGCAGTCGTCAGAACAGAGCAGGGAGACACTGGATGGTTCAAAATAAAGAAAGGGGTCCGTCAGGGATGCATTTTGTCTCCATACCCTTTCAACCTGTATGCAGAACAGATCATCTGAGACGCTGGGCTGTATGAAGAGGAGTGTGGCATCAGGATTGGTGGAAGAATCATCAACAACCAGCGTTATGCAGATGATACAACTGCGTGCTGAAAAGGAGGAGCACCTGAAGCGCTTGCTGCAAAAGGTCAAGGACTGCAGCCTTCAATATGGATTGAGGCTCAACATCAAGAAAACAAAGATTCTCACCAATGGGTTGACTGGCAGCATCATGATAGATGGTGAAGAGACTGAGATAGTTAACAGTTTTAGTTTACTTGGTTCCACACTCAACACTCTTGGTAACAGCAGCCAGGAAATCAGGAGACGAATCGCAGTAGGAAAGTCGTCAGCTGTGAGGGACCTCTCAAGAGTATTGAAGAGCAATGATGTCAGGCTGGAGACTAAGGTGTGCCTGATCCAGGCTATAGTCTTTTCAATTACATGCTATGCATCAGAGAGTTTGGGACAGTGAATAGGGATGACAGAAAGAGAATTGATGCCTTTGAGCTGTGGTGCTGGAGAAGAGTGTTGAATATACCATGGACTGCTAGAACAAACAGGTTTGTCCTGGAGAGGGTGAAACCAGAATGCTCCTTGGAGTCAAGGATTCTGAAGCTTCATCTGACATACTTTGGGCATGATGCAAGGAGGGACTGGTCCTTGGAGAGGAACATCATGTTTGGGAGAGTGGAGGGATGTCGCAGTAAAGGAAGAGCCTCGATGAGTTGGATTGATTCAGTGAGTGGAGTGGTGGGAATGAATGTGTTTGAGATGGTGAGCTTGGCACAGGATAGAACAGCATTTAGGGCTCTTGTACATAGATAGGGCCGCTATGAGTCGCAAGCGACTTGATGGCACATAACAATGCTTGGAAGGGTGGAGGGACAGTGGAGGAAGGAAGATCCTGGATGAGATGGATCGACACAGTAACTGGGTAATGGTGTGTTGGAGACAGTGAGACTGGCTCAGGACAGGGCAGCATTCAGATCTCTTGTACATAGGGTCACTGAGCTACAGGCTACTTGAAGGGACATAACAATAGAAAATATTCTTATATTTTAAAAAATGGCAGTTTACATCTCTGAAATAATTTAATCTTCAAAAGGAATGCTATTATTACCATTTTATGGTTGACATGAGAAAATACAAACTCAAAAGTGAATGTCTTCTTTTGAGCTGTGTTAAAAATTATTCTAAATATAAAATACTTTCTGAGGTATCAGGGTTTTCTGACCCAAATATGTAGAATTAGTTTTAATGGTAATTATTGCAATATGTGGTCTAGAATTAATGATATAATGGTA
This sequence comes from Elephantulus edwardii, assembly GCF_000299155.1. Classification (NCBI taxonomy): domain Eukaryota; kingdom Metazoa; phylum Chordata; class Mammalia; order Macroscelidea; family Macroscelididae; genus Elephantulus; species Elephantulus edwardii. The sequence goes on along the minus strand of NW_006399797.1, from coordinate 5,705,004 downwards.
ACTAATAATGGAGACAAACTGCTTTGGTAAAGTCTGTCAGGGACCTGTCCAGAGTGCTGAGGAGCAAACAAAGATGGCAGGTTATAAACTAAAGTATGCCTGATCCAGGCCATGGCCTTTGCAATTACATGCTATAGATCAGAGAGCTGGACAATGATTAAGGATGACAGGAGAAGAATCAACGTCTTTGAGTTGTGGTGTTGGTGAAAAATATTGAACATACCAAGGATAACCCAGAGAACAAATAGGTCTGTCTTGGGGAGGGTGAAATCAAGTTTCTCCTTGGAGGCAAAGATTTTGAAGCTGTGTCTCATATACTTTGGGCATGTGGCCAGGAGGGACCAGTCCTTGGAGAAGGACATGATGCTTGTAAGGGTGGAGGGACAGTGCAGGAGAGGAAGACCCCACATGACATAGATTGGCACGGTAACTGGGGCAATAGGAGTAGGTATGTCAGAGTGAGACTGGCTCAGAATAGGGCACAGAAGAACTAGACAGCACATAACAGGACAATTACTGGATCTGTAATCTACATAAAAGACACATAGTTGAAACTTGAATGTAATTCTGAGTTTTAAAAATGGAATAGTTTTACCAAATATTCAATATTTAGGAATCCTGCAGAATCCCCCCCACCTTTTTTCGTTTTAAAAAAAATTGGATTGCCAAGTAATTTCCCCATCTTTATTACTGGTTTCCTTATGACAGTTTTAAAATCACCCCATTTGTTTGTAGGTTGTTGAGACAATTTTCTTAACACTCATAATTCAGTACAACGTCATCAGAAAGAGTACTATGTCTTCAGTGGATGAAAGTCGACTTGGAGGTCTTAGGGTTCTTCTGGGAAATGAGAAACAGGCATGAATTAGTTCTGATTACTTCATTAGAGAATTTTTATATTGTCTACTTCACATAATGGAAAGCTGGTTTTCAGCATAAAGATGAACTACAATCACTACTTACAGAGCTAACTCAAGGCCAGAGGAGGGTATGCTAGGTGAAACAGTGAAAACACAGGCACAATGCTCAATATAGCAAAACATTCAGAATATTGAAGCATCAGCAAATGGGAAGAAAAAGGAGCTATGGGGTCCCATAATCTAGAATGTGCCCTGATGATATTTTAAGAAAAGCAAATACTATACAAGAAAATATTTTAATCAGACTTATGTTTGAGATGTTACAAAGTTTAATACTGTTGTTTTAGCTAAGAATTAAAAAGTGAGGTGATATTAACAGCTTTGTAAATTTTAAGTTTGTTATTACTAAGAAAATATAATAATACACATTATGGGAAAAATGTTAGGATGTCTCCATATTTATTGTTTTACTTTTATGGATGTAAATTTGACTCCAGCTAGTAAAGGACTTGGAAAGTCACAGCAGAAGAGACTATTTCCATCCCCAGCCCCAAACTATCTACAACAAGCCACAAACTCCTAATATGAGGGAAAATTTTAGCAAAATGAGCACCAGCTTCAACCATGATTATCCACAGCAGAACAGTCAATTACCAAAAACAATTTAAACATTTAATATATTTTCGTGCACACCAAAAATGTGGTCTTATTTTTACAGCATTTCTATTTAAAAGAACAATTTCCAAAGAGATAGCTGTATGTTAGCTGCTTTGTAGAATCACAAGTGTGTGACATACCCAGAAGGGAAAAATGACACAAAAATCCCATTTGACTGATTTTCATCCTGTCCTTTCAATGACACTCCAGTCTAAAATATTATACCAATACTTAATTTTCTTTCAATGGATTATCTATTTTTAGATTGCATTAAAAACTTAGAGGTCTTTTTTCTTTCAATATCCTGACAAGCTTCAGGCTCCTAAAAACAGACCATGGTATGACGTGGGGTGAGTATGTTCCTTAATGCATGTATTTGCCAAAAATAATTTTTGTACTGTCTGTTTTATACGAACCACTTATAATTAGCTTTACCCCATCCTTAGTGAAATAAGGTTTGATTATAGTTGAATTTTCACCATTTCCATATTGTCTTCCTAATGCTGATATTTTAAAATCTACTATAAGTAGATTATGAAAATTTGAATACATTGTGAAAGTTCTGCTACCTGATCTATTTGGAAATCCTTTTGGTTACCATAAAGATAAATTAAATACACAAAATATAGTTAGTAATCTTCCAAACCTAGAATAGTGCTTAATAAGAGAAACTATTATAACATTTTCATTAGAAAAATCTGATATGGAAATAATATAGTTAAGCTCTTTAACTGAACACATAAATAAAAGTCATAGAGATAAAAATATACTCACTTCATTCTTTTCTTTCCTACTATTTAAGTGGCACTTAGAAGAATTATGAATGTCTATATATACTATCAAGAAAAATTGTTTTAAAATTTCTTATAAGTTATCAAAAGTACAATACAATTTTTATTGGGAAAACAAAGTCAAAACCCACGGACAAAGATCTCCACTATTACTCTTTTACATAATTTTTAACTCTTTGGCTCCAGCAGTAAAGTTACTTTTCCTTTTTCCTCTCTTCACTCTTCTGAGATTTATCAGAATCCCTCTGGTTCTTTTTGCTAGTTTACAACTCAAGAATTTTTCACATTTCTATCTTTAAAACAGAAAGAATGAGCTCATCTACATGGCATAAGCTAAGGAGACTCGAAGTACACTGAATATACACAGAAGAGGATGGTGGAATAGAGACCACCTCTCAGGCAAACAAGGAAAATGCACTGTATACACAGAACCTAAAAACATTAATAAGATCCACTAAAACTTAGTCTACTTTGTATTATCATAACACACAACCTATACTAAACAATGTCAGGGACAATGGATTCCTCTTCTTGGATAAAAGGTGCCCATTTTCCCCCATCACTTTGGTGTGCCACTGAAGGAGACTCCACATTTTTGCCTAGGTTTCTGGTTTATTTCTTTTAAGATAGCCTCAGTTCCATAAAGTAAGTTGATGAAATAGCACTTTTCCACAGTGCCAACTACTTTGTATAATTTACTTATTTTCTTTATACCAAATCAGGATTTTGTATGGCTTTAAATGTACTTGCCAGGAAAGCAAGGATAAATATAGGACTACTAAAAGAATCTCTGACCATCTCTGACATACTTAAGCCCACTGTTAAAAGTCACTGTGTCAATCTGTCTTGTGGAGCATGTGGCATAGGATAGGGGAGGATTCAGATTAATTGTTCATTGGGTCACTATGAGTCATACTGGACTTGACAACAGTGAACAACCAAAACTTAAGAGAACACAGATCATTAAAGAAATCAGAACATAAAGTCTTAGCCTGACCTTTCTTCATAGATATTAAACTGTTAAAGAGGAAGGGAAAAAGTCCTGGAGTTCAGGGTTGTATCAAGTTGCATTTGAAGAAATTAAAAGAGGGGCACAGCTTGAATTAAAAGGAAAACAAAGACCCATCAAAATTATATTTACTATTTAGTGAAAATTTTAATAGCTAAACTCAAGTTGAATGAAGTTAGTTTTAAAAATAAAAGGCTTTACAGCTGGTATCATTCTTATTCAGGGTGAATACAGAGCTTAAGCAACTTTTAGAAGCAAAGGCATTAGACTCCTACTCAGTCAGAAATTACTGTTTATAAAGTGTGGGTTCTTCATAAAATAATGTATCACAACTGAGCTAAAAATAATCCTTCAAGGCAGACAGTGCAACACAGTATGGGCAGCTACATCTGGAATTAAATACTGGCACTATCACATACTGTGTGACCATGGGAAAATAATTTAACTTGTATTAAGTTTCTCTATTTGAAAAATGAGGATGACAATTATATCTATGTAACAGTAGTTGTGGGAGATAGGAGATAATGCATACAAATGCTTTAATATAGTGTCTGGTCCACCATAAGTTCCCAATACATGCTAGTTATTAGTGCTCTCATTGAACAAGAAACAGACTTGATGGAATTAAGAAATTTAGGCTTATGAAGTAACAAAGCCAGAAGTAAAATTCTAGAATTGATATACTTACTACCCTGTATTACCTATAAATATATCTACTTTTAATTAGATTTTGTATTATCCTTTTGTACAATTTTAAAGATCTATTTTTTGCAGCTGAAATGTCATGAGTTTGACACATTCAATGACACCATTAACATAATTTCCTATTTTAAGAAATATTTTATGAAAATGGGAACAGAAGAAATTAAGACAGGCATTAAAAAGAGGAAATGATCTCTATGAGGAAGAAAATGAGAGATAAAGTCTGAGGCTATAAAGGCATTAACTAGGATTTTTCATCAAAATAAAATTTAGATGGTAGATGACAGAGATATTTATTAATTGCTATCTCTTCGAGACCCTACAACTGCAACTGGTAGGTCCACAAACATCTGATTAATAAATTGAACACATTAGTAAAAAACCAAAAGAAACAAAAAACATCTTTCAGTGTCCTTAAGTAGAATTCACTTTGCTTTGACATGCTTTCCTTTCTATTATTAATTATATGACAATTAGAAGTCTACCATAAAATTAGTAAGCCATAAAATTGGGGGATTCTTATAAAAATATTCAGAGTAAGAAATAAAAGACTAAGTAAGGCCTTGAATAGCTTTATTGAAATCTGTATAAATAAACATGCACATTTCAAATGTAAACTCAAGTGAACTCAAGTGCAGACAAAATTTTAACCTCTGTCATGCAGGAGGTTAGTTAACATTAAAAAAAAAAAAAAAAAAAAAAAAAAAAAAAAAAAAAATAAGAGGAAAAAAAACCCAAAAAAACAATCCAAAGCAGCTTTTAAAATACCAGGATGAAAAACCAGCTTTAGTACCCAGGTAGAAAACAAAGCCATGATCAACATACTTCAATTATCCTGGTCAAATGCATTTTTTTTTTATTTTTAATGCTAACATAAATAAATAATTTACCAAAATGTGCACTCACAGAGTGAACTTTTATTTACAATACACAATTTATAATCTATTGTATTTGATTAGTTCAAGTGAAGAACATTATACTTTTTGCTTTAATAACAGTGGGACACAAGCAATTTCTCAGGTAGTCGATATATGAAACGTGCCCCAACATTTAGATTTTCTATCAAAGGCAGTATTGTATGCCAATTGACAATACATTCTTTCAACGATATCAAAGGGAAAAAGCAGCAAAAGGAAAAATGTTTCAAATGTTCACACATATTTTTTGGCATCCTGGATCCTTGAATGTGGTGAACTAAAATAAAATTCAAGGTTTATATGCTTTATATACTGTACAGGTCTGACTCTGGAACATGCAAATGCCAATTCTTTTATAAGTTACCTTCTGAGAAAAGCGGTAAGGCTATGGTGAATTCCATCAGGAACACACAAAGAAAGTTAACAGACCTACCTTTAAAGCCAATTGTCCACTAATGATTTAAAGGCCAGTATATGGAAAAAAATAACAAACCCAAAAAACCCCAAAACAAACCTCTCATCTAAGCTTGATGTGATTATTACTATGGATACAGAATACTATTAAGTTTGTCCTTATATTACATAATTGGGAGAGCTAAATGTTGCCAAATTATAAAAAAATGGGGTAGAGAAAAACAGACAGCAAAAATTTTAATTTTGGACCAACACCAAATTAAACATATGCATTTTAAAAAAAACAAGTAAAAAAAGAATTTGAATGTCTAAAGAATAAATCCCAATAGCAATAAAAAAAAAAACTATTTAACTGAAAAATGACTTTAGATGGAGTGTGAAATCTAAAACCTGTTTCCACAGTAGCAGTAAGATGAATATAATATCCTGGATTTTTAGTGATATTACAAAAGGAAACCTTTCCCAAGATTGTTTCTTATATCGTGATTTGGTTTTCTTAACAGGCCCACATTGAGTACCAGTGATAGACTTGAAAATTTGGTTTTCTGAGAATACTACTGCAGTATTTATGCCACACTGATATTGCAGCTAAAATATCATAGTAGTATACACGGCAGCCTAATGTACATAGAGTAGACTATCAAAAAAACTAATTCAGCCATAGTTTTCTTGCAGTATTGAAAGAGAAAAAAAATCGACCAGCATCCACAAATTTAACATTTGTCATCAATTAACTCACATTCAAAAAATTAAAGAAAACATAATTCATCAAAACAGCAGCAAAACTTAAAAGGGGTTTATTTGTGATTTCCTATATATATTTAGCTTGTAAATACAAGACTGTAAATGTAGTAAGAGACAAATTCTGTTAAAGTTTTCATTGTGTTTCACTTCAAGTACTGCACAAGTTAAAATCTGATAAAGGATTTACATTCGGTTATCTGAAACTCCCCATCTCATACTTGTTTTAATGTGGTGGGTAATGCTGTTGTTTCAATAGATACCACCAGCAGGAAAGTCTCTTTTATGGCTTCTAGGACTTTCATTAGTTAGTGTGCATACAGTTTTCATTTTCTATGTCATTGTCATTATCATTGCTATCTTCATCACTTTCTAATGGGATGCCCGTGGCAGCTGAAGCACCTTTAGTTTCTCGATCAAGAGGAAAAAAGCCAGTTCCACTGAAAGTATCTTGTCTCTGGTAGAAGAGGACATAAGCTGCTTTGGACTGCCAAAACAAATAAAGGATGTTAAAATGGTAATGACTTTCAAAGAGCACGTGAAATATAACTTTTTAGCTGATAATTTATGTGATTAGGTAAAAATTAAACAAGGAAAATCACACATAGACTGTTATTGAAAGTGACAATGTACATAAATAATATAGAAATAATTTCTATACATAGAAGGAAAATGGACCCTGGAGTGAAAACCAAAAACAGTTATTCCCTTCTAAGTTATTTGGAACAAAACAACTATTCCAGAGATGAACCTAATTATTCTAATACGAAATAAAATATATTCTGCATTCTGTCTGTCTCTAAGAAAGGGAAGTGCTATTTTCTAATACTACTTGCTCATAACTCTTCCTACTCTTTTAAAGATACTCCTCTATCAATGATCAAGTTTTTAAGTCTTTCCTAATCACTCACACCACAAGGCAAAAATTCTCAAAATGTGAAATGTGGATCTTTCCAACTCTGAGTAAGATTGCTGGGCAAAATACAGGACACTGGAGGGAATGCTGGTGGCTTAGTATTTAACCTTTACAGTAGCTAACCCAAAGGGGTGTGTGCGTGTACACGCTGATTGCCTCTAAGTTGAGCATGACTCATAGTGACCCTATGAACAACTCTATGAACGAAAGGCTTGAAGCCTCTCTACAACTATTATCAAAGGTCATAGTTTCTGGAGGTATGTTATTTAGGAAGTGGTTGCCACTCCTGCTTCCAAAGGTACATAGTTCAAATCCACTAGTTGATCCATCGGAGAAAGATGGGCAACCCTTCTGTGACTTACTGCCTCTGAAAACCAACTGGTGGTTCAGTTAGGACTTTGTTCTGAGGGTATTATACAAAACAATAAAAACATTTGAGTTTAAAATGATTTAAAAAAAAAAAATCTTATGACTGAGTGGAAGTTTACAGAAAAGCCAGCTTTTCTATACAACAATTCATTTTCTCTTGTGCTATTCACTAAAGTCTTTACAATGGAACAGCACTGCTCGCACTCCCTTCACCTTTTTTCTACATTTTTCTGATAATTCACATCAGGGACCAAGTATGCACCACCTGATACTTCTTAACAAGGAGCCCTGGGCACAATGATTAAGGGCTCAGTTGCTAATGGAAAGGTTTGTATTTCAAACCAAGATTTCACAGGATAAAAAGACAACTAATTACAGATGTAGCAAATCAGGCCTTATGAAACCTTTGTCTCAGAAGGATCACTCTTAAGTCAGAATTTACTCAAAGGCACACAGCAACAATACTTACATTAATTATATTAATAAATTATTTTGTATATATGTAATAAAAATTTGACCACCCTATTCTGTCTTGGAGAGAGTGAAACCAAGTCTTCCCATGGAGGCTAGGATTTTGAAGCTCCGTCTCACATACTTTGGGCATGTGGGCAGGAAAGATTGGTCCTTGGAGAAGGACATCATGCTCAGAGGCCCTGGATGTGATGGACTGATACAGTATCTTGGGCAATGGGGGCTGATGTGCTGGAATTAGTGAGACTGGCTCAGGACAGCAAAGGATTCAGAAGCAAACAACAACAACAACAACAACAACAACATATTGTATTGGTTGTTTTATTTAAGCCTCTTGTTTAGAGTCAACAAGACCCTGTGGAGGGTCTTTGTATTTAAAAGTTGGTTGTTAATATATTTTGGAGGAATATTCTTTTAAGTGATACAGCCCTCTCCTGTCAATTTGCTGTACTGGGGTAACTTGGGGTTGCTGTGATGCTGAACCTTGTGCCATTGGGGTGGCAAAAACCATAATGGTTACCCTTGGTGGACAGTGTTTGGTGGAGCTCCCAGTTTAAGATAGGTTTGGAAGCAGGAGTGACATCCACATCCTAAACAACATGCCTCTGGAGTCTACGAAGTTTGAGAAACGATGATAGTTACAGAAAGGCTTCCAGTCTTTTGTTCACAGGGTTGCTATGAGTTGGGCTCGACTCAACGGCAATCAGCAATAAGTCCTTTAAGTATTCTGCCATAAATCCATCCTTATCCCACTTACCTTTCTATTTACAATCTATTCACTCTCTCAGTGAAGCTTAAAGACCAGTAGTGTCTTCATGACCTATGCTCATGCATTCCTTAATTCAATGCAATCTTAACTTTGCCACAATATTCTAATAACTTTTATTAAGGTCAATAATATGCTAATATTAAATGTCTCTTGATGTTTTAGTCATGGTTTATAACATTTTACTATTATTTTTGGCTTTGGTAACAATTTTTATTATCAGCTCATTAAGTGAGATAATACGTTTACCTAGTGAGATGATTCACATCTCTCATTCACATATACGGCTTCAAATGCTAACTATAGGTTGTCTCAAATTTGTAACGTAAGCAAGATATTTCCCCCAAACTTCAGTCTTGTTAGTTTAATTACTTAAAGCTGTCCTATAAGTACCTTTAACAGCAAATGATCTTTCTCTCATCTCTCGTGAATCTATATTTTATTTGTATCTCAATTTTAGTAAATATCTCACAAATCAAGTTACCCTTTATCTACACTTTTACAAATTTAATTTAATTTAGACGGCTTCGTTGGTTAAATTACTGACATCGGTTCCTAAATGGCATTTCAATCCTTCCACAGTGTTTAGAGAAACATTAAGATGCAAATTTAATGCTATTCTATTGCTTAACAATGATTTCTCACAGTCTTTAAGTATAACTTGAATGCTAAATTTATCTACAGCCTAATTTCTGCCCTATATTCCTAAAAGAGCTTTTCTTTCCATGAAAACCAAATTCATGGTTGTTCTCTAAACCTCCATGCTAGTTTTATCTCCATATTTTAATATGCACCGTCCTTTTTGCTTGGAACAACTTTTCTTTTGTCTAATTTACTCCTATTTGTACTTGGAAATTGAGGTCAAATCCATTTTAAGGCTACTTCTCTGAGTGATCCTTCCCCTGAGTCCTAAATCTGAGCTGTCACTTTTCAAAGTGGTCACATTAAGATACTTAATACATTTTATTCACTAATGATTAATTTACTGGTCTTTCTTCTTTAGACTGTACACCTCTTAAAAGTGGAGATATTTGTCTTTCAACCTTATATATACAAACATAAAATAAACACTTGTTGATGAAATGAAATTGTTAAGATGCATGGTAACATTAGATTCATTCATTACATAAATAAGCTAGATGTTCATTTGCAGGCAGGAATATGGTACTACTGTTAAGACTCTCTGGAGGAAGATAATGACCAATTGATTGAAAAAGAAACAATTAGAAAGTTGTGAATATGACTTGAAAATACAGATAAATTAGGCACATAAACATTTAGATCAAAATGACACAAATTGGCCCAGAAATAATTAAAACTGAAGATTTTTAAATATTTTATAATATGAAAAAATGAATCTCTCATCTCAATGAATAGAAGTAAAACTGAGACACAAAGTAGTCAGTGTGCTCTCCTGTCTAGCAAAGATCACAAGATGAGCCAGTACTCTATTTTCCACTCTTTGTAACATTATGATCAAGAAACAAAAGTTATTGAAAGACAAAGAAATAAATTAACTCTTGTCAAGCAACTTTTAGCCTAGAATACACTCTATCATTTGCCATCCATCAATATCTAACAAGAAAAGGCTGCACTCATATGAAAGCACAATCACTGCCAGTATCTTGGTTCCAGTTGTGGCACAAAGAGTAATGCCATGTGATTTTCTGTAACAAGTACATGAAGTAATTTTTAAAAATTCTGTAGTTTGAATAATCTACCTGAAATTTGCAATTGAATACTGTCATAAAGTAGGGTAAGCCTTTACTTGGGAAATCACAAGCATGACACAACCTTTAAAAGAATTTTTCTGTTTAAGATTTCTGTCTTTACATAATCAACCTCTACAAAGTGAAAGACTTGAGCTTTTTGTAAGAAAATATTATTTTCACTAGAAAATAATTTCATATTAGAAACTACAAATACTTTTCCCTCTTGCAATTTATTTTTCTGCTGGTGGGCAAATTAAAAAGAGAAATTTCCATGTTAGGAATTTTACATTTCTTGTAATCAGAGCAAATCTTTCTTGGCTACCAGAATTGCTAGACATTGACCACAGTGTTACATGGATGCTTTCATTAATCCATATTCACTCATTTTAAAAGTGAACCCTATGTTTTACAGGAAATAGAAGATAAAACTTACCACAATTTGGTCTTCAGATGCAGTTGAGACACTACTGTCATCAAAATAATACCATTTTCCATCATCTTTATTTTTTGCAAATGCAGTATCTAGTGAAAAAATAGAATTATTTCTATGACTAAAATGATCTGTCATTTCCTTGGAGAAGCAGTAACATGAGGACTATTCAACACTGTATTAAAGTTATTTACATGATACTCAAGTGTCTCAACCATACTTAAAATACTTTTCACATAAATTTAACACTCGTCAATTTTTCATCTCAGGGAAAAACTGAACAGATTTACTGGATAAATTCAACCAATGAAATTATTAGATCAGACGTAATAATATTTAAAATAAGTTTTATAACAAGGATATAAGCAATGTGAAAAAGGAAAAAAAGGGAAAATAAACAAGGTAATAACTATGAAAAAAAGACAAAAGTAAAAATATATAACAATCACAAAGGACAGAAATAGTATAATAGCTCAATTTAAGG
>NW_006399797.1:5675955-5687274 GCF_000299155.1 Elephantulus edwardii | reverse complement strand
CTAAGTTATACAGAATACGAAATTTTAAGTATCGATTTTTGAGGAAATTCAAGAAGAGAAATTTCCAAGAATTTAACAAAACATTAAGAACAAAAGGGTAAAAAAAAAAAAGAAGGGAGTCAAACTCCAAAACCAAACCCTTGCTATCAGGTAGCTTCTGACTCACTATGAGGAAAGACATATTAAAGAAATACTTTCCTTTATGAGAGCCTTGTCTGAGATGATATTGCCAAATGTTTGTTCCCAGTTGGTAGGTTTTCTTTTCACCCTGTTGTGAAAAGTTTTTGACGCACACAGGGATTTAATCTTTAGAAGGTCTCAGCTATTATTTTTATCCTCTTCAGATAGATTATGCATTTCTGGCTGGATACTGTAGAACAAGCCTTCGAAGCGTGATTCATAACTAAAGTTTACAGAATATTTCTGGGCCTCCACAAGAAAAAGACTGATAACTCAATTAAAAAATGGGTAAAAGACATGGAAAGAATTTACACAGAGGAAGGTATTAGAATGGCCAACAGACACATGAAGAAATGCTCAAAATCACTGGCAATAAGAGAGACGCAAATCAAAACCACAATAAGATACCATCTCACCTCAGGAGCAGTGGCAAAGTTTTACAGGACAGCAAGTAATAAATGCTGGGAAGGACGTGGCGAGTTAGGAGCACTTACACGTTGTTGGTGGAATTGTACAATGGTACAACCACTCTGAAAGGCAATTTGGCACTTTCTCAAAGAGCTGAACATAGAAATTCCATACAACACAGTTATTCCACTGCTTGGAATATATCCCAAGAAAATAAGAACTGAGGCACAAAGACTCATACACCAATATTCACAGCAGCATTATTCACCATAGCAAGAATATGGAAACAGCCCAAATATCCAACCACAATAGAATGGATTGAGAAATTATGACACATTCATAGAATGGAATACTACACAGCATGCAGGAGCAACAATTCTGTAAATCACTACCTAACTTGGGAGGGACAGGATAGCCTTTTTCTGACTGAACTAATTCAATCCCATAAGGACAAATTCTATATAAAACCATTATTGTAGAATGGGTATGAGGATCCAAGGGGGGATGGGAAGGTGAAAGCAGGGGGGTGAGGATGGGACGGTATGAGTGGATTATAGGATTGTACAATTTGGTGTGTGTGTTTCTGTGTGTATATCTGGTGTGAAAAATAATGTATTCAAATTTTGTAAATATAATAAACCAAAAGTAAACAAACAAAAAAACCCTGACAACTAGGTGCATCATAGCAAAATTTAAGAATATCAAACAATGAGGGGTTCAAAGAGCTTCAAAAAACAAATAATTAAGAATCAATCTGAAGTCACAGACTTCTCAACAGTAATAACAAATGCAAGAATAAATAAGTTACGTATTTAAAATACCAGCAAAAGAATATTAAACCTAAAATTTAATATCTACCAAACACTTTAATGTGAAGATTTAAGAATAATAATCTGTGGTCTGAAAGTATGTTGCACAAAGATTAATTTAGAAAAAAGTATTCTTCAGAGAAATAGCAAATAAGGAGATAAAAAAAATTTCAGAGGATATCTAAGAGAGATGAGAAAGGCTCACGAAGTTCATTCTTTTTAAAAAACATTTTTTCTCAAGTTACTCTATTAAAAAATTTACTGAAAGTTTACAAATCATACTGAATTTTCATTCCTAGTGTTTTATAACACTAATTATAAATGATTAATGCAGTTAATTAGATGTCTAATCAAATGCTTACTGTATAGTAGTGTTCTCTTTCATTTTACAAAATTCATTACCTTATAAAAAATGGGTAAGACAAAGGAGGAAGAAGAAACTGAGTAACAGCCAAAATTAACATTTTGATATTTAACATGAGGTAAGGGAGAAATAGAAGACCAAAGGGATATAAAAATGCGAAAGGAACGTAACTGTATTTGCCTTGCTTATTTTATTGTGGTAATGGGTACTCATGGTGGACAGTGTTTGCTGGAGCTTCCCGAATAAAACAAGCCTGGAGGCAGGAGCAGCATCCACTTCTGACATGGCTTGCCTCCGGAAACTCTATGTATGAACAGTGCTCAGGCTGTTCGTTCATACGGTCGCTATGAGTTGTCTACAACTCCATGGCACCTAACAACAATGATGACGACGATAACAGAGAGAGCTATGTTGGCCTGGTGGACAGAAAGTTATGCTACCAGAACGAAGGTGGGTGATTTTAATCTGCAGCCCTCAGGCCGGGTTCAGATAGTTTTCCTATCAAACATTCTTCTAGGTGGTATAGCACTGGTCTGTGCACTGCTGTACAGAGGTAACTCATGGTTGCTTTGATGCTGAACACTGGGACGCTGATGTGCCAAACGTGCTTGCTAATGGTTACCATGGTGGCATTCACTTCCGAAATGGCTTGCCTCCAAAAACTCTATGTACGATCAGTGCTCAGGCCTTTCATTCATAGGGTCACTATGAGTCATCTGCGACTCAACAGCACCTAACAACAACACCACCACCACCATACGAAAATAGATACATCAAGAAAGCAAATATACTAAAATTGGAACGATACAGAGAAGATTAGCAAGGATGACATGCAATTTCGTGATGCATTCTATATTTTTCTGCATAGTGGAGTGGACTTGGGGGGAGGGACTGTATAACAAGGAAAGAATTTTCTTTTACTTTTCAAAAAGAGCTAACTGAAGAGGGGGGAGATTGGGCAGGGAGAAAAGTGTAACAATGAATGAATGGAAATCCAAAGTCACTGTAAACTTTCATGATAATTAATAAAAAAAAAATCAATGGAGGTGAAGAAATGTAAGGTCATTACAACTAAAAAGACTACATAATTTTTTATCATGTCACGGTTTAATTTAAAAAATAAGTTTTAGCATTTAAAAGAACCTTAAAAATAGTTTTAACATTTTTTTAAAGTTGGAATAACTTTAAAAAATGTATTTTAATGAAAGTTTACAGAGACTTTGGATAAAGGTAAAGAGCTAAAAAACAAGTGTAAATGCATCCAAAGTAAATCAGGAAAGAGGAAAAAAAAAGTCTTTTTAATAAAGAGGGAAAAAAGGTCAAGAAAGCAGACCTAGCACTATAATTACAATAAATTTAATATGGGTTAAACTCACTGAAAGCATACAGTTATTAACAAGAGTGTCTGTTTTCTCTTCTCAAAGCCTTAAACTTAACTCCTGGTTCCGTACTTCCTTCTAGTGTCAAACAAGGAAGTATTAGGCATTTACTTGTACCGAATCCACTCTAAAATCCAGAGAATTTCTCACCTGTTGTTAGGTTTGTCAAGTGACTTTCTACTCAGGGCAAATCTAAGGAGAATGGAATGAAATATAACTTAGTACAGCATGCTCCTCACAATCTTTGTTGTGTTTGGTTGCAGCTACTATGTCAAGCAACCTAGCTGAGGGTCATTTTTCTAATTGACCTTCTATTTTGACAAGTGTGATATCCTTCTCCTGAGACTAATTCTCCAGATAACAAATGAAACCAAGCCTTGTCAACCTCATTTCAAGGGGTATTCTGGTTATACTCTTCTGATTTTGTCTGTTCTTTTGGCAGTCCATGATAAATATGATACTCTTTGCCAATGCCATATTAAAGGAATCAATTCTTCTTTGGTCATTCTTATTCACTGACCAACTTCTTCATCAATATGAAGTGACTAGAAAGTAATGTGGCTTGATTCAGGCACACCTTGGGCCCCAAAGTCACATCTCTACTTTTTAACATTTAAAACATGCAAGGAGGAAACTCTTGTGACTTAGTGAGTAACTTTATATTTATTGTATGAATCCTTCAGCTGCTTTGCAGAAGACAGGGAAGCTCCTCCCATGTGACATGGCCTGTGAAAACCTGCTGGAGGGTCAGCTATGAGACGGTTCTGACTCAATGGCAATGAGTTTGTTGTTGTTATGTGACATCAACTCTTCTGCAACTCATAGCTGTTCTCACTGACTCTGACACACCTATCCTCATTACCCCAGTTACTGTGTAAATTCACCTCATCTCTCCTGTGCTGTTCCTCCACTCTTCCCAGCATGATGTACTTCTCTAAGGACTGGTCCCTCCTGGCCATGTGCCCAAAGCATGTGAGACAGAATTTGAAAATCTTTGCCTCCAAGGAAAAACTTGTTCTTTTGGCAGTCTGTGGTATGTTCAAGACTGTTCTCTTAGCACCACAATTCAAAGGCATCAATTCTTCTGTCATTCTTACTCACTGTTCAGCCATCTGATGCACAGCAAATAACTGTGAAGACCATGGCTTGGATATGGCACTCTTTAGTCTCTTGACTGACATCTTTGCTCTTCAGCACTCTGGAGAGGTACCTGACAGTAGATTTTCCCACTGCAATTTGTCTTTTGATTTTTCTGACTATTGGTGCCAAAAATGTTGACTGTGGAGCTGAGTAAGTTGAAATTGTTTACAACCTCAATCTCTTCTCCATCTATCATGGTGCTGTCAACTGGCCCAGGGGGGTGAAACTTTGTCTTCTTGATTGAGCTTCAATCCATATTGAAGATTATACAGTGCTTGCCTTTCTGCAGCAAGTGCTTCAGGTCTTCTTCAGTTTCAGCAGGCAAGGCTGTGTCACTCACATATCACAGGTTGTTGATGAGTCTTCCTCCAATTCTGATGCAACATTCCTCCTCATAAAGACCAGCCTCCCTAAAGATCTATTTCACATAAAGACTGAAAAGGTATGGACATAGGATGCATCCCTGACACACTCCTTTCCTGATTTTGAGCCATGTAGTGTTTACTTGCTCTGTTCTGAGGACTGCTTCCTGATCCAAGTATATGTTTCACATGAGCACAATCAAGTATTCTGGGCTGAGTTTGAGTTTTAAAATGTATTTATTTTTAAATTGGGATTTTAGTAAAAGTTTAAAAGGAAATGATTTTTTTTTCATTCTGCCCTTTGTTTTAGAACATTAATCATAACACTCAGAATGTAACTATAGTCTTTCCACTTTATCCCTTTTACTCTTATTTCCATCAGTCCTTCTATCCTGTTTTGAGCTGTTTATCCTGGCAAATGCTACCTCAATGACTTTATAAGGTTCTAACTCTATGGAGTGAGTGTCTCTCAAGGGTTATTGTTTGTTCATGTTATAAGCCTATCTATTGCTTAGATAAAAACTCAGCAGCTCCGGGGTGAGTGCTGCTTCAGGTTCTAAGGGTAACTAATATTGGTCATAATTTGGGGGTTCTACGAGTCATTATTAAGTCAGGAAGCCTAGGCTTCCACACTGTGGTCTGCTTTATCTAGGACTGTCTACTGTGAATACTTTTAGTGTGGTGAGCAGTTATAGCTGGGTACCATATAAGTACTTCCAGTCTTATGGTCATGAAATTTGAGGTTTACATTGCCTAGTTGTCTTCTGAATTGTTTCTAAGTAGGTTTACTTTTCTTCTTCCTTCAAGACAAGGAGAAACCAACAGTTGTACTTTAGATGGATGTTCACAAGTTTTTAAGACCGTGGTTGCTACTCACCTCAGTAGGATGTAGAAAATCATCACTGCAGACTATGTTATGCCAACTGACCTTGATAACCCTACCTCATTCCCCTTAAGACTATGGTCTTGATGGCCCAGAACTAGGAATTCATTCACTAAAGAGTGTTCACTTATGGCTGACTTAGTGGTAAGAAGCTGTGCTGTAATTCTGAAGAAACGCAGTTGGAATCCACCAGTTGCCCGGTGGGAGAAGAATGGGCAATCTTTTCCTGTTCAATTAACTGCCTCTAAAAACCTGCTAGAGTGTCAACTATGGGTCAGTTCTGGCTAGATGGTACACAACTCCTCAGGAGTTGGCATTAACTTGACAATACAAACAACACTGGACAAATATTATATGTAAGACCTAGCTCATGTTATATTTTTAAATGTAATAAATGAATTTAAATGGTCTGAAGTTAACAAATACCAGGATTTAAAGCAACAACATAAACTTACAGTGTCCTCCTCCCATTCCTCCATAGTGGTTGGAAACAGCAATCAAATTATAGCGGCAAGGACCTGCATTTGGATTAATTAGGAATTCTGACATATCCAAGTCACTGTTTAATAAAAAATGAGATCAAGTTAGTTTCACATTTAATTCAATAAATTCGCTTCTACTCTTATTCTTATTTACATATAGTTCACAAAAAAAAATAGGCATCAAACAATTCTTATAAACAAAACATACATTTATACTTATGATGTGACCGGTTTGACACAAATTTGTTTAGGAGTTGGTTAAAAATGTGTGAATAGTATTTTTATGCCAATATATTTAAGTTAGTATATCAGGAAAATTACTATCATTAACCATATGAGCCATAAATAATTTTCCTTTTTGTTTCATACTTCTAATGAATGACTTCCATAAAGAAAAATAAAGGCACAGTGAAAAAAAAATTGTAAGATATATTTTATAAGAATTTAAATATGTCAAACCCAATTTTCACTCAATTTTCTTGTTTTGCACATAATATAAAATCCAAATGAACATGAACCCTTGACTGTACCAAATGTTAACAACATGTCACCTTTGGACCTGATTACTTCTTTTAAGCTTATCATTAAAAAGTAAAAGCTATTATTTCAATACATCTCTACTATGTTTTAGCTTATCATTACTTCTGCTTCTCATTACCACTGAGTTGGAAGGGACTCAAAGCTGACCCTTCAGGGGATTCCTGGAGGCTGTATATTGCACCAGAAGACAATGGCCATCTTCCTCTTATGGAACCACTCGAACCACCAGAGAAGCTTTGCTTTTAGGTTAGCAGCACAATTCCCTACGGACTCTGCCATCAGAGCTTGTTCTTACAGTTACATCAATATGCTACACTCTTAATCCTCACTTACTACCTTGTTATTCAATGCTGCCAACATAGCAATCATTAAAAAAATGTACTAGTCACTATTTTACACCTTAACAATATATGGCTGGCAGTATCAAGTGAGGTCAGAGTTTCACCTCAGTTTGATTGTGCATCAACCTGTATGAGCCATGATTATTGGTATTTATTTATTTATTTGGACTTTTCTTTATTATTGATTTCTAAGTATGCTCTGGGCTTTAGAACTCAATGAAATTTGTAAATGAAGAAAAAGTATATATCTGAAAATTGATGACACACAATTTAGTCAGAGAAAACTACCATCAGTTTTGTCTAATTAAGAATTTACAGATACCTATGCACACCCATGTTTATCGCGGCTCTGTTCACAATAGCAAGGAGTTGGAAACAAACCAGGTGCCCATCAACCAATGAATGGATAGAGAAGATGTGGTATATTCACACAATGGAATACTACGCTGCATTGAAAAACAAGGAACTCATACAATATTATTCAAAATGGGTGAGCCCGGAGGACATTACGCTGAGTGAAATATCTCAGTCGCAAAAGGACAAATATTGCATGGTGCCAATGCTGTAAAATGGGACTGATATCAGGGTTGGGGTAAGACTGAGAAAAACTGGGTAAATTGTCATCTTGAAGGACATGTACATGTACAGCCAAGCACAATCAATAAGAATGCATCTGAATTCCAAAATCAATCTCCATAATAGTCTATGTGTTTCCTACTGCCAAAGGGGCCCTTTAGAGTAGTGAGAGAAGATCTTCACCCTGAAACCCACAGCGTCCCTTTTCAGCAGGAAGTAGCTAAGAGAATACGCCGTCCCCTTTTCCTTATGACTCAGGGTGAAGTCTCTCTCAGGGAGGAGTGATAGGGAATGGCAAAGGATACACTGACAAAGAAGATTAATCAGAACTGGCTTTGACAAGCACTGTGGCATTTGGACAAGAACAAACTAGGAGGAGGGTAGAGAGAATAGTGCAACAATGAATGAGTGGAAGCCCAAAATCTCTGTAAATGTTTATGAAAATTAATAAAATATAATTATAAAAAAAAAACACAAGGAAAAAAATTACAGATACCAATTAGAATGATCAATCTAATAATGGGCATTTCAACATTACCTCATCTATTTTCTTCATCACCATTTTATAAACACTTGCCTTCAGCATTTGTTTACTTACTAACTGTAAGAAATAAATTTTAATTCACAAATACACAAACTGTGAAGAGATTACTTCCTGACGTAATATTCTGGATAATATAAGAAAACCGAAAGATATGTCAGAGCTGGTGGCCAAGCGGTAAGAAGTTGCACTGGAACCCCAACGGCACATCACTCAAATCCATCAGTTGCTCAAGGAGAATGGGCAATCTCTTCTCATGTTATTTACTGCTTCTGAAAATCCACTGGAGAGTCAGCTATGGGTCAGTTTTGACTTGATGACACACAACAGTAACATCCTTCTAAGGAAACTATTATCCTGGTTTCATTATTTTAGCCTGTATTTCTTATCATCACTTCTAATAATGGATGCATAGTGGTTCTACAAGTTCTGGTGACAGAGTGGGTAAGGAGGTGCATGCCAAGTCAAAGGCAGGTGGTCAGAATCCACCAGCTGCTTTGCAGGAGAAAACCTGCTAGAGGGTCAGCTATGAATCAGATCTGAACTGATAATATTGAGACTTTTTCAGTGCTACTTGAGTAACAGGGAGCACTGGAGACTCAGTGGTAAGGAATTGCATTATCAGTCCAAAGGCAAGTGGTTCAAATCCATGAGATGCTCCATGGAAAACGATGAGTAATCTGTTCTCATGCCTAAAGACCTGCTGGAGGGTCAGATATGATTTGGTTTAGACTACATAACAACACATAACAACAAGAGTTGTTGATTGGAGGTTTAAACCTACCACCTGCTCTGAGGGAAATGATGAGGTAGTTTGCTCCCATTCATATTTACAGTCTTAAGGACCCGATGTAGGATAGCTGTGTGTTGGAACTGACTTAACGGCAGCGTGTTTGGTCTTTAATTTAATGATAAACCTAACTCAAATTCACAGCTATCGAGCCAGTTCATACTCTGTAAATCGTAAAAGGAGAAGATGGCCCACTTTTCTCCAGTAGAAGTGCTGGTAGATTCAAACTGCCTGAGACACAAGGCCTTGGTGTTAGGAGCACAACTCTAAGTACTACATGATGAGAATCCTCTATAAAAACATAATTCCTTGGAAAAACAAAATCACTAACATTTCATAAATGATATTAGACTTGGAAATGGGACCAATGAACTTATAATGTAAAACAGTAAATTTTAATATGTTTCAAAAAGCTTATTTTCTCTTTGTTCTTTGGAAAATCTCTAACAAAGAATAAAAATCAATTAACACAAGTTTTTTAGACAAAGCTATACAATACTAAACTAAAATTGTGTCCAACGGTATCTGACCTTTATTGAATGATAACAACAAAATCAAATTCAGGTAAAAAAAAAAGGTAGAAAGAACTAACACTAATAAAATAAAATAAAATATAATTATAACGTACACAATAGGAAAATCAACTAAAGTATCCAGCTTGTCTCTCATGTATCGACTGTAAGAAAATCGCTTGAGATGGACCACAAGTACTGGAGGCAGGGACCACAAGTCTAACTTTTTTGTGGCTTGTTGATGTTCTTTACAATTTGGACAATACCTGAAAATACAGAGAAACATTTAATTTTTAATAGTGGTACAAACAAGTAAGTCTCATTAATGAAAATAATAAACATTTGTAAAGTTTTGCAGTCATTCAGTGAGCAATTATTGAATGTCTAATATTTAGCAACCTCAAGAGAATGCCCGTTATTTTAATTTTTAAAACATTTTCCATCTGAGTATGAACATTATAAATTAACTTGCAAATGCGTATTCAAAGAAACAACGAAGGCCAGGAAGCTGGTTTACATTTCAGTAGGCTAAAAAGAGTGATATTATCACAAAACCATGCTGAGACAGAAGTATCAAAATTTCTTAGTTCCACTGGAATTAATAATATCATTAACAATAATATAAAACCAATGTCCATAAAAATGTTGCTCTAAGATAGGCTGCATAGCTAAAAATTCTTGAGGGGAAAAAAGGAAACAAAATTATTACTAGTAAAATGGATCTTGGCTGAAAGCAGGGAATACCAGAGGAATGTCTGTGTTTCACTGATTAGGCAAAGGCATTTGACTGTGTGGATCACAACAAACTGTGGCTGACTCTGAGAAGAACAGGAGTCCCAGAACACTTGATCATGCTAATGCAAAACCTATACTTGGACCAGGAGGCAGTTGTCAGAACAGAGCAAGAAAACATCGCATGGTTCAAAATTTGGACGAGAGTATGTCAGGGATGTGTCCTATCTCCATACCTTTTCAATCTATATGCAGAACAGATTATCTGGGAGCTGGGCTCTATGAGAAGTGTAGCATCAGGATTGATGGAAGATTCATCAACAATCTGCATTATGCAGATGACACAACCCTGCTTGCTGAAACAGAAGAGGACCTGAAGCACTTGTTGAAGAAAGTCAAGGACTGCAGACTTCAATATGGATTGAGGCTCAATATAAAGAAAATAAAGAGTCTCATCACTGAGCCAAATGGCAGCATTAGCTTTAGTTTGCTTCGCTCCACAGTCAACACTCTTGGCACCAGCAGCCAGGAAATTAAAAGACATATTGCGATGGGAAAGTCTGCTGTTAGGGACCTCTCCAGAGTATTGAAGAGCAATGGAATCTCTCTAGAGACTAAGGCATGGTTGATATAGGCCATGGTCTTTGCAATCACTTGCTATGTGTCAGTGAGCTGGACAATGACTAGGGAGGACAGAAGAATTGAAGCCTTTGAGCTGTGGTGTTGGAGAAGAGTACTGAATATACCATGGACTGCTAAGAAAACAAACAGGTTCATTCTGTTGTTGTTGTTGTTATGGGCCGTCGAGTCGTTTGCGACTCATAGCGACCCTATGTACAACAGCCCTAAACCCTGCCAATCGCATTGCCACTGACACACCCATCCCGAATACCCCAGTCACTGAATCAATCCACCTAATAGAGGGTCTTCCCCTCCTGTGCTGTCCCTCCACTCTACCCAGCATGATGTCCCTCTCTAAAGACCTGTCTCTCCTTACAACATGCCCAGAGTATGTCAGACAAAGCCCCAGAATTCTTGACTCCAAGGAGTAGCCTGACTGTGGCATTTAGACAAGAACAAACTGGGAGGAGGGTAGAGAGAATAGTGCAACAATGAATGAATGGAAACCCAAAAGCTCTGTAAATGTTTATGAAAATTAATAAAATATAGAAAAAAAATCTTCATCACTGGACCAATAAACAACATCATGATAATGGAGAAAAGATTGAAATTGTCAATGATTCATTTTGCCACTAGGCCACCAGAGCTCCCTTTTGAAG
>NW_006399797.1:5636627-5675405 GCF_000299155.1 Elephantulus edwardii | reverse complement strand
ATAGAGCCCAGCCTCTCGGATAATCTGCTCTGCATACAGGTTGAAAAGGTATGGAGATAGGACACATCCCTGGCGTACACCCTTCCCAATTTTGAACCAGGCAGTGTTGCCCTGCTCTGTTCTGACGACTGCCTCTTGGTCCAAGTATAGGTAGGGTTAAATCGGGTTGCTCCTTGGAGGCAAGGATTCTGAAGCTTCAGCTGACATACTCTGGACATGCTGCAAGGAGGGACCAGTCATTGGAGAGGGACGTCAAGCTTGGGAGGGTGGAGGGACAGTGCAGGAGAGGAAGACCCTCTTTGAGGTGGATTGATTCAGTGACTGGAGTACTGGGGATGGGTGTGTCGGAGACAGTGAGATAGACAGAGGACAGAGTAGGATTTAGGGCTGTTGTACACAGGGTAGCTATGAGTTGCAGGCGACTTGACAGCATATAACAACAACACAACAGTAAAATGGACAAATACAGAAAATATTATAATGGAATGATTTAACTTTGTATTAACACCTGAAGACTTTCTTATTCTTTTTAATTACCAATAATACTTGCTATCAAGTTGATTTGACTCATAGTCATCTACATGAGTAGAATTGCCCATAAGTACTAAAAACTGATTTTACAGAAATAGATGGCCTGTTTTTAACTTCTGACGTGCCTCTGAAGGGATGAAAACTGCTAACATTTTGGTTAGCAGGTTAAATTTGTTAAAGATTTTCACCATCCAAGGATTTCAGTAGACTACTACATCTTTATTTAACATCTGAAGAAATGCTTATTATTTGGGGAAAAAAGGGGGGAAGGGAATTTATTAATCACTTCATCAAGTTGATTAGTCACGTATCTGAGCATATCCTTAAAAAAGTAATTGGGGAGGGTAGAGAAAAAAGTGCAACAATAAATGAATGGAAATCTAAAATCTTTGTAAATGTTCATTAAAATTACTAAAGTTTAAAAAAAGGAAAAAAAAAAGCAAGGGAAAAAAGGAATTAGAAATAGTTATTCAATTTTCTCTCTTACCAGGGATCTTCAGCACCCAGCTTTTCTTTTGTTGTAAAAAGTTCAATGCAATCTTTTAATTTCACAAAAGGTTTTTTTGGTGGTTTATATTCCACACTTTCATGTTTTTCAAAATCCTAAAGAGAAGTATTTCTTGAGTTAAGAAAACAAATGAAATAAAACTTATTTTAGTGATACCATCTTACTATGAATAATAATGAAAACTCCTAAACTTTCCTAAAGAATCATAGGGTAGTTTCAAATGATTTAACTCAGTCTTCTAAATACCTTATGTGCAGGCCTATATAAATGATTAAAATGTATAAAGAGAACTAAAAAAACCTCATTGTTGAGTTGGAAATGAATCATAGCTCATCTTTCAGCTAGTTTTCTGGGGCTCTAAATCACATAGGAAGAGACTGACCATGTTTCTTTGTTCTAAGGAGCCACTGGTAGATATATTTCTGCTTTACACTGAACCAGTTTTCTATTGGTAAAACAAATACTTGACATGAGTGAAGTGTGACAAAATAGTATGATTAACTAAAGAAATGTAAAGAGGTGTACGACAACTTACCTCAGCTGCATTTTCATCAAAATATCTTTTTTTCAAATCAGGATCCCAATCCAAAGCAAGAAAAGATCTTTCTAAGGTGGAAAACATACATTTTCTTTAATTTGCCACAATATTAAGTATCATTTAATGTTAAGGTATACACCAGAATAAATAAATAGCATATTTCCTAAGCACAAAAATAATTTAGGAATTTAAAAAAATAAAAAATTTAAACATGAAATAAATCTTCACTTAATGGACAATGAAATTCATTTTAGTCTACTTAAATTTTTTTTTTTCACTTAAGAATTTACACAATAACATTTTGCATGAAAGGATACAATTTCCTAACTTACAAAACTCTCTAACAGACACCTATAATATGAAAATGGTTTTGGGATTGGGTAAGGGTAGAAGCTTTAGGTTTTAAGAATCTAACAGCAAAAGCCTAGATTGTCTTAAAGAGACTGTTGGATTTAGGGTGTCAAAAGCAATTCAGCTTAGGGATCAGAAAAAGTAAGAAGAACTGTAATACCAGAGACAGGACATCAGGTAAGCAGTGGTACAGAAATCGAGGTGGTAGAAACAAGATACTGATGCAAGATAGTATGGGAACCAATTGAAAGGCAAGTAAGTTGAGTGCTCTTAGGCAGGAGGCTTCTGGGCTAGAAAGAGTTGTCTCTAAGCAACTGGTGGCAGTGCTGGGCACAAAGAAGGCAGATCTTATTCTGACTGAGGATAATGGGTAGAGTAGGTGCCTCTATGCCCTTACTGGTTAAGTTAAAGATGGTTTTAACACTTTCTGGAACAGGGCAATGGCTGGGCTAACCCAGTAAATAAGAGAAGTCTATTACTATACCAAGAAAGAACAACTAGGAGCAGGGCAAGCTTTTGGATCTGTGGTTTCTACATTGCTTACCGCCTAGGGTCGGAGGGGGGGGGGGGTGGGGGGGGGGGGGGGGAATGATGCTAAATGACATGATGATTACATAGGAGAAAAAGCTGAGAGAGACAGATGTTCCCTCAGACCTGTCATCCTTACTCCTACATTTTGAATTTGGGCTTTTTAGCCTCATATTTCTTTTACAGCAGTACTAGTTAACAAAGATAGTTGAAGATGACTTTTTAAAGACAAGTAAGACATTTATTTTTCAGATACTTACCATCTAGCCTAAGCTGCCTATCATCAAATCTTATGTGCCTGGTATCATCTTTGATGTAGTTGATATCAGTATTGCCTAAATTGTTGAACTGGAATGTAAATAATCGTTTTTTGTGCCCTGTGAGTTGACCTTTGCAGGTATCCTCACTACACAATCCATTTTCAGAATCATTGTCTCCCCCAACTGAATCTTCAGATTGACTGTTTTCATTTTCTGAGGGAAGTTCTTGATCCTGGCTAGATTCATCATCTGGCTCATCTGTTTCCATTTCACCTGGTTAAAGAAATGAGACATTTTAAAATATGTCCAATTAAAAAAAATGTTCTCAACAACAAAATATTAGGAAAAGACTTCCACACCATTGTTATTTTCTTCAGGCTCACAGACCTTTTTTTCAGTTCCGTAATTCTCAATTTTCTTTAAATTCAAGAATGCAAATTGTGGTGTTAAAGATCTATTGTTCAATATGGTTTTCCTAGCCACTGACGGGACTGTTCATGTGGATGGGTGGGAATACGTGAACAGAGAGTGTTAGCCTATCTACAAGGGGATTGGTTATTTTGGTCAATCCACAAGGGTAATGGCTAGTCTTGCTATTAAACTGAGTGGATCCAGCAAAGAACCAGTGACCATACAAAATATGGAGCTGAACCTGGGACCGGTGCCTCACACAGATTCAGAGGTAAGAGCCTTTTCCCAAGTGTGTTGGAAGTCTGGGGAGGGAGAGCCATAACTGTCAAGCCAGAGAGCTTTGTAATACTGGCCAAAATCTGCAAGGATCAGGGCTGAGGAGCCTGTGGAAGCTGTACTGACTGAGTATATTCCACTACTAACTTAAATTAGACTGTTTTGATTTCCCTAATACAGTTCTGTTTGGTCTATGAGCCATTGCAATGTATTTTGGACCCAGAAAAGCATTAGGATTGATGTTGGGATGAATAGAAAAAGGTGTGGGAGAATGGGTGACATGTGTAATCTCACGCAAATTGGTTTTGTGTTGTTCATACTGTTGATGTGTACTGTTACCCTTTATGAGTTTGTATAGAACAGATACGGCCATTCCCAGGTGGCTCTTGCTCATTTCATACAAGTGAAAGGTTTTATAATCTAAAAGAGAAATCTTACTTGGTGAACCTTCTTCATGTATGCCATTTGGACCATTCCCATTAATATTTTGGTCCTTACAGCAGTGCAGGGATCCTTCAGATTCTTCGGTTTCAGTAGATATTTTGACATAACGGCTAAATAAAATCAGATACCAAACAAAATCAGGTGGAATAAGGTAAAAACTTAAGAAGAAACAACTCCTATTCTTTCAATAAGGCATAAGTGTTGGGTTGCTTTTTTTTTTTAGTTATAATTGAATATTTAAATCTCATGTGTCAACTTAGCGTTTTCCACCAACTCGGGGAGCAGAAACTTTCACAGGTTTCACAAATTTTTGTTTAAAAAATACGGAACGCTTCACGAATTAGTGTGTCATCCTTGCGTAGGGGCCATGCTAATCTTCTCTGTATTGTTTCAATTTTAGTATATGTGCTGCCAAAGGGAAGGCATAAGTTTTTATACATTCAAAGGTAAATTCCAATTCAAGATACAGTAGCACAAATGTAACTAATAATTTGTTTTGGGGAGAGGGAAGTTGATTAGTTACTCCAAGGACTTCACTATTTAAATATTTGTGATAAACTTAAACTTAAAGAAAAAGCTGAAATTAAAAGATTTGGAAAAAAAAGATTATTTGGGTTATGTATTATTAATAAAATCATTTAAAGTTGTATTACTTAATTTTAGTTATGAGTTACGTAATAATAATGAGTAAAATCCACTTCCAAAACAACAAGCCTCTGGAAACTATGAATTTTGATAAATGATGATAGTTAGAAAAAGGCCTCAGGCCTTTTGTTCATAGGGTCACCACAAGTTGTCCTTGACTCGATGGCAATCAACAATGACAAAAAACAAATAAAACAAGTATGGAAGAAACAAGATATCAACAGTAAAGGATAAAAAAAGGGGTCATGGGGTGGGGGTGGGGTGGGCAGGGAGAACAGTGCAACAATGAATGAATGGAAATCCAAAATCTTTGTAAATGTTCATTGAAATTAATTAAAAAAAAACATTTGATCATGAGAAAAAAAAAGAAAGGGGTCAAGTGGTACTCTTTATAATGTAAATCAAAGGGTTAGTAGGGCAAAAAGGCAATACCATCAATCATAATAGTTTTTTTTCTTTTAAAGTACATCTTTTAGCCTCAGTATTTGAACTAGCACTGTCTTTTATAAAGCAATTAAGCCTATGAAGTATGTTATTTCAGACTGCATACAGCTATTCTAGTATTGATAGCTTCCTTTTTCTAACTGTAAATTTGTGGTATAAAAAACTTAAAGATTTCCTATGTCCCAGATCTGAAATGACTTTAGTAACTTCATGTTTTACATCAGCAGGAAAATAGATCAGACTATAATCTGATATAGGAAACTGCTACTTGTCTAAATAAAACTGAAGTAATATAGACTAAACATAGTCGGGTAGTAGCTTGCAGTTTAGCTTCTATTACCTGTTATATATTTTATTTCCATATTTATTTTGTTGATGTAGAATTATTCAGCACTTACCACATTCTTAAAAGCAGGAGATTATAAAGCTTATCTTCAGTGTTGTTTCTTGGAACAGCCATAAGGAATGGCTGACCAAAGAGTGAAGAACCAGTATGGTGGGTGTAACTTGAGTGTCTAAACTTTTCTCTTAAGCAAACAGGAATAATCACATGCTCTGTATCTTCTGTCCTATTGATGTTAATTTCAAATCTAAAGAGAAAAGATAATAAACTCTAAACATTTTGTCACTTTCTTAGAATTTTTTTATCAAGGAGTATTATACACAAATTTTTATACTTACACATAAATATCATCTCGTTCCATAATACTACTAAGGTTTTCATCCATAGCGAATATTCTGTGAAATCTATGATTGTATATATCAGTAACTATCATCTAAAAGGAAATAAATTTCTATTAAACTGGTTTACAAAACTTAAAAACTAAGCACCAAGTAGTATACACTTTCACCACAAAAGCATCTTACCTTATCTGCAGGTACTCCTGACAAAGCTGATAATGCTGTACAAAGATCTGATATGTTTCCAATTTTGGGGACAACCACTTTGTACTAAAATAAAAAAGAAATTACTTTAGAAAAAATATGCAATACATGTAACCTACCAACATCTTATTATTGTTTCCTTATAGTCACTTGGCATTTGGCTAATAGTGTCTGTCACTAATCTTGCCATCATTCTGGGTGACAATGTCCATGTGGATGATTTATTCTACTCTTGCTGTTCCTGGGTTTCTCAATTCAAAGAAATACACTGTCATTCAACTTTAGTACATCGTCTCACCAGAAATTGTTCAATAGGTTACTTTCCAAACACTACTTTAGTTGCAAACTCATTCCTACCCACTTATTTTTGGGTTGCATCTAGATTTCTAATCCCTTTCAGCTCTCAAGTTTTCTTCATGATCTTCCATCTAGACTCCACAAGGTTGTAAAAGAATGACCTATTATTGAGCTCTGTTCATTTTGAACACGGAAAATTTAAAATAATCATTCTTTTACAAATTTACTTGAATTCATATAGGTACCTGGGAGAATCAGATGACCCTCTGCAGCTAACCCTGGCCCTAAATTCCACTCTTTATTTAACCTGTTAATTTAAAACCTGCAGTTTTCTCCCACTTTATCTTGACTCTCATAAGCTTATGCAAACCTCTCATTAAAATCAAACAAGGAAACTCCCCCTTAGTAATTCCTCATGGTTTTTCCCTTTAGAAATTCTTCTGTCTTCCTCCTTTTTTCTTGGTAATTTTGTAAAAAGCAGTATCTATTATAACTTCTTCACTTCTATTCTTTTCTAAGTTCTTAACTACTATCTTACCCTTCAATTGAACCTGTTATCAAGGCTACTAATAATATTTACCACAAAATCCTTATTGGTCCTTTACTGAAATCACATGCTCTTCTTATAGACTTTCCTTTGCCTTGAGTAGTACCATTTCTTAATTTTTCCTATTGCTCAGGCAACTTTTTCTTTTGAGGTTCTTCTGGACTATTCTTTAAAATACTGTCCGTAGACTCTACCAGCTCCACTTAGCTTATAGCAAAACAATATATCCCCATTTATTTTGGTTAGTCCTAGGTCAGTATGTTGTGCTACTGTTATTATTTAGAGCGTCTTATGTAATGATAAATTTCAGAGTTTTATTAGTGTTAGATGATCTTATCTTTCTAAGACTCTAACTATGATCTTCACATAGATTACTATATGATCACAAAGACAAATCTTTCTCTGATGTGAGATCAAGTTTCACCATTCCTGTCTCTAAGGAGCACCTAGGTTGCATTTCATCCAAGACAGATTGTTTGTTCTTTGGTAGTCCACAGCATATCCAGGATTCTTTTTCAACATCACAATTCCAAGACAACAATTCTTCCCTGGTCTTCCTTATTCACTGTCTAACTTTCACATTTATATAAAGCAACCTAAAGGTGTCAGGCATACATTAGTCTTTAAACTGGTACCCTTGCTCTTTAGCACTTTTTAAAAAGTCTCTGACAGGTATACAAATTGGCAAAGAAGAGGTAAAATTATCCCTCTATGCAGATGACATGATAGTATACTTAGAAAACCCTAAAGACTCAGCAAGAAAACTATTGGACGTAGTTGACCAATTCAGCAAAGTAGCAGGATACAAGATCAACATACAAAAATCAGTTGGATTTCTCTACAGTGACAAAGAGAATACAGAGCTGGAGCTAAGAAAAGCAATACCCTTCACAATAGCTAATCACAAGATTAAATATTTGGGAGTAAATATAACTAGAAGCACAAAAGATCTATTCAAAGAAAATTACAAAACATTACTACAAGAAACAAAAAGAGACCTGGAGAAGTGGAAGAATATCCCTTGCTCATGGATAGGAAGGCTCAATGTTGTGAAAATGGCAATACTACCAAAGGCAATTTACACGTTCAATGCAATCCCAATACAAATACCAATTCCATTCTTCAACAAGATGGAAAAGGCAATCTCTAGCTTCATTTGGAATGGAAAGAAGCCCCCAATAAGCAAAGCACTCCTTAAAAATAGAAAAAAAGGTAGGATGCATCTCAATTCCTGATTTAAAATCCTACTATACCACCGTGGTAGTTAAGACATAGTACTGGTACAATGACAGACACACAGATCAATGGAATAGAATTGAGAACCCGGAAATCAGCCCATCTATTTACGGTCAACTGATTTTTGACAAGGAGATGAAATCAGTTAGGTGGGGAAATGACAGCCTTTTTAACAAATTGTGTGGGCAAAACTGGAAAACTATCTGCAGAAGAATTGAACAAGATCCCCACCTCACTCCATATACAAAAACCAACTCAAGGTGGATCATGGACCTAGGACTAAAACCAAGGACTATAAACTTCATTCAAGAAAAGCCTGGAAGAACTTTAGTAGTCCTAATCCACAACATAAAGAGTCTTCCAAGTATTCTGAAAAATTTACAACCAGGAGAAGATAAAATAGATGAATGGGACCTTCTAAGAATCAAATCCCTATGCGTATCCAGAAACTTCAACAGGGTAAAAAGGGAAGCCACAGACTGGGAAAAAGTGTTTGGTAATGACATGTCAGATAAGGGACTTATATCTAGAATTTATAAAATACTTGAGCACCACAACAAGATAAAGGCGAATAATCCAGTTGAAAAATGGGCACAGGATATGAACAGACACTTCACCAAGGAAGACATTCAGATGGCCAACAAGCACATGAAGAAATGTTCAAAATCTCTAGCTCTGAAAGAGATGCAAATCAAGACAACTATGAGATATCATCTCACCCCAGTAAGACTAGCAAAATTTAACAGAACAGCAAGCAACACATGCTGGCGAGGTTGTGGAGAGACTGGAACCCTTATTCACTGTTGATGGGAGTGTAAAATGGTGCAACCACTGTGGAAAGCGGTGTGGCGCTTTCTCAAAAAGTTGCAAATAGAGATACCATTTGACCCAGCTATTCCACTACTGGGAATATACCCTAAAGAGATCACAAACAACATCCAAGTAGATATATGCATACCCATGTTTATAGCGGCTTTGTTTACATTAGCAAAGAGTTGGAAACAACCTAAGTGCCCATCAACAAACGAATGGGTAGAAAAGCTGTGGTATATTTGCACAATGGAATACTATGTTGCATTGAAAAACAAGGAACTCATGCAATATTATTCAAAATGGGTGACTCTGGAGGACATGATGCTGAGTGAAATATCTCAGTCACAAAGGGACAAATGCTATATGGTGCCACTGTTGTAGAATGAGGCTGACATCGGGGTGGGGGTAAGACTGAAAAAACCGGGATAAATTATGTTTACTGCATTGAAGTCTATGAGGGAGAGAATAGTTTAAAAGTATTATATTTTAGGGCATTATGTTTATCGTAAGAGTACGGAATGAGGGTTGCAGAGTGCATTATATTTGGGATGGGGGGTTTGGGGCATGTTGGGGGATTGTGCACCAATGAAGGAGTTTTTCTTTTGCTTTTCAAGGAAAGGAGCAAATGGGGGAGGGGGGGCGGTGGGGAGAAAATTGCAACAATGAATGAATGGAAATCCAAAATCTCTGTACATATTCATTGAAATGAAAAATAAATAAATTTAAAAAAAATGTCTCTGACAGCAAATTTGCCCAATTCAACATGTCTTTGGATTTCTTAGTTGCTTTTATCATGTGTGTCAACTGTGGATTCAAGTCAAAGGAAACTAGAGGACTTTTCAAAAAAACTTCATTTTTTTCAATTTTGCTTATAAAATTTACACAAATAAACTAATTATAGAACTGCACTTAAAGCATAAACAGTTAACACTAATTTTTTAAGAAAAAAAAGAACTACAAGGAAATGAATATTAGTTACCTGCATAGGTTTCGTAAGTGGATCCATTCTAACTAAATAAACTTCCAAGGTGCGCTCTTTTTTCATAGGTAATGGAAGTGTCAAGTAGCAAAAAGGATCAAATGTGACTGAAATCTTAGCACACTCAGGACAAACTAAAGTTGATTTGAAAAGGCCATGAAATATATCTACTATAATAGAATCATTTCTTTTTAAATGATTTTCCCAGGCTTCTTCAGCAACCACCTATAAGGAAAGGGGACATGTATTACCAAGACGTATCACAGGATTAAAACAATAGTGACAAAAATATCTCTAAATTTACCTTATCTGGCCTTCCATCAGCATCTTTTAATTGAATATATGGTTTTTTCCTAATTCTATTCAAATCTTCATGTAGTCCATCTAACAGGAAAGCTAATAGTTCCTGACAGTCCTGCTGCTGATATCCAGAGAACTGAGGTGCAAAACGTCCTACCTGTGTCTGTAGAAAAGGCAAAACAATGAAATCCATTCTGACAGAAATAACATACACACATAAGAGTTAAAAAGTTTTATATAACATAAGTTATATTTGTTTTTGTATTCTCAATAAACATTCAAATAAGTTTATATAAAGGAAAATTAATATACACTTTAAATTATCTACAAACATAAAAATTATTGTTTAGTCTTATACTTTTATTATTGTCTATTTGTTGCTGTTTACTGTCTTTGAGTTGAGCACGACTCATAGCGATGCTATGAACAAAAGGCCTGAAGCCCCTCTACAACTATCGACATTTATCAAAGTTCATAGAGTTTCTGGAAGACTGTTGTTTAGGAACTGGATGCCACTCCTGCTTCCAAACCTGTTACACAATGCTATTGGTTGAGTAGCCTGTGATGTATAGCAACCCTATGTACAGCTCTGAACCCTTCCCTGTCCTGAGCCAGTCTCACTAATTCTGACACACCAACCCCCATTTCCCCAGTTACTCTATCAATCCATCTATTCCAGGGTCTTTCTCTCCTGTGTTGTCTGTTCACCCTTCTGTGTATGATGTCCTTCTCCAAGGACCATCTCTCCTGGTCATGTGCCCAAAGTAAGTGAGGCAGAGCTTCAAAATCCTAGCCTCCAAGGAGACTTGGTTTCACTCTCTCCAAGACAGACCTATTTGTTTTCTTGGCAGTATATGGTATGTTCAAGACTCTTCTCCAGCACCACAACTAATAGGCACATATTCTTCTTCTGTCATCCTTAGTCATTGTCCCAGTCTCTGAAGCATCATAACAAGTAACTGAGAAGACCATGGCCTGGATTAGGCATACCTTTGTATCTAGACTGACATCGCAGCTCTTCAGCATTCTGAAGAGATCCATGACAGCATATTTTCCCAATGCAATTTGTCTTTTGATTTCCTAACTGCTGGTATAAAGAGTGATGATTGTGGATCTGAGCAAGCTATAACTGCCAACAACCTCAATACATTCTCCATCTATCATGGTGCTGCCAATTGGCCCAGTGGTGAGAATCTTTGTCTTCTTGATATTGAGCTTCAATCCTTGACCTTTGCAGCAAGTGCTTCAGGCCTTCTTCAATTTCAGGAAGCAAGGTTGTGTCATCTGTTGTTAATGAGTCTTCCTTCAATCTTAGTGCCACACTCCTCCTCATAAAGCCCTGCTTCCGGAATGATATGTCTTGCATACAGATTGAAAAGGTACAAGGACAGGATGCATCCCTGATGCACTCCTTTCCTGATTTTGAACCATGCAGTGTTTCCTTGCTCTGTTCTGAGGACTGCTTCTTGGTCCAACTATAGGTTTCATGTACTTCTCTGTTTTCTGCCAAGATGCATCTGACATTGGCAAAAATATCACTTGTGCCACATGATCTCTTCTAAATCCAGCTTGTATTTCTGGTAGTTCTTTGACAATATACTGTTCAAGTCTTTTCTGGATAATTTTCAGCAAGATTTTGTGATATTAGCGATATTGTTCCATAATTTCCATACTCTGTTGGGTCACCTTTTTTCTAGAATGGCAATAACCATTTGTAAAAATTTTTCCAAAATTACATTTATCACCAGATCTTTTTATTGAAGACATTAAGAGAAATGTCCTCAATTACTAAAACATGTAAATAAATATATAACTAAAAAAATATTTTCCCCTCCTTGGTTATATTTTAAAATTTTTTTATTTGTTGGAAAGTCACATTGACTTTTCATTTTATCATTGACAAGTATTTTTTTTAGAACATTGAATGAAATTACAATAACATTCAATCATCATTCATACACATTTAAAAATATTTTAAAAATAATGTTCCTATAATTTGTTCCCAATGCTTTTGGCACCAAAGTCTCCTCTATTAAAATAAATTTTAAAGCTAGAAAAAGGTTTTACATTTTTTTTAAAAGTTTTAAGAAATTAAAAAAAGTTTGAAGAACTAAGAAACACCGAAGTATATTAATGTAAAGGATATTGGTTTGAATATCTATTAGGGGAAAATTATAAAGCTTTCATTGCTATGTATAAGATGAATGAGATTACTGGAAGATTGGCTCATATGTAATTTTCCTACTCTCTATAGTCTGTCACTCCTATGCAATCCATTGTACTACAGTAGATTACATTGCTGTAATGCTGGAAGCTCTGCTATCAGTATTTCAAACACCAGCTGGGTCTGCAATTGCAGACAAGTTCTAGCCGTTTCAAGTTGTTTCAAGTACGAGCCTATGAAGAGATAGCTGGCAATCTACTTCTAAAACACTGACTAATACAAACCTATAAAGAGCAATAGATCACTGCCTAATAATGGATTAGAAGAGGAGCCCTTCAGGTCAGAAGATATTAAAAACACAAATGGGAAAGAGCTGTCTTCTCAAAATAAAGTTAATTTTAATAAAAGGAACAGAAATTTCAGGATCGTGAGACACTTCAAGATGAAAGGGGGAAAGCTGCAAACAATAATTGAATGTAGAATTCATGATGTATGAATCCAGAAAAACTGGAAGTCATAAAAACTGAAACAAAACATGTAAAAGTGGCATCAGTGACCTGAGATAGACAGGTATTGCCCATTTTGAAGAAACAGTGTCACATCTAATGCCAGAAAGAACATTTTAATATTGATCACAATCAGTGCTAAAAGGAATATCAGGCATTATGAGTATTATTCACATTTTCATACCAATTACCAATGCATAAAATGAAGAAACTTATTTATAAACTTCTGCAGTCAAGAAGTTTTTATCAAACATACAGCCAAAAAGCACAGAAAACTACTAATGAGTGGAATGCTAAAGTTTAGAAACAAATAAGGTTTGGAAATAGGGCTTTGATGATGAAAATGTTGAAGGTTGCAATACTGAAGGAATCTATGGGCAAAATAGAGATAATGCAGAAAGCATGAGAAATTATGGTACATTCACAGGATCAAATACTATGCATCATGCAGGGGCAATTATTTTGTAAATTACTACCTAAGTTGGAAGGGACTGGAGAGCATTATGCTAAGTGAACTAACTCAGTCCCATAAGGATGAATACTGTATAGGACCATTATTGTAGAATGAGTATGAAGATCTAAGGAGGGAGAGGGTGGGGAGCAGAGAAGTGAGGATGACGTGAGCGTGTCTCTCTGTGTGTGTTTTAATTATAAGGCCACATAATTTGACCGGGGCAGGGGGTGAAGGAAATGGGAAAGATCCAGTGTGAAAAACAATGCATAGATATAAATAAAACAAGTGTAGGGATTTCGGGTGTGATGGATGTACTTTTAAGAGCTGACACAGTTAACAAAATACTGCCTAGTAAATGTCCTACATGAATTCTATTTAATTATTTAGATAAAGAGTGACTTAATATTTTATTCGTTAAAAATTTGAAATTTCTCTTAAATCTTATCAATATAATAGATTTGGAAATTTGTGAGATTCTGTAATACAGCTTCTTATTTGAGTGACTAATTAAATGAGTTTGTTGTTGTTATGTGCTGTTGAGTCACTTGCGACTCACAGGGACTCTATGTACAACAGCCCTAAACTCTGCTCTGTCCTGTGCCAATTGCACTGTCTCCGATACACCCATCCCAATTACCCCAGTCACTGAATCAATCCACCTCACAGAGGGCCATCGCCCTCCTGCGCTGTCTCTCCACCCTCCCAAGCACGATGTCCCTCGCCAAGGACCGGTCCCTCCTTACAACATGTCCAAAGTATGTTAGATGGAGTCGAGTTCATTAATCGTGACTCATCAATCCAGGAATAGGAAAAAGTTAAATACTTTAAGAATTATACTGAAAAAATGTGCAACAATGAATGAATGGAAATCCAAAGTCTCTATAACCTTTCATCAAAACGTCAATTAAAAAAACTGGAAATTAAAAAAAAAGAATTATAATGAAAAGTAATTTAAACTTAGGAGAATAAGGTGAGCCTGATCCAGGCTATAGTCTTCACAATTACGTGTTATGCATCAGAGAGTTGGACAGTGACTAGGGATGAAAGAAAGAGAATTGATGCCTTTGATGCTAGAGAAGAGTGTTGAACATACCATGGACTGCTAGGAGAATAAACAGGTTTGTCCTGGAGAGGGTAAATCCGGAATGTTCCTTGGAGTCAAGGATTCTGAAGCTTCGTTTGACATACTTTGGGCATGTTGCAAGGAGGAACTGGTCCTTGGAGAGGGCCATCTTGTTTGGGAGAGTGGAGGGACGGCGCAAGAGACGAAGACCCTCAATGAGATGGATCAATTCTGTGATTGGGGTGGTGAGAATGAGTGTGTTGGAGACGGCGAAGTTGGCACAGGATAGAGCAGTGTTTAGGGCTCTTGTACACAGGGTAGCTATGAGTCACAAGTGACCCGATGGCACATAACAACACCACCACCACTAACATTTTAGATTGTTATTGTTACGTGCCACTGAGTATAACCCATAACAACCCCATGAACAAAGCTGAATGAACCCTCTTCTATCCTATGCCATCCTCACAATTCCTGATATAGTAAAGCCTATTGCAGCAATCACTGTGTCAATCCAACTGATACACGAGGGTCTTCCTCTCCTCCGCTAATCCTCTAGTTTCCAAGCATCATGTCCCTCTCCAAGGAATAGCTTCACCTAGCAACATGCTCAAAGCAGGTGAGGAAAAGCCTCAACATCCTTGTCTCCAAAGAGTATTCTGGCTGCACCCTCTCTAAGATATATTTGCTTGCTCTTTGACACAGTCCATGGAATGCTCAATGCTCTTCTTCAACACCACAGCTCAAATGCAGCAATTCTTCTATCATTCTTATTCATTGTCCAGCTCTCTGATGCACAGCAAGTCATCAGAAAGACTATGGCCCGAATCAGACTTGTGTTAGTCTTTAAATTGATACCATTAATCCTCAAAAATTTGGAGAGGTCCCTAATCGTAGGCTTTCCCAGTGCAATGTCTCCTTATTTCCTAACTGGTACACCAAGGTTGTTAATTGTTGACTCAAGTAAGATGAAGCTGTTGACAGTTTCAGTCTCTTCTCCCATCCATCATGATGTTGCCTATTGGTCCAGTGGTAAGAATCTGTTTTCTTGACATTAAGATGCAATCCATATTGAAGTCGTATTCTTTGATCTTCTGTAACAAGTGCTTCAAGTCTTCCTCACTTGCAGCAAGCAAGGTTGTGTCATCTGCATAACAAGGGTTATTGATGAGTCTCCCTCTGATTCTGAAGCCACATTCCTCTTCAGAGTCTTGTTTCTTGCATTATTTGCTCAACATACAGATTAAATGGTGTGGAGTGACAATACGTTGCTGACACCCTCCCTTCTTAATTTTAAACCATGTAGTGTTCCTTTGCTCTGTTTTCAAGACAGCCTTCTGGTCTAAGTCTAGGTTCCTCATGGTCCCAAGTGCTCCATGATTTCCATTCTTCTTAATGTTAGTCACAACTTGTTATGATCTACATAGTCATATGCCTTTACATAGTCAATAAAGCATAAATAGACATTCTTCTAGTATTCTTTACTTTCAGCCAGGATCCACCTTACATTAGCAATGGTATCTCTGGTTTCATGGCCTCTTCAAAATCCTGCTTGACCTTCTGGAAGTTCCCTATTTATGTTCTTCCCGTTTTTGAATGATCTTCAGCAGTGTTTTGCTTGCATGCGATATTAATGCTATTGTTCAATAGTTCTCAAATACAGTTCGATCAACTTTCTTGGGAATGGGAACAAATATGGATCTCTTCCAATTCATTGGTCAGACAGCTATCCTCCAAATTTCCTGGCATAGACTGGTGAGAGCATACAGGTCTGCATCTGATAAGTGAAACAAGTCAAATGGTATCCCATCAATTCCTGGGGTCTTATTTTTTTGCCAATATCTTCAATACAGCTTCTACTTCCTCCTTCAATGCCACTGATTCTTGCTCATATGGTACTTCCTGAGTTTTTTCAGTGTCTATCAGTTCTTTTTGGTACATTAATTTCTTGTATTCCCTTTAACTTTTTTTGATGTTTTCTGGGTCATTCAATATTTTCCCTATAGCATCTTCTAATATTGTGACTCTAGGCTTAAATTTATTTTCCAGTTATCTCAGCTGAGAACTGCAAAACAAGCTCTTTCCTTTTTATTCTCCAATACCAATTCTCTCTACATTCTATTAGAATACTTTGCTTTTTCTTCTCGAGCTGACCTT
The DNA here is from genome assembly GCF_000299155.1 of Elephantulus edwardii. Lineage (NCBI taxonomy): Eukaryota > Metazoa > Chordata > Mammalia > Macroscelidea > Macroscelididae > Elephantulus > Elephantulus edwardii. Next base: position 5,659,068 of record NW_006399797.1, on the reverse strand, counting down.
TGAAATCTTCTGTTCAGCTCTTTTATTTCATCGTGTTTTCCCTTAGCTTTTTAGTTTCAATCATTTCTCAAATCTTTAACTTTTTGACAGAAAATAAAAAACAAAAACAACTATGTTTTTAGTGACCTGAGTGAAAGTTTATAAAAAATATTGGTTTTTCAATCAATTATTCATAGATATTTTGTTTATAATATTAGAATATCCACAATGTCTGATCATCTACTTATTGTATGTATATGGAAAATCAGTGAAGGTGAGGAAAATGCCCTAGGTGATCCATCAACCCACTGACTTTAGCAACGGGTTCTTGTCTGTCAGAGATGAGGAGGATGGTACAGGACAGGGCAATGTTCAGATCAGAGTTGCGGAGTCATACTTGATTTGATGGCACCTAAGAACAATACTATCTATTTATGGGGACTCTAGTGGCTTACTGGGTAAGGTGCTGCACTGACAACAAAAAGGCAGATAGTCCTACTTCCTTCTCTCACCCTTTCCAATTGTTAACCATCCAATAATTATTTTCTTTAGGTATTTTATTTTTCAATAATAGTAGCTTCATACAATTTTGTCTTTTTAAAATTTTTTTCACTCAACATAATGTCCTCTGATTCGTCCACATCATGCATTGTTTCATAAATTCTCCATTGTTTTTGGTGTTGCATAGTATTCCATTGTGTAAATGTATCATTCGCTTCATTATGCATTTGTCTGCTGATTGATATTTGGGTTATATACATTAGAGAGCCAAACAATGACTAGGGATCAAAGAAAGAGAACTGATGCCTTTGAGCTTGGTGCTGGAGAAAAGTAGGAGAACAAACAGGTTCATCCCGGAGAGGGTGAGGCCATGCTGCTCCTTGGAGGCAAGGATTCTGAAGCTCCATCTGACATACTTTGGGCATGTTGCAACAAGGGACCAGTACTTGGAGAGAGACATTATGCTTGAGAAGGTGGAGGGAGGGGATGGTGCAAGAGAGGAAGACCCTTGATGAGATGGATTGACTCCGTAACTAGGGTAATGGAGGAGGAATGTCAGAGATAATAAGGTTGGCTCAGGATAGAGCAGGATTCAGAGCTATTGTATCTAGGGTCACTATGAGTACCAGGAGACTTGATGGCACATAACCAGCACCACTGTCATTTTGCTATTGTGAATCATAGTGCAGTGGAAATAGGTATGCATTTGTCTGTCTGTGTCTTAGTTCTTATTTCTTTAGGATATATATGCATCTAGTTGTGGAATTGCTGGATAAAATGGTATTTCCAGTTTTTACTTTCCAAGGAAGCACTAAAAACTGCTTTTCAGCGGTTGCAACATTTTACAATTTCACCAGCAGTGTCAAACTTATAATAACTTTGAAAAGAAATCTAGAGTTTAACTATTTGCCCACATTTCATTCTCTACAGAGAAATACCATCACAGAAATATGTTAAATTATCATGCAAATGTTCCTTGTTGCTTCTTTAATTACCCTTGTATTATACCAGTGATTCTCACTTTTTAAAAATCTCTGCTATGACTCTCAAGTCTTTATTATATTTTTCCTTCTGAATCATTCATTTGTTCTGTTTGCTTGTGAATTCTGTCTCTTTGAAGGTTCACAAACCACTGTCATTAACTATTTCTCTCCTTCTACCCTAAGAACCTATTTTTGTCTGCCAAATCAAGATTGATATTGTTCCTGTTGAAAATGAATGTATCATACTAACCTTAAAGGCTCTCGGTGTGACATAGCTGAATTTTCCAGACCACATTTGCTTGATCAGTTCAGCATATGATTTAGCTATTTCACCTCTCATTCCTAATGGATTGTCAAAATTCAGTTCTTCTTGATACTTATCATTGAGGAAATATTCCGTAAGTGGAGGTGTGTTGCTTAAACACTGCAAGAATAAAAATATATGTATTAGATAAAGTAACTATATGGGCATGATCTTTGAAACATATTACAATGAAGAGCAAAAACATAGTAATATTTACGTGGAAAAAAATAGTAAAAGATGGTCTTCTGGGTTAATAAATAACTGGTAAATGAATGACGTCCTCATATTAATTTTCTAATAAGTATTAAGTTTTACTATTTGTTGCTGTAAAATTTCTCTTTATTTAACCACAGCAAACTGCCTGCTAACTAGGAGAGAAACTCAGAGATTCGTTCCTGCCTTTTTCTTAACTTTCAGAAACTATGGATTGTCTATTAAAGACAGGCATCTGAAAATTAGCATGGTTATTTAAAAAGAGAGAGAAAAGTGCAAGTAAGAATTTAACAATAAAGAGGTAATTTTTTCCCCTTTGTTAATCTTTATTATGAAAGAACAGTCTTCAGAATGATCAACCAGTTTTAGAAGAGAGTACAAATTTATTGAGCCTCAGAAAAATTTTAGTTATGTGAATTCTAGATACATGTATTCTTATTTCTTCTAGTTCTTTAATAATAGTAATAATCCATTTTGCCTTTATAGAAGGATTAAAATTATGAATAATTTTCTTACCATTCACCAGTTTGAATTAAATACTTATCATACTCAAATAGGCAAAAGTATAGTTTTCTCATAATATTTTACCTCAAGAGGGAATAATTTCATCTCAATATGGAACCCATATTCTTTATCAGCAAAATGTCTGTAGTCATTAAGCTGAGTAGGTAATGACTTAAACAAATATTGGGTTATATAGCTACTACTTCTGCTAGGAGAAAATAGGTATTTTAGAGACAGGCTATAAAGTGCTGTAAGAAATGCTAGATGTAAGGTAGCAGAAACTCATTCTTTTGGGTTACAGCATAATAGGTTTTTAGCCATTTATATTAACTTTTTAATAGTAAAACAATTAAGTGAAAGGAAGATGCAGTACAGAGGAAGATGCAGATGGATTATAGTGTAGAAAGCAATTAGGGAGGATACTTCTCAATTCATCTTCCTATCTTTTTAAAATATTTAAATAGTTCTCATAACCTTATGTGTCTTTTGCATTTCCTTCTCTCTTATTTTGCATGTCCTTTTAAATAGAGATCTGCACTGGAGGTAGTGTTATAAAATCTAGAACACAGAGAAGATATTACTGTATTTTTGCAAAAAACCACAACCAAGTGTGCTTTAGACGCCCAAGTATGCTCTGGGTATTTTATAGTAAGCATGCTATTTCCAAGTGGGTGCTAAGTGGAAAATAGTATAACAGGATCATCTGCTTTAGTATAAGTACAATCGATGCAGAATCATATTGGTAGGTAATCTCTGATAACAATTTACAACTGTTCTTTTTCTCTCTCCCAGAATTGTTCTATGTAACCAATTCCGGCTTAGGCTAAGAGTATAATACTTCATTAATGTCTGTACAAAAAGGTTAATTTCTATCTTTACTAAATACCAGAAAACTCTGATGGCCTAGCTGGTAAGGAGCTGAGATGTCAACCCTAAAGGTAGAAGGTTCAAATTCACCAATGGCACCACTGGAGAAAGACAGGCAACCTCATCTGGGGCCATGATGGCCTCTCAAAAACCACCGGAGCATAGGCTATCTGAATTTCAGTATGTTAGCAGATGTAATGTCGTAACTATGGATCATTCTAAATTTTAGACCACTACCTCTACTACCAGATCTAGATTTAAAAGAACATATAAACAAGAAGGAAATGCCAAAGGAAGATTAAAAAGACAGCATCTGAAAACGACTTAAGAGTGGGTTCTGACTCAATGGCACATAACAACAATAACAAATACCTCAAAGAATAATTTCTGAGATTTGATTTTACTTATTCACATGTACTCTTATCTTGCAAAGAGATCCCAAATACAAATTTCTTTTACTTTTCAATAGTATCCACAATAATCTTTCTCAAATGTGTATCTATTCATGCCACTTAATTGTTATAAGTCTTTGAATGGCTTTCTCTGCTTTGAGAGTGCTATACCATATCTATCTTTATCCCTTGTCAATATCTAATTCACTTTATTCGAGTATTATTTAATTACTGTGGTTCCTTGAGTATGCATTTTTCTCACCTAAGTTTGTAATATTATTCAATTTCTTGAAAAGTATTTAAAAAATTACTTCTACTAACATATTAAAATTCAGATTTCCTCCCTGAGGAATGTCCTTAGATTCTTTCTGAATAATTCCACATTGCTTAGTGCTCACTTTTATAATATATTGTGACTATTTTTTGTTATATATTGGTCTTGCAAATTATATTGTGACCCACACAAGAGCAGGTGCCACACTCTTTCATATTTACATCTCCAGCAATGAGCACCATCTCGCCTGGCATTTAAGTGTCAATTATTGCCCATTTCAGATGGATCTTGGCAGAAAGCACAGAGTACCAGAAGAATGCCTAGTTAAAATGTATGGTTAATGCAAGTATTTTTTGTTTATATTTACTTAGGTTTCTCTCCTCTTGTTCTTTATTCTTTTCCTTCAATGTCTGATATACACAACAGTCAACAAAATTTTGTTGAAAAGATTAAATGAGTTAAAAATACATTTATTTTTAAAAATCACAAAAGTTCCTCCAAACACTTCTGCATGAATACTAAATCAAAACAAAGATAGAACCTAGTAAACTCCCTATTTTGTTTGGTTTTCATTTAACCTGTTATCTACTTTTCTTCTGTCTTGATTTTTCAAAAGTCCTTCACACAGAGACCAGGGTTTATTTTATCACTGGTACGTGTCTTAAATGTTATAATTCAGTATTAAAAAATAAAAAAACATTTTAATGACAGGAAATTAGCTGTGTATCTGCTATGATATCATAATCAATATGTTTTGGATAAATGTTAATTTCTAAATAGGATAAATCTTCCAACGAAATTTATTTTTAGAACAGTAAAAAATCCTCACAGGTTAACACTTTTCTAAAAATTTATACAAATACGTATACAGTTCTCTGTTCTACCAAATGAGCTATTCACAAACATATAAAAACAGAAATGAATAGTTTAATTCTTTTAATACACAAATCATAATAGTTTAAAAAACTGGTAAGACTTTTCTTCCTCATCTTGAAAATATCATATTCCCAAGAGTCAGGATATTCTTGGTATGTTCTCTATTAATTTTTACTATATTTTAAGGTGAATTGCAACAGAAGTCCAACAAAATATTGCTACGCCCCAGCTGGTGGCCCTGTATTATTATAGCAGCATTTAATGTCATCATTCTACCAGTGTCATAAAGAAGCCAGTCTTGGCCATAATGCAGTTTGACTTATAAATCCTTGAGCAACTCCTAAGCTATTCACATAAGACAATCTTAGAAACATGAACATCTTTGACAATTCCAAGAAATTAGATTCTTGGACTCTTGTCATCACGTAGCTTCACATTAGAACCAACTATAGCTAACCCTCTAACAGGTTTTTAGAAGCAGTAAATTTTATGGGAGGAAATTGCCCATTTTTCTCTCATGGAGCAATTGGTGGATTCAAACCACATGCCTTGGAATTTGCAGTGCTACTAATTATCACTAACCACCAGAGCTCCAGAGATACTTGTATTTTAAAAAACAATTAAAAAACACAGTTTCCATCATTTTAGTAAAAAAATCACAAAGTTATGTTAACCAAGTACACTACCTCAAAACTTTCTCTCTCAAATATCCTTTTAGTATTTAAAATAAAACAACAACCCCAAATATAACAATTTTCTATCTTTCATAACGATTCATTTACAAAAGAAAAGACCAAATTCATGGTGGGGAGAATAGGGTACGGTTGGGGGGCTTAATCATAGGGTCCCACAATTTGATGGTGGAGAGAGGAGTGGGTAAAACAGTGAAAAACAATGTATACGAACTTGTAAGTAAACCAGTACACCATAAATTTTTTTAAAAAAAGCAATCCCACAACAAAATAAAAATAAACAAAAAAGACATATATTTTACAATCCCTACAGTAGTAAATTTTCTTTTTATCTAGTGATACAGCTTAACAAATGACATAAAATGGACTAGTAACCAGGAGAATTGAGGCCTTTGAGCTGTGGTGCTGGAGAAGAGTATTGAGGGTACCATGGACTGCTAGGAAAACTGATTTCATCCAGGAGAGGATTAAACCGGGCTGCTCCTTGGAGGCAAGGATTCTGAGGCTCCGTCTGACATACTTTGGTCATGCTGTAAGGAGGGACCGGTCTTTGGAGAGGGACATCATGCTTGGGAGGGTGGAGAGACAGCGCAGGAGGGGAAGGCCCTGTATGAGGTGGACTGATTCAGCGACTGGGGTAATCGGGATGGGTGTATCGGAGACAGTGCAATTGGCACAGGACAGAGCAGAGTTTAGGGCTGTTGTACATGAGTGGCTATAAGTGGCAAGTAACTCGATGGCATATAACAACCACCATCACCACCACCACCACCACCACCACCATATGACATGTGCTGGGGTTAGGAAGACAGATCACCTATCTCAATGCTTCCTAAATTATAAATAAGAACTCAGTCCCTTCATAAAATGCATGCTTGATGCTAACAAATGTTTCAGATAGTGTATGTGAAAATATTATTAAAAACAACTGTTATAAAACATCGTGCTATTTTTGAAGCTACTTATGATAAGTTTTTTAATATGGTTACCAGTCCTATGCCATCTTGAGATATTCTGCTGTTAATTCAGCCCTGTTCAACAGCTTGCCAATGACCATTACCAATAACTCAGCTTTCTCAGGGAAATAGATCTTACTACTTTTCACTAATAAAGCTAGATATAAACATGAACTTACATACATGACCATAAGGCACATCTACTTTAAGCCATAATTTATTTCCCAAATGTGTGTACAGTCAGTTCTAAGTCTAAAACTGGGCAGGTTGTCTATTACCAGGTTTTAAAAGCAAAAAATAAAAAGAGGCAGTAATTAGTCCAAAGAAAATGATGCTGTAGTTCTAGCTCTAACTCTACATTTAAAAGAGAAAAAGTTTAAAACTTAAAAATGGACAGGTAAATATATCTGCCAATTAGGTTCTTTTTAACTTTTTTTTTAAAATGATCCCTTGTCATCAAGTTGCTTCTAACTCATAGTAACACTAAGTGTGCAGAGAAGAACTGTCCTCTAAAGGGTTGGAAGCAGATAGCCAGGATTTACTGCCAGGATTTACTTCTGAGGCCCAGATGAATGTATCAACCTTTCAGTTAGTTGTAAAGTGCTAATTTGTTCCAACCAGGGTCTCATTATGATCCTTGGTGTAATTTCACAGCTAACCCTCCATTAAGTTTTCAGAGGCTATAGACTGCACAGTAAGAGAACACTCAGCTTTCTCCTGCAGAGCAACTTGTAGATTCAAATCACTTCCTTCTGGGTTGACAGTACTATTCTTTACCTCCAGGCCATCAAAGTTCATAGAATAAAGAGGCAACAGTAATTTTAAGATTTTACAATTAGGTTGTAAGAGACCTTTTAAAATCCAAAGCAAGCCTACTGTACTTGAAAGAATCCCAACTGAGTGTGATTTGATTCTAACCACTGGACTTTTGAGGTAAGGCTGTCTATCTTAATGGAAAGTGATGGCTTAATTTTTCTCATCCAGTGGCTGGTGAAATTGGCATCCAGTTAATAGCCCTATGTGTAATATACTTGGCATAACACTGATGATGAAACAAGCGTTTGACAAATAAAAATTTAAACATATAAGCTGTTATGAAAAATTACTGATCCATGAGAAGTAATCAGACTGCCTGGTGTATATTAAGAATTTAGTCAACAGTGGTGACTGTACTTTGTGGTTTTTACTAGTGTTTGCGTAAGTATTTTATATGGCAATTAGCAAATAATAAAAGTATCCCTATATTCCAAGGTCAAGAATCTTAAGATGTATTTCTTAATGTCTTAAGATCAGTCTTTCAGAACATTTTTTCTCTGTAAGAAATTTTTTATACTTTAACAATGACCTAGTATCTTCTCCAATTATTACATTGTCCCCAACAGCTCACGGGAAACTACCAACTTGTCCTAATTTATCAAAATTCAGATTTCCTTTCTGAAAGTTTCTCTTATTTAACCTTTTTACCTGAGGATCTAGCCAATGCCAGGTACATGAATGTAAATTTGAAAGGTAGAAAGGTTAGAAGTATTCTTTTTTAAATTAAATTTTATTAGTTTTAATGAACATTTACAGAGATTTTGGGTTTTCATTCATTCATTGTTGCACTGTTTTCTCCACCGTCATCCCCAGTTCGTTCTTCTCCCCCCCATGTCTGTTTTAATTGTCCAATTGCCACAGTGCTTGTCAAAGCCAGTTCTGATTAATCTCCTTTGTCAGTGTGTCCCTTGCCATTCCCTATTACTCCTCCCTGAGAGAGACTTCACCCTGATTCATAAGGAAAAGGGGATGGCGTATTCTCTTAGCTACTTCCTGCTGAAAAGGGACGCCGTGGGTTTCAGGGTGAATGTCTTCTCTCACTACTCCAAAGGGCCCCCTTGGCAGTCGGAAACACATAGACTATTATGGAGATTGATTTTGGAATTTAGATGCACTGTTATCAATTGTGCTTAGCCGTACATGTTCATATCCTTGAAGATGTATCATGGAAGTGTTGCAGCCTAGAAGATACAAATTTAACTAACAAGTTAAAAGTGCATGAGTCAAAAATTGAAAAGCAATAATATTCTGAGTAGAGGTTCTAATAGTGGCACAAATCAAGTTACAGAGGTAAGGCGGTTCCATTGCCATCCTTACTCTAACTAAATTCTTTTTTTAAAATTTAAATTTGTTATTAATTTGAGTGAAAATTTACAGAGGATTTGGATTTCCATTCATTCATTGTGGTAGATTTGTCCCCTCCCAAGGCTCCCCCCTACCAGACATTACCCTCTTGGAAAAGTAAAAGAAAATATTCTTTCATTATTTTACAAACCCTCCCCCAGGTCCACTCCACCATGTAGCCATCGCTCTAGACTCCTGTCATGACCGAAATACCTAATCACATATCTCTTTTAAACAGTTTTCTCCCTTCTCTGTTTCAGAGCAGCATACATTATTGAACCCATCTTACTCAGTCTCTCCCCAACCCCAAGGACAGTCCCATTCTACAACAGTGGCACCATGCAATATTTGTCCCTTTGTGACTGGGACATTTCACTCAGCATAATGTTCTCCAGAGTCAACCATTCTGTCTTTAAAAAAAAAAAAGAGAGAGAGAGAGAGAGCAGGGTTCTGCCATAACTATAACCCACTCAAAAAGTTAAAAAATTTAGTTATTATGTAGAGAGATTTTATGAAGGAAATGAATGATTTTGAATGGTCTAACAATAATTCTATCAGTCAAAGGAGTTTAAGTAAAAGATGTGGTGTTGTTGTTGATTGCTGTTGAGTTGAGCATGGCCCTTAGTAACCCTATGAACAAAAGGCCTGAAGCCATTCTATAACTATCAACATTTATCAAAGTTCATGGAGTTTGCAGATGCATGTTGTTTCGGAAGTGGAAGATGTGTATAAGAAAAATATTTGGAAATTTTTTTTTCCCCATGAAGATTGTTTGCCTGAACCTTCTACTTGGAGCCAGACATAACTATATTCTAAATATTTTTAGATAATCAAAAGTCACATTCAGTGGATAATCTGCTATATAGTTTAATGTATATAGAACTTTGTCGATTGTTACCCTAACGATATAACTTAAGAATGTATATATTATTTAACTATTTATATAAAGTATTAAGTTTCTACTAAGAATCTGCCTCCTAATGCAACATCCTAAAATGGAGTTACTATATGAAGATTCAATATTTTTCATTACTTACTTAGAAAGATGGCAATGCACTGTACATAACTTTTCCTTACATACATACACATGCACAAATTCTATTCTTTTATGCCACTTTTTAGAAATTTTTCCACTATGTATGTTCTGATCAGTAAGTCTGATGCTTGTAGAGTTCTTTGAAAAAACAAGTGACTCTAATTAAGAGTCTCCATTTTGTATTTCACTACAAATTTCTAAAATTTAAAAAAAATAATGAAGTCAAATAAAGTTCTATTATATAACCAAATCTCAAGAGTGTGACCAACATATTTTAGAAAATGAATACTTAATAGCCATCCCAATAACTTGTAATGAATTTGGAATTTTCCCCAGTACCTGGAAAATAGTCAAAGTAATCCCCTTCAAAAAGAGAAAGTTGTCTTTTGTAATGCTGAATATGAACCACTCCCTTTCTGTTCAGGTGCTCCAGAAGCCCAATTCTCAAGTGATCATGTATGCTCACTATTTTAGTAAACCGGTAACTAGAACAGGAAAGAAAACAAACTTAATTTTTGATCTCCTAAAGCCTCTGAGTTGTGTAACTCATTCTCTAACTGATTAAAATGTAACTCCACTCAAAATCTCCAAAAAAAGTACCTACAAATTGACTGATGTTAAAAATAAAAACCCATTATAAAATAAGGGAAAAATTTTATTATCTGATTTTTAAAAAACCCAAAACACCTGAAAATTGATGGGTAAAATAATCTTGAAATACCCAAATCTTATTCTTTATTTAGAAACTGAATGTACATAAAGTTTTCAGATTTATCACACAATTATTTTCCAATCTGCCAGGATAGTATAAACATTCTGGGGAAAAAAAATCAACACAAAACCCAAACCAAACAAACAAAAAAAAATCAAGGCAGTATGTAATTATGAGGTATTCTATGAGTATATGCTATAATTTCGTAATACTGAGTGTAAAAAAAAATTACAAAAACTTTTCCAATATGAGACTACAAATATAAGCATGTTCTTTCATTAAGGAAAAAAAAATTTTTGTCAATCTAGTCTTCCATTTTATTTTTGCTAAATTCTTTTTGTCTAGGAAAGGTAAACCTTAATAGATTTAAGGCATCAAATATGAAATGTATGCAAATTATGAAGTTTTGAGAGAATAAATTTATAGTTGTATTTTGGTTTAGATTTCCAGTTTCTCTTTAAACTTCCTTTGAAGCACAGATTTATTCAAGCTATATGTTAAGTAGATATAAGTTTTATTTTTTTCCTTTTAACAGTTTTTCTCCTTTCCACTAGTCAATAAAAGACCTGTCAGATAAAATTAGTTTTAAAGGCAAGGTTTGAATTAGATAAAGACATTCTTTTAACATTTTAATATATACCATTACTGGTCTTAAAGCATAAAAATCGCATCTTATTTCACCTCTCCCTTCAAACTCTATGCAACTTCTTAAGACTATTTGAAGTCAATGAAGAATTATTGCTGAAGTTCTGGGAGGTATGAGAACTGATGGAATAGAGTGTTTTGTCCTCTCAACTATATGTTGTTGTTATATGCTCTCAATTTGAAATCAACTCATAGCTCACACTCCAGTGAGATTTCAGAGGTTGTAAATTGTGTGAGAAGAAACTATCATTCTTCCATGAAATAGCTGGTGGATTGGAACTGCTTGCCTTTGGGTTGGCAGCAACAATTCCTTGCTCACTATGCCACCAAAGCTCCTGATTCATAGATTATTGTCAAGTGGAGTTTCCAAAACTGTAAATTACACAGGAGGATACAGTCTTTCTCCAGTGGACCCTGATCCACCAGAGAGGTGCGACATTTGGGTTAGCCGTACCAACTCCCTATGGACAAGGCCACTAGATCTCTTAATTCCATTTACATGAGGAATGACATTTTTTAGCTTCTCAAAATGACTACCCTTCTACATGCAGAGAATAATCTTGTAACTAGATAAAGCAGTGAGGATGTAACAACCACTGGACATTAAAAGAAATCAGATGGAAAAGTCACTTGTAATAGAGATAAATTTGAACATCTCTATGAAAGTTATTATTATGTCAACAAAAATACAATAAACTTCAGATAAATGTGTATTTAAGTGAGGTTTTAAAACCACCAGACTATAACAGCAACTGTTTTATTTTAAAAAATAACAGGCTATTCAATAAATAATTTTTGTCGTTCATATTTTTTAATGGGAAGCTAAAACCATGTGACTCTAAAAATGATAAGAAACAATTCAAGTTATATGTATGTCAAGAACTTTATGAATTAAATTTTAATTTTAGTATTTTATAGCTCATTCTATGATAATAACGATCATTAATATATCAAAACTGGCTCAAAATGAAATTACTATCAATATTAATGTTTTAGGCAAAAATATTTTTTAAAATTCTTTATCATTTAGTTTTTAGTGCCTTGAACAAGATATAAAGATCCATTTCTGAATTAAGGAAGTTAAAAAATTATGCGATTTATTATTTTAGTTCTCCTGCAAAGGCAATACAGAAACAGTAGATTTAAAAAAAAAGTTAAAAGTGACTTATTACAAACCCCATATTTCTCTATCACTTGTCTACCGTTGGTCACTAATGAATAATAAACATTTAATGTGAATAGAAACAAAACTGTGACAATTTAGAAATTATTTTACTAACAAAAAATAACATTGTTGTTATTGTAATCACTAAGCAATATATAAGGTCATTATTTCAAAAGTTCTTAATAAAAACTAGCTGTTACTGAGTCAATTCCAGCTTGTTGGTGGCCCTACTGTAGAACTGTGCTCTATGGAGTTTTCAATGGCTCTTTAAGGGTGTGTGCGCCTATGTGTACTGGAAGCAGGAGATAGAAAACAATTTTTATTCAGATAAAGCATGTCAAATGGTTATGAATGTGTACAGAACCTGCACTATCCTGATAACATAAGACTGAGAAAGAACAAGCATAGAAATATGGGGAGGAAGAAGATTCTGGTATAGGAAACTAGATGATGGATTGACTCAGTCACTGGGGAAATAGGGGCAGGAGTGTCAGAGACAATGAGGATGGCTCAGGATAGAGCAGGGTTCAGAGCTGTTGTACAAGCAACTTGAAGGCACATAACAACAACAACAACAAGGCAGTAAGTGGGAAGCTCTGGTGGCAAAGTGTTAAGGAGTTGTGCTGCTAACAGAAATCAATGTGGCTTGAGTTCACCAGCTGCTCCAGAGGAGAAATATGGACAATCTTCTACTGTGTGATTTACTGCCTCTAAAAACATGCTCAAGGGTCAGCTATGAGTTGGTTCTGACATGACAGTACATATCAACAACAAGTACCAGTAACTATTCTTACCATGTGCAACTCTAACAGGCTGGGGTTAAATGAGCTCAGTAAAAAAACAATCAAGAAGAGGCTAGACCATATAAGACCTTAGTCTGTTTTATGGCTTGGTTTGACCAAGTGATATTAGAGAGCATTCTACACTTTATTCACTCTACGATTGTTAGGTAGGGGCCTTGCATATGCTGTTGCTCCATCTTCCTTTAAATTGTACCTGCATGATTCCTATCTGTTCTTTGGTCTTAGCAAAATTGTTATTCTTCTTCCCCCCTCCCCCAACTCCGTCTAGGTTCCTAATATCTATTCATGTTGTAGTTGTCAGGTGTTGAGTACAAATTATAGTGATCCTATGAACAATACATCTGAAACCTGACCCACCCTGTACCATCCTCACAATTTGACAACTCGAACCTGTTGCTGCAGTCACCGTGTCAATCCACCTGGCTGAGTCTTGCTGTCTTTTGCCTTCTCTCCACCTTTCCTAGCATGATGTCCCTTTTCAGGAATAGCCTCTCCTAACATGTCCAAAGAATGTGAGATGAAGCTTTATCACCTTTGCTGCCAAGGTAAATTATTACTCACAACACTCAATATTTTCTTTTAATGATGCTTATCTCAATTTCTTATTTAACATAATCTCTTCTCATAGACTGTAAGTTTCATAGAAATAAAATGATTTCTCACTCTGATATAATCAGTGACTACCAGACTGAAAGGCACCTAAGGCCTAGTAGTCCTTCAAGAAATAAATTTCTGAGAAAAAGGAATGTATTATTTCATTAATTTCTCTTTACTGGAAAAACAATAATAATTGAAAAAAAAACCACAAACAACCTCAAACAAAAATAACCCCACTCAAAACAGATATAAGCTGGAATTGTTCATTTACAAAACTCTGACGAGAACAATAAATATCTTCTAAATTTTTAAAATCAACTTACTTATCAAAGGAAGAAAAGTATTCATAATAACAAAAGGAGATTTTGAACTGTTTTAAACACTACTACCATCCCTAATACCTGAATAGAAATTATTCTAGGAAACTAGTTTCTGAAGTATTTAAGTACTAGTTTATAGCAGCATCTTAAATTGCTGTGTACTGTTAAGCTGATTCCAACTCCTGGGGTAGAACTGCCATTCCAGTGTAATCTAGGCTGTGTAATCTTTGAGATTACACAGATTGGGAGAGATACATTATCTGTTCCCATTCCCAAGAAAGGTGACCCAAGAGAATGTGGAAACTATTAAAGAATTATCATTAATAACATAAGCAAGCAAAATACTACTGAAGATCATTCAAAAATGGCTATAACAGTATACAGAGAGGGAACTTCCAGAAGTTCAAGCAGGACTTAGAAGAGGCCGTGGCACTAGGGATATCACTGCTGACATCAGACAGATCCTAGCTAAAAGTAAAGAGTATCAGAAGAATGTCTATGTTGTTTTATTGACTATGCAAAGGGATTTGACTGTGTGGATCATAACAAGTTGTGGTTGACACTGAGAAGAATGAGAAATCTATAGCCCTTAACTGTGCTCATGAGGAACCTATACCTGGGCCAGGAGGCTGTTGTGTGAAGAGAGCAGGGAAACACTGTGTGGTTTAAAATTGAGAAGGGAGTGTGTCAGGATTGTCAGCAATGACATTTTTTGGTTCATGTTCCCTTCTGAATCTGGCTTTAATTCTAGCAGTTTCCTCTTAACACACTGCCAATAATAAACTTTTTTGGTTTAACTTATCTTCAGCAAAACTAACTTTCTGTCTGTCTTAAGCTGGGTTCCTCTATATATATACCAAGGCAGAGAATTATAACCAAGTTGGCATATAATTATTAACCATCAAAATTATATTTATGACACTGTTCAATATCTGCATTCTGTTGGATCATTTTCTTTTAGTATGGGTACAGAGATGGAACTTCCTACTGAATGAGGTGGTATTGTCCTCTAAATTTCTATTATAGAGATGTGAGTGCTGTCAGTGCTGCATCCATTTGTTAAAATTCCTGGAGCCTTGTTGGATGCCTTCAGTGCAGTTTAAACTTTTTCCTTTCATTTCATCAATTCTGATCCTATACAGTATTATGAAATAGCTGAAAGCTTATCAATTCCTTTTGGTAGTGGCTGTGTATGCACTCTGTCTTCTGATGTTGAGTTAGTATATTGTCTAAAATACCCATAAGTATTGCAATTTGATGCTTGTACTTGGTCCCCCCCCCCCCTTAATTCTTTCACCTTGAGAAAGGTGAGTTTTCTTTTCCTGTTTAGTTTTGTAACTACAGTGCGGTACCTGCATATTTCATTATTTTACTTTATCTTTTCAAGATGGCCTCTGAAATCTTCTGTTTAGCTCTTTCCTTTTGCTTTGGGTCTTAGGGTGAATTTCTGATTATTCTTTTTTGACATCCATTTTGGTCTTTTGTCTTTTTAACTTGTCTCTAACACAAAATTTAAAGCCATCAAGTTGGAACTAATTCATAGCTGACCCTGTACTGGGCTTCTGAGACTACAAATAACATGAGAGGAGACTGTCCATCTTTCTCTCACAGAACTGCAAGAAGATTCAAAATGTCACAGTGACCCTTACCTTTGTGTTAGTTGGGCAACTCTCCATGGATTACTGCTACCAGGGCTCCTTTTAACTTGTTTTGTTGTCATGTGCCACTGAGTCGATACAATTCAGAGGGACCCTTTGTACAGTAGCTCTGAAACCTGCTCTATTCTGCGTCAATCTCACTGTCACTGACAAATCTACTTGCATTGCCTCTGTTACTGTGTCAATCTCTCTCATCTGGGATCTTCCTTTCCTGTGTTGCCCCTTCCAAGGATGATATCCTTTTCCAAGGACTGGTCTCTGCTAGTCACACACTCAAAGTATGCGAGATGGAGTCTCAAAATCCTTGCCTCCAAGCAGCAACCTGTTTGCACCCTCTCCAGGACAGACATGTTTTCTTGGAAGTCCATGGTATGTATGTTCATTACTCTTCTCCAGTCCCACAACTTGGTCATTGTTTAGCTTTCTGATGCATAGCAAGTCATTGTGAAGACCATGGCCTGGATCAGACACACCTGGTCTTTAGACTGACATCCTGGCTCTTCAGCACTCTGGAAGAGGTCCCTGACAGCTGATCTTCCTAATACAATTAGTCTTTTGATTTCCTGACAGCTGGTAGCAGGAGTGCTGATTGTGAAACCAAGCAAGCGGAAACTGTTAACAATCTCTTCTCCATTTATCATGATGCTGCCAATGGGCCCAATGGTGAGAATCTTCATTTTCTTAACATTGAACTTCAATCCATATTGCAACTACAGTCCTTGACCTCTCTAGCACATGTCAGGTCCTCCTAAGTTTCAGCAAGTAAGGTTGTGCCATCTATATAACGTAGGATAACACAGGTCGTTGATGAGTCTTCCTCCACTCTTAATGCCAGATCCTTTCTCTTATTTTTCCTCCTCATAAAGTCCAGCTTCTCAAATGATTTGTTTTGCAGGCGAAAAGGTATGGAGGCAGGGGACATCCCTGATACACACCTTTCTGATTTTAAACCATGCAAAGTTTCCTCGTTCTGTTCTGATGACTGTCTCCTGGTCCAAGAACAGGTTAGCCACAATTTGTTGTGATCTGCACAGTCAAATGGTTTTTCATAGTCAATCAAACACAGACATTCCTCTGGTACTCTACTTTTGGCCAAGATCCATCTGACTTTGGCAATGATGTTTCTAGTGCCACAACCTCTTCTATACACCAGCTTTTATTTCTGGTAATCCTATCAATGTACTGTTCCAATGGCTTTTGGATAATCTTCAGTAGGATCTTACATGAATGTGATATTAGTGAAATCGTTCTATAATTTCCATGGTTTTTTTTTTTTTAATGGGACTAATAATTCACGTAAAATTCCCTTGTTGTCTAACTCAAACCTCTCAAACATGAAACTAAGGAAATAACATAAGTATTTTGTACTGTGCAATAAATGATACTGTTTTTATTAAATGCCACAATCTGACCTTTGGGCTGTTAAATATAGGTTTATATGAGAATAAGTATTATTATTTATTGAACAATAGTTTTCACAGACCAACTCACTAAATGCTTTAAACTAAGTTTAGTACAGTTTGCAAACCACCATAAAGAAATGAAGCAGCTCTGGTGGCCTTGTGGGTAAGGAGTTGCAGTTCCAAACCAAAGGCAAGTGGTTCGTATCTGCCAGCTTCTTTCCAGAAAAATCTCTTCCTGTATGACTTATAATTTCTATAAAATCTTTGAAAGTTCAGTTAGGAGCTGGTTCCAATTTGATAACAATTAGTTGTTGGTATAAAGAAATTAATGATAATATTAAAAATTTTCCATGCTGCTGTTGAATACTATAGAGCTATTTTTTTTTAAATTGTTACGTGACAACATAACTGTCCAACAGGGTTTTGTTGTGATAAATATAAGAAGGAAGGTCCTTCTCCAGAGCTTCTCAGCATGTCTGAACCACCAACATTTTGGATGACAATTAACTTACGCTTAATTCTGAGCTCCTGAATTATAAAACATTCACTAAGGCAAAGGGATAACTATTAACAAGTTAGTCATGTTCAACACACATCATCACAAACTATTTGTATTTCTGAGCTAAAATAAAGTTGGTCTTAATATCAGTGACTTTTAAAAGAACAACAACAACAAAACAATCAATAGATAGGCGTTTTAGCCACACGGGAAGAGATTGCCCATTTAGTAATATAAAATGGAGGACTGATATAGCTGACGTGTACCACTGAGTAGGAACCAACTCATATAGCTGACCCGCCAATGGGTTTTCAGAGGCCGTAAATAGCATGGGGGATTGCCCACCTTTTTCTCACGGAGCAGCTGTTGGTTTGGACCAAAGTGCTTTTCGGTTTGCAGAGCAACTCTTTACCATTAAGTCACAAGAGCTAAAAGACATAGAAAACTATTGTATATTTTAGAATTAGATATAATAATTTATAATTCTTTAAAATATTTCCTTTTTCCTTCTGGCCTATACTCATGGCATTTTCCTGTTACAGAAGAGATGAAACATTTATAAACCTGCATTAATTTAGAAATGTAAGAATTAATCTTGGGAAAATGTGTATACTGATAAAGAATAATGTGAACAGCCGACAAGTAAGATTTTTCAACTGGCACTGAGGTTAAGGTATGTTTTCATTACCAAAAATATCACGTTACACAGGTGCAAGCCAGTCTTAGGAGAAACCATTTCTCATCCAATTTTGTGCAAGATAAAATTCTACAGAATATATTCAGTGCTAAAATAATCTGCCTTAGAAAACAAGCCATCTCATCCCACCTCCTTTTTTTCTAAAAGATACTATTAACTTTTTATGTTGGGGAAAGTGGAGAGATGGTGAAGGAGAGAAAAGCCCTCAAGAAAATAGATTAATACAGTGACTGAAGCAGTGGGCTTGAGCATGTCAGAGATTATAAGGATGGCACAGGATAGGACAAGGTTCAGATCTCGCTGTTCATAGAGTCGCTGAGTTGTACTCGACTGGATGGCACCTAATAACAACCACAACCACCAAAAAAAGGGAAAAGTAAACGCTGGTATTAATATTGTGAAAGTTAATGGTTCTAATGTAACTCACCATAATTTTTTAACTTTTTGGTTTTAATAAAATGAAATAAAAACATTGTCATTTAATAGATCATTAAACATTTTTAAAATAAAATTTTAATTGTATACTGGTTTACTTACAAAGTTCATATACATTGTTTTTCATGGTTAAACACAATTTAAGTAATTTTGTTACGCAAAACAAATTCATCATTTTCTACATGTACCATTTTACAGATAGTGATTATTTGAGCTGTACAACAGTTGTTTCTTTTGCAGAATTGTTCCACCTCTACAATCACTGTCACTGCACCCCCTTTGTTGTTGTTACTATGTGCCATCAAGTCACTGCAACACATAGCAACCCTATGTACAATAGCCTTAACTCTGTTCTATACTGTGTCAACTTTATTGTCTCTGACACACCTATCCCCATTAACCTAATCACCAAATCAATCCATCTCATCAAGGGTCTTCCCCACTCCTGTGTTGTCCCTCCACCTCCAAAGCATGATGTCCCTCTCCAAGGACTGGTCCTTCCTTGTAACATGTCCAAAGTATGTCAGGGGAAGCTTCAGAATTCCTGTCTCCAAGGAGCAGCCTGTTTAACCTTCTCCAGAATGAACTGTTTGTTTTCTTAGCAGTTCATGGTATACTCAATATTCTCCTCCAACACCACAGCTCAGAGGCATCAATTCTTCTTCGATCATACCTGGTCACTGTCCAGCTCTCTGACGTATAGCAAGTGACTGCAAAGACTATGGCCTGTATCGGGCACACCTTAGTCTCCAGACTGACATCGTTGCTCTTCAGAACTTTGGAAAAGTCATTAACAGCAGACTTTCTCATCGCAATATGTCTTTCAATTTCCCGGCTGCTGGTGCCAAGATGTACTGATTATGGAACCAAACAAATTAAAGCTGTTAACAGTCTCAATCTCTTCAACATCTATCCTGATGCTGCCAATCAGCCCAGTGGTGAGAATCTTAGTTTTCATGATATTGAACTTCAACCCATATTGAAGGCTGCAGTCCTTGACCTTCTGCAGTTCTCACTTTCAGCAAGCAGGGTTGTGTCATCTGCATAACGCAGATTGCTGATGAGTCTTCCTCTAATCCTGATACCACAATTCTTCTCATAGAGCCCAGCCCCTTGAATCATCTGTTCTGCATATAGGTTGAAAAGATATGGAGATAGGACACATCCCTGGCATACACCCTTCAAAATTTTGAACCATGCAGTATGTCCTTGCTCTGCTCTGACAACCGCCTCCTGGTCCAAGTATAGGTTTTACATTAGCACAATCAAGTATTCTGGTATTCCCATTCTTCTCAGTCAGCCACAGTCTGTTGTGATCCACACAGTCAAAGGCCTTTGCATAATCAGTGAAACACAAATAGACATTCCTCTGGTATTTCTTGCTGTCAGCCAAGATCCACCTAACAATAGCTACAATATCCCTAGCACCATGACCCCTTTTAAATCCACCCTGCCCTTCTGGCATTCCAGTCATTTTTGGATAATCTTTAGTAGAATCTTGCTTGCATGTGATAGTAATGATATTGTTCAATAATTTCCACACTGTTAGATCACCTTTCTTTGGACTGGGAGCAAATATAGATCTCTTCACTGCACCCCCCCCCCACAAGTCATAACTGGATAATTTTGGTATCAAAGGGTTATCATTTAAAATGTCTTCCCTAGCCAATGGTAACTGTTTATTTTGTGCTGCAGTATTTATTGCATTAAGGGGAAAGGATTAGGGTGGGGAGGCTTATATAAAGCCATGGGACCTCAATGCTAGCTCTCCTGTTTTGGGATGCCCACTTTCCAGCTACACTGCTACTGACAATGCGCACCTGTCTCTGAAAAGCAGGACCATATACTTACAATCATATGAGTCATATATACAATTGTAGGAATATGATGTAGTGTTTGAGTCTCTGGGAGACCTTCCAGGGACCTCTCAACATGAGGGACAAAGAGGAGTGAGGGAACTGAATGAA
Organism: Elephantulus edwardii; assembly: GCF_000299155.1. NCBI lineage: Eukaryota > Metazoa > Chordata > Mammalia > Macroscelidea > Macroscelididae > Elephantulus > Elephantulus edwardii. The sequence goes on along the minus strand of NW_006399797.1, from coordinate 5,638,430 downwards.
GAAGAGACTGTTGATGTCGGAAATCATGAGCTAAATAGCTGATCGAACATATGAGACACTGTTGACTATGAACTTCTTATAACCGGTCTGCTATTCATCCTAGCAGAAGGAATTATGAATCCACTAATCTTTCTAGTAACTGTAATCAATGTTAATCCACTTAAATCTTAAAAGGGGCTTAATGCTTACGTTAAGCTAAATCACTTTCCTTGTTTTTAAACTTTGCTCCTTCTGATTTTCACCGAGTAGGAACTGACTCATTGCTGATGTCCATTGGGTTTCCAAGGCTGTAAACACAGAGAGGAAGAGACTGTCCAATTTTCTCCAGTGGAACTACTACTAGTGGATTTGAACCACAAGAGGTGAAGCCTTTCAGTTAGCAGCATAATTCCCTTCAGGCATGCCACGAGGGATCCTTTTTTAGATTCCAGCAGTTTGTGGTTTTAAAATAATCTCAGGATAAGTTTCAGAGATCATCTAAACTTCTTGGCTCCAAGAAAGCAAGACTTTGTTAAAAGGTGAAATTCTGTCTTCTGTTTCCAAAACCCTTTGCTGACGTTAAACATTTTTTAAAAAAGTTTCTTTTATTATATATATATTTTTTGACATCTAATAAGGGAATTAAAATAATTGAGCTTAAGGTCCTTGACTGGACTAAAAATCTGCCGCTTAAAACAGTTTTCAGTCTGTCAAAGTCTGAGTTAATAAAAATATTTCCTTTAGGGTCCTAAACTAATTGTTAAAAAATTATCTTGCGTTTAGGAAGTGAGGCTTTACTTTCATACCAATTAGTATGAAGCCTGTTTTCATACAAATGTCAATCTACCAGCTGCTCTGTAGGGGAAATATGGACAATATCCTCCAGTGCAATTTACTCCCTCTGAAAATGAGCTGGAGGGTGAACTATGAGTCAGTTCTGACTTCACTGCACACAACAAGAAGAAGTTCACTTGTATATAGTTAGAAAAGTTCATGTAAAATTCAGCTTCTCAAAATCTGTGTTTTAACTTTATGCCAAAAGGGTCGAATGGTAAGGGTTGAATTGTGCTGTATTTAAATATAATCAAACCTTGATATAGCTCTTTATTTAACATTCTTTGGTCCAACTGCCTGAATAAATTTTCCCCTAACTCAACTGATCACAGAAAACGCTGATTTTAAAATTATTAGAATTCTAATCGATTTTACACTCTATGTTAGAAATAATAATTAGGTTCTTGAATACTATAATTTTTCTCAATGACTTTCAAGAATCTATTGATGAACTCTATTGTATCCAGGTAAAGTGTTTGGAAACAATTTTTATCATGCCATCTTTCAGTAGAAAAGATCACATGACTGTCTTGCTGCAAATCCATCTAAAGAGTTGCTTCTTCTAGTAAGTAAAAATTTAATTAGCTTTTTAGATGGACAAAATTTAAGACCCTGAATCTACTCAACTAATGTCAATTAAAATGACCTCCAATAATATATTTTGTCATTCTTTAGATTTACAGTGCTAAAAAACTGGGTCACTAACTTATTTGTATTATCATGAGATAGTGGTATATAGCCAGAGACAAGGAAAATTTAAGATTGTTAATTGACCGTGTGCACTGCAAATAAGATATTTAAATAAGTTCTATGCTACAACAGTACTATGATGACCTTTTGGGTTAAAGAGACTTAAAGTAGCATGTTGTTGTTATTGTTATGTGCCGTCGAGTTGCCTGCGACTCATAGCGACCCTATGTACAACAGCCCTAAACTCCGCTCTGTTCTGTGTCAATCGCACTGTCTCTGACACTCCCATCCCAATTATCC
>NW_006399797.1:5589087-5634202 GCF_000299155.1 Elephantulus edwardii | reverse complement strand
TTCCTCACTTTTTCATCTCCAGAGTAATATATCATATGGTCATCCAACTCAAAACGCCCCATGCCAGTCCATCTCATCTCACCAATGCCTAGTATAGGTAAGAAATAAAGAAGATGACAAATAACATTATTACAACAACAATTGAAACAAAACAAACCTACATTCAATAATTTTTTTCTTCACATACTACCTATAGCCAAAGGGGAAGACTTACAAAAAGGAGAATAAATGCAGAGTCTATGAGAGCAACAGTTTTTCTAGAGTTACTCTGCTTCACTCCTTGGATTTAAGAAAAAGACAAAATATAAACCCAATACTCACTCACTCAATGTATATAATATGGAAGCTACTATCCTAAGAGTTTCATATTCATTAACTCAATCTCCACAAAAACTTCCAAGACATTGAAATTATTAATTTCCTAATAACTTATTTATGGTAACAAATCTAATAAGCCATGTTTCAACACAAGAAGCATAACCACAAATCGTGTTCTTAAACTATTATCATTAGTTTTTAATGGTGTGTTGGTCTTTCTGGATTTATTTTTCCCCTTTCATACTTGACTTTTCACTTTTCCTTGGATTCCTAGAATCTCATGAGAATGCTTCTGGAACCATTAAAAAAAATTCTGGAACCATTAATAAAAATAAAGAAGATGGGGTTCTGAGTGTTCCACAGAACTACAGTAACTTTACAACATTTGTTTAATTATGGGCTTAAAACTGCTTAAGAAAAAAAAAAAAGAAAAAGCTTTAAAAGAACTATAAAATACACTGTTACAGTAGGTTCAGTGTTATTGCAAGCACCCCACTGGATTTCTTAGGCTATAAATTTTAATGGGAGAAGACTGTTCATCTTTCTCCCTTGGTACCACTGATGGATTCACACTACTCAAGAGTGACAGCCTTTTGTCAGTAGTAGATATCCTGGATGTATGTTTGGCATTGAATAAATATTAACTCAGGAAATAGAAAATGATATGGCAAAATAAACAGTCATTCCTATCATATCATCAGAGAAAATCGTACATGTCAATAAAATGAATTAAATAATTACAGTAATTCTAATTTTCCTATTACAAGTTAGTATTGAAAGTTAAAATTCTGAGAGCAATATAAGTGAATTTCTCTTTTTCTTAACATGCTTGAAGAGTGTTAAATGAGAGCTCTAATCAAACAAAAATCAAGCATGTATTTTATATATAATTAAAAATCATCATCATTGAAATTTTCATAAAGAAATTTTTCTACATTATGGTTTTCAATAGAAAATAATAAATGATCACCATTCACAAGTATCTCAGTTAACAAGTTAGTTCACAGCTAACACAGAACAAGTCAAGGTAAAATATAGTCAAAGAATGGATCGGCACTAAATCTACTGATTTAATATCTAATAAAATAGTTTTCAACAGAGGACACAATGAGTAAAAAACAAGACTTTCACACCTACAATAAACACATACAAAAGCAAAATAAACAGTAACTAAAACTCAACATAGCTGGCTAGTAGATTTAATTTTCAAATATAGTTTTTTTTAGAAATTGTAGTGAATCAACACTATGAAGACACAACTCAAAGTGGACTATGCCAAAGGCACAGGAAATTAGAATGATGGGATGATACCTCAGGGAAAATGTAGCTTGAATGTCAACTACAGTTGCCCAGCTGTTTAGTAGAATGATGACACTAAATCTTATTTTCTTATGAAAGACACAAATTTATAATGTCTATGTCGTTAAAAGTCACATGGTTCTAATCCACCAACTGTTCTGTATGAGAAAGGAAATTTCCTCCCTTTTGATTTACTGCCTCTGAAAATCAGCTTAATGATCAGCTATGAGTCAGTTCTGGCTTGAGATACAGAACAACATGCTATTAAAATATTTTCTTAGTCTTATTTAAAAAGACACCAAGATTAGTTATTCATTGAACAAATAAACTTTAAGCTATAAGATGCTTCTACTACAACTCTTCCTCATTGTGGTTAAATCAGAACCAATGACACTCCAGTGGGTTTTTGTTATTACAGTAGCATCGAGATGCAGCTGATCCTCCAGGGGGTTTTCAGATGCAGTAGAATGAACAAGAGGAGAGTGGCCAACTGTCTCTTGAAGGGCAACTGGTGAATTTGAATCATGAGCCTTTGGGTTGGCAGCCCAACTACTTACCACTAAGCCACCAGAGCTCCCTTCAGAGAGTTTTTAGAGGCTGTAAGCTGAATGGGAGGAGACTGTCCATCTTTCTCCCATGGAACAACTGGTGATCTGAATCATCTATCACTGGATTATCAGTACAAGTGTTTACCCACTGGGCCACCAGAGTTCCCTCTGGAAACAAAATAATTTTGACAATTGGAGTAAATGTGCTATAAGAGTTAATATAACTTTGCTGGTCATCCAAAACCAGGATTTTCTGGTTCTGATATAACCACCATTTAGAAAAAAAACATTTTCTAGAGATGCTACTAAGAGATGACTTTCAATAAGCAGGCAGGAAGATCCAATAGACAATAAAACAAAACAAAAAAACAATTTGCCTGTCCCAATCATGAAAGCTAGGCACTGATGTGCCTTACCATGTTTTTAAAGAGCAACATGGTTAATACATTTTCATTTGCTCTTCTCAGTAAATTTTCTTAAAAAAAATAAAGATGAAAACTTAAATGATCTTATGACTTACCACTGTTATAACCCTAGATAAGTAATTTACATTCAAGTATAAATAGTGTTATACATTCAAAGAAGACTGAGCTTGAATAAACTATTGCCTAAGTAGGTCAATGTTAAACCAAGAAATCCCAAATTAACTAACAGTGCTTCTCCCAAAACAATATGTAAAAACTGTCCATTCTTGAACTACAGTTATGACAATGAAATTCTAATTTCCTAGGAAGGATATATCTTAGGATACAAATGCATTAACAACAATGTATGAAAGGGTTCACTTAAATTTCAGATGGTTAAGAGTTTTAGACTTTCATCAGATAAACAAAAGATTTGTGATAATATCCTTATTAATCTGTATTGATGTAATTTTTCTTATTTACTCTCTCTTTGGAGGTGATATTTTAGGCACAGAGGAGTCAATGTTAAAATAGGAACAGAAGATGATATATTTCAGATTTTTAAAACAACAATTGTGAATATACAATTTTAATAAACTCTTAATTCAAGTATTAAAATAGTATATACCATTGTTTTAGAGCTTTGAAACAATTTTATCTGTAAAAGAGGACAAGATGAACTAATTATAATTTTATAAATAGTGACAATGATACTAAAAATTACAAAAATATCTTGTTATTTAAGAATCAATTAAAAAAAATAAAAAAGTTTGAACACAGTAGGGTCATAGTGGGATCAGTCCTTGGAGAGGGAGGTTATGCTTGGGAGGGTGGAGAAGAGTGCAGGAGAGGAAGATCCTCCATGAGATCAGTCACTGGGTTAATGGGGACAGTAAGATTGGCAAGTGATCAAGCAGGGTTTAGGGCCGTTGTACGTAGGGTTGCTATGAGTCCCAGGCAACTCGATGGCACATAACAAAAACAACAAGGTTGCAGTAAGCCACAGAACATAAAGATCAAGGAAAAAAAGGGAAGTCTAATGAGATGAAAAAAAGAGAAAGAAATCAGTGATTTTTTACATTTCAATTTTCATAGTAATTAAAAATGTGTTGTCATTTAAAAAAATGTAATTGTATTTCAATTTAGAAGACTACTGACCATAAACAGTTTCTAAAGCAATAGACAGACTTGTATTAAACATACAGAGCCCTCACTAACTTTTTCCCTTCCTGGAGAACCTGAAGATTTCGGTCTAAAACTCTGTTTTTTTGCATGAAATTACTATTATGGAATAGGTCATGAATCACATGCCACATAATTGAAAAACATAATCCTACCACCATTAGTATGAACAAATGTGTATGCTTAAATCCTTCCATGAACATAGAAGCTTTCTCAATACACATGTAATACTTGCGTTCTGACATGGAAAAGCCATCTACTCTTCTTGTATTATTGAATTACAAGAAATATGAGTTTCACTTTGTTCATAAACACCTACCTGAATCGCTGAGTTCATGAAACAAGTATTCCCCAAGTTACTTAAGCCACAAAGGCCAGGCTGTTCATTGTTTCTTCCAGGTTCAGAATAATCATAGTTCTTATAGGCAGTATATGATGGAAGACAGTAATTAGAATTTTTCACACTGGAAGGAAAAAATAGGATTAAAAAAAATAATACTAGTAATAACATTATAACCACATGAACAGAATATTTAAATTTATTTATGAAATAGTTTTTTAAACATTAACTTTAATGCCCTAATAATGGAGGCATTATCTTTTAAAGAGTTTATTCCAACAAAAATAACCTTATTAAAGATAGTCCTCATTCAAACAATAAATGCCACTAACAACCTATCACACCAACCAATACAAACCACTATTTATATCTTTCTACCCATTATTAACTGAAGCAGTTTCACAGCTCATTCCATTCTTCATTGCTCCATCAAATTTAAAACATTCTGATTTTAAGCACCACCCGCAGCAATTAATCATTTCATTTATGTCCCTTCTGCAACTGTAATAGAGTGACAATAATACAAACAGGAAGAGTTGTATTTTAGTTACAGGTAGAACAGAGATTTCCAAGGCCACTGTGACATCACTTCTCTGATAAACTGAAGATTCTGTTTACAGTTTAATGCTAGACCAGCAAAGTCAAGTAATCAAATGTAAAAAACGGATCAAGAACAAACACACCCCCAAACCAAAACCAAACTGTATGGTAATATATGTCATAGCATTATTTTTCTTATTTGTATCTTGTTAGAATAGGTGCTGTTTATCAATATAACCTCAGGATAATCTGTACTATTAGTATATAAACATAATTAAAGAAACCGAACTTCTATCCATGTAATCTCTAGCTTACAAAAATAAAAGTAATTTAAGAATGAAGAAAAGTCAGTAACAAAATCTTTCTTTTTACATATAATGAAAAAAATTTTGCAGAAAATAATGCATCCTCTTAATTGTTTATCAGGTTGTTATTTAAAATATTTATAATGGATATTTTGTATGTAATAAAAATATTTTCAATTTTTTCTATTAGAATATATCTGAATGAGAATCAAAGTCCTTTGTTAAAAGCAAATGATGGAAATAAACTAAGTTTTATATACATACACACACACAAACATGATAAATTAGTAACTGCAATAATTCAATTAGTTAGAATTTATTCCTGATATTTTTTTTAAAGTACTTTTTACTTTAATTTCAAATATTTTTCAGATTTTCTGTACTGTTACTTGATGGCTGAGTGGTAAGAAGCTGTGCTGGCAAAACAAAAGTATAGCATTGAAAACCACCAGCTGCTCTATGGGAGAAAGGCAATATCCTCCCGTACAATTTACAGTCTCCGAAAACCTGCTGGATGAGCTAGATGGTTTCAACAAGATGGCACATAACAACAACAATAACATAACTGCTTAAGTATAATGAAGTATTTGGTGTACACAAACTCCGTCCTCCAAACCAAGGGGTAAAATAGCCAAAGCCACATTAACCTATAGTTAGATACATAAAGCTGGCCCACTAACAATTTTTGAAAAACAACTTTCTCATTACAAACAAAAAACAACTCCCAAGACTCTCCAAAAAATCCATTTTTATAAACAAAATAGTAAAGCTCAAAAAAGTGCAGCCCTGACCAAATAAAATTCTAAACTGCTAGATTAGGTAGCATTTATATACTTAAAAAAATGTATAAAACAAATTAAAATACATTTTAAGTATCTGTCTTTTTGTATTTCATAAGAGTTACAATTCTTATTCTTAATTTCCAGTAACATGCAAGGTGTCTGTTAGGAATTCAGTGTATGTTGCTCAATGACTGATTTATTGAATGTGGGAACATGTATTAACATTCTAAAGTAGGGGGAAATAAATTTTTTCATAGCATATAATAAATGCTGTAGTCAAAGTATGTTGTAGTATTAGAAAAATGTAAACCCTGAATATCCTACACATTTAAAAGAGAAGTGAAAAAACTCATGTATATCGTGGTTAAAAAAACTTAGTAAACTTTCAGCAGAGTACACAGGGTGGTATCTACAAATGCATGTGCGCGCGCGCGCACACACACACACACACACACACACACACACACACACACACAATTTTAAAAGCACATTTGCATGCTCATTCCATAAGTATATATTCAGATAATGGTGTCTCCTCCTATGTAACAAAGGATGTTGGAAACTCTAAATGGCAACATGATGGAATTTGTCTGTACATAAGTTCCTATTTACTGAAAAATGAACAAAAACCTTTAATTGCAAAAGATTTTTTGTTTGTTTTAAAAAATATGAATACATATTTTAGGTGTCAGGGTAAATATAACCATTCCATCGGAGACTGAAATAGTGAATGCTCAATGATAATACTGTCAATTAATAAACTTATTAAAATAACATCTTGTCAGATATTTTAATGTCTTGTTAATCCATATTCAGTGCTCTCTACATCTATTATTAAGGTTTTTGATGAAAAATTCAGGGCCAGCAATGTTTTAAACGTAAAAATGTTCACGTGTCATAAGGATATTTTCTATTATCTTTTATCATTACATGATGATTTTACTTCCTACTTACAGATCCTACTAGTTGGCTTCCTATAAGGCTACATAGTAATAAACCAAAGCCAAATTTGTTGGGTGAAGTCAACTCGTAATGATCCTATTATGAGGTTTCTAAGGCTGTAATCTTTAACCTATGGCCCTTTTTGTATGGTTTGGAGGGTGACTTTAAATTGCTCACCTACTGATTCGCGGTTGAACAAAATTAGTAGTAAAATGAAATAGGAATTTTTATACTGCACTAATTCTATAATATAAATCTACCATCTTTAATAAAAAGAAATAAGAACTTACTTGTCCATAAAAATGTCAAATATTTTTATTACCAATTATTTATTACTATTATCTGACATTATAAATATATGTATGTCATATTTAATATTTATAGCTACAATTACGCTCACTGTGTAGTTAAGGAAAAGATATTTGAAATTATCAAGAGGTAGATGACTACATAAATTACTTCACTGAACTTAGCTCTAGGTTTCTAAAATCAAGTTAACACAGAAAAAATAAGTTACTTGTATTACAAATTTTTAAAATTAGAAATGTAATGTGAAAGGCTATGAATTATGATAAAAATATATTAATGAAATAAAACAAGTGATATAGCAAGGCAAACACATTAGCTCAGCAACCTTCATTATTGAAGAATAATTATTGATGGTTTCACAAAAACTGATGAAATTGAATTTTATCTAAAATTCTCACAAAACATATATTTCTAAAATGGTAATTAAAATGGTCAAAATCTAGTTCACATAATTTTCATTAAAGAGAAACTATGCTTAAACTCACTTGAAGTCTTAAACTGATGCTCCATTATTTTCATAATTGGAAAAACAGTAATTTATGGGAATTATGTTTTTAGATCATTATGATATTTGCAATTCAGGTACTTAAATCATAAAATACTAAAATAACCACCACTACTTTCCATTTCATGAATTCTTACACGAATTTTTACATTCTGTTCCTTACTAACAAAGGTGGTAAATATAAGATGATCACAGTATGATGTTATCTTGGGGATTTGCTAGTAAAATCTCTTGACAAGTAAAAATAGTTAAAAATACACTTACATTTCTCTGAATAATTTTAGTTAGAAGATTGTGAGTAGATACTACTGTCATATTTTTACAATGAGTGAGAAATTAAGACAAAATCAGAAGCAGTGCAAACAACATATAAATAGAGTGAATTTGGCCACACTGCAGTTATAAAGATGGAGATTCTCCTGTGCTATTTATTTATAGCCTCCAAAAAACTAGCAGAGGGTCAGTTATGAGCCAGTTCTGACTGGACGGCAGTGAGATTTCATTTTAAACATTTGTCCAAAGACTGAATATAATTTCATGTTATAAATGAATTTGAACTCATGCAGTAAATACCACCATCAATCAATATGTAGAAACACAAGTGATATTTTATTTACTATGAAGAAATTACTTTTAATAAATGTAATTTAAAATACAAATTGTATTAAAGGAGAATATTCCCTTCAACTGCTTTTGGACAAATATTTTTTTTTTTGGCAAATATTTTTAAGTAGAATAGAATGTACCATAATTTTGGTACAATGCCTATCCATATTTTGTCATTATATTACAAAGTAATACTGATTATACTATGATATACATGGGGAGCTCTGACGGCCTAGAGGCAAGAAGCTGCACTGCAATTTGAAGATACTATGCAGTTTGAAGCCACTAGCCGCTCCACAGGAGGAAGATGGGCAACCTCCTCCCTGGTGATTAACTGCTTCTGAAAACTCGCCAGAGGGTCTGCTATGGGTCTGTTCCGACTCTACGGTACACAACAACAATGGTATACTTATCTTTTTGTAAATTACCAAAAGTATAACTTTTTAAAACATCTTAATACATATAGCCACACTCTTCTAGACAAGTGTAGCAATAATACTCCAATCACAGGAACAAGAATAATCTAATTTTCCCAATGTGATTGAGATGCGGGAAAGTGATTATAGTTTCTCACACTTTCCAATTCCTATTACATGCTCTCTATATCAAATGATGGTGGAACTGTCAGATTTTTTTGTCTAGTTGCCTTAAAATTTTTCATTGATTTTTATGAGACTAATACATGGAGATTATTTATATTTTATTACTGCAGCAAAATTTTCCCCCATTTATTTGCCTTTGTCATTTTATATGCTTGACAATTTCTCTAGCTTAGAACAGTTTCAGGTAACATGAAATAGTTTTATATAGAAAGGTTTGCTTCTGTATGGTACATTCTATTCTACTGATTTGTAGCTATATTACGTCAGTACTATGTTTAAATTTTTACATGCTGTTATATATTTTAAGTCTGACTCTCTTACTAGATTTACTTTCCAAAACTTAACTACTCTAAGAAACAAAGAAAATAATCACTTTTGGGTCAAAGTTTCCCCCTTTCATTTCACTGGGCCAATAAATAAGAGAATAAAAATCAAGCCAATTTTCATGGTAATCTGTCCATAACCAGAAATAGTTGCTGTGGGTCTGATTCTGACTCCTAGTGACGTTATTTATCTAAGAGTAGATCCGTACTCAATAAGGCTTTTAGTGGCTGATTTTTCAAGTAATCACCAGGCCTTTCTTCCAAGACAATTCTGAGTGAATTTAGACTTCTACTCTGGTGGTTTAGTGGAAAGGAGATGTGCTGCCAACTTGAAGGCACAGGGTTTGACTCTACCAGCTGCTTCACAGAGTAAGATGGGCAATCTCCTCCCATTAGATTTACTGCCTCTGAAAACTCCCTGGAAGATCAGCGATTAGGGAGTTCTGACTTGATAATACAAAACAAAAACAATTTTTCAGTTACAAGTCAAAGATGTTAGCTTTTTATACCACCTCAGGGTCTTCCACAGTAGCTACTATTTAAGTCTAAGTGATTTGCAAATGTTTCTGTTACAAGCAACACATGCATTTTAAAATATTTTTCTAAATTCTAAAAAAATGGAATGGTATTTATTCATAATAGGTCAAGAAAGGGATTTTCTGAACATTTTAATAACGGATTGTATCTTTTTTATAAGCAAAGACTTTTGTGTATTTTCTAGTTGAGAATCACTGATGTAAATATTAATGACATCTGAGTTTATATTCTCCCTACAAAACTGAGTTCTAAAAATATCTAAATATACTTCTGTAATTTGTGTTTAGAATATTAAATTCTTAAAAGGCCTTCTTTTCATTTTAATAAGCTGATGTAATCTATGTATTAAGAAGTCTCATACTCCATTATCTTTCTTGTAGAACTGAATTGTAATGGAACAAACCTACTGGTTTGTAATTAAAAATACCCCCCAATTTTAATCGGTTAAGACTTTAATCCTCAATTTTAGATACAAAAGATTTTTTGCAACCACAATAGGGCGACCAATTAAATAAAGAGCTTTTAAGATACAGTGCTTACTTTCTGTTGTTGATGTTGTTATAATTATTTGACAGAGATGAAGGAGAGATCTTTGGTAAAGTTGAAAAATTGGATGCACCTGGGGACCTTTAAAAATATGAAAATGTTAAATTAGATAAAAATGCTGAATTTTGAAAATAATTATGAAATAAAGAAAAGAACCAACAGATGATAATGAATGTAGTTAATGAAAGCTGGAAAACAGATTTATGAGCAAAATAACAATATATTCTTTAGTTTTCAGTTTCCAGTGAATTCTTTCACATAGGTTGGTACAAAGTACCAATTTTCAGGCAAAATTGTTCAAGTTAAATGTGGACTTTGACATTATATACCCACATATGAATTCAGGTATCCATTCTTAAAATTTTACAGCCAATAATTTCCATACATCAGTGGCAAGAAAATACCATTTTTAAAAAAGAAGTAAAAGGAATCTACTTTGCCACTATGACGGTATTCCAATTATTTACAATACTGACAGTTATCAGAAGACAATACCAAATCGAAAAATGTAAGGCAAGAGAAAACAGACTAGCATAAGAGACTTCCAAACATAATCCCAACAAGTAAGTTTTGGCAAAAAGTTATCTCCAAAAAAAAATAAAAAAAAAATATAACTCTGGCTATATAATGCATAGTTACTCAAGTATTTGAAAGAGAATGAGTCAATTCTGATTCGATAGCACACAACAATTTTTCAGTTATAAACAAGAAATATGCTTTAAAGGAATGAGATATAATGAATAAACTCATTTTTTAAACAAAATCCTTAAAGTCCTTAAAGATCTCTGAAAGGTTTAATCATTCTCTGAATAATTTTGTAAACAATTTAAATTTAGTAAGCAACATCTAGACCATGGGCAATAAAGTTAAGTTTCAGCCCAAGTATCACAATCACCATAAATTCTAAATTAATGAGCCCAAAGTGATTAGTTTTATAAAATTAATTTATCTCATCTATTCAGGTGAAATATACAATGAAATGGATAATGAGCAAAAAAGTATTTACAAAATGAAAAATCTGCATTTAGGCAATATAGATTTGACTGAACATACAAACACCAACTCTTTATCAATCAACAGGGCTAAGTTCAAATACTCAGTCACTGTGCAAAAATTAATGTTACATGAAAAGAGAGGATAACTACATCAGATGGGTACCATCACTGAATAATTGTCAAATGACCTGATACACAGTTGTTAAATTACTTGTCTACAATAAGTAATGCTACTAAGAATTCATCCTCCAGTCAAGCTGACACACAACCTTAAACATCACAATCAATGCTACTTTCACCTAACACTTCAAGGTTTGTTATCACAAACTGTACAATGCTAATAATGTACAAGAGACTAACAGCAGATTTTTCAGTATTGTAAATTCAAAACATTAAGTAATGAAAGAATTGATACGTGAAGGGTAGGTGTATTTGTAATGTATTATGCAGAATAAATGGTGGATAGTGAACTTTCTTACATATAACTTGTTTAACGTTTTAAGTTGTATGCATTATGCAATTTGTTTTGTCTTTCTTGTTATTGTTACATGCCGTTGAGTCAATTGCAACTTATGGCAATCCTATGCATAAGAGTTCTGAACCCAGTCCCATCTTGAAACAATCTCACTGTCTCCAACACATCTGCCCCTATTACCGTAGTCACTGTGTCAAACCATCTCATCCAAGGTTTTCCTCTCCTTTGTTGTCCCTCCAGCTTTCCAAGCATGATGTCCTTCGCCAAGAACTGGTTCCTCCTGGCAACATGCTCAAAGTATGTTGGATGGTACCTCAAAATCTTGCCTCCAAGAAACAGCTTGGCTTCACCCTCTCCAGGACAGACCAATACTTTTGGCAGGCCAATATTCTTCTCCAGCATCAAAACTCAAAGGCTTCAATTCTTCTGCCATCCTTACTCAATATCCAGCTCTCTGATGCATAGCAAGTAACTGTGAAGATCATGGCTTGGCACACATTAGTCTCCAGACTGACAACTTTGCTCTTCAGCACTCTGGAGAGGTCCCTGACAGCAGACTTTTCTAATTCAGTCTTTCTTTTGATTTCCTGGCTGTTGATCCCAAGAGTGTGACTGTGGATCAGAACAAGCTGAAATTGTTAACAATTCAATTTCTTCTCCATCTATCATGGTACTGACAATTGGCCCAGGGGTGACAATCTGTTTTTCCGATTAGTGGAGGCTATTTCTGCTGATACAGGCTGTTGTTAAATGCCGCTGAGTCACGTACGACTCATAATGACCCTATGAGCCCTAAACAGATAGGAACAAATCTTAACAGATTTGAACCCTGTCTGTGCCATCCTGACTCTCTGACACACTCAAGCCCATTGCTGCAGTCACTGTGTCAATATACCTGGTTGAGGATCTTTTCTCTTTTGCTGACCCTCCACTTTCCAAGCATGATGTCCCTCTCCAAGGAATAATCTCTCCTAGCAACATGCCCATTTGTGTGGGACAAAGCTTCACCATGTTTGCCTGCAAGGAACACTTTGGCTGTACCTTCTCCAAGATTGTTCTGTGACAGTCCACGGGATATTCAGCACTCTTTTCCAACACAACAGTGCAAAGGCATCACTTCCTCTGTCATTCTTAGTGACTCTAAAGCATAGCAAGTGATTGAAAAGGCTATGGCCTGAATCAGATGCACTTTGTCCTCAAACCGACATCACTATTCCTCAATAATTTGAAGAGGTCCTTGAATGCAAACTTTCCCAGTGCAATACATCTGATCTCCTGACTGTTGGTACCAAATATACTGATTGCGGATCCAAGTAAGATACTGATTCAGTATAGGTCTTATATTGAGATAAGTGAGATTTTGTTTTATGTGTGTTCCTGACAGATTACTCTATAAAATTTTATTAGGTTTTAGGTAGTTTTGATGGTCTAATGAGTAATAGATCCATCAGCTGCCCGACAGGAGAAAGATGAGGAATCTTCTTCCACAGCTACGAGATGGTTCTGACTAGACTACACATTAACCACCACCAGGGATACTGACTGTTAATCCAAGCAAAATTAAATAATTGATAATTTCAATCTTTTCTGGATCTATCATAATGCTGCCTATTGTTCCAGTGGGTGGAAGGGTGTGGTCTTTCATTGTCTCCAAATGTTTCAAGTCCTCCTCCCTATTCAGCAATCAAAATTGTATCATCTGCATAAGTAGTTGTTCAATCTTCCTCCAATCTTGATGCTACATTGTTCTTAGTATAGTGCAGCTTCTCATATGAGCTGCTGAGCATATGGATTGAATGGGTATGGAGAAAGGATATAACTTTGACACATAATTTTCCCCTGCTTTGTTCCCTTGTTGTTTGGACAACAGCTTCTTGACCTATATGTAAAGGTTTTATATGAGCAGAGTTAGTGCCCTGGAATTCTCCCCCCACCCGCAATGCTAGCTATATTTGCTAGTACTCAGACAAATACCCTTGTGCAATGACAGAACATGAGTAAATATCTTTTGGTATTATCTGCTTTCAGTCAAGATCTATTGGATGTTAGCAATGATATTCCTCATGCCACTATGCTTTCTGAATCCAGCTTGAATTTATGGCAGTTTCCCATCAATGTAGTATTTCAGCAATTTTTAAATAATCTGCATCAAGATTTTACTTGCATGTGACAATATTGTTTGATAATATCCATATTCTGTTAGATGATCTTTTTTAAAAAAAATATGGCACTCTCTCAATCAGCTGGTATATAATGAGCATGTACAGGGCTGGATCTGTTTGTTGAAACATGTCAATTGGTATTCCATTAATTCCTGTGATTTTATTTTTTGCCAATGCCTTAAGTGTAGCTCAAATTACTTCTTCCTTCATTACCATTGGTTCTTGACCATATGCTATTTCCTGTAATGCTTCAGAGTCAATGAATTCTTTTTGGTACAATGACTCTGTATTCCTTCCATATTCTTCTGATGCTTCCTGCATTATTTAAGATTTTGTTCAAAGAATCCTTTAGTATTGCCTACATAAAATATATTTAAAAACTATTTTCAATACTATTTTTAAAGTAAAATAAAATCCTGGCAGATTAAAACTACTTTCTTAAACAGTGTATAATTTAAATGTTATTGGGCCTTTTTCATTGGGTGGATATTTACACAGATGGTGCAGAAGCAAAGATGAAACCCAGGTCTCTGGGTGTTACAAATGGCTAGTGCTCAACTCTTAATGTCATGGTTGGCAGTCCAACCCCAGCCACTGGTGTCTCAATAGAAAGCCTGGAAACTACTCCTGCAAAAGTTACAGCCAAGAAGTCTATAGAGCAGTTCTATTCTGGCATCTCCAAGAGCTGGATTTGAACTGTTAGCATTTCTTTTTTTAATACTGTGTGAAAATGAGAAAGTTTGTATTAAACACTTTCTCTACATATTAAGTATAATCATTGTTATGAGGAAAAAGACTTAAGCAATAGCTTGAATTGCAAATAGATTTAGCCATTCTTTTTTCACTTGATACCAAGTAAAAACTTGACTTTGTCCCCAATAGCTTGACAGCTTTCAAACAGACTTCTCTTGAGCTTGCTGGAGTTTTAAACAGAAAAATTTAAAACCAGTTGCTCGAGTCTATTTTGATGCATGGTCACTTGGAGTTAATAGTAGGACTGTGCTCAATAGAATTTTCAATAGTTAATTTTTCAGAAGCAGATCACAGGGCTTTTTGCGAGGTGCCTATGGGTGGATTTGAAACTCCAGCATTTCAGTTTGCTGCCATATACATTAGCCATTTATACTACCATGATATTAAACATTAACTATAACTACCCAGGGACTCTCTTTTCCCAAATATTTTATAGAATACATTTGTCACAATTTTAGAACTCTGTATAACTCAGTGAACTACTGTTTTCCAAGTGATCTAATGCACAATGTTTCAAAATCATCATAAATTTTAAGTAATAGTGTAAAAAAATTAATTGATGTGGTTTCAGTTCCTCTATCATAAATATTCTTTTAGATTTAGCCACTGCCAGTTTTAAAAGTATTAATGATGTAAAAATACTTCTTCCATTTCTAATCACTTGCCTGGTTAGGCTGAATTTTCTTCACATACTTCAATACAACTTAGCACAAAAGGAGTAAATGCAATAGATAGGAAAGTTGAGTCTTCTATTTGTACTACTACTCTTAAATTTTTTTTGTTTGTTTTGAGAATAATTTTCACAACAAAAATTATTTATGCCTAGGATGTTACATGTTGCACTACTAACGTAAAGGCCAAGTAGTTTGAATTCACCAGTTGCTTGGAGAGAGAAAGACAGTCTTTCCCCATAAAAATTGCTGCCTCAGAAACTTGATGAAGACTAACAACAAGCCAGAATCAACGTGACTGCCTGGAGTAGGGTTTTTTTCCTGTTTTACTTTTGCATAATGATTTAGTATTACTGATAAATAGAGGTTATAAAATTTTCTTAATTTCTAATATGATAATTATCAACAGATAGTAAATACACAAATACAGATTTTTGGAGGTCCCTAATAATTTTTAATAATGTAAAGATGTAATGTAAGAGCAAAATGTGTGAAAGCTTTTCAGCTAAGGTCAAATATTTAAGAGTTACTGACAAATTCTAAAGATTTGAGAGTGAGGTTGAAGATAAATTTAAGATGTCTCTAAGATGGTACATAAAAAAACAAATATGAGAAATGGAAAAGTAGGTAATATAGAGAATAATGGCATATTTATGCCAGTTTAAGGAGCTCTGATTATATGGTGTGGTATGTGTTGCTCTAATACAAATGCAGGCAGTTCAAAGTCACTAACTATTCTGTGAAAGAAAGATGAGTATTCCCCTCCCATAAATGTTTTCAGATCAGAAACTTTGATTCCTAAGACTTCAAATTGACTTGATGGCAGTGGCTATGTCAGTTGAGAATGGACTGGAAGGGATTTTCATAGGGAACATCTATTAGTTTTGAGCACTCAAGTAGTGTGAAAGAATAGCTTCCAAGAACTTTTCAGAATCAATTCAAGTGGTATACTGTGACACAGAGAGTTTTTTACACAGGTTACAATGTGCACAATGCCCACTAGAACTGGGCAGTATATAACCTGAACAACTAAACATGGCAGCCCTAGAACTCACCATCTGTGGTTTAGAACTTCGGTACTTTAGGTCTCCTTTTCTGACAAAACTTGAAAATTATTGTTTATTAACAATTATGTTCTAATGGTCTAAAAATGAGATTTAACATATTTAAGTCTGGGCTAAGAAATATTAATATTTAAGTCACTTATTTAGTATTAACCCAATTTTGGCTAGTTTGGATTAGGTGTATTGCAAAGGTCTCAAAAAATTAAAATCATGAATTTAGATAAGGTAAAATTAAACCTTATTCCTCAAAATGGACATGGCTGTAATATATGAATTACCAAATGTCTACTATATTTTACTTAAAAGTACACAATTCAAGTCTAATTTAATATTTTGAGCTTCTTACCTCCGTAGAAAAACAGCTTGCTCTTTCCAAGTTAACTATTTAATGCAAGAAAATTTAATACCATATGAGCAACCCAATATAAAGAAACCAATTTTAAGTACTGATAAAGCAAAATTATTTTAAAAATTTAAGGAGATATTTACTTTCTAACCCAGTATTATAAAACTTTGCAAAATTCATGTTAAAAATAAACAAAACCAAGACAAACTAAAAAAAAAAATCTCCCTATTCCTGGCAATCAAGCTTTAAAAAACTAAAATCTTCCAAAAAGGAAAGAAAATTTTAAATCTTTTGATAAATGAATAATACTATTATCATTGTGAAAGAGAATCAGCAAGCATTTACTGTGTGCCACCTTTATATCAGGAAGAGAAGAGGTAGTTAAAATAGAGAAAAGAAAGGTTAAAGAATTCACATATATCCCACTTTGCTGCTTTCCTTTTATAACTGATTTATGTATATTTTACTGTATACTGTCCTGCAGTATCTGACTCTCAGTTAACTAACCCTCCAGTGGGTTTTAAGAGACAGCAGTAAATCGCACAGAAGACTTCCCTCTATCTCCCGCAGGACAGCTGGTGGATTTGAACCACCGGCCTTTGGGTTGACAGCACAACTCATTACTACTAAACCACCAGTGCTCCCTTAAGTATGGCATAAAACATCCCACTTTTTAAGCTGTATCCCACTTTCACTCAATGCTTGTTAATTTCAGCACCAAATTACAATCTAAATAATTTTTAGTATTTAAAATTCAAACAAACACATGCTCTTACACACAGATGAACTATTTTAAAGTAAATACAGAGATAGAAAGTCATCTGTAAACAATATAGTATGCTTTTATGTTTTAATTATTACATACTATTTGTAGTTCCAACCTGATAGTGAATAGACATTCAGTTTTCCCCTAGTTGTCTTTAAGTATCATCTCCCTATCCCTCCTCCAAATAGTTTGAATCAAGAATTAAAGTTCACATTTGCAGATCAATTTTAATAGCTATGAAAGTTCTTAATGCTCCTACCAAACAACTTCAACTCTGGTAGCATCCTACTTGTGGCTGTATTTATTTTCCCTTTATTTTGATTTCTCTGTCTACCTATACAGCTGGTTTACATACATGTGATACTGTAAATTTCAAATCTTACCTGGAACAAAGCCAGGGAGAAAGAATGAGAAGAAGGAAGTATGAAGTAATTATTTGCGAGTAATGGCAAATACCAAACAGCTTTATGCCAATTGTAGACTTAAATTACATTCCTTTACACAGGTAATATTCAATTTAAATTTCCTAACTTCAATTTTATTTGGATCTAGTTTTTAATTAAGGAATTTAACAAGGATTAGTTAGCGATCTTGGCTGTGACTAAACTTTCTTGTAAAATGGAAAAAATGGTACTAGGCTGCACTTTTATCTTTTTACTAAAGACACTAAGGTGAATATAACTAATATATAAACTAAAGTATGATGTAGAAAAGATATGCTTAACGAATGCTCAATTGGAAAAACAGAAAGAACCCTGCATATGAATTTAAGACCTCAGTAATTATTAAACTGAGGAACCCCAAATCACAGAGTTCTGAAGTGTAATTATATGCATGCACAAACATTTCCATAAAGTCAGAGTATGTGTTTCCTACTGCCAAAGGGGCCCTTTAGAGTAGTGAGAGAAGATCTTCACCCTGAAACCCACAGCATCCCTTTTCAGCAGGAAGTAGCTAAGAGAATACGCCATCCCCTTTTCCTTATGAATCAGGGTGAAGTCTCTCTCAGGGAGGAGTGATAGGGAATGGCAAAGGACACACCGACAAAGGAGATTAATCAGAACTGACTTTGACAAGCACTGTGGCAATTGGACAATTAAAACAGACACTCGGATGGCGGGGAAGAACAACAAACTGGGGAGGAGGGTGGAGAAAATGGTGCGGCAATGAAGGAGTGAAAGCCCAGAATCCCTGTGAATGTTCATTGAAACTAATAAAATTTAATAATAATAAAAAAAAATAAAATGACAAACCAATGCTATTTAGTTGGTAAATAGCAGTGAACACAAACTTCATTCTATGATGCCTTCAAACTTAGGCAACAATATCCTAACAAGAAGCATACTTATTTAAATAATTAAATATTTATATCACAGTTTTCTTTCCCACTCTAGAAGTTTTGCCTTTCCAACCAAATATCATCTTACTCATTTTTCATCTTTCAATGTATTTTGAAAGTAGTCTAAATCAGTAGCTCTTTTTAAAAAAAGTATAATTTTAAATCTGAGTTCTGATAAAAGTTGACAGAGCAAATTAGTTTTCCCATTCAGCAATTTATTCATATTTTATATCTCCAATTTCAGCTGCAAGCCCCTCAATTAAATAGCACTCTTTCTATTACCTCTCTAGGTTTCTGTGTTTCCCTGTGCCTTTTATTCCTATCCCATCCTGGCTTCTTTGCTCTTTTTTAGTACATGTAGATTTTTTTGTCTTCTGTAGTTATCTGTACTGAAGAGCACATCACACTCTGGTGCTATTGTTCACTTTTATAGGCCTATATACTGTTTGGCTTTTAGTTGATCTCTTGGGATAATTTCGATTCCAGGCTTGAAGAGTATCTAAGAGCTATGGTCTTGGGGGTTCATTCAGTCATTATTAAACCAGTAGGGTTGGTCGTCGTCTTATTTTTAATTTTGGTCTGTTCCTCCTCAACTCCTTTCTCTGACCAAGCCCTTCTAATCATAATCCTGATAGCAGTTAGTAGTGATAGCTGAGTACCATCTAGATCTCACTGTTGTAGAGTGGAGTTTGGGGTTTTTGTGGTCCTTTAGTCTTCTGGACTAATTGTTCCCTCGAGTATTTTTCTCCACTCTTCTTTGTTTCAAATGAGAGACAAACAACTGTATCTTAGATGGCTGCTTTCAAGCATTTAATACCCAATCACTCCTCATAAAAGTATAACACAGTATACACTCCTAAAAGACTATGTTATTACAATTTACTAAAATGTTTTCTGAGACTATAGTCCTAAGTGAGCAAACCAATGACTTATTCCTCAGGGTGCTTGGTTCTGGGTAAGAATTTTTCAGTACTACAGTAGCCTAAATATATTTACAACTTATAAAACTATATTGATTTAAAACCATGTAGTGTTCTCTGGACACTGAGATGCAATCTATATTGATTCCTTGATGTGCATTCCTTGATCTTCTGCAACAAGTGCTTTAAGTCCTCATTTTCTCCAAGCATGGTTATGTCATCTGCCTAATACAGGTTATTGAACAGTTTCCCTCTGATCCTGATGCCACACTCTTCTTCAAAGAGTCCAGCTTCTCAAATAATTTGCTAAGTATACAGATTGAATAATACGGATAGAGAATACATCCCTGACACCCTTCCTTTTTACTTTTAAACCATGTAGTAGTGTTCCCTTGCTTTGTTCCCAAGACAGCCTCCTGGTTTAGGTTTCACATGAACACAATTAAGCGCTCTGGGATTCCCATTCTTCTTAATGTCAGCCACAATGTGTTATGATCCACACAGTCAAATGCCTTACATAGTCAATAAAACATAGACATTCTTCTGGTATTCCTTACTTTCAGCCAGGATCCATCTGACATCAGCAATGATATCCCTTGGTGCCACGGACAGCCTCTTCTAAATCCTGCTTAACCTTCTAGCAGTTCCCTATCTAAGTACTATTCTAGCCATTTTTGAATGATCTTCAGCAGTATTTTGTTTGAATGTGATATAATGATATTGTTTGCTAGTTTCCACATTCTACTGGATCATCTTTCTAGGGAATGAGAACAATTAAGGATCTTTTTCAATCCATTGGCCAGACAGCTGTTCTCCAAATTTCCTGGCATAGACTGGTGAGTACATCCAAGGGTTATTGTTTGTTGTTAGGTGCCATCGAGTTGAGCACAACTCACAGTGACCCTATGAACAAAAGATCTGAACCCTGTTCTGTTCTGTACCATCCTCACACTTCCTGACACAGAAGAGCCCATTGCAGCAGTCACCACGTCAATTCACCTAGTTGAGGGTCTGCCTTTCCTCTGCCAATCCTCCACCCTTCCCATCATCATGTCCTTCTCTAAGGAATAGCACCTCTTAGCAACATGTCCAAAGTCTTGGGGGCGACGCCTCATCTTTCTTGTCTCCAAAAAGCACTCCGGCTGCAAGGTGCATCTGTTAAATGAAACAAGTCAATGGGTATCTCCATCAATTCCTGGGGCCGTATATTTTGCCTATGCTTTCAATACAGCTTCCACTTCTTCCTTCATTACCACTGGTTTCTGTTCATATGGTACTTCCTCAAAGTTTTCAGTGCCAATAAGTTCTTTTTGGTACACTGATTCTGTTTATTCCCTTTATCTTCTTTTGATTTTTTGTGGGGCTCAATATATTGCTCACAGTATCTTGTGACTCAAGTTTTAGAAAAATTGCTTTCAATTTTCTCAGCTTGAGAAATGCAGAGCAAGTTCTTCCCTTTTTATTCTCCAAATCCAGCTCTCTGTACATTCTATTATAATTCTTTGCTTTGTCCTCTCGAGCTGAGATCATGGAATGTAGCCTTCAATATGGACTGCATCTCATTGTCAAGAAAACAAAGGTTGTTACCACTAAACTGACAGGCAACCTCATGATGGACAGAGAAGAAACTGTCAACAACTTCATCTGACTTGGATCCACAATTAATACCCTGGTAACAGCACTCAGAAAATCAGGAGACACATTGGACTGGGAAAGTCTGCAGCCAGGGATTTCTCCAAATTACTGAGGAGTAATGGAAGTCAGTTTGAGGACAAAGGTGTATCTGATTGTGCCCATGATTATTCTGATCACTTGCTATGTATCTGAGAGCTGGATAATGAATAGGGTGACAGAAGAAGAATTGATGTCTTTGAGCTATGGTGTTGGAGAAGAGCAAGGAACGTTCAATGGACTGCCAAAAGAACAAATAAATGTATTTTGGAGAGAGTGCAGTCAGAGTGTTCTTTGGAGATAAGAATGATGAGGCTCTGCCTCACATATTTCTGGCATGCTGACATTAGGTGCTATTCCTTAGAGAAAGACACGATGCCTTCGAGTTGTGGTGCTAGAGAAGGAAAGTGACTATCTTATGGATTGCCAAATGAACAAACAGGAGCCAGAGAGCTCCTGAGAGGCAAGGATGGTGAAGCATCTCACATAATCTGGGCAAGTGTTAGGAGGGGCTATTCCTCTGAAAGTCAAATCATGCTTGTAAAGGTGAAAGAGAGGAAGCCTTTCAATGAAATGAATTAACACAGCGACTGTAACAATTGGCTCAAGTATGTTAGTGATGAGTGCAGATTAAGCTCTGTTGTTCAAATGGTTGCTATGAATGGTGCGCAACTCGACAGCACCTAGCAATAACATGTAGAAATACCTTCTGCCACATCCACGTATACACATGGATATATTTCAGTTTGCTCCTATGTCATTGTTGTTACGTGCTGCCTAGTTGAAACCAATCCATAGCTGACCCTTCAGAGGATTTTCAAAGGCTGTAAATCACACTGGTGGTGATTGTCTTTTTTTGAAGGTGAAGCTGGTAAATTCAAATCACACACCTTTGGGGTTGACAGTGCAATGCTTTAACATCCACCAGGCCACCCATTCACATATAATCAAGGCTATACTCCCATTTACAACAACAAGTTTGAAATTGATATAAAATACAGAAACTTTAGGCTTATTTTTCTGTTATCTATGATTACCATACCTCTCTCATTACCCAAAACAAATCTGTTGACCAAATCTACCAATGTTTCAGATAAGCAGAAATATGTTTTTAAAGACTCAAAGTCTCAGTAAAATGTCTTATCAGCCAATACGAAGTTAACACTTCATATAAGTATCTTAATTGCTGAAACTGAGGAAGTGAAGTGCTTACTGCAGAAGGTCAAGGACTGCAGCCGTCAATATGGATTAAAGCTAAACATCAAGATGGTGAAGAGATTGCAATTGTTAATAGCATTAGTTTGCTTGGCTCCACAATCAACACTTTTGGCACCAGCAGCCAGGAAATTAAAAGATGAATTGCATCGTGAAAGTCTGCTGTCAGAGCCCTCTCCAAAGAGCTCTCAAAGAGCAATGATGTCAATCTGGAGACTAAAGTGCACCTGATACAGGCTATGGTCTTTGCAATTACTTGCTATGCATCAGAAAGCTGGACAATTACTAGGGATGATAAAAGGAGAACTGAGGCCGTTGAGGTGTGGTGCTGGAGGAGTACTGAGTATACCCTCGACTGTTAAGAGAACAAACAGATTCATCCTAGAGAGCGTGAAACCTGGCTGCTCCCTGGAGGCAAGGATTCTGAAGCTTTGTCTGACTTCCTCTGGACATGTTGCAAGGAGAGACCAGTCCTTGGACAGCGATGTCATGCTTGGGAAGGTAGAGGGACAGAGCAAGAGAGGAAGACCCTTGATGAGATGGATTGATTCAGTAACCGGGGTAATGGAGGCAGGTGTATCGGAGACAATAAGGTTGGCACAGGATAGAGCAGAGTTTAGATGTAGGGTCGCTATGAGTCGCAGGCGACCTGATGACACATAACAATAACACAAACAACAATGTACATTTAGGGAGCTAGTGGCAAGAAGTTCCACTGCAGTCCCGAAGGCATGCAGTTTGAGTCCAACAGATGCTCCACTGGAGAAGAATGGACAATCTCCTCCCCTGTAATTAACTGACTCTGAAAACCTCTTGGAGGATTAGCTGTGCATCCATTCCGACTCAACGGTATACAACAATATCAACAATGTCTATTTTACTATTTTCAACCAAATAAAGAGACCTGGTGGCCCCGTGGCTCGTGGTTAAGTACTTAGCTGCTAATTGAAAGGTCAGTGGTTTGAACCCAAAGCTATTCCACAGGACAAAGATGTAAGGGTCTACTTCCCTAAGATTACAGTCTTGGAAACCCTATAGGGCAGTTTAAAGCTGAGTCAGAATACCCATGATAGTAATGAAATAAGTTTTAACTAAATAGAACTTTGCAGAATCATTTGTACTGTTAATCTTGATGTTACGTAGGCAAATTAGATGTGATAATGATCTTTAAAATAGCCTAATGAATACATGCTTTTCTACCTGCATTTGTGTAGGTACAATGTGCATACAGATGGTGCAAAGCAAAACCAGAGTATTAGTCCCCTAATTTTTTTCTAATAACAATGTAGTTTGCAATAGTTTTATTTATAAAGTGTTCCCTAAGGAGATCACTCAGTCCAGTACTATAAATGTACTACTTACCACACTAGGTGCAGTTATATTTAGTGTTTTGGTCATCATTTTGGGATTCTGTTGATCAGAGTAACACAGATGGCAGAGGGACAATATATGAGTATTAACCACTGATTTGATTCAGTTTTCCATTTGATTTTGTTTCAGCCTCTCATGCTTTATCTGACTGACTTTAGAGTTTCCTCTGCATGAAAACTGTCTCTTCAAACTACCAACAATCTTTAACTTACTATTAACCAAATGACCAAATATATGTTTTTGTCCATAATTTTTAAGTCATTAATAAAAATGCCAGAAGCTAAATAAAATTTCCATGCCACTTTCACAAGAGAATAAGTTTAGGAAAACAGTATTAATTAGATTTTTATAAAGAATGTTAAAATCTCAAAGACATTCTTTGAAATAGCTATATCTAAATTAAATCCGTACAGAAAATAATTATTGTGAAATATGGCTAAAATGTTTATAAAGCTATGTTACTTTGAATTCATGGCTAAGTAATTAAGAAATCAATTAAAATTAATTTTCTGACAAAAATATTTAACCTATCGATGGATGTATTCCTCTCAAGAAACTTCTACAACTATTTAAAATCAATTTCCAGAAACTAAGATTTAAGTAGCCATACATCATTAATATAATAATTTGATTATTAGCACCAGAGTTAGAGCTCTGGTGGTTTAGTGCTAAGGAATTGCACTGCCAATCCAAAAGCACAGGGTTTGAACTCATTAGTTGCTCTGCAGGAGAAAGATGGGCAATCTCTTCCTATGTGATTTACCACCTCTTAAAACCCACTGGGAGATATGATTCGGTTCGTTATTCAACAACAGTTATGTGCTCACTAGTGGTCTATGAATTTGCAACACTGCACAACAGATATGAACTCTGAGTTATCCTGTGCCATCCTCATCTGCATGGATATACTCGAGCCATTATTACAGTCACTGTGTTATAATGTATTTTGTTGAGGGTCCTGCTCTTTTACATTGACCCTCCACCTTTCCAAGCATGATATCCTTTTCCAAGGACTGGTCCCTCCTAACAACATGCCCAAAGTATATGAGACAAAGTTTCACCATTATATAAACACATACATACACATATCCCCTTTGTTATCATGTACCATTAAGTAAGGTCACAGCTGATCCTCCAGCAGATTTTCAAAGGCTACAAATCACATAGGACTGTCCATTTTTTTTTTTACTGTGCAGCAAGCAGGTGGTGGATTCAAATCACTTGACTTTGGGTTAGCAGTGCAGCTGCTTAACCACTAGGCCATCTACTTTATACACACACACACACACACACACACACACGTAATTATTCACACACTATACACAAAGAATTTACTTAACAAGTATTCTTAGAAAAGATTGTTTTTGAAAGAGTATAAGGACTATACACAAAGAATTTACTTAACAAGTATTCTTAGAAAAGATTGTTTTTGAAAGAGTATAAGGAGTTAGATACTTAAACATGAAATTAGAAATTCAAGTTCTGGGGCTAAAAGAAACCCATTTAGGAACTTGAATATTAAGTATAGCAAGAAAATTAAGAAATTTTCAAATACTTGCTATGTTGAGGGAAAAAACCCACCCAAAATACAAAACAAAAAAACCCAACCAAACAAAAACAAATACAAACTTTGGAGTTTATAACTTTTTTATTTGAATTTCTTATATTTCATGTAGAGATTCTGAGTTATTTCACGATGCTAAAGAAAGGAATTCCTTTACCTCCCTCCCAATAGTTACAGGACTCCCCCCACCCCTGCCATTAATTGAAATTTCTCAGTTACATAAAATGTTTACTATAGATTTGGGGCATATAAATATTAATATGGTAGAAGAATTCCTTTTTATATTTAGTTTTCTGAATGTTTCATTAGATTGTTTTGTTATGTGCCATCAAGTTGCCTGTGACTCATAGTGACCCTGTGTACAACAGTTCTGAACCCTGCTCTCTCCTGAGCCAGTCTCACAAACTCCAACACTCCTACCCCATTAACCCAGTTACTGTGTCATTCCATCTCATCTAGGGTCTTACTCTCCTGCCCTGTCCCTTCACTCTTCCAAGCATGATGTTCTTCTCAAGGAGTAGTCCCTTTTGGCCACATTTCAAAGTATGTGAGACAGAGCTTCAAAATCCTTGCCTCCAAGGAGACAGGATTGTTTGTTCTCTTGTCGGTCCATGGTGTGTTCAATACTCTTTTCCAGTACCACAACTCAAAGGCATTGATTCTTTTCTTTCATCTTTAGTCATCGTCTAGCTCTGTGATACAAAGCAAGTAATTGCAAAGACAATGATCTTGATCAGACATCTATATCAGTCTCTATACTGACATCAGTACTCTGTTAATATACATGTGCAAATATAATCCATTTCTTTTTTTGCACAGTTAGCCCCTGGGTTATGAACTTTAAACAGTCAATGTATGGACAACTTCTATAGGCTTACTTTGAACTGATCATGAATCAAAGCCCTAGAAAGGGAAACCTGACATAACAGACTCTTTTGGCAGCCCAATATATGAGATTGGATTATTGGCAGGACTGAAGAACCACACTGATTCAAAGCTAAGATCAATTATCTTTAAGCAAGGTGTACCTATCTTTGAAATCTTGCTTCAATCTTTTCTAAAATTTGTCTTCACTTTAAAATGACTGAATCAACTCCTACTTCAAACAAAACCATTCCAATCACCTTCACTTGCTGCATGCAGGGTATCTTGTAAATCACTGAAAAAAGCTCTAAAATATAGCTAAATAGTAATCACAAACCCTTATTATAAATGAGCTACAAATTCATAAAGAGACAGGAACGGATCATATTTGTAAACTGGAGATTTCCTTATTCTAACAAATTTGGCATTTTTACGCCTAGTAAATGGATACAGCTTTTCAGTACACAGCATTTGGATCATCTACTAAAAAGAGCATTTTATAAGGGCTTGTTGTTGTTGCATACCCATGAAACAGAACCAAGTGATAGTTGATCCTCCAATGGGTTTTCAGAGAATTTAAATCACATGGGTGGGTACTGCCCATTTTTCTCCCAGAGTAGCTTGTGAATTTGAACCATGTGCCTTGGGATTGGCAGCACAACTTCATACTATTAAGCCACTAGAACTACTTAATGACAACTAGAACTTCTAATTCTTTTTCTTGTGCTTATCTAGTTTAGTACCTTCATTCACTAATATTTATTACATGTGCATATTTCATGTTAGGTATTACATGAATAAATTGTTTTCTCTCACACAAAGTAAGTGCTATAATCATAATAATAAAAAATTGTTAGAAGATAAGGGAGAAATATTATAAGAAAATATAGAATTAGTTTTACCTTTTATAAGAAAAGGATTAATTTTAATAAAAAATAGACTTTTCCATTTTGGAACTCACATTCTTTCCCTTTCTCATTGTTAATCCTTCAGTAGGTTTTCAGAGCCGTATATCACAAATGAGGATCTGCCCGTTTTTTCTGGTGGATTCAAACTGTCTACCTTGTATTTGGCAGCACATCTCCTATGGACTAGGTCAAAGAGCTCACATTACTTTTCTACTTTTATTACTTTTAATCTGTGAGTTTATAATATACTTAAAGATAAAGCAAGTATATGTAAATCTAAATATAAGCTATAAAACCTAAAGTCTAAATGTGAATATTCAAAAGAAAGTCTCTTCATTTCCAAATATTATTTAGTAAAAAAAACCCCTATAATTCTACCTGCATTCTTTTATTATTGTCTTCATTTTTTTTTATCCTTGAAATGCATCTAGCTAAGTAGGCTAAGAATACACAACCAGCTTTGTGACATGAAAAAGGAAGCTCTAGTGGCACAGTCCATAGGGAGCTATGATATTAATGCAAAGGCTGAGGCTTCCTGGTGGTCTGAATGCAGCAGCTGTTCCAAGGGGGAAAAAGATAGGTAATCCTCTCCCTTGTGATTTATAGCCTCAGAAATCCCGTGCAGCCATTAGTTGTTTTCAACTTGACAACAATGAGTTTAAGCTTTATGAGCGTCATTAATATGCTCAGGAACATTCTCATAGAACTCATAAAAGAAACAAATCCATGCAAGAGAGCGAGAGCATATAATCACTTGTTAAAGGTACATTTTAGTTTTGAAAAAACTTTTTTAAAATTTTGTCTTTTTTAGTGGCAAGTCAGGAAAACAGCTTCCCAAAAATCTACTGGAGGGATAGCTATGACTCTCCTATTTGATGGGTTTCGACTCAAAGGAAATGAGTTTGTTGTTGAATTATTAATGTGCTAAACAGCAATTACCACTAGTTAAATGCTAATTAATGGAAATTAATTTGTGGACTTAAATAAAACTTTACAATCCTTTATCAGAAAATTTGAAACTGCACAAGTTCAGAACATTTAATTTTTTACAATTCCTGTGGTGTAATACATAACCAGAACGAACATTAACTTTGTATCTCCAGATGATTTAGTGGTAAGGAGCTGAACTGCCAACAAGAAGGTCCACAGATTCTAATCCACCAGGTGCTATACAGGAGAGAAATGGGCAATCTCCTTTCTTGCAATTTACAGCCTCCAAAAACAGGCTGGATGTTAGCTTGGAGTTGATTCTGACTCCACAGCACATAACAACAGTGAATATTTGCTAGGAAAAAGTTTATGTATTTGACTATAAACTGGGGTTTTAAGTTCTGTAGCACTATCACATTAAGTAGAATATATACTAATTTCTCAAAACTGTAATATCAGAATATTTAAATATTATGTCTCTGGTTTTATGAATCTAATTACTGGGAAAAAAAATGAAAAGGATTCCCATTTTTTACTTCATTCATACTATCCAAAACAACTCTTAGCTATCTTAACTCGTAGTTTTGTACCATAAACAATTAAATACACAAAAAACTAACTTTCATATTAAGTAATGAATAAAAACTTGAAAAAATTCTGGCAAAACCTAAACAAAATGTTAAGTGACTCGACTCTATCATATAATGTACCTTTATTATTTACACCACACTTTTTTTTCTAAAAGAGATCTGAGAATGACACAATTAAGTTCTCTGACCATTCTTGATTTCAATATTGGGCAAGAAAGATATCCAAATCATGCATTAATCCATAAAAAGTGAGAAGCACTTACTTAGGAGTAGAAGGACCCCTTGGCCATGTTCCATCTTCATTTTTCTGTTCTATCACTAATACCTGCAAATACGACACAATAAAACAGTGTTTTCTACAATTCTGAAGGAATGATATCTTTAGAAGATTAGCTGAACATTAGACTAAGTAACTGATTAAAGAACAGGATAGAAAAGATAAAGAGGTATTTGCATGTTGGCTCTAAAACTCGGCAAGAGAGAAAAAGAATTCAAATAGGCAAAGTCAATGACAATATGATAGTGAGAAAGAAAAAGAATTATTTCTTCCATGATGGTAAGTATAAAAGTAAATACAAGTAAACAGATATACAGTACATTTGTTATCTCTTTTTAGCTTGTAACAAATCTGGTTTGTTTGCATAAAAAACACAAATCAAGGTGCCAAATAATTAACTGTTATTATTAAACTTACTAATAAATAATCTTAGAGAATTACTGTGTTATTATTGAGTGGCACAGACAATTCCAAATTACAGAAGAAACCCAATTTTGGGTTTTAAAATTTGCTAGTATTTGTAATATTAGCACTATGCCAATTACAATTTGTGTGTGTGGTGTGTGTGTGTGTGTGAGTGTACCGTCAAATCAGATCTGACTGGTACAGGAGGAGATTGTCCCTCCTTCCTCGGCAGAGCATCTGGTGGATTCGAACCATGCGCCTCTGGGATTGTAGTTGCAGCTCCTTACCACTAGGCCACCAGAGCTCCCTAATTACAAAAATTTTTAATAAATAAATAAAAGGCATATTTTTGTATGTCAGGCTGAAGCTTCCCACTTTAGCACAGCTTTTTTTATTCTAAAATATCCCAGAATCGTTCCTCAATTTTTTAATCTGAAAAGAAACTTTTGTTTTTGTTTTGCTACTGGTGATTTTTTCCTTAAAATAGCAACTTTGTAAACTACTCTATATAGTTGACAATGTATTTCATAAAACGCATGTTTCAGGCCATTTATAAATTATTTGTGCTCTAATTATGTAAAATTAAAACTTATTTGAGAATACACATAACAATAATAACTAATTAATTAAAAAGAAATGCACTGCCAGCGCAAAGACATTCAAGTCTGTCAACAGCTCCTCAGGAGAAAGGTACGCAATCTCCTCTTGTGAGATTTACTGCCACTGATGATATGCTGGAGGGTCAGCTATGAGTCAGTTCTGATGTGGTGGTTGGTCCATAACACCACAACCATGTTGTTCAAAAACATGCTAATTAAAATATTATACTTATCTTTAAAAGAAAATTCATATTTCATTTCTTATTTTCCAAAACATAATACATATGCCGTTTATAAAGTACATGGTCTATCATTCATATTTTTCCATTGTCACGTTCCTATCAGAGTAATACCAGAGACAATTTAACCATAATTGTCATGTATTTTATAGATGTATAACATACATTTTGGTGAATAATTTTTAGGTCCTAAATGAAGTTTTTATTCACCGTAACATACAAATATAGATAACTCTCCATATAACCCATACACACTAACATCATGTGGAAGACTTAACCTAGCTATGAGTTTTTCATGCATGAGAATTTTCAAAGCTGTGTGTAACGCTACTGATAATGGTTTATCTTTTTAAACTAAAGACAAGTAAATACCTAAAGTTCAACTACATAGCTTAACATCTAGTGGAGTTTATAACCAAAGTCCATGCTTTTACAACCACAGATATTAAAGGTAATGGCTAACATACATGTTAAAATTCACTGTTATTCAAAGTATCATTCTAAAGAACAAAATTTTCTTATGATTATGTGTTAAATAAAAATATTTTTAGAATACTTTCAAGATTTACTGGGGGAAAAAAACCTAGACACAGAAAGGAGGGAGAAGAGACCACTTATTTTAGAAGACAAGAATGTCATTCATAGCTTTCCTTCAGTATATAGTGAAAACACTTTTTCTAAGGAAAAAAAAACTAGGATAGTGCTTATTTGTCATTAGTTAAACAAGAGTTATTAAAAAATCTATAGAATTTAGTACTTATTACTTTGAAGTCAAACCAACCATTTTCTGTGAGGCTGACTGACAAGTGGCAACCTCATGTCTTACACAAAATGGTGCTTCATAACGTTTTCAAGGCTGTGATCTTTTAGAAGTAACATGCCAGGTCTTTCTTCCAAGTCACTTCAAGGTTAGAGCCATCAACCTTCGTATAAGCAGTTGAGTGATTACTATTTGTATCATTCAGGCCAATTTCAAAGAATTAAATGGCCTTTAGGATATTTTATCTCCAACTTACATTAATTTATTCTTCTACATGCAAGCTGAGAAATGTATGCCTAACAAGAATACAGATTACAGTTTAACCATTTCTTTGCCGATCTGGATGCCTTTTATTTCCTTCTCTTGTTGTATTGCCCTAGAAAGCACTTCCAATACAACACTGGAAAGAAGTGGTGACAGTGGGCATCCCTATCTGGTCCCTGTTTGAAAATAAAAAAAAAAGTTTTTAGTCTTTCTCCATTGAGAATGACTTTTCACTATGGGAAGAAAATTCCTTTTTATTCCAATTTTGCTGAGTGTCTTTATCAGTGTTGGATTTTGTCAAATGTCTTTTATGCATCAATTGCTAAAATCATATGGTTCTTGTTACTTTGTTCATATAGTAAATTATGTTGATTTTCTAATGTTGAACCACCTTTTCATACCTGTTATGAATCCCACTTGGTCATGGTGAATTATTTTTTTGGTGTGCTTTTGGATTCTATTGGCTAGAATTTTGTTAAGGATTTTTGTATTTATATTCATGAGAGATACTGGTCTGCAGTTTTCTTTCTTGGCAGTATCTCTGCCTGGTTTTGGTTATCCTTGCTTCATAGAATGACTCTGGAAATATTCCTTCTTTTTCAACTTTTTGAAATAATTTAAGTAGAATGGGTACTAAATCCTCTCTGGATGTTAGGCAGAATTCAACTGTGAAGTCATCTGCTCTAGGACTTTGCTTACGAGGAAGTCTTTTTATGACCTTTTCAATTTCTTCTCTTGTGATGTGTCTGTTCAAGTTTTCTATATCTGTCCTTGTCAATCTGGGTAGGGGATGCGTTTCAAGGAATTTGCCCATTTTCTCTTGTTGTTGTCATTATGTGTCATCGACTCGCTTGCGACTCATAGCGACCCTAAGTACAACAGCCCTAAACTTTGCTCTGTCCTGTACCAATCGCACTGTCTCTGACACTCCCATCCTGATTACCCCAGTCACTGAATCAACCCACCTCAATGAGGGCCTTCCCCTCCTGTGCTGTCCCTCCACCCTCCCAAGGACTTCCTTGGACAACATGTCCAAAGTATGTCAGACGGAGCCTCAGAATCCTTGCCTCCAAGGAGCTGACCGGTTTAACCCTTTCTAGGATGAATCTGTTTTCCTAGCAGCCCATGGTACCCTCAATACTCTTCTCCAGCACCACAGCTTAAAGGCATCAATTCTCCTTAGTCATTATTCAACTCTCTGATGCATAACACTCTGGGTTTTTTAATTTATCAGGGTATAGTTTTTCGTAGTATTCTGACATTACTGATTTAACTCCCTGATTCTGTTGTCGCTATATGCAGATGATATGACAGTGCACATAGAAAACCACAAAGACTCAACCAAAACCTGTTAAGAGTTAATAGGCCAATTTAGTAGAGTGGCAGGATATAAGACCAATATCCAAAAATCAATAGGATTCCTCTACAGTAACAAAGAGAACTCAGAAAAGGAAATCAAGAAAGCAATACCATTTATAATAGCCAACCACAAATTGAGATACTTGGGAGTGAACCTAACGAGAGATACAAAAGATCTATACAAAGAAAACTACAGAGTATTTCTGCAAGACACAGTAAAAGACCTAAAGAAATGGAAAAATGTGCCCTTTTCATGGACAGGAAGACTATATTGTGAAAATGACAATCCTACCAAAAGCAATTTGTATGTTCAATGCAATCCCAATCCAGATACCAAATTCATTTTTCAAGGAGACTGAAAGAGGGAAATTACAAAATTTACTTGGAGAGTCAAGAGATAATGAATAAGCAAAACACTTCTGAGAGGGAAAAAAAAATTTGAGGTTGGAGGCATAGCACTCCCTGACCTCAAAACCTAATACAGAGCAGTAATAACCAAAACAGAATGGTACTGGTACAATGACAGGCATATAGACCAAAAGGAACAGAACTGAGAACCCAGAAATAGACCCAGCTATCTACTGGTCAACTGATACTTGCCAAGGAAATCAAAGCTATCAAATGGGGAAATGAAAACCTCTTCACCAAAACATGTTGGCAAAACTGGACATCCACCTGCAAAAAGCTGAAAAACGACCCACATCTCACACCGTACACAAAAAACAACTCAAGGTGGATCAGAGGTCTGGGAGTAAAGCCCAAAACCATAAGGTTAGTAAGAAACAAACTGCGATCAAGCCTAGAAGCACTAGTCCAAGGTATAAAGACACTGTCAAATACAAACAGATACGTACAGTCTAAAGAGGAAAAAACTGATGCATGGGACCCTCTAAAGATTAAATCCGTGTGTGCATCAAAAACTTTTCCAACAGGGTGAAAAGAAAACCTACTGACTTGGAACAAGCATTTGGTAACACCATCTCACAAGAGTCTAATAACAAAAGTTTACAGGGTACTCCTGGTCCTCCACAAGAAAAAGACTGATAACCCAATTACAAAATAGGCAAAAGACATGGAAAGAATTTTCACAAAGATATTTTAATGGCAAACCAACACATGACGAAATGCTCAAAATCACTGGCAATGAGAAAGATGCAAATAAAATCCACAGTGAGTTATCATCTCACTCCAGTAACAATGGCAAAGTTTAAAAGGGCAGCATTAATAAATGTTAGAGAGGATGTGATGAGAAAGGAACTCTGACACATTGTTGGTGGGATTGTAAAATGGCACAACCATTCTGGAAGACAGTTTGGCACTTCCTCAAAAAGCTGAACCCATATGAATCCCATATGACCCAGCTATTTCACTACTTGAAATATACCTTGAGAAAATGAGAACTGTACAAATGAAGATGTGTACACCAATATTCAGAGCAGCATAATTCACCATCGCAAGAACACGAAAACATCCCAAATGTCCAACCACAAATAACTGGATTGAGGAATTATGGTACATTCACACAGTGGAATACTGTGCAACACGCAGGAGCAATGATTTTGTAAATTATTTTACCTGACTTGGGAGGGAAAGGAGAGCATTATACTGAGTGAACTAACTCAGTCCCACAAAGGTAATTACTGTATAAAACCATTATTGTAGAATGAGTATAAGGATCCAAGAGGGGTTGGAGAGGTTGGAAGCAGAGAGATGAGGATGTGCAGGGGGTGGGGGGATTAACCATGGGGTTGATGGGTTGGTGGGAGGGGTGAGGGAAAATGTAAGAATTTGTTCTTGAAAAAAAATAAAGGAAAAGAAAAAAGAATTTGTTCTTGAAAACAATGTATTTGGGTTTTGTAAATAAACTAGTAGAAAATTAAAACATATACACACAAATACAGATTACTCGAATTTTTTTAAAGCCTTAGTTTTTATATTCCTTATAGAAAAAACATTATGTAGAATCATTGAAAATATTAAAAGAATTCTGCATTTTTCAAATTAATACTACTACTAGAGGTAATTCAAGGTTTACTGAATGGTGACGGTGGAGGAAGTTGACTGGCTATGGAGCGAAGTATTGGCAGAATACAGGGAGAACCCCTCAGTCCTTACTCCATATTTAATCAAAACCCAAAAATAACACAAACCCACTATTGTGGGTCAATTCCTGCTCATGGCAATCTTTCATTTGGTTTCAGTTACGGGATAAGATTGTTCTTTCTCCCAAGGAACAAATGGCAAATTCAAAATACTGATCTTTTGGTTACACTATGCCACCAATGATCTTCAACTCTAATCAAAGGAACTGGTAAAAAAATGAACTGTCCTCACATCATTTGATGTGTGTCAGAACAGAATAGTGTTCTATAGAATATTCAATGGCTAATGCTTTGAAGGAGATGGAACAGGGAGTACATAGGAAGATCTTACTTCTGAAGTGACTCTGGATGACTAATTTATCACCTTTTCTGTAAACAGTAGTGTGTTAACTTTTAAATTACCCAAAGACTCTTCAGTAACTGTAATTTTTATTGTAATAAATTCTGGATTTTTATAAAAGTGAATTTATGAACATAACTGTTAAGAGAAAGCACTGCTTTTGTTATGGTTTAGTACAATGCTTAGTATATTTTAAGTACTTAAAAGCTATTCATTTCCCAACTAATTATCATACTGATGTCACTAGTAATTTTTAATGAACCAGCATAAAATATCTAAATAATGGAATACCAAGTACTGTATTAGGTATAAAAAAACAAAGTACATTAAAAAGTAAGGGACACAGAAACAAATTTCAATCAAAATACAACCTCATAATTTTGAAGCACAAATCAATACAGAAACAACTACAGAATAAAATTAATCAATGACACAAAATGTGCTGCAAAAGCACGAAAATATTATGGAACCAAGTTTCTTCAAGAAAATGATACAAGAGGCAAGCCTTGTACTTTAATGGATACTGAAGAACACAGTTCAGGGAAAGTTGGAGAGATGGTGTGACGTGAATTGTAACGAAAAAAGAAGCATGAATAACCAGATATGGTTGGATGGGATTGTTGATTTGAAACTTTTTATACTACGAAGGTCATTTTTTTTTTCTGGATTAATTCAGGGACTGGGCACAATAGACAGATGAAATAATATGTTTTAAAACATAGATGGAATATATAATAATACGTTGTGTTAACGACCTGTAAGCAGTACTGTTAGGAGCTTAAATCATAAGGCAAAAATGACTTAAAAGATGCTAGAAGACTAGGTAAGATGTCAAACTGCTACTGGAATCTTGATAAGCAGACTTCATTAAGAATTATTGTTGTAGGGGAGTTCTGGTGGCCGAGTGGTAAGGAGCTGCAACTGCAATCCCAGAGGCGCACGGTTCGAGTCCACCAGATGCTCTGCCGGGGAAGGAGGGACAATCTCCTCCAGTACCAGTCAGATCTGATTTGATGGTACACACACACAAAAATAATTTAAAAAAAAAAAAGAATTATTGTTGTAGGACTTTGCAAGAATGAATGAACATGAAATAAACTGAGAGAGAATGATCTCTTAAGATACTTTTGAAGGGTTCATTAATACTAGGTATGGTATAGAGAAGAATTCAAGTGAGATTCAGAAGGTAAAATCATCAGAACTTGCTAATTATGCCTAAATCTTGCCAATTATTTATTTGAAATATATTAGAAAGGATGGCCAAATTAAGGGGTGGTAATTTTCAAATGGAGTTGGTGGGATCAGATTCATGAGCCCCAGCACTACTGCAACAGTCACCTCATTTGTTTACATATTGTCTACAGCTGCTTTCTCACTACTACAAACCCAGAAATGTGGAAGCCAAAAGTATTTACATATCGGTACTTTGCAGAAAACATTTACTAACCTACACAGTATCAATGACGTTTTTTTACTGAACATATTTTTTTAACAAGGGTATTACACTAAAGAGAGAAAAAAAAATGTGTTAAGACTTGAGACAGCAGAATCCACAATGTATTGTAAAGAAACAGTCAAAACTAAACTACCCTGAGTCAATTCTGACTCAAATATTATAAAGATATTCATGAAAGTCTGTGAATAAAAAAACCAAAATCCTTCATGTACAGTTTGTGTGAAAGAGTACTGATAAACAATACCTGTCCTTGGTATAAACCAGCATCTTGAATAGTGCTGTCTGGCTTATTCAGTGGTTCAAACGTATTGCTCATGTATTTGTTCCACAATCTGGTCTCTTTTTCATCTGGAATATTGAAGATTTTTCTTATTTCCTTTTCAATTGTATCTAGATATAAAGAAAGGAAATACATAAATATTTTATGATATACCAAAAACAGCTAAGTACTCAATAGCATATATAATAACAAATGCAAAACACTAGACTAGAATGAATGATAATGGTGGCTGCCATGTGCTGTCAAGTTAGAACCAACTCATAAGTCAACGTTCAGCAGATTTTCAGAGGTTGTAAATTGCCTAGGAGGAAATGAGCCCATTTTTCTTCACAGAGCACCTGGGGCTCACCAGCGTATCTACCACCAAATTAAAAATATTGGTGAATGTAAAGAATAGTTAACAAATATAGAAAGCAGAGGAAGAAGAGTTTTGAAGTCCAAGTGTGTCATATTTTTTTAAAAGACAAAAAAAAAGCAAATTTATAACTCTGAATGATGATTACTTGCGAATTTAAAATATAAGCAATCTGGAAAAAGAGGTACATTGCAAGTGGAAGAGAAAGGAAAAAAAACATGCAACAATGAAATGAACAAAAGTAAAAAAAAAGGTAAAATTACACATTAAAAAGTATAATTGATGTTGTATAAGATGAACTCTAGTAACTCAGTTGTAAGGAACTGCATTGCCAACACAATGATAAGTGGTTCAAATCTACCAACTGAAATAGACCATTTCCTCCCATGTGATTTGTGGGTCAGTTCCAACCTGATGATATACAACAACAAATTATAAACCCAGCATATTTTCTGATGATAAAAATTAACGCCACATGAATCAGAGATGATACAGGTTGAAAAACACAACAAACTACAACAAAACCAACTTAAGACAGATTTATACTAACTAGAATTTAGGATTCCAGTTTGAAGAGAATAAAACTTATAGACAATGAAAAGGAAAATGCTTTATAAGAAATGGCATGTGTACTTTGCTCAAAATGTCTTGTTTCCAAGGTAAACCTATGCATTTTTCTTATTTCTAAAATAATTATCTGAATGAGTGCAAGAAATTAGCTCTTTAAACTACAGATGTTTCATCTATTATAAAATAAGATAAGCAATATACTTGACAGCAAACATGTAATTTTAATAACATACAGTTTAAAGAAACTTTTAACAAAGGAAAAGTTAAATGATCCTATTAAAGCCATTAAAGGAAAAAAAATTGTAATTGTATTTCACAACATAGGAAGAAACAAAGTACTCCTAAATTTGAAAATACTTGATTAGTCTTAAAAGAAATATTATTTGGATTATAATAAACCTAGTAATAAAAATTCTCTGTAAAGTACAAAAATCTGTATCCATTCCTAACACTGACATGGTAGAGTTCCAAAGACTAAGTTATTATGTGAAAATAATCACATCAGATCACAGAATCGAGGACAAATAACATTAGTAACTGTCAAAACTCTGAGAATCATAGCCCAGTAAAGTTAACATATAACCTTAAACATCATAGGAAGCATTACTCTCGCTTAGCACTGTGGCATTCACTATTGCCAGACATACACTTTTTTTTTCTTCTAAGTTTCATTTAACTAAATATGACTGAAACAGACACTATGGTGATTAAAGAATTTAGCCAAGATGGCTTTTAAATAGACTTCTGGCCCACCAAGATCTCCAACACAGTTGGGTACTGAATGACTTTATATGAAGGAATAATGCAAATGAAAGAACTTAAGTGTGTATTTTGGTACAACTTATAGAAAAGGTAAAATAAACAAGACATGCAGGTGGCCTGATGATGACCCTGTGGCTGTGGGGAAGCTGGGCTAAAGCTTTGCTCAGCTTTCTCCACCACTCTCTTCCAGGGTGTGCTTGTCAAAGAGGTACTCTGCCAGGTCCGAGTCCAGGGTGCCCATCTTGCGCAAATTGGTTACAATGTCACTCAGTTGTCTGGTGGATTTCACCTGTTCATCCAGGTAATGCGTCTCAATGAAGTCACACAAATGAGGGTCGTTCTTGTCAGTGGACAGTTTGTGCAGTTCCAGTAGAGAATGATTCACATTTTTTCTCCAAGTGTAACACACACACCACTGCATTCAGCCCACTCTCCCAATCATCCCGGTCTGGTTTCTTGAAGTCCTGAAGGAAGATGTGGCCGCCTCGCTGGTTCTGCAGTTTATCTTTGTCCCTAAGGAGCAACCTAGTTGCACTTCCTCCAAAACACATTTGTTTGCTCTTTTTTGCAGTAAATGCAACATTCAGTACTCTTCTCCAACACTACAACTCAGAGGCATCAATTCTTCTGTCATGATTATTCGCTATCCAACTTTCAGATGCCTAAGAAGTAACTGAAAAGGACATAGCCTGGATCAGACATACCTTAGTTTTTAAATTGACTTCTACCTCTCACTTTGCTGAGGATCTTGACAGGAGATTTTCCCAAAGCAACACATATTTTAATTCTTGACTTGTAGTTGATCTGTGTGGTGACTGTACATCCAAGTAAAGTGAAAATTGTTGATAACTTCAATCTTTTTTTCATATATCACAACTAATTAGTTCAGTGGTAGAATTTATGCTGGGATGCAATCCACATCGAAGGCTCTGATATTCTGCAGTAAGTACTTTCAATCCTCTTCCCTTTCTCCAACCAAGGTTGTGTTATCTGCATAATGCAGTTGTTGATGAATCTTCCTCCAATCTTTATAACATATTCTTCTTCATTTATGCTTCTTAGCACCAGCTTCTCAAATGATGTGCTTAGCATATGGAATGAATAGGTATGGCGAAAATATACAACCCTGAAACATACCTCTCCTGATTTCAGATGATGCGGTGTTCCCTTTTTCTGTTTTAACAAGAGCTTCTTGTCTAAGTATCGATTCTGCACGAGCACAATTAAGTGTTCCAGGATTCCTGTTCTTGTTAACGTTAGCCATAATTTGCTATGATCCATGCAGTCAAATGCTTTTGCATGTGTTGTTGTTATGTGCCGTCAAGTTGCTTGCGATTCATAGTGACCCTATGTACAACAGCCCTAAACTCTGCTCTGTCCTGTGCCAAACACATTGTCTCCGACATACTCATCCCGATTGCCCCAGTCACCAAATCAATCCATCTCTCAAGAGGGCTTTCCCCTCCTGCGCCTGCCCTCCACCCTCCCAAGCATGATGTCCCTCTCCAAGGACCGGTCCCTCCTTACAACATGACCAAAGTATGTCAGACGAAGTCTTAAAATCCTTGCCTCCAAGGAGCAGCCCGGTTTAACCCTCTCTAGGATAAATCTGTTTGTTTTCTTAGCAGTCGAAGGCACTCTCAGCACTATTCTCCAACACCAAAGCTCAAAAGCATCAATTCTCCTTCTAGCCTCCCTGATCATTGTCCAGCTATATGACACACAACAAGTGATTGTAAAGACCATGGCCTGTACCAGACGTACCTTAGTCTCCAGAGACACACCGTTGCTCTTCAGTACTTTAGAGAGGTCCCTAACAGCAGACTTTCCCATCGCAATACGTCTTTTAATTTCCTGGCTGCTGGTGCTGAGAGTGTTGATTGTGGAGCCAAGCAGACTAAAGCTGTGAATAATCTCAATCTCTTCACCATCCATCATGATGCTGCCAATTCGTCCAGTGGTGAGAATCTTTGTCTTCTTGACACTGAGCCTCAATCCATATTGAAGGCTGAAGTCCCTGACCCTCAGCAGCAAGCACTTCAGGTCCTCCTCAGTTTCAGCAAGCAGGGTTGTATCATTTGCATTAACGCAGATTGT
The DNA here is from genome assembly GCF_000299155.1 of Elephantulus edwardii. NCBI lineage: Eukaryota > Metazoa > Chordata > Mammalia > Macroscelidea > Macroscelididae > Elephantulus > Elephantulus edwardii. The sequence continues at coordinate 5,593,645 of NW_006399797.1, read as the reverse complement.
TGATAGATCTTCCACCAATCCTGATGCCACAATTCTCCTCATAGAGTCCAGCCTCCCAGATAATCTGTTCTGCATACAGGTTGAAAAAGTATGGAGACAGGACACATTCCTGGCGGACGCCCTTCCCAATTCTGAAGCATACAATGTTTCCTTGCTCTGTTCTGACCACTGCCTCTTGGTTCAAGTATAAGTTTCGCATTAGCACAATCAAGTGTTCTGGGATTCCCATTCTTCTCAGAGTCAGCCACAGTTTGTTATGATCCACACAGTCAAACGCCTTTGCATAATCAATGAAGCACAGATAGACATTCCTCTGGACTCCCTGCTTTAAGCCAATATCCATCTAACATTAGTTACAATATCCCTAGTACCATGACCCCTTCTAAACCCAGCCTGGACTTCTGGCAGTTCTCTGCTGATGTGCTGTTCCAGTCGTTTCTGGATAATCTTCAGCAGAATCTTGCTTGCATGTGAAATAGTCAACAAAATACAAATAATCATCTTTCTGGTATTCTCTCTTTCAGCTAGTACTACATAAAATAACATAGTTTGGTAGTCAGAGATATTGTGATTAGGCTATTAAATAGATAGTAAATACATCTCAAAGTTTAGCTCAAACATTAAAATTATCCAGAATATGCACATAATTATGTACTCTGTAATAATTTCTAGTGCAGAACCGCAAGTACACTGAACATAGTACATATCTTAAGTATGGAGTAATAAATTCCACAATGTAGACACACCTGTGTAAAGAGAATCCAGATTAAGAAACATACTAACATCCCAAAAGCTAAGATTGGAGAATTAAAAGATCAGGCTCTGTATCACACCCACAGGATGGCTATTTAAAGAAAAAGGGAAAGAACAAGTGTTGGTTAGGAAGTGGAGAACCTAGAACCTTCATCCATTGCTGATGGGAACATAAAATGGTACAGTCACTGGAAAATAGTTTGGAGGCTGTTCAAAAAGTTAAGCATAGAATTACCCTATGACTCAGCAAGCGCACATCTTAGTACACAAAGAGCAGTAGTAGGCAGGGACTCAGATAAATGTTTATTTAATGTTCATTGAAATAGTATTAAAAATAAAAAGAGCCCAAGTGACCACAAGTAGATGAATGGATAAAGAAATAGGAATTCTTTATAAATGCTACAACTTGTAAGCAACTGCATAAAGCCAAAAGTTTATTAGTAGTTACCAAGGGTTTGGTGGGTAGAAAAGATGTGCACGGGAAATTTCTGCATAAGGATATTACATTAAATTTCCTTTTAGGTGAAAAAATTCTTAGTGGTGATGCATGTGTGACATGCTAATTTTAATTAATGTCACTGAACCGTACACTTAAGTGGAGAAAAAGGGTTGTAATTTAAATAAGAAAATTTTGGTAAAGTGCCTAAAACAAAGCATAATAATATTAACCATAAGGCTTTTATACTACTTAACAATTTTGTTTTTCTAAAATTTTTTAGTTAAAAAAGCAAAATCTTGCTGTAAAACACTTTCATACTTCTCCACCCAAGCAGATATATGCACACCCATGTTTATTGCGGCTTTGTTTGCAATAGCAAAGAGCTGAAAACAACCCAAGTGCCCATCAACAAACAAATGGATAGAGAAGCTCTGGTATAGTCACACAATGGAATACTATGCAACACTGAAAAACAAGGAACACATGAAATATTATACAAAATACGTGACCCTGGAGGACATTATGCTGAGTGAAATATCTGTCACAAAAGGACAAATATTGCATAGGGCAACTGTTGTAAAATGGGACTGACATCTGGGTTGAGGGAAGACAGAGAAGGAGGGAAGGAATGATGTTTACTGCATTGAAACAGATGAGGGAGAGAAAGAACTGTTTAAAAGGGATATATGATTGGGTATTATTGTCAAGACAGGAGTCCAGAATGAAGGCTGCACAGTGGAGTGGACTTGGGGGGAGGGTTTCCATAACAATGAAAGAGTTCTTCTTTTACTCTTCAAGGAGAAGAGTGAATTGGGGGTAGAGGATGGGCAGGGAGAAAAGGGCAAAAATGAATGAATGGAAACCCTAAGTCTCTGGAAATCTTCATTAAAATTCATTTAAAAACCCCCACCATTTTCATACTTATAAGACAAAATGCAACAATCTGAAAAAAAAAAAATTCTACAATAAAACAGTCATCAAACATTAGTTTGTGATTTTTTTCTTTCATTCTGATATTTCCCACTCCATTCCCTTTTCTCCTAAAACTGCTTAATCAGCATAAGTAGTGACAATCTAACTAAGAAAACTTTTGTACAAGGCAGAAATTTAAGTGATAAAAGTTTAACAATGTATGAGATGTTCATAATGTTTATTTTAAATTCTGAAATTAAACAGGTTACTGATCTTCATATAATTAATTGGTCTCAAACTATTATTTGGGGAAATAATCTCTAAAGTAAGATTTCTGATAGATTTTTTTTCACTTGAGGCAAACTCAGTACAGTCTAGACTATTTAAACTACAGTGACCCTCCATTTGGTTGCTGTTATTGTGTGTCATGGAGTTGGAGGCAACCTGTAGCTGACCCTCCAATGGGTGAATTCAAAGAATGTGCCTTTGGGATTGTAGCACAACTTCTTACAGTGGTAAGAAATGGTAAGGCCACCAGAGCTTCTCCAATTGGTTACCAAGGCTTTAGACTTCTGAGAGGAGATTACTTATTTTTCTCCTAAGAAGCAGTTTGTAGATTCAAACTACTGGGCTTCTGGTTAAAAGCATTAACACATAAACAACTACACCACAAAAGCAGAGACAGAATATATCAAACTTTAACAAAATAATTGGAATTATTTATCACAATTGTTTTAAAGAGATAATTTCTCATTTACTCAACTGGCTGAACATTTCACAGATTAATCTATACATTAATTTTATCCTTGCTAGACAGATGTACACATTTTCATAGTGTACAGTCATACTAAAATTAATCCAATTTTCATAAAATTAAAGTTTTCATGTAGAAAAACATTATTTACCTGAATAATTATCACAAATTTGGAACTTTTAAAATGTAAGCAATTTATCCATAAAAATAATTATAATAATATTTATATACAGAATCCCTAATATTTAAAGCATTTTTAAGGAAGAAAACTGTACAGATTTATTCAAACTAAATTTTAGAAGTTGTTTCCTCCTCTAAAAATGAGAAGTGTAATTAAAATCTGAGAAACATTACCTACGTATGCATTAATATCAATAGTTTAAACTGAAAATTAATTAAAGATTGGCTCTAAATATGGACTTTTACACAGCAGCACAATTCATAATCTCTCATCTTTGCTGAGGAGCTCTAAATACATGTCCTATGTCCTTATCTACTGCCCATTTTCTTTTTATAGCAATTTTAGGTTTACAAAGGAATAGTGCAGAAGAAAGCAAAGAGTTTGCACATACCTTCTCTCCCCCAACATACTATTTCTCCCATTAATATACTGAGTTTGTGTTGTGTAAGTTTTATAATTGATGAAACTAGAGTTATAGATTATTAGTAACTAAACTTCCTGCAGGGGGTTCTGGTGGCCTAGAGGTAAGAATCTGCAACACAAAAAGTACGTGGTTCAAATCCACTAGCAGCTCTATGGGAGATGGATGGGCAATATCTTCACATGCAATTTACTGCCTCTGAAAACGTGCTGCAGGGTCAGCTTTGGGTTGGTTCTGACTTAATGGCACACAACAAATTAATGCTTTAAAGGAAGGATGATGGTTTGTGTTGTACAGTCCTTTAGGTTTTGAATAATGCATGTGATGTGCCCAGCATTACTGTTTCATACAAAACAATTTCATCGCTCCAAAATACCCTATGCTCTACTCATTTACCTATTCCTCTGAACACTTGCAACCAATGAATGACTTCTTTTATCTTTTCCCATCTCCCATATAAGCCAAATCATTGTGTATACAGTCTTTTCAGATTGTCTTCTTTCAATTAGCAATGCCAACACTGTTGCAGGTGGTTCTGAACCCGCCAGCTGCTCTGAGGGATAAAGATGAGCACTCTCCTGTTCAACTTACAGCCTCTGAAAACTCACTGGAAAGTAAGTTATTAGTTGGTCTTGATCTCGTGGTAATGACGCAACCGTTTCAAAGCTTGATCATTGGGGTTAGGTGGTGTTGAACTGGACCTGACTCACAGTGACTTATGTCTATTTAGCAAAAAATAACAAAACACTGCCCAATCTTGTGTCATCCTCACAATCTCTGCTGTACTTAAACCTACTGTTGAAGTCACGGTGTAAATCCACTTCTTTAACAGTTTTCCTCCTTTCTGCTGATCTGACACTAAGACATGCTAATTTTCCAGGGACTGAATATTATTGATAATATGTACAAAGCATGTGAAACCCTTCTTTTTTGGTTCTTGAATAATACACCACTGTACAGCTGCACCACAGCCTGTTTATCCATTTACCTATAGAAGAACATCTTCAATGTTTCCAATTTTGGTGATTATAAATTAAGCTTCTGGGGAGCTCTGGTGGCCTAGTGGCAAGGAGCTGCAACTACAATCCCAGAGGCGCA
>NW_006399797.1:5586233-5588987 GCF_000299155.1 Elephantulus edwardii | reverse complement strand
AAAAAAAAAAAAATTAAGCTTCTATCAACATTTCCATGTAGGAGGTATTTTATGTGGATATATTTTAAACACCCTACAGGGGGAATTTATAGGTTGGAATGCAAAGTAATATGGCAAATTTGGAAGATAGTCTGGGAGAGTCTTACAAAGTTAAACTAAACATACTTATTACACAACCCAGCAATTGCATTCTGAGGTATTTAGTAATTTCCATTTTAAATAAGATCAGTGTGATTACCATTAATTTGACTTTCAAATAACTTTTTTGAAAATGAGTATCTACATTTTATAATTTTTGAGTTCTGTTTGTCTAACAAAAGTAGAACAGAATTATATTATTATTAAACTTATTAATATTCAATATATATCTGACCTTAAATTTAAATATTATTTTAAAATAGAATGAAAAATACCGTTCTATCTATATAAGAAAATCTCTCTTGCTCTAAATATGTACACATATATGGATGGATAAGAGTAAACAATTAGGTATACATATATTTGAGACAAATAGCCTAAATTACTCACTGTAAAAAATAAAAGAAAGAAAACAACAACAAAGCCAAGTCTACTGCCTTCTTTAGCTATTTAACTAGAGACAGAGTTCAAAAGAATAAGCTGTGAGTAATGTAAATAAACAAGGAAATGGAATGTTCTCTTAAAAAAGCAAGAAACACAGCCACGTGTATTTTTATTACCATATCAAGTTTTTGAAGTGTCTACTATTTTTCCTTAATTTACATTCACATTACAAACATGATAACTTTTCAAAATGGTAAATTAAGACAGTAATTTCTATCTTTAAAAAAAGGAAAATGCCATGAATGTTAGTCAAACATAAGTAAAAACTACAAAATAAAACATTCAACAAAGACATGCTACATAAATTTTGGTTTTTCCATACTCTATATTGTTTACATATAAATCCTTAAGTGGTTATCATTAAAGAAGTATATAACAAACAGAATTATGAAATATCTAACATCAACTATTAAAAGAAAAAGAATCTTCCATTACCTATGGTGTCAGCTTTGCTAAATCTTCGAGTTACAACATTGTTCATATTTCCATTTTCACAGAGCTTCAATTCTGTGAGATAGACTTCTACTTTGCAGTGCTTTACAAACATACCCTGTTCAACCACCTAAAGAAAAACAACAACAACAAAAACACCAAAACAAAAACCAAATTAACATCAGCTGTATATCATTTACCAAAACATAATTTTCTGGAAGCTTTAAAAAGAAAAAACAAAATTCTAGCTCTCCAATGAAAAACAGTAATTATCAAAAGCTGTTCATATAGAAAAATATATTCATTAGACAGCTAAACTTTAAAAGAAACAGTCTCAGAAATTTAAAAAGTTAACAATATGAAAAACTATTGTAGAAAACAATAAAGGCCGTTTACTGATTACACTTTGGTGAACTATAAATAATTAGTAAGAAAGATTATACCAAATATGCGTGTGTTGTGTTACCAAATATCTGATTAAGTATACTGACATACTTTTAGCTTTTAGTACTTGATTCCAAGCAGAAAATTGTTTAGTTTGTGAATTTTCTATAATTGGAGCTAACATATATATTATCATTCTGTGTATTAAAAGAAGTATTTTTAAATTATAACTCCAAATTAATGCTGCCAAAATAGTCAGCTTTGTCCCTGTAACTGATATGTTAGTTTCCCATCCTAAGTTGACTTTGCTTGACCTTTAAATACGCACTTAGTAATACCATGCAAAGGGGGATGGGAAGGAGGAAACAATCATGCAAGTTATAAAGCATAAAAAAGAGAAAATACATATACATTGTAGTCACCTTTTAAATTAAGTATATTTCCTTTTGATCTTCTAAAGGTTAACTGCAGGTTTTCAGTCATGAAGACTGTTTCTGAAAATAGTAATCAGCCTGATATGTGATACATTAGACAAATATGGCAAAAGGGAGGCTCCAAATGACTGTTAGATGTACTCACAAGCTTAGCATCAAATCAGTAAGTGATTTAAACTTGCTTTTCCTTTGCAAGAAATCATTTTACCTTAAAAATACAAATGTAGTTCATTTAGTATTTATGATCTAATCTAACACTCATGCTCGTAAAACTTTTTCATATATATTCTCCTAATCACATGCATTAACAATAAAATCTCTAAAAAATATAGTAGTCTAGATCTGTTTTTGTTATTCAATAAACTGAATTCATTTTACAAAATTAATATACAAATGATACCTCTTAACAGGTGACACAGAGCTTTATTTATTTGTTATTTACAGGGTCTGTTGTTGTTAGGTGCCATCAAGTCCGAATTGATTCATAGGTGACTGTCAGGAGATTTTCAGAGGCTGTAAATTAAATGGATGGAGATTGCCTATCTTTCTCCCAAGCGTAGCTGGTGGAATGATTTAGCAGCACAATTCCTTACCATGAGGCCATGGGAGCATCCTTTACAGGCTCTAGATAACTTTATTTATTTTAGGACAGTAGAAAAGTTTTTAAGTAAAAGTTCACAAATCATACTGACTTTTCATAAAACCATTCACCTTTTGCTTTATGACATTACTTGCCACTGATTAATGTATCTTTACACCTAGGTTATTCATCCATCTTGAGTTAGTTTTTTTCCCATTAATTAATTTTCATGAACATTTACAGAGACTTTGGATTTCATTCATTCATTGTTGCATTTTTCCCCCCTGCACAACCTTTGCCCCAGTTCACTCTTCTCTTTGAAGACTAAAAGAAAAATTCTTT
>NW_006399797.1:5581135-5585845 GCF_000299155.1 Elephantulus edwardii | reverse complement strand
ACAAAGCCGTGATAAACATGGGTGTAAGTATTATCTGCTTGGGTGGCAGTTACGGTCTCTTTGGGGTATATTCCCAGTAGTGGAATTGTTGGGTCAAATGGTATCTCTATTTGCAATTTTTTGAGAAAGCGCCACACTACCTTCCACAGTGGTTGCACCATTTTACATTCCTACCAACAGTGAATAAGTGTTCCAGTTTCTCCACAACCTTGCCAGCATTTGTTGTTTGCTGTTCTGTTAAATTTTGCTAGTCTTACTGGGGTGAGATGATATCTCATAGTTGTTTTGATTTGAATTAGTTTTTGTTTAAGGTTTGAAGTATATATTTTGTTTCTAATTCTCTTCAAATATATATCCAGTTACGTCAGCACCATTTGATATAAAAGACTGTCTTTTTCACACATATCTTCTCTTTGTCAAAGAGCAGTTGTTCATAGTCATTATGTGGTATCAACTGTTACTGATATGAACAATAGATCTTAAACTTGACCTATCCTGTGCTGTCCTCACCATCTCCAACAAAACGGAACCCATTGCTGTAGTCACTGTGTCAATCCATCTTGTTGAGAGTTTTCTCTTTGCTGACTCACCACCTTCCTAAGCATGACGTCCTTTTCCAAGGAATAACCTCTCCTAGCAACAATCTCAAAGTATGAAAATGAAACTTTATTATCTTTGCCCCCAAGAAGTTTCTGCAAGACTTACTTACTTGTTCCTTTGGTAGACAATGGGATATGCAGTATTCTTCTCCTCCAACACAACTCACAGGCATCAATTCTTCTCTTGTTTTAGTCAATATTCAACTTTCAGATGCATAGCAAACAACTGAGGAAAAGCATTGCTTGGATGAGCCACATCTTAAACTGACATTACTTCTCTTTGTTGTATGTCGTGGAGTTGACCCTCTGGTGGGTGTTGAAAAGCATGGTAAGAGACTGTTCCTTTCCCCAGGGAGCTTCAAACTGCTGGTCTTTGGCATTGCAGGGCAGCTTCTTCTTGAATTGTCCACAGGTGGGTGGAGTTATTCTGGGGTTCTCAATTCTTACCTGCAATGCATTCCCAACTCTTACCTTACTCTTTACTCAAATTAACAATTTATTCATTTTTTCCCCACCATTTTCACCCCAGCTATCCTTTCAAAATTGATTCTATTTGTGTGTAAACCTTTCCTCAGAATTCTATAACAGTGGTCTTATAAGACATTTTTGTGTCTGGCTTGTTATGTAGCAAAATTTGTTCTAGATTAATCTAAGGTGTATAGTATCTCACAAATTATTGACTATTTATAATAAAATCTTACTCATTGCTGAATCAGAACCAAACCACAACTGACCTTCCATTAGTTTTTTAGAGGTTGTAAACTCTATAGGAGCAGACTGCTCATCTTTCTCCAGTGAATCAGATGTTAGGTTTGAACTACCAGCCTTTAATGTGGCAGCCTAATTCCATAATGGGTTCATTCCAATTCTTTGCTACTGTAAGTAATGCTGCAATAAACATGGGTATGTGTATGTGAGTTTGTGTTGCAGCTCTTATTTCTTTAGGAGATGTACTTGATAGTAGAATTACTGGTCAAATGGTATTTATTTTCCCAACTTTCCAAGGAACTGTCAAACTGCTCTCCATAGTAGTTGCACCACTTTACATTTCCACTAGCAGTGTATGAGAATTTCAATCTCTCCACAAATGTCAGCATTTATTGTTTGCTGTTTTGCTGGTATTTGCTATGTTGTTGTGGTGAGATGATTATCTCATTGTTGCTTTGATTTCTACTTCTCAAAAATACAATAACAGGAAACCAAAAGTTCAAATGTGGTTTGTAACAGGCTGCAACACCAGGGATATCATTGTTAATGTCAGATGGATCCTGGCTAAAAGCAGAGAATACCAGAACAATGTCAATCTTTGTTTTACTGACCATGCAAAGACATCTGACTGTGTGGATAATTACAAACTATGGCTAACACTGAGAAGAGTAGAGACCCCAGACAATTTAACTGAGCTCTTATGAAATCTATTAACTAGACCAAGAAACTGCTATCCAAATGGAGCAAAGGAACACTGCAGTGTTTAAAATAAAAAAGGGTATGTGCCAGGGATGCATCCTTTCTTCACACTTATTCAATCTGTATGCTGAACAAATAAGCTGACTAAATAAAAAATTTGGCATCAGGATTGGAGGAAGACTCATCAACAACCTGAATTACGCAGATGGCACAACCTTAGTTGCTGAAAGTGAGGACTTGAATCCCTTGTTGCAGAAGATCAAGGACTACAGTCTTCACTATGGATTATATATTAGTACCAAGACAAAATCCTCACCAAGGAGTCAATAAGCAACATCATGATAGAAAGGAATGAAGTTGTGAATGATCTGATCTTCTCTGGGTCATCAATCAAGACCTTGGTACCAGCAGTCAGGCTATCAGGATACATATTGCATTTGGCAAGCCTGCTGTCAGGGATCTCTTTAAAACACTGATAAGCAATGATGTCAGTCTGAAGACTAAATTGCACCTCATTCAGGTCATGGTCTCTTCAATCACTTGCTACATATCTGAGAGCTAGACATGAATGACCGACTAATGCCTCTGAGTTATGGTATTTAAGAAGAGTACTAAATATCCCATGGAATGACAAAAAAAACAAATAAATGTCTTGGAAAAAGTGCAACCAGAATTCCCCTTAAAGATGGTAAAGTTTCGCCTCTCATATTTTGTGTATGCTGCTAGAAGCTGTTACTTGGAAAAGGCCACCATGCTTGGAACAGTGGAGGATTAGCAAAAGAGAGGAAGGCCCTCAATGAGATGGACAGATACAGCGACTGCAGCATGGACTCAAGTGTTTCAGAGATGATGAAGATGGTACAGGATAGGACAGAGTTCAGGTCTGTTGTTCACAGGGTCACTACGACTCTTACCGGACTGCACATAACAACAATAATGACTAGTGATGATCAATCTGGGCTCTACGCCCAGGAGTACAGTGGTCCTCTGTTGTTGACAGGGTTTTAGAAGACCTGTTATTTCAGAAGTGACTCTCTCCAAGGTGTTAAGGAACAATGATATCAATTGAAAAACCAAGGTGAATCTGATTCAAGCCATGGTTTTTTCAATTATCTGTTATGCATCTGAAAGTTGGACAAGGACTAAGGAAGAAAGAAGAATAACTGATGCCTTTGAGTAGTGATGCTGGAGAAGAGTATTGAACAATCCTCTTCCAAAAGAACAAAAATACTTTAAAAACAAATTGCCAAAAGAATAAACAATATATCTTGGAGAAAGTACAACCACTTCTTGGAGGCAAGGATGGTGAAGCTTCTGGACATGTTGTTAGGATGGGTTGGTCCTTGGAAAAGGACATCATGCTTGGAAAGGTAGAAAATCAGCGAAAGAGAAGGAAGATCATCAATAAGATGGATTGACACAGTGACTTAACAACGGGCTCAAGTGTATCAGAGATGAGGATATCACAGGAAAGGGCAAGGTTCAGATTGTGGTTCACAGAATCGCAATGAGTCATAGTTGACTTTACAGCACCTAACAACAATAGCTAAAGATCTCAAGCATTTCAAGTGCTTTCTGGGCATATGAATGCCTTCTTTAGTGAAGTGTCTCTTTATGCCCTCTGCTCATCCTATAAGGAGTTGCAATCTTCTTTCTTTCTTTTTTAAATTTATTTTATTATTTCTATGTGTACCGTCAAATCAGATCTGACTGGTACAGGAGGAGAGTGCTCCTCCTTGTCTAGCATAGCATCTGGTGGATTTGAACCATGTACCTCTGGGATTGCAGTGCAGCTTCTTGCCATTGGGCCACCAGAGCTCCCTTGCATTATTCTTTCTTGTTGAGATGTTGAAATTATAATTTTACAGATGAATCCTGTACCATTGGCAACTTATTTTTCCTCTCATCTCTAGATTATCTTTTAATTTTTTGTAGAGCTCTTTTGATGCACTTAAGGATTTAATTTTTAGGAGACATAATCACCTTTGTCTTCTGAGTGGGCATTATCAGTTATATTTAGTCTATTTATGCCATAGATTAGGAATAGATTAGGAATTCTATGCTTACCTCAATTTTTAATTTGCATACATTATACTTTTACACCTAGGTTGTTTATTCATTATACTTCATTTTAAAAATATTTTTTAATTAATTTTAATGAAACTTTTCAGAGACTTTGGATTTCCATTCATTCGTTGTTGCACCTTTCTCCTTGCCCAACCTCCCCCTCAGTTTGCTCTTCTCTTTGAAAAGTAAAATTCTTTTATTGTTATACAATTCCTCCCCCTCCCTGCAGTCCACTCCACTATGCAGCCTTCATTTTGAAAAGTAGAAGAAAAATTCTTTCATTGTTATGCAAACCCTTCACCCAAGTCCACTCCACTATGCAGCCTTCACTCTGGACTCCCGTCATGACAGTAACAATAATACCTAATCATATATTCTTTTAAAGCAGTTCTCTCCCTCATCTGTTTCAATGCAGTATACATATTTATCCCATCTTTTTCAGTTTCTCCCCAACCCCGATGTTAGTCCTGTTTTACAACAGTGGCACTATGTAGTATCTGTCCTTTTGTGACTGAGATATTTCACTTATAATGTCCTCCAGGGTCACTCATTTTGAATACTGCATGAGTTCCTTGTTTTTCAATGCAGCATAGCATTCCATTGTGTGAATATACCAGAGTTTCTCTATCCATTTGTT
>NW_006399797.1:5555676-5576210 GCF_000299155.1 Elephantulus edwardii | reverse complement strand
TCTAATGCTTCATTTGTTTTCTCTGCATTGTTTTGGATTGTTTTTTTAAACATGGGTGTGCATGTAGTCCATTTTTTAATATGATATGAAGTATGGATCTTGTTTCTGTTTTCTGCAACATCATTTGTTAAACACTGTCTTTCCCCCGACAGAACAGGTTTATCTTTTTGTCAAAAACAGTTGCCTATAGGTTGATGGATTGATTCACTTCTAGGTTCTCAATTTAATTCTATTAATGTATGTATCTGGAGATGTACCAGTAGCAAGCTGCTTTGATTACTATTGTCTTGTAGTAGGTTTTAAGATAAAACGTGTAGGCCTTCTCTTTTTTCTTCTTCAGTATTCAGGGTCTTTTTCCTCTCCATGTAAGTGGGTGGTTACTTTTCCCATCTTTTAAAAAAATGATGACACTCTGGACTGCAGTGTATTTGCAGCTGACTTCTGGAGATACTGCCATTTTCACAATGTTAAGCCTTCCAAGCCCATGACAGGGTTGGTCCCCTTGGGTTTCTTGTACTGTTGATTTGTTATGACCCTACGTACAACAGACTGAAATCTGCCCTGATCCTGCACCATGCTCACCATCACTGATAATGCTCAAGATCTCACTCTTTCAGTCAGTGTGTTAAAATATCTCCTTGAGTATCTTTTTTCTCCTTCATGGACCCTCAATTTTTCTGGAAAGGGATTTTTCCTTTTCTAGGAATTGGTCCTTCCTAACAGATAATAAGCCCAAAGCATAATGAGAAAAAGTTTCACTATCCTAATCTTCAAAGAACACTCTGACTGTACTCATTTCAAGGCAGATTTGTTTGTTCTTTTGGGATAACATGAATATTTAATATTTTTTGCTAAAATCACAATTCAAAGGCATCAGTTCATCTACAATTATCCTTATTTGTTGTCCAATTTTCACGTGCATGTGAAGCACATGGCTTGTGTCAGGTGTACCTTAAGTCTATAGAGTGACATTTTTGCTTTTTATACCGGTGGCCTAGTATTAAGGAGCTGCATTTTAATCCCAAGGGCATGCTGTTCAAATTCATCTGCTGGTGGGTCAGCCAACTCAATGGTACATAACAACAATAGCAACATCATTTAGAATTTCCATTTTCTTACCTATAGAAGTCTATTCAAAATATTTTTAAGAAAAAATATTTTTTCACATTCCACTGATTTGACAGTGATTTCATTTTAATTGTAAATCCATAATTAACATTTATGGTAGCAGCATTTAAGAAATCAAACCGATCTGCTGCTGAGATATTCTTTAAATTTTATGAGGGAAAAGGGAAATTAAAAAAGTAACAATAAAGTAATAAATATTATACATTGAGGGAAAAAAAAAAACAAATTCACTGCAGTCAAGTAGATTAAACTTTCTGGTATAGTAGAAGAGTCCCATAGTTTCCCAAGTTGTAAATCTTCAGGGAAGCAGACTGCCACATTTTCTTATTGTGGTGCATGTGGTAGGTTTGAAGCACAGACCTTAAAATTAGCAGCCCTAATCACCACATTATCAAGGTTCTTTCTCTTATTATGCATTTTGATTTTCATTGTTATATGCCTTCAGGTCAGCTACACTTCACAGTGATCATATGACAAAATACACCTAAACCTTGCCTTATCCTGCATCATCCTCATGGATCTCCCACATTCTCCAGCCATTGTTAAAGTCTTTGTGTCACTTTATCTTGTTTAGGGTCTTCTTCTTTTCCTGACCCTCCCCCTTTCTCAGTATGATGACTTTTCCCTAAGGATGTTTTATGTTAACAGGCTCAAAATACCTAAGATGAGTTTCCCCATCCTTGCTTCAAAAGGGCACCCTCATTGCATGTCTTCCAAAGCAGAGAGACTTGTTTGCTCTTTTGGCAGTCCATGAAATATTCAGTACCATTCACCATCAACACCACAAATCAAAGACATCAATTCTTTGTCATCTGTATTCACCATCCAACTTCCTGATGCACAGGAATAAACTGAAAATACCATGGCTTGGATCACACACATTTAGTCGTTAAACTGACTCCCTGACAATATATTTTTTCTTAAAGTAGCACAACTTTTTTGTTTGGTAGCACAACTTTTAATTTTGTAACTGCTACTCTTGTGGGTACTGATGGTGGATTCAAGTAACAAGAAATAGTTAACAGAGTCACAATAGTAGCAGTGTGTGGGGGGGGGAATTCACCATTCAGTCCCTGAGTCTCTCACATAGTAAAAAAGGAAGATCTTCTGTCAAAGACTTCTCTGAGGAGATCTTCTCTGGAGTACGAGCCACACGGCAGCTTTCTCCAGCAAAGACCCACTCACTCCCTAGTGCCAGAACTTGCATCCTGGAGACTAAAGATTGCACTTTCCATAGTTTATTCGTCCAAATACAATCCGTTTCTGTGCCTCTTAGCATGCAGTTAGATTTGGACAAACAAGATTCCTAAGGAATGAACTTTATTAACTATAATATGGTTACAGCTATTATATATATAAATATATATTTTGGTTATAGTTTTACGTGCGATGCTGGCCTGTGGCAATCTGTGTAATGCTTTAACTCGAATGGAGAAAGCCAGGCTAGGAGCCGGGGTGTGGCCTGACCCTTCCCTGTATTAACTCTGCATTTTAGGGCTATAAAGATGCCATTTCTCAACCCTTGCTGCCTTCCAGAGGCATCTGAAATACACTCCAAAAAAGTATTTTCAAGTCATATCGCTAAGTGATATTCTGTGGTCATGAACTGTTTTTCAAATGGTCCTAACAAAGAAGAAACGTGAATCCTAGAACAACCCACAGTCCAGCCTTCAGGTTATCAAACCCCAGCTCAGCCTCGCTCCTCCACACCCCTAGGATGGGATCAGACGTTTCTTTTAAACCTCAGAGGTAGCAGTAAGCTTTTCAGTGTTGCTCTTAGCAAGTGTGTGCTTGCCACTAGATGTCCCATATGTACTAATGTGCCAATAAGTCATGTGAACTGCACATCTGCTCCCCCTGCATCCCCACGAGTGCCATGAGGCACGTGAGGGGCCCCTGGACTGGAGGAGCGGCGCCAGCTGACTGCTGCTGTCAGAACTGTCGGGGAAGAATCGTCTTCATAGATTTTATATGCACAATAATTCCCCTTTTTATATGTCAGGTAAATATTTGTAAAAGTTACACTCACACAAATGAAATTATTATAATGATTACTAATATATTTTTTCCATGTTTCATTGCCTGAATAAAAATTGTTGACCACTGTTCAAAAAAAAGAAATAGTTAACAATTTTAGTATTTTTTTCTCCATTTATCATGATGTTGCCTACTGGCCCAGTGGTGAGGATTTCTGTTTACTTAATGTAGTCTATACTGAAGGCTTTAGTCTTTGATCTTCTGCAATATGTGCTTCAAGCCTTCTTTACTTTCTATAAGCAGGTTGTGCCATCTGCATAAACCAGACTTCTGATGAGTTTTTTTCCAATCTTGAAGATATATTCTTCTTCTTCACACAGTCCAGTTTCTCGAATAATTTGTCAGCATATAATAAGCAGGTATGGAAAAATGATACAACCCTGACTGATGCACATCTTTCCTGATTTTTAAACTATGCATTGCTCCTGTGTTCTGTTTAGACAACTGCTTATTGATCTATATATTAAACGTTCTGGGATTCCTGGTTTTCTCAAAGTTATCCAAAATTTGTTACGATTATTATGCATGTTGTCATTGTTAAATGGCATCAAGTTGAGTATATCTCATAACAACCCCATGAACAAAAGACTGGAAATCTGTTCTGTAACTATCGCTGTTTCTCGAATGTTTATAGGGTTTTAAAAGGCCTGCTATTTAAGAAGTGGTTGCCAATCTGTCTTAATCTGGGAGCCCTCCCAAGCCCTGTCCATCACGGGTAACCATTATGGCACCTCACACACAATTCAGTATCACAGCAATCACAAGTAATCATTATTATCCATACTGAGGTATTTATTTTCTAAATAAGCATACTTTTAATAAAAACAAGACTCAACTTTCATAATTCTAACAACTTCCTACCAGACAATCGTAAAATCCTTTAAAACAATAAAATTCATACTTTAAGTTCACGAATTTTCACTTTTTTTGCTTTTCTCCAAGAAGATTCTACAGTGCCCAAAACTTCATTATCACTACTTACAAGGTAGAATGTGGAGATTTATGCTGCTACCGAATGGTGGAGCCCCTCAGACACTGGAATCCAGCAGCAGCCCTACAGGAGAAAGATCTCCATCCTTGCTATTTATAGCCTCCTACGATATTTCTATTGAAGACAGAATATACTATATTTCTACTGAGATTGAGATTATTGATAACTTCAGCTTGCTTGGTTCCACAATCAACATGCTTGGCAACAGCAGTCAGGAAATCAAAAGACAAATTGCACTGGGTAAGTTTGTAGTTGGGACCTCTCTAGAGTATTGAAGAAAAACAGTGTCAGTCTAGAGACTAAGGTGCACCTAATCCAGCCCACAGTCTTTGCAATTACTTGTTATGCATCCAAGAGCTGTACAATAACTAAGAATGATGGAAGGGTTGATGCCTTTGAGTTGTGGTGCTGGAGAAGAGTGTTGAATATACATACCATGGACTGCCAGGAGAACAAACAGGCTGCGCCCTGAAGGCAAAGATGTTGAAGCTCTGTCTCATATACTTTGGGCACATGGCCAGAAGAGACTAGTTCTTGGAGAAGGACATCATGCTTCGAAGGGTGGAGGGACAGGGCAGGAGAGGGAGATTCAGGAAGAGATGGACTGACTCAGTGACTGGAGAAATGGGATTAGGTCTGTCAGATATGATGAGTGGCTCAGGATAGCGAAGGTTTCAGAGCTATTATACATAGGGTCACTATGAGTCACAGGTGACTCAATGGCACATAACAACAATTATATCTAATACATTAGTTTGTATTTAAGTTATTTGTATTAGATCAGATCATACAATATGCATGTTTACAGTGTGACTACAACAGTATTGTGGAGCCAGATAACTGGTATAGTTATGAACCAGTATTATTATATTATCTGTTTCCATAAAGTTTCTTATTCAGGAATAAATCTCAAGTTTCTGAGTTAAAAAAAGGCAGTTAAACCAGAGGTTCCTTGACCAAATTTTGAAACTTAATTTTGAAACTAGGTTAAAATATTTTCATTAATAAATAATAATAAAAAAAACGCCAAGCTGGTGAAATAATTCAGAGAGAATAAAAATAGAATTTGTACTTTTTTACAAAATCATGAGAAATGTATTCTGTGCTTTATACCTGTGTATAAACACAGGAATGTTGATTCATTCTAAGTTTTCCTTATATCTATTGGAAAAAAAACCCACAACAAACCCAAAAGTAGTATCTAACTCAATCTGCTACTAGGAAGCTCTGGTGGATTTTGTGGTAAGGAGCTGCACTGACAACCCACAGGCAGACATCAATTTAACCCCACCTACTACTGCTCTATGACTAAAGTGCACCTGATCCTGGTCATGGTCTTCACAATTACTTGCTATGCATCAGAAAGCTGGACAACGACTAGAGATGTTAGAAGAATTGATGCCTTTGAGCTTTGGTGCTAGAGAAGAGTACTGAATATACCATGAACTGCTAGGAGAACAAATAGGTTCATCCTAGAGAGGATGAAACCAGGCTGCTCCTTGGAGGCAAGGATTCTGAAGCTCCTTCTGACATACTTTAGGCATGTTGCAAAGAGGCACCAGTTCTTGGAGGACATCATGCTTGGAAGGGTGGAGGGACAGCGAAAGAGATGAAGGCCCTGGATGAAATGGACTGGATTCAGTGACTGGGATAACTAAGGGTAGGTATGCCAGGGAAAATGAGGTTAGTTCAAGACAGAGTAGGGTTCAGAGCTGTTATACACAGGGTCGCTGTGAGTTGCAGGGTACTTGACGGCACATAACGGCAGCAGCAACAACAACAATAAAATTGCTCTACAGGAGAAAGATAAATAATCTCCTTCCATGTAATTATTAGAAATCTGCTAGAAAGTCAGCTATGATTAATTTCTGACACGATAGCATATGAAAACAGCAAATCTAGTGTATAAATAAATTTTTAAATACCAGGTTTAATAAATTTGCTACTTTTTAGGAGCTCATTTACTACTGGGCATGTAGCTATGCTTAGTACTGACCATGCACATATAAATTAGACCTAGTCTCCAGATTCAGGATGAGAATAATTAGTAGTTAAGACAGACAAGAAGGTAACCATGTCAACTCACTGTGTTGAGTCGGAACTGACTCCCAGTTGATCTTCTGAGTTTTCAGAGGCTGTAGATCCCATGGTAAAAGACTACCAAATTTTCTCCTATGGAGTAGCTGGTGGATTCACCTGTGTCTGAATTGGCAGTGCTACAAATTACCCACTAAGCCACCATAGCTCTTCCCTTTATTGGCTCTACTATCTACTGGATATATCTGCAGCATATACAAAAGCTTAAGTAGAAATATATACTATTCCATACATATGTTCACCTAACATATCTACCTATGCATGTATTCACAAAATGTTTTACTGTTACTGCAGGGTTGGGAATGTAATAGAATATATCATTATTGCATTTTATTCTTGTGTATCTTATTGACAAAAGGAATCGAGCTGTTGACTCAAAGGCAGATGGTTGAAACCCACCAGCTGCTTCATGAGAGAAAGACAGGAAATCTCCTCCTATGCCATTTATTGTATCTGAAAACTGGCTGAAAGACCAGCCATCAGTCAGTTCTGCCTTGATGGTAAACACCACCACCACTGTTGAGTATAACTCATAGTAATCCTGCACTGGAAAACCTTCATATAGGAGACAACGATGTTTTACTTCTGCAGGGCAACTGGTGAATTCCACCAAGTGACCTTTGGTTAGAAGCCCAACATCTAACACATTATACCATCAGGATTTCTTTCTTATAAATAATAATAAAAAAATCAAAGTACAAATACAAATTGATAATGTGGCAACTAACAAAAAAAAAAGGCCTGGCTTACTAATTCTACTTAGTATTTGTTTGTATGTGAAGAAACAATTAGAGTGAAAAATTCTGTTCCTTCTCTCCCCTCTTTCTGCTCCCTCATCTCAGTTTAATAAACTATCAAGTATATTTATATATGGTGGATTGATCAGCTATAAATATATTCTTCCATTATAGCAAGACCCTTACATTAATAAACAAAATAGCTTTTTTAAAATTGAAGACATATCTTTTTAAATGTTTTAAGATGGTAATCCTAAAACTTTAAAGATATGAAAATATTCCCTTTTTTAAAACTTTATATTGTAAAACTTCAATTTCTAGCTACCTCATTACTTTCTAAATGTTTCATCAAAAGAGGAGCACAGAAGTAACTAAAGCAAGTTAGGCCAGGGTGACAAAGTTTGTATTATGATGTGACACTGCAAAAACCCCCTGAACATCTTACTTCTCTGTTCTCATTTCCTCATCTTCAAAACAGGTTACCTTTCTGATGAGGTTTAAAATAGTATGTAAAGTGCTTACAACACAGGTTGTTGCTAGGTGCTATCAGGTTGATTCCAAGCCATAGTGACCCTAAGTGGCAAAGGAGAACTACCATATAACGTTCTTTAGGCTGTAATATTTCTGGAACAGGTCTTTTCTTCAACAAAGACACTTGATGGAACTGAACTGCAAACCTTTCAGTTAACAGCTAAGTGCTTAACAGATGCACAAATAGGACACCTTGAAAAGAGTTTAATGTATCCTGTTGTTGTCGTTATGTGCTATTATAGCGACCCTACGTACAACAGCCTTACACCCTGCTCGATCCTGTGCCAATCTTACTGTCTCTGACACATCTACCCCCAATATCTCAGTCACTGAATCAATTTTCCCATCGAGGGTCTTCTTCTTTTGTGCTGTCCCTCCACCCTGCAAGCTTGAAGTCCCTCTCTAAGGACTAGTCCCGCCTTGCAATGTGTCTAAAGTATGTCAGACGAAGCTTCAGAATCCTTGCCTCCGAGGAGCAGCCTGATCTCACCCTCTCTAGGATGAACCTGTTTGTTCTCCTGGCAGTCCATGGTATATTCAATACTGTTCTCCAGCACCACAGCTCAAAGGCATCAATTCTCCTTCTACCATCCCTAGTCACTGTTCAGCTTTCTAATGCATAGCAAGTAAATACAAAGACTATGTCCTGGATTAGGCGCACTTTGCATCATTGCCCTTCAGAACTTTGGAGAGGTATCTGACAACAGACTTCCCCAATGCAATTCATCTTTAAATTTCTTGTCTGTTGGTGCCAAGAGTGTTGATTGTGGAGCCAAGAAAACTAAAGCCGTTAACAATCTCTTCACCATCTATCATGATGCTACCGATTGGCCTAGTAGTGAGAATCTTTGTTTTCTGGATGTTGAGCTTCAATCTATATTGAAGGTTGTAGTCTGCAACAAGAGCTTCACATCATCTTCAATTTCAATAAGCAGGGTTGTTTCATCTGCATAGTGCAGATTGTTGATGAATCTTCCTCCAATCCTGATGGCACACTTCTCCTCATACAGCCCAGCCTCCCAGATAATCTGTTCTGCATAGAGATTGAAAGGTATGGAGACAGGACACATCCCTGAAGCATACCTTCCCTATTTTGAACCATGCAGTGTTTCCTTGCTCCTTACACATATTGTTGTTGTTATGTGCCATTGAGTTGCTTGTGACTCATAGCGACCCTACGTACAACAGCCCTAAACTCTGCTCTGTCCTGTGCCAATCGCACTGTCTCCAACAGACCTATCCCGATTACCCCAGTCACTGAATCAATCCATCTCATAGAGGGCCTGCCCCTTCTGCGCTGTCTCTCCACCCTCCCAAGCATGATGTCCCTCTCCAAGGACCTGTCCCTCCTTGCAACATGTCCAAAGTATGTCAGATGGAGCCTCAGAATCCTTGCCTCCAAGAAGCAGCCCGGTTTGACCCTTTCCAGGACGAATCTGTTTGTTCTCCTAGCAGTCCATGGTATTCTCAATACTCTTCTCCAGCACAACAGCTCAAAGGCATCAATTCTCCTTCTATCCTCCTTGGTCACTGTCCAACTCTCTGATGCATAACAAGTGATAGCAAAGACCATGGCCTGTATCAGATGCACCTTAGTCTCCAAAGAGACACTGTTGCTCTTGAGTACTTTGGAGAGGTCCCTAACAGCAGACTTTCCCATGGCAATGCATCTTCTAATTTCCTGGCTGCTGGTGCCAAGAGTGTTGACTGTGGAGCCAAGCAAACTGAAGCTGTGAACAATCTCAATCTCTTCACCATCCATCCTGATGCTGCCAATTGGCCTAGTGGTGAGAATCTTCGTCTTCTTTACATTGAGCCTCAATCCATATTGGAGGCTGCAGTCCTTAACCCTCTGCAGCAAGTGCTTCAGGTCCTCCTCAGTTTCAGCAAGCAGGGTTGTGTCATCTGCATATCACAGATTGCTGATAAATCTTTCACCAATCTTGACCCCACATTTCTCCTTACAGAGCCCAGCCTCCCGGATACTCTGTTGTACATACAAGTTGAAAAGATATGGAGACAGGACACATCCCTGGCGTACGCCCTTTCCAATTTTGAACCATGCAGTGTTTCCTTGCTCTGTTCTGATGACTGCCTCTTGGTCCAAGTATAGGTTTCTCATTAGCACGATCAAGTGTTCTGGGATTCCCATTCTTCTCAGAGTCAGCCACAGTTTGTTATGACATTATTAGTAACTAGTAAATCCTTTTCATATGTTAGCTGTTGGCCTGCTTATTGCACAATGTACTGTAACTGTAGGAGCTCTGGTTGCCTAGGGAGTTGCACTGCTATCCCAAAAGCTATTTCTCAGTAGAAGAAAGAAGGTCAATTTTATCCCATCCAGTCTTGGTAAGTTGCTTAAAGCCTGCTATGAATTGGTTCTGATTCAAGAGATAGAGTAAGAGCCTTTTTCTTGCAAAGAAGTAGCAAATCTTTACTATCCACTGAATTAACAATAAATGTTAATTGCTGTAAGATGGAAAACACAATGCCTTCAAAAATTAACTCAAGCATAGCATCAATTGTGAGGAGCATCCAACATTGGGCAGTAGTTTGTTCTGTTATACAAAGTGTCACTATGCCACAGAGCCAACTTGGCAACACCGAGTAACAATGACACTGAAGAAAAAGAATGGTGTTATTTAGTTGATCTGAAATGTACCTTTCGTGCTATTGGTTCCTGACCTTCCATCAGTGTATACCAGCTCACAAGTTTATTCCAGCCCTCAGTTGGCAACAATATGTAATCCAATTCGTCAATAAGGTGCTCCTTAAGTGATTGTGCATCACCATCTGGAAAAAAAACCCCAAAAACTTTATCAACTCAATATATTAAAAGAAACAATAGTACATGCTTCTAAATATTTTGAACTATGAGAAAACACATATTTTCTTTAAATGTTTAAAATAATGAATTCTGAAGAAAGCTCTGAAATTTAATCCTGAGCCTGTGTATTCCAAACTGTCACTCTACAAAGTTTCAATGTATGCCATTAATCAACTAACAGGAGTTTTGAGGAAATTAGTAAATTTTTTCAATGAGTCTAAGGCATATGGGCCATCAGTCATGATGGGAAAAATAATAAGACATCTAGTGAATGAACTCATTATTCCAGAAGGTTCATGGACTCTTGGATTCTTCCAAGACTGAAAACAGAGGGAGGAGTTAAGAAGGTGTAATCCTATGATAGACTTTCAATCTGTACTTAAAACTAAGAAAAAATTATATAGGGCAGGCCAGAGATTTCGAAGAAATACCACGAGTAATATCTATACATCACAGCTCTGAGACTGTTAACTGGTCCTTTACTTGACTGCTGGATTGACTAAAATGTAAAAAACAGAAAGAGTTCACTGAAGTATACAGTCTTAAATTAACAAACCATGAGAAGCAAAATTGCAAGAATTGCAATAATGTAAACATATTGTTCTAGTACCATAAAATAATATAAAGAACAAATACTAAAAAAAACCCACCACACAAAACACCTTGTTTATTTGTTTCAGCAGTACTTACAGAATTAAATTACCTGTTTTTAAAATGAGGTCTCACAAAGATTAGAAATGGCAAAAATTAGGTATGCGGTTCAAATCTACCAGATGCTCTGCTGGAGAAGGAGGGAGCAATCTCCTCCTGTACCAGTCAGATCTGATTTGATGGTACACATAAAAATAATACAATAAAAAAACCCACCAGAAATGGCAAAAATTTGAATTTTAGAATACAATGCCAGTAACAGATATAAACTAGGTATTAATTTTATGCCTATTTTTTGTTAATTGTAGTTGTAATTTTTAAGTTCCAGGCTTTCTTAGAAAGTCACACATTTAAGCCTTTAGTAATCATCATATATAAGACATACAGCATATTACATCAGGAAACCTCCAAATGATTCTTTAAACCAGGTAATCTAGTTTAGATTATAAAGTAAATGCAGGGATTTTTAGTAATTCATCCAATTAAAAAATACAGAATATTGCAATGCATAAAGAACATATTACAAGGAAATCTGATAATGCGGTGATCAAATGTATTTGGCTACAAACCAAAAAGGTCAGCACTTTAGAACCACTTGCCAATCTTCGAGAAAAATATGTGGTAGTTGGCTTACATTAAGATTTAAAATCTTACTGTGCTTGCTTCAGTAGCACATACACTAAAATAGGAATGATACAGAAAAGATTAGCATGGCCCCTGCACAAAGACGACATGCAAATTTGTGAAGCATTCCACATATTGGGGGAGGGGGAGATTTATAGCCTTATTAGAAACCCTACAGTGGGTTTGCAGAGATTATAAATGGCCCTAGAGAAGGCTATCCATCTTTCTTCCACGGAACAGCTGGTGGATATGAACTGCTAGCCTTTGGGTTGAAAAATTCAACTCCTTACCCACTAGGCTACCAGAAATCCTACAGAAATCCTTATAGGGGTCTCATGAGATCAGCTATGCATCAGTTTCAACTTGACGGTATGTAACAACTCTGTTCTTATCCTTAAGGGTTGCTATTAGTCAGCTGTCTATAAATACTGTAGTGGGTTATGAAAAGTTTTACTATAGAAAACCATGTTATCTCAGTTAATCTTAAGACACTATAAAGTACGTTATGTCCATTTTTTTAATTTCAATGAACATCTACAGAGATTTTGGAATTCCATTCATTCTTTGTTGCACTTTTCTCCCCCCTCCCCCCACTGTTCGCTCCTCTCCTTGAAAAGCAAAAGAAAAACTCCTTCATTGGTACACAATCCCCCCCCCCGCCCCCCCCCCCACCCCCCCCCCACCCCAAATATAATCCACTCTGCAACCCTTGGTAAACAGACTCAAGGATGCTAAATAACCTGCATCCAAGGTCATATATACAGAAAACTGTGGAGATGCAATTCTAACTCAAATCTTTCAAATCTAATTCTATTTTATTCTCTTTCCATTATAAATTTAAGGGGAAGAAGCATAACTAATTACTTATATACTGTTCTTCACAATAACCAGAATCTGGGTAAATATTTATCTTATCTTGTACCTATGATATTTAAAATAAGGTCTCTTATTCACTTTTAATTTTTTCATATGGTTCAGTAACTTTGCACAAGACTTAAGGTTTATTACTGGGTTTGTTTTATTTTCAAAACCTCAAAGCCTATTGCCCTCAAGCAGGAACTGACTCATAGCTGAGCTTCCAGTGGGTTCCCAGAGTTGTAAATTGCACAGGAGCAGATTGCCCACCTTTATCCTGCACAACAACCAGTGGATAAGAACAGTCAGATAAGTGAGGCTTTTGGACCAGGAGCAAAATTCTCTGTGCACTGCATCACCAGAAATTCCTGATAAAAAATGTTTAAGCACTGTATCTTGTAAAAATGATCTTTTCTTCAGTGAACTGTCCTATCATCTTCCTCTAACATTAATTCACCAGGTATGTTTACCTATTTCTGAACACTCTATTCTGTTCAAGTGATCTGTCTGTCCCTATGTAAATATCTGAGCAAATTATTTGAGAAGCTGGAATCTATGAAGAAGAATATGGCATCAAGACTGGGGAAACATGCATCAATAACCTCCGTTATGCAGATAACACAACCTTGCTTGGTGAAAGTGAGGAGGACTTGAAGTGCTTGCTCCAGAAGGTCAAACAATGCAGTCTTCAACACAGATTGCATATTAGTATCAACAAGAAAAATCTTTGCCACTGAAAGGATAGGCAACATTTTGATAGATGGAGAAATTCCTGAAACTGTCAAGACTTCACTTAGTGCGATCCATAATCAATACATTTAGTACCAGCAGTCAGGAATGTCTTCAAATTATTGAGCAGTCAGATCAACTTGAGGACTAAAGTATTCCTGATTCAGGCCATGGTCTTTCCAGCCACTTGCTGTGTATCTGAGAGCTGGGTAGTGAATAAGGATGGCAAAAGAACAATGTTTTTGTTTGAGAGAATACGGAATATTCCATGGATTGTCAAAGAACAGACAAATATGTCTTCGATAAAGTGCAGCCAGAGTGCTCCTTCGAGGCAAATACGAAAGCTTCACCTCTCATACTTTCACACGTTGCTAGGAGAGGTTATTTCTTGGAGAGGGACATCATGTTTGGAAAGGTGGAGGGTCAGTCAAGTAGAGGAAGACCCTCAATCAGGTAGACTGACAGAGTAGCAATGGGCTCAAGTGTGTCAGAGATTGTAAGGATGGCAAAGGATGGGGCAAAGTTCAGATTTGTTGTTTACAGGGTTGCTAAGAGCTGTACTTAACTCAGGAGTACCTAACAATAAAAATATGCAAACATCAAATTACATTGATTACTGTATCATTACTATAACTCTGTAATTTAAAGAATATAATTAAAACTTGAACAAAATGGTAAAAGTTTTTCCAAAAAGAAAACAAGTACAAAAGAAAGATGCTTAGCATCAACTAATCCTCTGAGAAATCCAAATTAAAACCACAATGAGATACTTCATACCCACTAGAAAGGCTTTTGTTAAATAGACACACAAAGAGGGAATAGCAAGTGTTAGCAAGGATGTGAAGAAATGTAAATAAAGTCTTAAGAAAAGGAAAAACGGTTCAATTATCTTTGGAAAATAAGTCTGAGTGGTCTTAAAAAAGGTAAACATAAAGTTACTATACAATTCAGTATTAAAGAAACCAACACACTAATGTTTTTTAGCAAAAGGATTCCAAACAATCTTATTATATATCAACTGATAAATTAAAAAACAAACAATAAAAAAACCCCAGATGTAAAAAGGAATGATAATTCCTTTTAGTTCACATAATAATACAGATGAACTCTGAAAAGTGAAAGCAGTCAGTCTAAAAGGCCAGATGTGGTATGATTCCATATAAGCAAAATATCTAAAACAGACAGATGCACAGAGTGAAGAAAGTAGGTTTCCTAGGGCTTGGGGTGATGGGAAGGGACTTCACATGGGCATAGTTTTGGTTTTTGTTTGTGGGAAGATGATGAAGGTTCTGGGATAATAATTATGGCTGTACAATTTCATGAGTATTTTAAAACGACTAAATTTTACACTATAAATAAGTAATTATTTTTGTTGTTAGGAGACATTGTATTGAATATGACTCATAGCAACCCCCAAAACAAAGATCTGAACCTTGTCCTATCCTGTGCCATCCTCATACTTTGTGACACAGAAGAGCCCATTGCAGCATTCTCTTTGTCAATCCAAGTGGTCAGGGTCTTCCTCTCCTTTGACGACCCTCCACCCTTCTTATTGTCATGTCCCTCTCTAAGGAAAAGCTCCTCCTAGCAATATGCCCAAAGTATGTGAGAAGCCTCGTCATTTTTGCCTCCATAATACACTCCCGCTGCACCCTCTCCAAGCCATATCTGTTTATTCTTTTGGCTGTCCAAGGGGTGTTCAGTGCTCTTCTCCAACATCACTTCTCAAAGGCATCAATTCTTCGTCTGTCATCCTTATTCATTGTCCAGCTCTCAGACGCATTTTTTTTCTTATTTTTTTTTCTCTCAGATGCATATTAAGTAATTGGTAAGACTAAGGCCTGAATCAGATGTCCTTTAGTCCTCACTGGCACTATTACTCCTCAATAACTTAGAGAGGTCTCTAACTGCAGATTTTCCCAGTGCAATGCATCTCCTTATTTCCTGATTGCTGGTACTGAGGGTCTTAATTGTGGATCCAAGTAAGATGAAGTTGTTGACAGTATCAATCTCTTCTCCATCCATCATAAGGTTGCCTCTTGGTCCACTGGTAAGAATCTTTGTTTTCTTGACATTGACACACAATCCATACCGGAGGCTGCATTCCTTGATCTTGTGCAACAAGTGCTTTAAGTCCTCCTCACTTTCAGCAAGCAAGCTTGTGCCATCTGCATAATGCATGTTATTTATGCATCTCCCACCAATCCTGATGCCACATTCCTCTTCATAGAGTCCAGTTTCTCGAATAATTTGCTCAGAAAGTAGATTAAATCTCAAGTGCCTCAAACTTGTTCTTAAGATAATTTTTAAATTAAGGTGGGATAGAATCATGGTCATAGTCTGGTATATATATTGCAAAGTATTTTGTTGTTCATAGAGTCACTATAAGTTGAAGTTGACTTAATGTGTTTTGAAAATTTCAAATTTGTTAGAACACTATAGTTAAGTGCTGCTGAGTCAACTATGGCTCACAGTGATGCCATGCACACATTGAAACCTTGCCTCATACTGTGCCATCCTGATCTACATCATGCTTAAGATCATTGCTGTAGTCACTATGTCAATTTACTTCCTTGAGGATCTGCCTCTTTTCACTGACCCTCTATTTTTCCCAGTATGGTGTCTTTTTTTCTAAGGACTGGCTTCTCCTAAAAGTATTTTTAAGGTATGTGAAACAAAGTTTCCCCATCCTTGCCTCTAAGGCGCACCCTACCTGCACTTTCTCTAAACCAGACTTGTCTTTGGCAGTCCTTAGTATATTCAATATTCTCTGCTAACACAATTCAAAATTCTTCCGTAGTCTGACTTATTTACTGTCCAACTTTTGCATGCATATAAAGCACATGAAAATATCACTGGTTTGGGTCAGGCACACTTTAGTCTTTAAAATAACATCCTTTCTCTTTAAAAGGAACTTTAAAGAGTTCCTTCCTAGATTTTCTCAATGTAAAAAGTCTTGATTTCCTGACTGCTGCTACCCATGACTCGGACCTAACCTTGACTATGGACATGTAAAATGAAATCACTGATAACTTCAATCTTTAAACCTCTACCATGATTTTGTTGCTTTTTGTTCCGCATCTATTGGTGGTGATTTTCATTTTCTTAATGCTGAGATATAATTAATATTGAAGGATCATCTTCATTTTCTACAAGCTAGGTCGGGTCATCTGCATAACATAGGTTGCTGATAAGTCTTCCACCAATTCTTATACTGCATTCTTCTTCTTATAGACTCATTTTTTCGAATTATTTGACTAATATACAGACTGAATTGGTATGTCGAAAGGATACAACCCTGAGGTACATACCCTTCCTGATTTTAAAATACGTATGTTCCCTTGCTCTGTTTGGACAACTATATAGAGGCTTCATATGAGCACAGTTAAGTGTTCTGGGATTTCCATTCTTCTCAACATTAGCCAACATTTGTTATGATCTAAATGGTCAAAGACCTTTGCACAGTGAATAGAACACAAGTCAACTCTTTCTGGTATTCTCTTTTACTCAAGATCCATCTAAATGTAATCTCTCATACCACCGCCTCTTCTACCCAACTTGAAGTTGGCGGTTCCCTGTCAATGTATTGTTCCAGTAGTTTTGATTTTACTTACATGTGATATTAATGATACTGCTCAACAATATTCACATTCTGTTGAATCATGGTTTTTTGAATGGGAATAATATGATCCCTTCCAGTCAGCTGGCAAGGTAGATGTCTCCAAGATTTGTTGGCCTAGATTGATGAGGATGTCCAGCATTGCATCTGTTTTGCTCACAAAAACCTCAATTAGTATCCCAGTAATTCTGGAGGTCTTATTTTTTGCCTATGCCTTGAGTTCAGCTTGAACTTCAGTAGGATTGATACTTGGTAATATGTTACTTTCTGAAATGGTTCACTGTCAACCAAAATGATTTTATTTCTTTCATCTTCTTGTGATTTTACTGCTTCATTCAATATACTGTCTATCAAGGAATAAAACAAAAAACCCTAACAATTCACTACCTTCAAGAAGGAAATTAGTTCTAGTGATCCACTGGTTTTCAAAGGTTGGAAACTGCAGGGGAGGAGACTGTCCATCCTTCTAGACTCTACCAATGTTAGATTTAGAACACAACAGTGTATTGTTCTAAACATCAGCTGTCGCTGTTATGAACCATAAAGTTACAATCAACTCACAGCCGACTTTGTAGCAAGTACTCAGAGGAGTAAATCAAATGGGAAGAGAGTGGTCATCTTTTTCTGAGGAGCAGCAGGCAGGTTTGAACTTTGTGTCACTGGGTTGACAGCAAAGCTTCTTACCACTAAACCAATGGAAATCCCTAGAACCCTGTTTAAATTTAACTGATTACTGGGAAACAATTTTTAACTGATTTTATATCTGCTATTCAGTCTAGTAGTTTTTTTGTAGATTTCTTAGGGTATCTATATAGAATAGTCATTGATGACAAAAAGCAAACATTCTTAACCTTTTTCTTGATCTTAGAGAAACAAATCACTATTTTATCACTGAGTACTTCATCTGTAGGTTTTTTCTGTATGAACCCAGTAACAGTATGAAGAAATTTCATTTATCTCCTTATGTTTGTTGATAGTTTATCATAAATAAGCTTTGATTCTAGCAAATAAAACTGTTAAGACTTTGTTAAGCTGTTTTGCATTCATGCTCATGAAAACTACTGTTCAGCATTTTCTTATATTATAAATCATAATGGTGATCTCTTAGTATGAATAGTGAAATAAACCTTCTCAATTTTCTAGAACCAGCTTTCTTTTCCCTTTAAATATTTGGCAGAATTTATCATCTAGTTCTGAAATTTTCTTCGTGGGAAAGTTTCCAAATTCAATTTCTTTAATTGGCATAGACTATTTAGGTGCTCTATCCTTTTAAAATGAGCTTTGGTATCTGGAATCTTTTTTAAAAAAATGTCTCTTCTAATTTCTTTAATTTATTGGCATAACGGTCATAGTATTCCTTTATAATTTTTAATTTGTTGATTCCATATGGATGTCTATTCTATTTCTGATGTTAAGTGACTTTTCTTTTTTTCCTCTCTAATCAGAGTATTTATCAATTATAATGATCTGTACAAGAAGCTAGCTTTTTAGTTTCATTCGATTTTTTCCCTTCTATTTCTTTTCTATTTAATGACATCTTTATTATTTCCTTTCTTTTGTTTATATTAGGTTTGATTCATTATTTTTTATAGTTTATTAAGCTGGAATCTGAAGTCATGATATATGAGACCTACCTTGTTCCATAGGTGTTAAATGCTAAACATTCCTCTCTACATAGTAAGTTATATCTCAGAAATGTTTATAATTTTGTTATAATTTCCTTTTAATTAAAATTCTCCCTAATTTCTCTCATCATTTTTTTTATTGCAGCTATGCACAAATATTTCTGAAGGCCTATTATTTAGGAAGTGGATGGCCAATCCTTCCTCCTAGCCTGTCTTAATTAAAATGTTCTGATTGGAGAAAAACATCTTGTCCTAGAGAGGGTAAAACAAAGGTGCTCCCTGGAGGCAAGGATTCTGAAGCACCATTTGACATATTGTGGGCATGTTGCAAGGAGGGACCAGGCCTTGGAGAGGGACATTATGCTTGGGAGATTGGAGGGACAGTGCAAGAGAGGAAGAACCTGGATGAGATGGATTGACTCAATTACTGGGATAATGGGGGTAGATGAAAGAGACAATAAGGTTGGCTCAGGATAGAGCAGGGTTAGAGCTCTTGTACACAGGGTTACTATGAGTCACAATCAACTTGATGGCACATAACAACAATGCAAAGGAATGTTTTCTTTAGTTTTCAGATGCCAGAAGACTTTCTAGATATCTTCATTGTTAATTTATTCCACTGTGGTAAGCAAATATACTTTGTATGGCATGAATCCCTTTTTATACTTAATTGAGATGTGTTTCATGTCCTAGAATATGGTCTATGTTGGTACATTTGGAAAAAATTTTTATTCTGCTACTATTAGGATAAGTGCTCCACAAATGCCAATTAAGTCAATCTGGTTGACAGTATTGTTGAAATTTTCTACATCATTTTTTTTTCTTGATTCAATCATTACTAATTTTCAAATTGATTTATTTTTTTTCTATCAATTATCTAGAAAACAGTACTGAAGTGTCCTTATACAGGTCTATTACTTTTGCTTTATTTAATGTCCCACTATGCCAACTAGTTGGCAAATACTCTCTTGAATAACCGTCTCTTCCCACTGGTAATTACAAAATAACTTTCTAATCAATTCTCTGGGTCACAAGTGCAGGCAGACTTGACTGTGTTTTCTGCTTAAGGTCACACAGACTGCAGTAGAGAGATTGTGGCTGAGCTGGTTCTTATCTGAAGGATATGGGCAAGAACCCACTTCCAAGGTCTTTCAGATTGCTTGATAGAATTCAGTTTCTTCTGGATATAGGTCAGGCAGGCCCTGTTTCCATGCTGCTTATTGGTCTGAGGCTTTTCTCTTTCTTTAGAGGTTACTTTTCATCTTCAAACCAACAAATGTGTGAAGAATCCTTCTCACACACTGAATCTCTGATTTCTAACACCAGCCAGTCTTGAGTTATTAGATTAATTCATCTGCATAGTATTTCTTTTGTCATAAGTTCAGGGCCTACACTCAAAAAGGAGTTGATTACAATAGAAGATTGAGGATTATTAGAAAATGTTGTTGTGCTGTTAAGTGCTGCTAAGTCAACTAGTCAACTACAGCTTATAGTAACCATATAAACAATGGCTCTGAACCTTGTCCTATCCTGTACCATCCTCATTATCTCAGACACATTTGAGCCCATTGTTACAATCACTGCATTAATCCATCTTTTTGAGGGTCTTCTGCTCTTTTACTGACCCTCTACCTTTCCCAGTACATGATGTCCTTTTTCCAAGGACTGACTCCTCTTTACAAGATGCCCAAATATGTTCACCAAAGTTTGGCAAATCTTTTTTATCTTTTCATTTTCATATATTGTATTGAAGGTGGGTTTCTTATACCCAGCATATGGTTGAGTCTTTCCTTCTATTCTACCTGATAGCCTACTACGAATTAAGAAGAATGCATTTAAAGTTATTGATAGGGCTGTAAGATTAAAACCGACCATTTTCTACTTGTTTCTATTTCTCCCATCAGTTCTTTATTCCATTTTCCCTAACTTACTGATTTTTTTTCTTAATTTTAAATTTAGGTTGTTTATTTTTCATTTCAATGACCATCTACAGAGATTTTGGGATTCCATTCATTGTTGCACCCTTCTCCCCGCACAAACCCCTCCCCCCCCCATTTGCTCCTGTCCTTGAAAAGCAAAAGAA
>NW_006399797.1:5544402-5554571 GCF_000299155.1 Elephantulus edwardii | reverse complement strand
TGTGGAGTGAGGTGGGGATCTTGTTTAATTCTTCTGCAGATAGTTTTCCAATTTTGCCAACACCATTTGTTAAAAAGGCTGTCATTTCCCCACCTAACTGATTTCATCTCTTTGTCAAAAATCAATTGCCCATAAATAGATGGGCTGATTTCCGGGTTCTCAATTCTATTCCATTGATCTATGTGTCTGTCATTGTACCTAACTTACTGATTTTTAAAATACTTATGTTAATCCTCATGTGGGTCATATTTTCCTGCTTCTTTGCATGCCAGGTAATATCTGATTGGATACTACACATCATAATTTTAGGCTGTATATATTTTTGCATTCCTATTTGAGTCTTATTTTGAGATACCCACTTAATTTGATGCATTCAGGTTAAGCAAGACCAAAGTAGATTTCAATCTAGAACTAATTTCACTGCATAAAGAGAAAAAACCTTTTCATTACTTTACACTGTGTAATATCAGATTTTTCACTGTGGTTGTGGAGAATAGTATTTCTAGCTTTGTTTGTTCTTTGTAATCTTTTCAGATTGTTCTTTCCTTGTATTCTTCCATGCATGAACTTATCAGTACCGAAAACTTGACAGACACCCCCTGCAGGCTGAGTTCCTTCTCTTTGTGCTGCTCACTCTTCTCTGTGGCTCTGCTCTGAAAATTCTAGCAAGCTTGGTCTCCCTGTTCTGTGCTTGCAACTAAGCGAGAATGCCAGGCTACAGTTAGTTTTCCTTTCTCTGTGCGACAGAAGTCCTGGAAACTCTTTCAAAGAGGTATGAAAAAGCAAATCAGAACACACCTTATTAATTTTTCATCTTGTAGGTATCACCGTCCTTTGTTGTCAGATATGGTATGTTATGAAAACTGATGCTGACAGATTTTGCTAAGCTTTTAAGTTTATTTGGGTGGGAGGCTAAATTTGATACCTGTTACACTATCATGGCCAGAATTAAACGTTCTGGCACTTAAGTTTTAATCTCTTTAAATGAAATACAATAAAAGGTGCAGTGAGGATGCCAAATAGTGGGAGTTAAAGTAGATAAAGGTTAAAATTCAAGAATGCAAATCTTATCAGTACTATGCAACTTAAAAAAGTCTTATGTCCACTGGAAAAACCTATGCAATTAAATACTTGTTTAAAATAAGGCAATATTTTCTAATTTCCAATCTCCATTTAAAGACTTAAACAATACAACACAGACAAAAAACTCTATCATAATGTAAAAAAATTAACTAGAAGACTCTAACTTTCATAGGGCAAACTTTTAATTTTTAAATTATCAGTTTGTTTACATTAGCATTTTATTATATTCATTATTATTAACACATTGAAAATGAACATATTTATTTCACAACTTGATCAAAGAAAGGAAATACTGACCTTTAAGAAGTCCAGAGTTATCAATGGGCCCAGGATATACATTTTGATCTCCCATCTGATATTTGTCCCAACTGTCAAAGCCAACATACTTCTTCCATTGTTTGAACCAGCGACTATCAACTAGATACCTAGAAAACGGGAGAAAAACACTTAAGGAAAATATTAAAAAACACCCAAAAGAGATATTTTGGTACTTCATCTTATAGCTCATGTCTACTCAACTGATTGTTTAATCACTTTGTATTTGAAAGAACAATACTTATGTAAACTTTACCACTTGAAAACAAATGTTGCCATAAAAATGTGGGGGGAGGGGAATAACGCTACTTTCAAAAATTACACATTAAGTAATAGGTATTTTAATATTTGTCAATAAAAGAAAAACTTTAGTAATTATATTTATCAAGAAAAAAATTTTTAAATGCAACTTCGTGAAATATAAGGAAATAGAGTTCTTTTAGAAGAAACTTAGAAACACAGTACAGACATTTCAGTTTGCTGTATGTATCTTTTTTTGAAGGAAAACTAGTTATTAAAAGTTTTCAAGTCTATTATGAAAATTACAAACAAACCTTTGTTGTTATGTACCATATAGTCATTTGTGACTATAGAGACCCTATGTACAACAGCTCTGAAACTTCTATTAAGTGATGAAGAAATTAGTAATAAATAGTTATAAGGTCTACTTAATTCTCAGCTTTTAAAAATATTCTTTTAAAGTTTATAAAAAATAAAAATATAATTCTACCAAAATCCCATGATAAAGTTAAAACTAATTCTTAATTTTAGATGAAAATGGAAAGCATACCAGAACTATATAATACAGTACAGTAAAAGAGGACAGTAACATTCACTTTCAAAAAATGGTAACAATTCATGATAGGTTCATATCAAAATAGAAGGATAAACTGTTCCTTATTATGAAATGTTATAATTAAGTATATAAATAATTCCCTAAATATGTACTGACAGATGATATATACTGGCAAAACTTAGTTCTTGGTGATAAATAAATACTGAAAAACAAAGCAAAGTACCTTTAAGAATATTAAAAATAATTTTCTTTTTTACCAACAAGAGTTAGTAATACTCTTAATTAAGTTCTTCATATAGTAGTAAAATATGTTGGGGCAAGTAGTTTTAGTTTTGCTTTTCGATTGGTTTCAAAAGTGGGATACACGAAGCACCACAAGCAATACTGAAATTCTGTAATTTTGTTTTTAAACATCTAGAATTAGCTTCTCAATTAATTATGAAAGATGTTCAAACACATTACAATCGGAACGGTGTTAGAGCTGACACTCTAGCAGGTTTTTGAGAGGGTGTACAAAGTATAGGCAGAGACTGCCCTGCTTTTTCTCTTGGACTTACAAGTGGATTCAAACTGCCAGAGACTCGGTGCTTTTGGATTAACAGTGCAAACTGCCTATAGACTATGCCACCCAAAGTGCCCATCCAATAACTAATCACAGAGAATTAAAAACATGGGTTTATTCTTAAAGTAAGCATTAAAAACCACATGAACCTAAAAATACACTTTTAATTATTTTATCTTCCAGATACATTTTCTCTACATTTTACCAAAGAAAACTGCAAACACAAAGTTAATGAGATAGTTAAAGCACACGTGTAATAATACAGGTAACAAAGTTATTTTAATCATTCTAATATTTCTGTGCTTCTACAAGATTTATGAGGAATTAAAAATAAAAATGAGCTGAGTATTAATTCTTTCCATTTTTCTTCCTAAAATAAACACATAAGATTAGCAATGGTTTTTTATGTTAAACTGGAAATACAGAAAATTGTACATTTATACCACCAACTAAAAATATTCCTCTCTTGTAATTTAAACACAGTATTTAAGGCACTGGAGACAAATGTTTTAGTACCCACTATTTACTAAATACCATTTGTCCTTCTGCCAACTCCTAATATCATAATTCATTACTTCAGTCTTACTTTAGTCTTGCTATTTTTTTGGAACAAGTCCTTTCCTCGAAGGAATGTTTGTTGTGATTCTTTCAATTTATCTTAGTTATCCTTGATTGTTGTTATATGCACTTTTGACTCATAATGACCGTATGTACAACATCCCTAAAATCCTACTCTATCCTGTGCCAATCTTATTCTCTCTGATACACCTACCCTCATTACGTCAGTCACTGAGCCAGTCACAAGAGCCAGTGAAGGCTCTTCCCTTCTTGTGCTGTCCCTCCACTCTCCCAAGCATGATGTCCCTCTCCAAGTAGTCCTTCTTTGCAACATGCCCAGAATATGTCAGAGAGAACTTCAGAATCCTTGCCTCAAACCTGGTTTCACACTTTCTAGGACAAATCTGTTTGTTCTCCAGGCAGTCCACGGTATATTCAATATTCTTCTCCAGCACCACAGCTCAAAACCATCAATTCTCTAATAATCCTAGTCACTGTCCAGCATTCTGACGTACAGTAAGTAACTGTAAAGACTATGGCCTGGATTAGGCTCACATGTTTCCAGACTGACACTGTTACTCTTCAGTACTCTGGAGAGGTCCCAGACAGCAGAATTTCCCAACGCAAATCACCTACTGATTTTCTGGTTATGAAGCCAAGCAAACTAAAGTGTTAACAATCTCAATATCTTCATTGTCTATCATGCTCCTGCCAAGGAATGGGAATCTTTGTTTTCTTAATGTTGCACTTCAATCCATATTGAAGGCTGCAGTCTTTGACCATCTGCAGCAAGCATTTCAAGTTCTACTCAGTTTCAGGAAGCAGGCTTGCGTCATCTGCGTAACTAACACAGGTTGTTAGTGAGTCTTCCTCCAATCCTGATGCCACATTTCTCCTCTTAGAGCCCAGCCTCCAGGATGATCTGCATATAGACTGAAAAATTAAGAAGATAGGACACATCCCTAGCACACACTCTTTCTGATTTTGAACCCTGCAGTGTTTACTTGCTCTGTTCTGATGAATGCCTCCTGGTCCAAGTACAGGTTTCACATGATCAAATGTTTTGGGATTCTCATTCTTCTCAGAGTTAGCCACAGTTTGTTGTGATCCACATAGTCCAATGCCTTTGCATAGTCAATGAAACAGAGACATTCCTCTGCTACTGTCTGCTTTCAGCCAAGATCTACCTAACATTAGCTATAATATCCCTAGTACCACAGACTCTCCTAAACCCAGCCTGTACATCTGTCAGTTCTCTGTTGATAATTTTCAGCAGAATCTTGCTTGCATATGATATTAATGATATTGTTCGATAATTTCTGCACTCTGACTCTTCCAGTAAGTAAAATCTCTTCCAGAGTTGGCTACGTAGTTGTCCTCCAGATTTCTTGGCACAACTTGGTGAGCACATCCAGGGTAGAGTCTGTTGTTGAAATATGTCAATTGGTATGCCATCAATTCCTGGGGTCTTGTTTCTTGCCAATTCTTTCAGAGCAGTTTGAACTTCCTTCATCACCACAGGCTCCTGCTCACACTTTGTTCCATGAAATTCTTCGGTGTCAGCCAATTTCTTCTGGTACAGTGACTCTATACTCCTTCCACATTTTAATGCTTCCTGGATCATTTAATATTCTGCTCAAAGCATCCATAAGTATTCAACTGGAGGCTTGAATTTGTTCTTCAGTTCCTTCAGCTTAAGAAATGGTGAATGAGTTAGGCTCTTTTGATTTTCTGACTCCAACTCTTTGCACATTTCATTATTATACTTTGTCTAAGCTACCCTTTGAAATTTTCCATTCAGCTCTTTAATTTCTTGATTTCTACCCTCTGCTTTGCCATCTTGATGCTCTAGTGCAATATTCACAGTCTCATCTGACATCCATCTTGGTTTTTTTCTTCCTCCTCTGTCTTTGTAATAACTTTTTGCATTCTTCACGGATGATATTCTTGACACTCTCCCACAGCTCATCTTGGCTTCGCTCACTGGTGTTCAAGGCCTCAAACCTATTCCTGAGATGGTTTTGAAATTTGAGTGGGATAGACTCAAGTAAAATTTGGTTAGTGTGGATTTGATTTAATTTTCTTTAACTTCAGCTTGAACTTGCATATGAGTAGTTGGTGGTCTGTTCCACAATCAGCACCTGGCCTAGTTTTCAGGCTGATATTAAACTTCTCCAGCGATTCTTTCCAAAGATGTAATTGATCCGATTTCTATACATACCATCAGGTGAGATCTATCTGAATAGTCTGTGTTTGTGCTTCTTATAAAAAGTATTAGCAATGAATAAATTATTGGTTGTACAGAATTCTTTCATTCTATCTGCAGTTATCCTTAGCCATCTGACTTTTCATTTTAAATTTTAGAATCAGTTTATCAAGTTCTACTAAAAACTGGGAGCTCCGGTGCCCAGGAAGGTGGGGGAATTCACCAGCTATTCTGCAGGAAAAAGACAGCAAATCACCTCTCTTGCATTTTATAACATATGAACACCTGCTGGAGGGTCAGCTATGAGTCTGTTCCAATGCAATGAAAATGAGTTCTGGTGATTTTTTAAAAGTTATTTAAAACAACTGTGCTAACATTTTTACTATACTGTCACTGGACTTCTAATTTTAGGAAGAAATGCCATCTTTACAATATAGAATCTACTCTGCCACAGCCAAGAAAGAGCTTCCCATTCAGGTTTATATTATGTATGTAATTCAATAAGGTTTTATAATTTTTCCCAAAAAGATATTTGCTTGATTCACCCTAGGAACCTTACAGTATTTTGCTATTGTAAAGATTACTTTTTATAAAAATTCACTTTATAACTGTTGTTGACATATGTCATTGTTGTTAGGTGCCATTCAGTCTCTATGACTCATAACCTTATGAAAAGATCTGAGCTTGGCCCTATCTTATGCAATGCTCACAAAGTCTGTTCTGTTCTGCTCAAGCCAGC
The DNA here is from genome assembly GCF_000299155.1 of Elephantulus edwardii. Lineage (NCBI taxonomy): Eukaryota > Metazoa > Chordata > Mammalia > Macroscelidea > Macroscelididae > Elephantulus > Elephantulus edwardii. The sequence continues at coordinate 5,548,312 of NW_006399797.1, read as the reverse complement.
TACGAAAGGTGTTGTGTCAATTTTTTAAGGTCTTCCTCTCCTTTGCTGACCCTTCTCAGCATGAGGCATCTTACACTGGTTCATCCTGAATAAAGGCCCAGAGTAAGTGAAATGAATTTCCCCATGCTGGTCTCTAAGGAACTGTCTGGCTCCACCTTCTTGAAGACATATTAGCTACTTCTTCTGTCAGTCTATGTTACTGGTAGGCACCATCAAGTTGAGTAGGGCTCCTCACAGTGACCCTATGAACAATGGATCTGAAATCTGTCCTACCTTGTGCCATCCTCACCATCTTTTACATACTTGAGCTCATTGCTGCAGTCACTATCTCAATCTTTATCATTGAGGGTTTTTCTCTTACATTGACCCTCCTTCCTTTCTAAGCATGATATCCTTTTCTAACAGGAGCTCTGGTGGCCTAGTGGTAAGAAGCTGTGTTGCATTTTCCCAATGTATTGCACTAGAAAAAAAATCTTCTGTCAAAGATCGCTCCGAAGTTCTAAAGAGTAAGGATGTCAGTTAAAAGACTAAGGTGTTCCTTATCCAAGCAATGGTTTTCAGTTGCCTCCTATGCATCAGAAAGCTGAACAAAGAATATGGATGACAGAGGAAGAATTGATGCTCTTATCCTATGATGTTGGATAAGAGTACTGAATTCTATGAACTGCCAAAAGAACAAAAGAACTCTTTTTGGAGAGTGTTCGTTAAGATCAAGATTACAAAACTTCATCTCACATACTTTGGGCAAGTGGTCATGTGCCGTCGAGTTGGAATCAACTCATCGCTGACCCTGCAGTGGGTTTTCAGAGGCAGTAAATCATACAGCAGGCAATTTCCCATCATTCTCCCTCAGACCTGCTGGTGGATTTGAACCTTGTGCCATTGGTAAATTATCTTTAATAATACAATTATTAACATTTGTATTTTACTTTTGGGTTAGGTGCATACTTCTAAACACTTTTAAATATTGGCTGATTTTTCTCATAATATAACTATCCTACGAAATAGCCATTATAAAGACCTTCAGATATTATTAACTTGTCAAAAGTTATAAAGTTAGTCCCAGAAATACGAAGAAGGAAATGTTGGATTGGCTAATGCAGAAACAAAAAGACCAATAAAAACAGTACAAAGAAACAAGAACGATATCATTACAAATTAGAGGAGAAAGAACGACTATCTATAAAAAGTACTGGTACAAATTACTGCAGACATGGGAGAAATAGAAAGTCTTTAAAAACCCATTAAAAATAGTGGAACACTGTTAGATACAGCACTGGACATAGAACCCTCTGAGGGGAGACACTTTAAGTAACAGCTTCAAACATCAATTAATAATTAGAATGTGAAATTAATAATTAGAATGTGAAATATGAATTTAGGAAAACTGGACATTGTAATAAATGAAACAGAACACATAAAGATTAACATTCTCCAATTTCTAACTGAACAAGAAGGCATGCAGCTTCAATTCAAGACCACCAATAAAATATTAAAGTGGGTTCCCCTTCTCCTTCATCTTAACATCAATGTTCAGCATTGAGTTTGTTCAGCCAGCGTTTGTGACCCTATTCCCAAATGGGAAACCCATAAATAAAAAAGACAATCTCTTTGTTAAAACAACAACAAAACAACAAAAAACCCTAAAACCAACCAACACACCACTGGGCTATGCCCACCATTACCCTGTCTTTTCCAGTCCACACTGGATCTTTCTCATTGTCTTTACCCACTCCCTCCACCCACCAAATTCTGAACCCTGTGATTTCATCTTTACCCATCCTCACTACCACTTATATGGATCGTTATGTATGTTTTACTAGTTATCCTTCTGTTTTTATAATTAAGAAGGGGGGGGGAAGAATAGATTTGAGGTACTGTACACTAATGACCAAAGAGCAGATGAGTTACAGGGTAACATTGAGGATATTAGCTATGGAAAAACATAAAAGGTTATTATAAAGATAAGGGAGAAAGAAAAGACCAAAATGTCAAAACAGACAAATACAGAGTTGGAGCTAAGAAAAACAATACCTTTCACAATAGCTAATCACAAGATTAAATACTTGGGAGTAAATCGAAACAGAAGCACAAAGGATCTATTCAAAGAAAATTACAAAACGTTGTTGTTATGTGCCATCGAGTCATTTGCAACTCATAGCAACCCTATGCACAAGAGCCCTAAATGCTGCTCTATCCTGTGCCAACCTCACTGTCTCCAACACATTCATTCCCACTACTCCACTCACAGAATCGATCCATCTCAAAGAGGGTCTTCCTCTCCTGCGCCGTCCCTCCACTCTCCCAAACATGATGTCCCTCTCTAAGGACCAGTCCCTACTTGCAACATGCCCAAAGTATGTCAGACGAAGTTTCACAATCCTTGACTCCAAGGAGCATTCTGGCTTCACCCTCTCCAGGACAAACCTGTTTATTCTCCTAGCAGTCCATGGTATAGTCAACACTCTTCTCCAGCACCACAACTCAAAGGCATCAATTCTCTATCATCTCTATTCACTGTCCAACTCTCCGATGCATAGCACGTAACTGAAAAGACTATAGCCTGGGTCAGGCGCACCTTAGTCTCCAGCCTGATGTCGTTGCACTTCAGTAGTCTTGAGAGGTCCCTCACAGCGGACTTTCCCAATGCAATTCGTCTCCTGATTTCCTGGCTCTGTTACCAAGAGTGATGACTGTGGAACCAAGTAAACGAAAACTGTTAACTATCTCAATCTCTTCACTATCCATACTGATGCTGCCAATTGGCCCAGTGGTGAAAACAAAACATCACTACAAGAAAAAAAAAAAAAGAAAAATACAGAGATAGAGAAGTGAAAGAATATCCTTTGCTCATGGATAGGAAGACTCAATATTGTGAAAATGGCAATACTACCAAAGGCAATTTACACATTCAATGCAATCCCAATCCCAATCCCATTCTTCAACGAGATGGAAAAGGTAATCTCCAGTTTCATTTGGAATGGAAAGAAGCCCCAAATAAGCAAAGCACTCCTTTAAAATAGAAAAAAGGTAGGAGGCATCTCATTTCCCGATTTCAAGTCCTACTACAATGCCATGGTGGTTAAGTCAGCATGGTACTGGTACAATGAGAGACACACAGAACAATGGAATAGAATTGAGAACCTGGAAATCAGCCCATCTACCTATGGTCAACTGATTTTTGACAAGGAAATGAAATCATTTAAGTGGGGAAATGACAGCCTTTTTAACAAATGGTGTTGGCAAAACTGGAAAAATATCTGCAGAAGACTCAAGCAAGATCCACACCTCACTATGTATACAAAAACCAACTCAAGGTGGATCATGGACCTAGGACTAAAAACAAGGACTGTAAGTTTCATTAAAGAAAACCTTGGAGGAACTCTAGTAGTCCTAATTCACAACATAAAAGTCTTCCAAGTATCCTGAAAAATGTACAACCAGGAGAAGATAAAATAGATGAATGGGACCTTCTAAGAATCAAATCCCTATGTGTATCCAGAAACTTCTCCAACAGGGTAAAAAGTGAAGTCACAGACTGGGAAAATGTATTTGGTAATGACATGTTAGATAGGGGACTTATATCTAGAATTTATAAAATACTTGAGAACCACAACAAGATAAAGGTAAATAATCCAATTGAAAAATGGGCACAGGATATGAACACACACTTCACCAAAGAAGACATTCAGATGGCCAAGAAATACATGAAGAAATGTTCAAAATCCCTAGCTCTAAGAGAGATGCAAATCAAAACAACTATGAGATATTATCTCACCCCAGTAAGAATAACACAATTTAACAGAACAGCAAACAGCAAGTGCTGGTGAGATTGTGGAGAAACTGGAACCCTTATTCACTGTTGGTGGAAGTGTAAAATGGTGCAACCACTGTGGAAAGTGGTGAGGCG
>NW_006399797.1:5537288-5539707 GCF_000299155.1 Elephantulus edwardii | reverse complement strand
ATGGCCAATCCTTCTTCCTAGTCTGTCTTAATGTGAATGTTCAGATTTAGAGAAGTATCAGACAGACCAGCAAGTTAAAGGTATATCCCTTATTGTGGCGTTAACTTCAGTGTCAGTGTTGTCCCTGCCTTTCTCACACGCGTTTTTGCCCACTTATTTTCCTGCTCCACCATCCACTTCTACCCCCTCCCTTCACATCTATCTCTCTTTGACCAGCCCTCCACCTAATAACTTATATATGAGGCTTCCATGGCTTCTGTGATTCCAAACACATCAGCTGATGGTAGTTCTTATGTTGGGATCAATGTCTCTGAAGTTTAGTCGTAACGTTTGCCGAGTAAAGGAACAGAACAGATAATGTCCAATTTTGTTTGGAGAGAAAAGAGACTCAAAAAAAGCAATGCATTACTGAAAAAGATACACAGGATAGAAGGCATCACACTACTCCCTGATCTCAAATTCTACTATACAGTGATACTAATCAAGGCAGTGGTACAGTGACAGACACATAGATTCATGAATGAGAACCAGAAATCAACCCATTACCTATGGTGGACTGCTTAATCATATGGGGATATATAGCCTCTTTAACAAAGAGTGCTGGTAAAAACAGACAACAATCTGCAGAAAACTGAAGCAAGATCCACACCTCTTATCATACATACAAAACCCAATTCAAGATAGATCAAAGACCTAGGAGTAAAAAACCAAAGACTATAAAGTTTATCAGGAAAAAAACCCCTAAAAATCTAGAAGACCTATCTTACAGCATGAATAGACTTCTAAGCATAACAAAATATCTTCAACTAGGAGAAGATAAATAGCTGAATGGAACCTTCTAAATATCAAATCTTTATGCACATCAAAAACTTCTCCAATAAGGTAAAAACGAAGCCCACAGATTGGGGAAAAGTATCTGGCAATGACATATCTGATAATGGATTAATATCTAAAATTTACAGAATATTCCAGCATCTCAACAAGAAATAGGCAAACAACCCAATCACAAAATGGGTATAAGATATGAACAGGCACTGCATCTAAGAAGAAATGATGGCCAACACATTAAGAAATTGTCAAAATCCCTAGTTATTAAAGAGATGCAAATCAAAACAATGAGACATCATCTCTCTCTAGCAACAATAGCAAAGTTAAACAGGACAGCAAACAACAAATTCTAAAAAGGATAAAGACAGATTGAAACTCTCATACACTGAGAATGTAAAAGAAAATCACTTATGGAAGGCAGTCTAGGGCTTCTTAAAAAGTTGGAAACAGGTATGTCATTTCAGCTAGCTATCCAGGACCTTTCTAGAATAATAGAGAACAATGGTGTCAGTCTAGAGACTAAGGTGCACCCAATCGAGGCCATGGTCTTCTAAATTGCTTGTTGCTATGCTTTAAAGTTCGGAAAGATGAATGGAGCAGGTAGATTCTATAAAGGTGTATGTTCTGTTTTGGTTGAGGCTTGGCTGGGACTGTTGCTCACAAACGGGTGTGAGCTGATTGGATTTAGCCTTGTATTTGAAAAGTCATTTGGGTCCAAGCGCCTGTGGTGCTCAGGTCTGGTTTTAATTATTTTCAGTAAAACATTCTTCCAAGTAGGATAGCACTGGTCTGCCAATACTGTACAGAGAGGTAACTTATGGTTGCTGTGCTGGTAAACACTGTGACACTGATATGTCAAATATGATAATGGTTGCCCTTGGTGGACAGTGTTTGATGGAGCTCTCAAATTAAAACATTTTTGGAAGCAGCAGTGGCATCCACTTCCGAAATAGCTTGTCTCCAGAAACTCTATGAACTTAGAGACTAATGATGAAAGTTATACATGATGAGGACTCGCATTCATAGGGTCGTCATGAGTCATATACAACCTGACGGCACTTAACAACAACAACAACGCATCTTGGAGCTGGCAATGAATAAAGATGGCAGGAGAATCGACGACTTTGAGTTGTTGTGTGGGACATAATATGGACTGCCAAGAAAACAAACAGGCTTGTCCCGGAGAGGGTGAAACCAGGATGGTCCTTGGAGGGAAGGATTTTGAAGCTCCATCTCACATTACTTTGGGCAAGTCCAGGAGGGGCCAGTCCTTGGAGATGGACATCATGCTTGGAAGGGTGGAGGGTCAGCATAGGAGAAGATGATGTTGTATGACATGGACTGACAGAGTGACTATAGCAATAGGGTTAGGTGTGTCAGAGATGGTGAACTTGGCTCTGGATAGAGCAAGGTTCAGAGCTGTTATTTATAGGGTTGCTATGAGTTGCAGTCAACTTGATATCACATAATGACAATGACAATATTCCCCTATTAGGAATATGTTGTTGTTGTTACGTGCCGTCGAGTCGCCTGCGACTCATAGCGACCCTATGTACAACAGCCCTAAACTCCGCTCTGTCCTGTGCCAATC
>NW_006399797.1:5533936-5536286 GCF_000299155.1 Elephantulus edwardii | reverse complement strand
TTCACCAAAGAAGACATTCAGATGGCCAAGAAATACATGAAGAAATGTTCAAAATCCCTAGCTCTAAGAGAGATGCAAATCAAAACAACTATGAGATATTATCTCACCCCAGTAAGAATAACACAATTTAACAGAACAGCAAACAGCAAGTGCTGGTGAGATTGTGGAGAAACTGGAACCCTTATTCACTGTTGGTGGAAGTGTAAAATGGTGCAACCACTGTGGAAAGCATTGAGGCGTTTTCTCAAAAAGTTGCAAATAGAGATACCATTTGACCCAGCAATTCCACTACTGGGAATATACCCTAAAGAGACCAAAACCGACATCCAAGCATATATACGCACACCCATGTTCATCACAGCCTTGTTCACAATAGCAAGTAGTTGGAAACAACCTAAGTGCCTATCAATAAACGAATGGATAGAGAAGCTGTGGTATATACACAATGGAATACTATGCTGCATTGAAAAACAAAGAACTTACACAATATTATTCAAAATGGGTGACCCTGGAGGACATTATGCTGAGTGAAATATCTCAGTCACAAAAAGACAAATACTGCATAGTGCCACTGTTGTAGAATGGGACTAACATCAGGGTTAGGGTAAGACTGAGAAAAACTGGATAGATTATGTGTACTGAATTGAAACAGATGAGGGAGAGAACAGTTTAAAAGAGATATATGATAGGGTATTATAATTATCACAGGAATCCAGAATTAAGGTTGCATAATGGAGTGCATTCGGGGCAGGGGTGGGGGGATTGCATACCAAGGAAGAAGCTTATCTTTTGTTTTTCACGGAGACGAACGAACTGGGGTGGGGGGGTAGAGAAAAAATTTCAACAATGAATGAATGGAAATCCAAAATCTCTGTGCATGTTCATTAAATAAAATAAAATTTTAAAAAAAGTCAAAACTGACTCTGAAAATCACACTAGCACATCAAAAAGTAAAAAAAAGAAATAGTTATGTAAAAGAGATAAACGGAAGATTTCAAAAGGCAGCTTGAGAAGACAAAGCAAAGTATTACAATGGAATGTGCAAAGAGCTTTACTCAGAAAATTAAAAAGAAAGAATTAACTTGGCATTATCAAGATAGAACTAGAAAAACAAACCCTTAAGTTGCAATTCTGAAAGATGCTATGGGCAAAATCGTGAACGGGGCAGGAAGCAGAAAGATGATGTCTTTACCTATAAAGACACTACCAAAATAGAAAATTTTAGGCCATTATCTTTCATGGACATAGAAGCAAAAATCCTTAGCAAAATAGAAAACAACAATACATCTAAAGACTAATAGAAAATGATCAAATGGGATTCATAACAGGTATGCAAGGATGGTTCAATATTAGAAAAACAATCCATGTAACATCACAACAAAGAATGAAATAATCCTCTCAACTGATGCCAGAAAAGGCTTTTCACACAATACAACATGCTTTCCTGAGAAGCACACTCAATAAAATAGGAATACAGGGGGATTTATTCAACATAATAAAGGATATATTCTCTAAACCAACAGCCAATATCATCTGCAATGGAGAAAGATAAAAGGCATTCCCTATGAAAACAGCAACCAGGCAAGAATGCCTATTATCGACACTCCTACTCAACAGAGTATTTGAAGTCAGTGAGAGCAGTAAGACAAGAGAAGGAAATGAGTATCGAAACTGGCAAAGGAGTTAAAACTATTTGTATATGCAGACGATGACAGCATACTTGAAAAACCCTCAAGAATCTGCAAATAAACTGCTAGACACAGTCAGCCAATTCAGCAAAGTGCAGGATATAAGATTAATACACAAAAAAATCCATCCCGTTTCATTACAGAAGCAAAAAGAATACAGAAAAGGAAAGGGGGGAAAATTTTCACTACAAAAGGTAACATAAAATGAAATACTTTGGATAAAGCTGTAAGTAGAGACACAAAAGATTTACAAAGAAATCCTGAAAGAAATAAAAAATGGAAGAATATACCACAGTCATGGATGGGAAGACTCGATATTATGAAAATGACAATTCTACCAAAAGCAATGTATCAGTTCAATGCAATTTCAATACACATGATGAATGTATCCTTCAAAGAAATTGCACATATTTTCCCTGTGGAATAGCTAGTTTACATGAACAGCCGCCTTTGGGTTGGCTAGTGTATTTGAACGGCATGCCTCTGGGTTGGCAGCACAACTCCTTACTACCACTATGCCATCAGAGCTCATTCAAAGAAATGCTGTTGTTGTTATGTGCCGTTGAGTCGCTTGCAACTCATAGCGACCCTATGTACAACAGCCCTAAACTCTGCTCTGTCCTGTGCCAATTGCACTGTCTCTGACACTCCCATCCCAATTA
>NW_006399797.1:5481501-5528311 GCF_000299155.1 Elephantulus edwardii | reverse complement strand
CTCTGATGCATAACAAGTGATTGCAAAGACCATGGCCTGTATCAGACGCACCTTAGTCTCCAGAGAGACACCACTGCTCTTCAGTACTTTGGAGAGGTCCCTAACAGCAGACTTTCCCATGGCAATGTGCCTTTTAATTTCCTAGCTGCTGGTGCCAAGACTGCTGACTATGGAGCCAAGCAAACTAAAGTTGTGTACAATCTCAATCTCTAAAGAAACCAAAATTGTAATAGAAACCAACACATGCACACCCATGTTTTAATGTAGCATTATTTACAACAGCAGAGATGAAAACAACCCAAGTGCCCATCAACAAACAATTTGAAAAATTGTGGTACATTCACACAGTGGAATATAAAGCAGCACTGAAAAACAATGAACTGGTAAAACATTATACAACATGGATGGGTCTGGGATACATTATGCTGAATGAAATATCTTAGTCATAAGAGGACAAATATCACACAAGATTGCTGTTATAAGAATATGCCTGAAATGGGGAGAAGGGAGAAAAGAGTGGATAGATGATAATGAAAATTGGACTGGAATAGATAAAGAAGTATCGAAAAAATAGATGATTGGGCATTATATGTATGACAAATTAATCTGGAACAAGATGTGCATTACAAAAGGGATTGAGGGAGAGAGAAAAATGTGTATCAATAAATGAATGCAAAACCAACCTTTCAGTAAACTTTCACTAACGTCACAATAAAACACCAACTAAAAAAAGAAGACAGATGGAATATACAGAGCCACTCAAAAGTAGGACTGACATGGAACCATTTAAGGAAGTAGCATGTTATAAAGAACCACTGTTAATAAATGGAAAAGTTCAAGATGCCCTGAAGGCACTGGCAAATAATAAGAAGGAAGGTATACCATCTGATTTGTTCCAACAAAAAGATGCAGCCCTGGAAATGCTCATCAGGCTGTGCCACGAAATGTGGAAGATAGCAACTTGGCCAATCTACTGGAAAAGATCCATGTTGGTCCTGATTCTCAAAAAGGTGATTAAAGACAATGTGGAAAATATCAAACAATATAATTAATATCACATGTGCAAGCAAAATATTGATTAAGATTATAATAAAATGGCTAGAACAATATACTGACAGAGAACTACCTGAAATTCCAAGTGGATTTAGAAGAAGCCCTGTGTTTGTTTTTTTTTAGAAGAAGCCCTGTTATCAGGGATATCACTGCTGACATTAGATGACCATGGCTGACAACAAAGAATACCAAAAAGGTGTCTATTTATGCTTTATTGACTATGCGGAGGAATGTGACTATGTGGATCACAACAAATTATGAAGAACACAAGAAGAAGGGGAATTTCAGAACAATTAATTGTGCTCATGAAAAAAAATCTATGTTTAGACCAAGAGGCTGGGTCCAAATCTGAACAGAACAAGGAAACTGTTCTCAAGAAAACTGTACATTAGGGCTGTACCCTTTTCTCCATATCTATTCAATCTGTATACTGAACAAATAGAGAAGCTGGACTGTATGAAGAAGAATGTGGTATCAGAATCAGATAAAGATTCATCAACAACTTGCATTATGCAGATGACATAATTTTACTTGCTGAAAATTGATGAAGATTTAAAGCACTTGCTGTAGAAGATCAAAGCCTACAGCTTTCAATGTGGATTACATGTCAACATCAAGAAAACAAAGACTCCCCAGCAGCAATAGCAAAGTTCAGCAAGGCAGCAAACAACAAATGCTGGTGAGGTTGTGGAGAGATTGGAATTCTTATTCACTGATGGTGAGAATGTAAAATGGTACAGTCACTATGCAAGGCAGTCTGGCACTTTTTTAAAGAGCTGGAAACAGAAATACCATTTGACCCTGCAATTGTACTACTGAGGAAACACCTTAAAGAAATCAGAGCTGCAATTTAAACAGATGTATGCATGAACATATTTATTGCTGTTATTCACAATAGCAAAAAGATGGAAGCAACTCACATGCCCATCAACAAATGAAAGGACAAACTATGGTATATTCACATAATGGAGTATTATGTAGCACTGAAAACAATAAATATGTAAAGCATTACACAACTGGGGGAGTCGAGGACATTATACTGAGTAAAATACCTCAGTCACAAAAGAACAAACACTGCATTAAAACCACTGTTATAAAACAGGACAGACTGGGGTAGGCAGTGGTTTTGGGGAGAGAATGGGTAGAGGAGATAAATAATGAACATTGCATTAGAACAGATGAGGGGAAGAACTGTCTGAAAGGAATTATTATTAGGCTTTATAGGTATGAAAACAATCTGGAACAAGGTATGCAATGCAAAATGGGTTGAGGATAGGAGGGTGAATAAAACATTCAACAATGAATAAAAGAATAAATATTATAAATCAGAATCAAACAAATCACAAAAACCCTCAAAATTTTAAGAAAAGAGAAAGATACTTCTGTGGAAAAATATACAAGTGAGAGATATAAATGTTCTACAATTTAAAAACTAATTAAAATGTAAATGTAAAAAAGAAAACAAAGACCCTTACCACTGAGCCAATAGGCAATAAATGGAGAAAAGACTGAAACTGTCAATAATCTCATCTTATTTTTCCAAAATCAACACCCTTGATACTAACAGTCAAGAAATCAAAAGATGTGTTGTTTCAGAAAAGTATGTCATCTAGGATCTCTCCTGAACGCTAATGTGCAATATTAGTTTAAACACTGATCTAAGTCATGGTCATTCCAATTACTTACTATGCAATTGAAAGTTAGACAATGATTAAGGATGACAGAAGAATAAATTACTTTAAAAAAAAAAACACACACAAAAAACGAGAACACTTCGATAAAGTGAAACCAGGGTGTCACTTGGAGGCAAAGAGGGTGACATTTCATCTCACATACTTTGGGCATATTGTTAGAAGGGGCCAGTTCTTAGAAAAAGACGGATTGACCAAGTTCCTTAGCCGTCCAGCAAGCTTGGGAGAAGACCTCTGGCTCTGTATCCATGAGGAGAGCAGTCCCATGTCATTGTGATGGTTTCTGGCTCTCTGCTGAGCCTCCTGTCACTTTTGTGTAAATCCCAGTGTGGCCAGCAGAGCTATCTCTGGCCCTAAAGTATGTGTGCTGCTTCTTCCTTCTTGTTGGTGTTGAGAGTCTGAATTTCTGCCACTGAGTCCACTCAATTTAAAGCGAGGAAGATGGTCAGAATAGCTAATTTCTTTGCGGACAGACTAATACATCCTATCTGTACTATCCTGCTCATCCACATGCTAAAGTCAAAGTCAATGGCTAAAAAAAGCCATTTTAAACAAGGCTAAGGAGGAGGTCTGTCAGGGATGTATTTTGTCTCCATACCTTTTCAATCTGTATGCAGAACAGATCACCCGGGACGCTGGGCTGTATGAGGAGGAATGTGGCATCAGGATTGGTGGAAGAGTCATCAACAACCTGCGTTATGTAGATGACACAACCCTGCTTGCTGAAACTGAGGAGGACCTGAAGCACTTGCTGCAGAAGGTCAAGGACTGCAGCCTTCAATATGGGATTGAGGCGCAACATCAAGAAAACAAAGATTCTCACCAATGGGCTGACTGGCAGCATCATGAGAGAAGATAAAGAGACTGAGATAGTTAACAGTTTTAGTTTTAGTTTACTTGGCTCCACAGTCAACACTCCTGGTAACAGCAGCCAGGAAATCAGGAGACGAATTGCTTTCAGGGACCTCTCAAGAGTACTGAAGAGCAATGATGTCAAGGTGGAGACTAAAGTGTACCTGATCCAGGCTATAGTCTTCGCAATTATGTGCTATGCATCGGAGAGTTGGACAGTTGGTAGGATGATGGAAAGAGAGTTGATGCCTTTGAGCTGTGGTGCTGGAGAAGAGTGTTGAATATACCATGGGCTGCTAGGAGAACAAACAGGTTTGCCCTGGAGAGGGTGAAGTCAGAATGCTCCTTGGAGTAAAGGATTGTGAAACTTCGTCTGACATACTTTGGGCATGTTGCAAGGAGGGTCTGGTCCTTGGAGAGGAACATCATGTTTGGGAGAGTGGAGGGACGGCGCAGGAGAGGAAGACTCTCGATGAGATGGATCAATTCTGTGATTGGGGTGGTAAGAATGAGTGTGTCAGAGACAGCGAGGTTGGTACAGGATAGAGCAGCATTTAGGGCTCTTGTACATAGGGTCACTATGAGTGGCTCAACATCTCAGCATGCATTCTCTCAATTCCTGGAGGCTTGTTTTTTTTTTCCCTAATGCCTTCAGTACAACTTAGATTTCTTCCTTCAGTACTATTGGTTCTAGATCATATGCTACTTCCTAAAATCGTTTAGTGTTGACTAATTCTTCTTATATACTGACTCAGGAGGTAACGCAGGAAACAAGCCAGCTGGATTGAGCAATATAGGAAATATACAAAACACCTCCTTTTCCCCCATGTACTGTAAAAAGAGCAAAGGCAACAGGGACAGCAATATCTGATCTCCACCAACTCCACAAGGGGGAACTGTCCTCATCAACAACACAAAATCAATACTCATGAAGTAACAAATGTCCCCCACACTCCTGGACCTCTATTAATTCCACCACATATCAAGAAGCTGCACTGCAATCTCAAAGGCATGCAGTTCGAGGCCACTAACTACTCTGTGGTAGAAGAATGGGCAATCTCCTCTTGTGCGATTAATTACCTCTGAAAACCCATCAGAAGGGCGCTATGGTAGCCTAGTGGCAAGAAGGTATGCTGTAATCCTGAAGGCATGTGGTTCAAATCCACCAGATGCTCCACTGGAGAAGAAGGACCAATCTCCTCCTATACCAGTCGGATCAAATTCGATGGTACACAGAAAAAAAAAACCCAGCACAACCCATCAGAGGGTCAGCTATGGGTCGGTTCCAACTTGATAGTAGACAACAAAAGAGCAATAAGGTCATGGTTATAAGACAGAGACCGTACAGTATCCTGGAGAAATGCTGAAGCAAACTAAACTTTAACTATTTCCTAAATTCTAGGACAGAAAACACAAGAAGAGAAACTTAAACAGATTATATGTTTATTTCATTATTGACTTGGATTTAGTTTTGGTTTTTGTAGCAAAAAAGAAATGTATTCATTAACCCTGTGGGAATAAAACTCACAAAAATATAATGCTAAATGGGGGAAAGGGTGTAAACAATAGCATAAAAATATTAAAATATATACTAATATAGTTCAACCAACTTTTTTGTTGTTGTTGTTATGTACACAATCAACACTCTTGACACCAGAGGCCAGGAAATTAAAAGATGTATTGCATTGGGAAAGTCTGCTGTCAGAGACTTCTCCAGAGTACTGAAGAGCAATGATGTCAGTCTGGAGACTAAGGTGTGCCTTATATAGGCCATAACATGGCAATCACTTGCTATGCATCAGTGAGCTGGACAATGACTAGAGATGACAGAAGGAGAACTGATGCTGTGGTGCTGAATTGAGTTGTGGTATTGGAGAAGAGTACTGAATATGCCATGGACTGCTAAAAGAACAAACTGGAGAGGGTTAAACCACGCTGCTCCTTGGAGGCAAGGATTCTGAAGCTTCATCTGACCTACTTTGGGCATGCTGCAAGGAGTGACCAGACCTTGGAGAGGGACGTCATGCTTGCGAGAGTGGAGGGTCAGCACTGGAGAGGAAGACCCTCAATGATGGACTGATTCAGTGAGTGGGGTAACTGAGGTAGGTGTGCCAAAAATGTTAACCACTACTTAAAATCCAGATGTAGCTATACTATAATAGGATAGAAATCACAGAACAGTGCTATAGGGACATTAACCTGTAACTGTAATGGCTTATTTCTTAAGTTAGTAGGTACTTTATGCTTCTGTGTTTTCTGAAATATTACATCAGATATGATCAATTTTTTCGATTTAATGTAGAATAGTGGGGGGTGTGTGTGTAAGGAGTCTTGGTGACCTAATACTAAGAAGTTTTGCTGTCAAAATAAAGGCATGTGATTTCACAGCCTCTGAAACCCACCAGAGGGTCTACTATGAGTCAATTCCAACTCAGTAATACAGAACGACAAACATCTATCTATATACAAATTTTTATTTATATAAATGTGTAAAATCACAACTATATTTATAAACTACAAATAATGATGAAGTCAAGAAAACAGTAAAAAGAACAGACCAGATGAGCCATAGGAAGATATAAAAAAATTATTCATGAAGACCGTAAATGGTCATTACAAAGACAGAGGAAGAAAAAATAGACAAAGATGGATGTCAGAAGAGACTCTAAACATTGCATTAGAATGCCAAGAAGACAAAACAAAGAGAAGCAATCAGGGGAAGTTAGAATTGAACAGAATGTCAAAGGGAAGCTCCAGAATGTTGTTGTGTTGTTATATGCTGTCGTGAGTATGACCCAAAGCAACCGTACTAACAGATCTGAACCCTGTCTTATCCTGTACCATCCTCACAAACATCAGTCCATGTTGTTAAGGGTCCTCCTCTCCTTCGATGACCCTCTGCCTATCATGTCCTTATGTAAGGAATAGCCCCTCACAGCAACATATTCAAAGTATGTGATGTGAAGCTTTATCATCTTCACCTCCAAAGAGCACAATGCACTTTCTCCAAGATGTATTTGTCTGTTCTTTTGGCAGTGCTTGGGATGTTTTACTCTTCTCCAATACCACAGCTCAAAGGCATCAATTCCTCTGTCATCCTTATTCATTGCCCAGGTCTCAGACACACAGCAAGTTACAGGAAAGATCATGGCCTGGATTAGATGCAACCAATAATTTGGAGAGGTCCCTGACCACAGACTTTCCCAGTGCAACATGTCTCCTGATTTCCGGACTACTGGTACCAAGAGTGTTAATTATGGAGCCAACTAAGATGAAGTTGTTGCCAGTTTCAATCCTTTTTTCCATATATCCTGATGTTGTCTATTGGTCCATTAAGTTTGGGTATATGTGAGGAGGGACTAGTCCTTCAAGAAGGATGTCACGCTTGGACAGAAAGGAAGTCAATGAAGGACAGGAAGAACCCAGAATATAAGGACTAACACAGTGGCTGTGGCAAAGGGGGCAGGTATGTCAGAGACAGCGAGACTGGCTCAGGATAGAGTAGGGTTCAGGGCGATTGTTCATAACGTCACTATGAGTCATAGTCAACTTGACAGCACATAACAACAAAATCATTACAAGCACAGCTTTAGGTTTCTTAAGATAATATATATACATCAAAATGAACAAGCCTTATATTTTCAAATTGCTCAAAAACAACATTCATGCTCCAACAAACACATAAAAAGATACAACATTCACTCATCGGTGAGAGCAAATAAAAAATATGACACCAGCTCACCCCTGCAAAAATGTCACTCAGCAAAAAAGTAAAAACAACAAATGCTATACAAACTACAATACATACACACAATGGAATATTATACAGCATAGAGAGTAAACAAAAAATAAAATCAATATACAACAAGGATGAATCTCAAGGACAATAACCCAAAAGTTTATAAGATTAACAGTAGCATTTATAAAAGCTAGAAACAAGTGAAGTGCCCATCAATAAATGATTAGATAAAAAAAAATGGTATGAAAAAATAATAGAATATTATTTAATCCTAAAAATGAAGATGTTTTGATATATGTTACAGTGTGGATGAGCCTTAAAAAATATTGTGGCACAGTCTGTAATGAGTTGTCCTAACTCAGGTGATTCTAAACCAGTTCTAATCTTTCAGCTACACAGCAGGACAAAGATGAGCAATCTCCTCCCATTGCAATGTACAGCCTTGGAAATCTGATGGAGAGTCACTGTGAGTTGGTAGACTCACCAGCAGTGAGTTCTGCATTTTTTGTTTTGGTTTTTTTCTCCCCCCAGTTATTGTGATTTTAAGATGGCTTACAGAGAGGTTGGGTTATCATTCCTTCATTATTGGACATTTTCCTCCTTCGTCTATACCATCTCTTGTTCCTTTTTTTGCTAAGTCAAATACTTCTCATTGCTAGAGTCAGAACTCTTTTTTTTTTTTAAATGTTAATTCACTGTAGAGTCAGAACTCTTAACTGACCCTCCACTGGGTTTTTAGAGACTATAAACTGCATGTGACCCTACTGCCATTCTTTCTTCCACTTTTATTCAGAAGCTGAAACTACCCAGAAGTATGCCTGGGAGGCAAGGCGTAAGTAAGTTAACTGCTTCAAATATTCGGAGTCTTGAAAACAATTCACCTGTCATGAGTCAGAGTTGAGTCAATGGCAGCTTACAACAATAGTTTCACCACTTTGTAAGTGCAATTCATGTCCTTAAACCGTACACTTAAAAAGAGTCAACACTGCAAATTTTCTTTTATGATATTTTTATCAAAAATAATTTTAAAAGGCCAACATTTTGGAGGATAGAGGTGGGAAAGAATTCAACAGGAGGTCTAAAAGTTGTTTGGTTTCTTAAAGTTATCTAGAAAAAAGGATTTAAAATATATTGATGACCAGTAAATGATGCAGAAATAGCTCCTGATATAAGGATATTTAAATATAATGTGAGGAAATCTCAAAAATAGAACTTTGGAAACCATACAGACAATTCTAGTTGTCTTCTAAAAAAAATACATGTCAACTGTTAGAGAACTGTGAACTGCTGTTGCATGCTGTTAAATTGGAACCTACCAATAGCTGACCCTCCAGCATTATTTTAGAGAGGTAGTGAATTGCACAGGAGATTGTTCATCCTTCTCCCTAGATCAGATGGTGGATTTGAACTGTGTGCCTTTAGATTTCAGCATAGCTTCTTACTAAGCCACCACTAGTATTAAACAGACTCTTGTACACTGAAAAAAACATTTTTACCTTTCTTGCTGCAAAGTAAGCATGATATACTTTTTCAAGTAATAAAGCAGAGAGAAATCTCAGGCAAATTCAGAGTAGTATTATCAATCACAGAAATGCATTTACGGGGAGCTCTGGTGGCCTAGTGGCAGGAAGCTGCATTGCAATATCTGAGGCGTGCGATTCGAATCCAACAGATGCTCTGCTGGAGAAGGAGGGACAATCTCCTGTATCAGTCAGATCTGATTTGACGGTACACACACACACACACACACACACACACACACACACACTTAATTAAAAAAAAAGCATTTACAACTCTTTTATAGAATAAATGGCACAAACAATTCAGGATGAGAATTCACTATTATGGCTAAATTCTCTTTTAATAAATAGTTTAAATAACATTTGAACAGTGACATCATAAAGTAATTTTTAATATTATGGCAATAATGGCATTATCTATTATTTTAAAAATTATAAATCAGATCTTTCACTGACCATTTATTTAAGTACCACAACTAAAACTCAGAATTTCAATGCTACAATAAAACTTAACCAAAAAGAATGATGTTCTTTTAAAAGATCTGATGGCCTAGTTTGTCTTTTTTTTATCTTAAATTTTAGACTCGAGGCATCTCTAACCTATTTTCTGCTTGGCACATGAAATTTACCAGTTAACAAGAACTAATTTTTATGATCTCTTTTTACATCTAAAATAAAAGACAAAATTAAGAAATAAGGTTATTTTCTCACTAGCCATTCAGAATGCATAGTCAATATCTTAAATGTTTGTCTTTCCATGTTAAAAATATCTTGTAGTCATATTTGACAAATAAGAATACATGAAATAAGAATAAAAAATGTTTGACACCTTCAGCGTACAAACTTCTTGAGCTTACTTTTATATTATTATAATATAAATATTTATATTAACTTTTCTATTATTGAAAAAATTGTTTAGTATTTTAAAAAATACCTAAGAGAAACCATCTTGAAACAAGGCTTAAATCCAATTTTAATTATTTTATAGGCATATGTTAAAACTCAGAAAATACTACTAGTATATGTGTAGTAATTACGTAAAGAAAATATTACAAGTGCAAATATAGCCCAACCACTATAAATTCCTTCCCTGTGCACATACCATCACCCTGATAGAGGTCTTTATTATTCCATATTTTCATGCTTTTATTAATTAAGAGTATTTTTTGCTAACCCTCTACCTTCCCAAGAATGATGGTTTCCATGACAGGCCTCTTCTAACAACATACTCAAATTATGTGAGACAAAGCTTCGTCATCCTTGCCCTCAAGGAGCACTCTAGCTGCACTTTCTCCAAGACATAGTTTTCCGTTCTTTTGGCAACCCATGGGATAGATTAGCCTCACAGATATCTTGGGCTTACTTATCTTCAATGTCACATCTTCTCTACCATTTTCACCCTAGCTTCCAATCTGAGAAAGTACATAAAACTCCAGATTACAGAATAAGTTCCTGTGTCTGTCTTTATATGGATTAGCTACAGATTATATCTAACATCAGTTAGAATATAGGATAATTTTCCATGGATATATTAAACTTGATAAACTAAGAAATTTTTAATATAGTAATACTTTCATGCTATAAATCACTGTATGTACTTCAAGACTTTAATGCAAAAGATCTTACAAGTGCTTGATTCTTAATTATAGGTTGTATATAACTGGATTTTCATAATCCAGGGGCTGCCTATAATCATTATCCACCTTCTCTTTTAGGAGAACTGTAAGGAATATCATACAGAACATTACTTATGGAAACAGTAAAAGCAGTCAACAGCAGGTTAATCCTGGAGTAGTTTTCTGCTTTATATTATAACCTGACTTTATATTCTACCTTTTAAGGACTCAGTATTGATTCTTTCCTCAAGCATTTCATTTCAATCTGTATCCAAGGCTAAGACCACTTACTACCAATCCTATAATAAATTTCTTTACTAGTGATTTATAAGTGAATAGAATAAAAATAAATTTCTAGATAATAAACTTCAAAGAAACTACATTCCTTTATTTCAAAACTGTTGAGAGGAATAGTTTGGATTTTAGGAGATTAATGAGAAAAAGAATAGTAACTGAGTAAAAGACTAGACAGTATTTTAGTCTATTATGTATAAGGTCTTATGAGTCAGAAGCAATTTGTTGCCACCTAATAATAATAATTGAGCAATGAAAATAAAAGGCAAAACATGAGGTGATATGATGAGTCCTGATGGTACTATGGATAAAGCAATAGGCTGCTAATCAAAAGATAGGCATTTAAAACCCACCAGTTGCTCTTCAGGAAAATGAGTATTTTCAACATGACAGACTTACACAATGAAAAAATTCTATGCAGTAACGTTTTACTCTGAGACACCTTCATTGTCACAAGTTAGAAGAAACTCAACAGCAAATGGTTAATAAAACAAACAAACAAAAATTAAATTCACTGGCATCAAATATATCCCAACCAATGGTAATTCTCTGTATTACTAAGTTTAACTGTCCATATGGGTCTTTTTTGGTTGTAATCGTAATGAAAACAAGTTGCCATGATTTTCTTTGCTAGCATTGCTGTGGGGATTCAGACTGCTAACCTTCAGGTGCTGTTGTTAGATTTTGTCAAATTGAGAACAACTCATAGCAACCCTATAGAAAAACAGCTCTGAATCTTATCCTATCTGTGGCATCCTCATCTCTGACACACTGAGCTCAATGCTGCAGACACTGTGTCAGCATCCATCTTGTTGAGGGTCTTCCTCTCTTTCACTGACCCTCCACCTTTCCAAGCATGATGTCCTTTTTCAAGGAATAGTCTCTCCTCGCAACATGCCTGATCACAAATCATTTGCATCATTTAAACAATCTGTTAAAGCATTACAAAACAGGTCATTAAACTAGTTCTCAAATCATCAAAGTTATAAAATCACATAAAAAAGTGGTTATCTATAAAGTACTTGTGAAAACTGGCTTGCATAGTTACTTTATTTAGTAAATATTTATAGCTGGTGCTTTGTGAATCACAGGCAAGCCATTACCCTGAGGTCAGATCTGTTATTTATAAGAAAGAAATACAATAAAAATGTGTCCACACTAAGTCCTATTTGGACATTGTGTAGACCTCAAACATACCCCCAACACAGATGTCATGTCAAGGGACTACAGAAAAATTTGGGTCCACCATCACCATTCCTCTTTTCTTCCTTTGACTCCTGAGCTTTTCCGGCATGATGACTTTTCTAAGGACTGGTCCCTCCTGAGAACATGCCCAAGGATAGTGAGACAAAGTTTCACTATCCTTGTTATGAGAAACAGTTTAGTTGCACTTCAAGACTCCCAATAAAATGGACTGACACAATGACTGTAACAATGGGAATTATTCGAGATCATGAAAACAGCACAGGATAGGACAACAGTTCAGATCTGCTGCTCATAGAGGAATATGAGTCATAGTTGATGACACCTAACAAAAACTACCAGTTGACTTTTTCTCCCACAGATTGCCTGGTGGACTCAAACCACCAGAGATGCTTGGCCTTTCAGTTAGCAGCACAATTTGCTACTGACTTCACTACCAAAGCTCCCTTCTCTGCCTTTATCAATGCCTCCCATCAATGGGCTTTATATTCTTCCATTTCCACCTATATTCCTCCTCCTCTGCCTCCTTCCTGAGCTGCCTTCCCTTTTCCTCTTCTACCAGTTATTGTCACCAGAGAGAGGCTTCAGTGTCTCACACAGGTATGATTTGCAGAGCACTATGGTCCAATTTAAAAAAAAGGGGGGGGGCGGGGAGAACCTTCTTCCGCTTTTCCAGCAGTGTCTATGCAGTCCATACTTGATGTGCATCTACTTGAGCGTCCTGGGACAGGTAACTAGGGATGAGGGTTGGGATCACTTCTGCCTGGTGCCCCAAGGATAGCGAGATTAGGAACCCAGGTTAGGAACTACAATACTTAGCAAAAATATGTGCCCTACGGCTGGTTCTCTAGTTTTTAATTTAAGAGTTTGTTGGCTTCCTGGGTAGGGAGTTGCACTGCAACCCAAAGGAGGTGGCTTAAATCTATCACCAGCTACTTCATAGGGCAAAGAAGTGGTTATTGTCTCCATGCTATTTACTGTCTCTGAAAACCCACTGGTGAGTTAGTTCCAATTCAAGGGGAGTGAGTGAGTGAATGAAGGAGGCAGGTAAGGGAGGGAGGGAGAAAGATGAGGGAGGTGAGTGATTACAAACTCTGGAGCTGTAGTCATTAGGGAGTTAGCCTCCTAACCCAAAGGTTGAGTTTCACTGGTGATTTGAATCCACCAGTAGCTCCATGGGAGAAAGATGGACAATCTCTTCTCATACAATTTTGAGGCTCCTGAAAACTGAGTAGAGGGTCAACTATGTGTCAGTTCCAATTCCACATCAATTATTTGAATTTGAGCTGATTTTTGGTTCTGATGGTATCGTCTCTAAGAAGCTACACTGTTAACCCGCCTACTAACCCAAAAACCTCACCATGTCTTTCTGACAGTCTGAATCTCACAGCAGCTTTGTAGGAGAACACGGGCAACTGTTTCCTGTGTGATTAACACGATGCCACACACTTTCATATTGACGACCGTGCTTAGAAACACATTTTGCCGTCATTTGTGGACACATGTTTTAACAGTCTCCAAAAACCCTCTGGACGGTCAAGCTATGAATTGATCTGGGCTCCATTACAATGAGTAAGTAATCTTTATTCAGACTCCATTGCAATGAGTGAGTAACCTTTGGATTTCCAGATTTCTGAACTCTATTTATTACAAGCTTATTACAAGTTTGGGAATCCCAGAACATTTTATCATACTCATTCATACAAAACTTACACATAGAACAAGAAGCTGTTGTCCAAACAGAGAAAGGAAACACTGAATGGTTTAAATCAAGAAAGGGTGGGTGGGTGGTCAGGGCTCAATCCTTTGTTTACACCTCTTCAATATGTATCCTGAGCAACTCATTAGAGAAGCTGGCTTTTATGAAGAAGATTGTGGCATCAAGATTGGAGGAAGAATCATCAGCAACCTGCATTATGCAGATGCACAACTTTGCTCCCTAAAAGTGAGGAGGATTTGAAACGCTTGCTGCAGAATGTCAAAGACTAAAGCCTTCAATATGGATTACATCTTAACATCAAGAAAACAAAAATCCTCACCTCTATGCTGTTAGGCAACATCATAACAGATAAAAGAGTGAAACTGGCAATAATTTCATCTTACTTGGATCCACAATCAACATCCTTGTCACCAGCAGTAAAGAAATCAAAAGACATACTGTGTTAGGGAAAGTCAGTGACCTGTCCAAAGTACTGAGGAGTAATGATGTCAGTTTAAAGACAGTGCATGATTCAAACTATAGTCTTTTCAATCATTTGATATGTGATAATTAGAGAATGAATAAGGATGACAGAATAAAAATTGATGCCTTTGAGCTGTGGTATTGGAGAAGAGCATTTAATATCCCATGGACTGCAAAAACAATAAAAAGGTATGTCTTGCAGATGGTGCAGCTAGAGTGATCCTTAGAGGCAAGGATGGCGAAGTTTAGTCTCACATACTTTGGACATGTTGCTATAAGGGGGTATTCACTGGAAAAGGACATTCTAGAAAAGCTGAGTAGTAAATCAAAGAAAGGAAGACCCTTAATGAGACCAAGTAATACTGTGACTACAACAATGGGCTCAAGTATGTCATAGATTGCATAGGACGGAGCAGGACACGACAGGGTTCAGATCACAAGATCGCTGATATTTGTATGGAACTCGACAGCACACGAAAACATTAGTAAACAATGCATATTTACATAAACTTAATTCCTTATTTTGATTTATTCTGATTCTCAAGTTTTCCTATAGCTCACTGCTAATAACTATGAAGGTTTCAATTCACTTTCACCAGTAATCATGGTTATTTACAAGACAATTAAACTTATGTATTAGAATGGTTATATTTAATGATTAAGATCACAAAATTGATTGTTTTATTGTTGTTGTTGTTGTTGTTGTTATGTGCGAGTCATAGCGACCCTATGTACAACAGCCCTAAACTCTGCTCTGTCCTGTGCCAATCGCACTGTCTCCAACACACCCATCCCAATTATCCAAGTCACTGAATCAATCCACTCATAGAGGGCCTTCCTCTCCTGTGCTGTCCCTCCACCCTCCCAAGCATGATGTCCCTCTCCAAGGACCGGTCCCTCCTTACAACATGTCCAAAGTATGTTAGACAAAGCCTCAGAATCCTTGTCTCCAAGAAGCAGCCCAGTTTAACCTTCTCCAGGACGAATCTGTTTGTTTTCTTAGCAATCCATGGTACATTCAGTACTCTTCTCCAGCACCACAGCTCAAAGGCATCAAATCAATTCTCCTTCTATCCTCCCTAGTCATTGTCCAACTCTCTGATACATAACAAGTGATCATAAAGACCATGGCCTGTATCAGACTCACCTTAGTCTCCAGAGAGACACACCACTGCTCTTCAGAACTTTGGAAAGGTCCCTAACAGCAGACTTTCCCATCACAATACATCTTTTAATTTCCTGGCTGCTGGTGCCAAGAGTGTTGACTGTGGAGCAAAGGAAACTGAAGCTGTGAACAATCTCAATTTCTTCACCATCCATCCTGATGCTGCCAATTGGTCCAATGGTGACAATCTTTGTCTTGACATTGAGCCTCAATCCATATTGAAGCTTGCAGTCCTTGACCCTCTGCAGCAAGCACTTCAGGTCCTCCTCAGTTTCAGCAAGCAGGGTTGTGTCATCTGCATAACACAGATTGTTGATAGATCTTCCACCAATCTTGATACCACATTTCTCCTCATAGAGCCCAGCCTCCCGGATAATCTGTTCTGCATACAGGTTGAAAAGGTATGGAGACAGAACACATCCCTGGTGGACACCCTTCCCAATTTTGAATCATACAGTGTTTCCTTGCTCTGTTCTGATGACTGCCTCTTGGTCCAGGTATAGGTTTCGCATTAGCATAATCAAGTGTTCTGGTATTCCCATTCTTCTCAGAGTCAGCCACAGTTTGTTATGGTCCACACCGTCAAACACCTTTGCATAGTCAATGAAACACAGATATACATTCCTCTGGTATTCCCTTTCAGCTAAGATCCATCTAACATCAGCTACAATATCTCTAGTACCACGACCCCTTCTAAACCCAGTCTGGACTTCTGGTAGTTCTCTGTTGACGTGCTGTTCTGTTCATTTGTTGATCATTTTCAGCAAAATCTTGCTTGCATGTGATATTAATGATATTGTTTGATGATTTCCATACTCTGTTGGGTCACCATTCTTTGGAATGGGTAAAAATATCTCTCTCTTCCAGTCAGTTGGCCAGGTGGTTGTCCTTTAGATTACTTGGCACAATTTAGTGAGCACATCCAGGGCAACGTCTGTTTTGAAATATGTCAATTAGTATATCGTCAACTTCTGGAGCTTTGTTTTTTTTTGCCTATTCTTTCAGAGCAACTTGAACTTCCTCCTTCATCACCATAGGCTCTTGCTCATACTTTGTTTCATGAAATTCTTCTGTATCAGCCAATATATTCTGGTACAGTGATTGTGTATACTCCTTCCATCTTCTTTTAAAGCTTCTTGGATCATTTAACATTCTGCCCAGAGCATCCTTAAGTATTGCCACTTGTGGCTCAAATCTGTTTTTCCATTCCTTCAGGTTAAGAAATGCTGAGCGAGTTTGGCCCTTTTGATTTTTTGACTCCAGCTCTCTTCACATTTCATTACAGTATCTTGCTTTGTCATCCCAAACTGCCCTTTGAAATTTTCTGTTCAGCTCTTTAATTTCTTGATTTCTAACTTTAGCTTTGGCTTCTTTGAGCTCTAATACAATATTCAGAGTCTCATCTGACATCATCTTGGTCTTTTCTTCCTCTTCTGCCTTTATAATGATCTTTTGCATTCTTTACAGGCAATATTCTTGATATCCTCCCACAGCTCATTCTGTCTTCGTTCATTGGTGTTCAAGGCCTCAAACCTGTTCCTGAAATGGTTTTGAAATTCGAGTGGGGTAGACTTAAGGTAAGATTTTGGCTCCTGTGGATTTTCTTTTCTTTTCTTCAGCTTTGGCTTGAACTTGCATATGAGTAGTTGGTGGTCTGTTCCACAATCAGCACCTGCCCTGGTTTTCACAGCTGATATTGAGCTTCTCCAGCAATCTTTCCACAGATGTAATCGATTTGATTCTTATTTGTATACCATCAGGTGCAATACATGTGTATAGCCTGCATTTGTGTTTCTTATAAAAGGTATTATCATTTGATCTCCAAATCCCCCATCCCCAGCCGCAGGGGAGAGCGTGAATGCAGTACCCCACTACCACAAATTACGTGGTAGTCTGCCACATTTGGGGAAACTGCAATGGATAAGCCTTGCCCTGAGAAAAACCACCTTCATGATCCTGGTACCTTCTCTGCCAGTTAAGTATAACCCATAAATTTTAAAACATATTTAAAAAAAAAACCCAAAACAAAACATATTTCCATTTTGGAAGCAAGATATCAAGATTTTCTATATACTTCATTATAACTGCAGAGTCCAAGAGATAAGCATGGGATAAAATGGTAGCATTCTAATCACAGAGTACATTTAAAGATGGGGGTGGTGCAGGGGAAATGTCCTTTTTATTTTATAAAGCAAAATTTCTTTTAAAACTTAATCTTTAAACAGTAAAGTGATTTAATGACAAGGACAAAAGATTCTCATTGCTTGTTCTCAAATCCTATCTATTACACAATGAGAACACAGTCAAGTGACTTAACCATTCAGATCCTAAGATTCTTAATGGAATAATGAGAATAAAAGCACTTGCATATTGGAGTTGAAGTAATGAGTAAATAAGCTAATATATGTAAAATACAGTAGCTAGCATATGAGTGTTTTAAAATATAGTATTACTAAAAAATATATATATACAGTATTATTATACATAAATAGTATTATTTGGTATATTCTCTCCGAAAAACTATAGAGAAGGGACCATATTACTTCTAATAAAAGCTATGGTTACCAATAAAGAATCAAAAATTCAAATTACAATAGGTAATGGACTGCCAAAGTAGTTGGGTTGTTTTTTTTCTTTCTTATTTGTCGTGCAAGAAAGATTAGTAACTATCACAAAACATTTTGTAAGAAAATCACTTCTTTAATATCGCTTGAGTGTTAATGGAAATGGCATATCAAAGGGGGGGGGAAGTCTGGAACACCTCAGACAAATTGAGTTGTGGGGTTTTTTCTTAGATTCACTCACAACTTAGACTCAAACCTCAAACTCATTGCCATTAAGTGGAATTAACTCGTATGTAACCCTTCAGCAAGTTTTTAGAAGTTGTAAAATGCATGAGATTTTAATCTTCTTTTGCACAGCCACTTGTGGATTTAAACCACTGGAGCTTAACATTTTAGAAATGATTTTAAAAATTATGCAAAAGTTTATGCTAAGTAAAATTGATTTAGTAGATTTTAAACAGCTATTAATATACCCTTAACTTCACCAATTTACCAATACTAAAATGCAGTTTTGCTTTCTAGTTTCACTTTCTGGCTATTTTGGTAGTAAAACACCTTGGCGTAAGTAAAAATAACTTTAACAGTAATATGAGTTCTTTATTAAATGTTGGTTAGTATGTGTCCTAAAGTCACCTGTGACTCATAGTAACTCAAATTTGTACAGCAGCTCTGAATTCTTCCCTGTCCTGAGCCAGTCTAACTGCCTCCGATACACCTACCCCAATTGCCCCAGTTACTGCACCAATCCATCTCGTCCAGGGTCTTCCTGTCCTGAGGTGTCACTTCACCCTTCCAATCATGATGTCCTTCTCCAAGGATTGGTCAGTCCTGGCCACATGCCCAAAGTATGTGAGATGGAGGAGCTTCAAAAATCCTAACCTTCAAGGAAAAACTTGGTTTCACCCTCTCCAAGACAATCCTATTTGTTTAGCTGGCAGTCCAGGGTATGTTTAAAACTCTTCTCCAGCACCACAACTCAAAGGCATCAATTCTTCTGTCATCCTTAGTCATTATATATATATGCCAAGTAATTTTGTGTTCATGTTATTCAGTAGTCTCTAGATTATTAACTGATTGTTGATCATAAGATTATATTCTTATTGGTGTCAATCAAAATTACACTAACATAAACCACATTAAAGTCTCAAAGATTTCTAAAGAGCCAAAACAGAATGAAAATTTCATAGACGAAATCAATGTCACCTCTCTAATGCCGCACACAAATTTACTTGGCAATTTACTGAAACAAGTGTGTCACAGCATTTTAAATGACTTACGTAAATTACTTTCCAAATTTACTGCAGTTATTAGTTCACA
Source organism: Elephantulus edwardii (assembly GCF_000299155.1). Classification (NCBI taxonomy): domain Eukaryota; kingdom Metazoa; phylum Chordata; class Mammalia; order Macroscelidea; family Macroscelididae; genus Elephantulus; species Elephantulus edwardii. The sequence goes on along the minus strand of NW_006399797.1, from coordinate 5,509,115 downwards.
TAAAAAGGCACCTAAGACTTAATAGATTAGTAAAGTTAGCTTACACATCACCACTGAATTAAATGTGTACATAAAAATTAGTCAAGATGATTAGTAGATGAAAACATTTAATCAAAATGGAGTGATTTGATGACTTGTAGTTACCTGTTTGTTTATTCATCACAAGTCTTTTAATAAAAGAAATATCAAAGAAAGCAGTCAACAAGTTCCAAGACTGCCTTGCAATACATTAACTAAAAACACAAGTTGTATTTGAGCTGATTCTCACTCATGGTGACTCCACGTATGTGAAAGCAGTGCTATAGCATTTCCATGTTGTTGCTGTTGTTAGATACTGTCTAGTCCCCTGCAACTCAGAAAGACCCTATACAGCTCTACACCCTACCCTCCTTTGACCCAAGTTCACTGTCTTTAATACACCTATCTCCATTACCACAGTTACTGAGTCAATCCGTCTCACCCAGGGTCTTCCTCTCTTGCACTGTCTCTCTACCCAACCAACCATGAGTCCCTCTCCAAGGACTGTTCCCTCCTGGCTATATGCCCAAAGTATGTGAGATGGAGCTTCAAAATCCTCCAAGGAATAGCCTGATTTCACCCTCTCCAGGAAAGACCTATTTGTTCTCTTAGCATTTCATGGTCTGTTCAATACTCCTCTCCAGCACCAAAACTCAAAAGCATCGATCTTTCTTTTATCATCTTTAGTTATTGCCCAGGTCTCTGATGCACAGCAAGTTAACTGAGAAAACCATGGCTTAGATTAAAAGCATCTTAGTCTCTAGACAAAAAGTGTTGCTCTTCAGTAATCTGGCAAGGTCCCTAATAGCAAATTTTCCCAGTACAATCTATCTTTTGATTTCCTGACTGCTGGTCCCAAGAGTTGATTGTGGAACCAAGCAAGCAGAAATTGTTAGCAATCTCAATCTCGTCTCCATCTACCATCATGCTGCCAATTGGCCCAGTGGCAAGAATCTTTGTTTAGATAATGATGCACTTCAATCCATACTGAAGACTGCAGTCCTTGACCTGCAACAGATGCCTCAGGTATGCCTCAGTTTCAGTAAGCAAGGTTGTGTTATCTGCATGACAAAGGTTGCTGATGAGTCTTCCTCCAATCCTGATGCCACATTCCTCCTTGAAGTCCAGCCTCCCAGATGATCTGTTCTGCATACAGATTGAAAAGGTATGGAGAGAGGATACATCCCTGGCATACATCTTTCCTGATTTAAACCATGCAGTGTTTCTTTGTTCTGACAACTGGTTCCTGGTCCAAGTATAGGTTTCACATAAGCACAATTAAGTGTTAGGAGATTCCTGTTCTTAAAGTTAGCCACGATTTTTTGTGATTCACACAGTCAAATGCCTTTGCCCAGTCAATGAAACACGGATAGACTTTCTCTGCTTTCAGCTAAAATCCATCTAACATTGCCTATAGTGTCACTAAAGCCACAGTCTCTCTTAAACCCAGCTTGCACATCTAGTAGTTTTCTGTCAATGTACTGTTCCAGTCATTTTTGAGCAATCTTCAGCAGAATCTTCCTTGCATGTGATAGTAATGATACTGTTTCATAATTTCTGCACTTGGTTGTATCATCTTTTTTTTTGGAATGGGAATAAATATGGATCTGTTCCAGTCAGTTATCAGGTAGTCCTCCAGATTTCTTGGCACAACCTGATGACCATGTCCAGGGCTCCATCTGTTTTGCTCAAATATGTCAATTGGTATGCCATCAATTCCTAGGGCCGGAAAAATACCGTTAGGCTTTCTTCTGAAGTGTCTTTGAGTAAGCTCAAATTGCCAGACTTTCTGCTAGCAGCTGAGTACCTTAACCACTTACAGCAGCCAGGCACTCCATTTATATGTTGACTATTGCCATCTGCAATTGTGTAAGGGATTCCAACTCACAGCAATCCCTTAAATATGTTTCTCCATTTCTAACATACTTATGTGTTAACAGCTTTAGTTTGCTTGGCTCCACAATCAACACTGTTGGTATCAGCAGCCAGGAAATCAAGAGAAGAATTGTCAGGCACCTCTCCAGAGTACTGAAGAGCAATAATATCATTCTGGAGACTAAGGTTTACTTGGTCCAGGCCATAGTCTTTGGAATTGCTTGCTATGCATCGGAGAACTGGACAATGACTAGGGATGATAAAAAGAGAGGTGATGCCTTTGAGCTGTGGTGCTGGAGAAGAGTACTGAATATACCATGGACTGCTAGGAGAACAAACAGGTTTGTGCTACAGAGGATGAAACTGGGCTGCTTTTTGGAGGCAAGGATTCTGAGGCTTCATCTGACATACTTTGGGCTTGCTGCAAGGAGGGACCAGTATTTGGAGAGGTACATCATGCTTGGAAGGGTGGAGGGACAAAGAAAGAGAGGTAGACCATTGAAGAGATGGACTGATTCAGTGACTGGGATAATGAGGGGAGCTGTGTCAGAAATGCTAAAGTTGGCACAGGATAGAACAGGTTTTGGTTGCTATGAGTTGCAAGCAACTCAATGGCATATAACAACAACAACAACAACAACAATGTAACAATATTAGTAAGGTGCACACAACTCAGGCCATGGTCTTTTCAATCATTTGCTATGCATTTGAGAGCTGGACAATGAATTAGGATGGCAAAAGAACTACTGATGTTTTTAAGTTGTGATCTTGGAGTGTACTACTGAATATACTATGGATTTCCAAAAGAACAAACAGGTATGTCTTGAGAAGGTGCAACCAATGTGTTCTTTGGTGGTAAAAATAACAAAAGTTTTGTTTCACTTCCTTTGAGGCATGCTGCTAGAAAAAACTACTCTTTGAAGAGGGATATCATGCTTAGAACGGTGGAGCACGTCTGTGGAAAAGAGGAAAACCCTCAACCAGAAGGACTGACACAGTATTTGTAGCAATGGGCTCAAATATTTAAGAAATTGTGATGTTAACACAAGATAGGACAGGGTTCAGCTTTGTTTTTCACAGAATTACACCGAGCCATACTCAACAGCTCCTAACAGCAGCAGCAGCAGCAGCAGCAGCAGCAATGTAATATGGACAACCCTAGTGGTGCAATGGTTTAACAGTTGCCTACTAACATAGGCTAGCTGAAGCCACCAACTACTTCATGGGGGAAAGACAGGATAGCAGGCTTTTGTAAAGATCAGAGTCTTTGAAACTCTAGAGGGCAGTTCTAATCCATCTTAAATTGTCCTTAGTAGTTGAAACCAATTCAAAGACAATGAGGGTTTTTAAAAAAATTTTCTTAAAATTTAATTTTATTCTTTTGTGTGTGTGTGTGTGTGTATCGTCAAATTGGATCTGACTGGTATAGTAGGACACTGCCCGTCCTACTCCAGCAGAGCCTCTGGTGGATTTGAACCGCTCATCCCTGGGATTGCAGTGCAGCTTCTTGCCACTAGGCCACCAGAGCTCCCTGACAATGAGTTTTTAAAGTGTTCATTTGGAGTTTTCCATCTTATCAAGGAAAATCACTATGCTCTTAATAGCTAAATTATCTTTCACTTATCCTTACTCGAACAATCGTAGTTGCCTTAAATGTCTTCTATATAGGTCCATAATGCTTTTTAAGGTTGTTCATGTTTTTCTGAATCTCTTCTTGGAGTTGAAGCACTTAACAAAAAAAAAAGGTATTATGACAGTAATCTTTTTACTCCTTCTGAGAGAACTCCGGTGGCCTAGTGGATAAGGAGCTGCAGTGCCAACCCAAAGGCATGCAGTTGGAAATCACCAGCTGCTCTGGGATAAAGGTGATCAATCTCCTCCAGTTCAATGTGTAGCCTTTGGAAATCCACTGGAAGGTCAGCCATGAGTCAGTTCTGACTTGTCAACACACAACAACAAAGTAGATCAGTATCATTATCCTACTTCACATTTCCAAAGAGGTAATATTATTCTAGCATCAATTTATTTCTTAATATAAAATCCGGTATTGCTTGTGTCATGAGGGAGCCTAGAGTAAGGAGCTGCATTTGTACTGCCAACCTGAAGGAACACGATTCAAATTTACCAGCTGTTCAATGAAAAAAAGATGGGCAATCTCCTCCCATGCAAATCACTACCTCTAAAACCAGCTGGAGGGTCAGTTATGGGTTGGTTCTGCCTCAAAGGTATATAACAACAATGTAACACGTATTTTGAAGTTTTTTCTTCATTTCAAACTTGAACAACTTACTTTTGTATATAGACAGTAAGTTTAAAAATAAAAATCATTTTCTAAAAATAAAAATAATTTTCTACTTATGAATAAGAAATCAAGCAATGATCCACACAAAATACATATTATTTTCCTAGGTGTTAGAATTAACAGAGTATCACAAGATACATACTCATTGTTCGATGTCTTATTTGTAAATAGAAAACTTTTTATAGATTGAAGCTCACTATCAAGAAAACAAAGATTCTCACCACGGGGCCGACTGGCAGCATCACAGTAGACAGTGAAAAGATAGTGATTGTTAACAGCTTCGGTTTGCTTGGCTCCACAATCAACACTCTTGGTACCAGCAAATTGAATTGGGAAAGTCTGCTGTCAGGGATAAGGTATGCCTGATCCAGGCCATAGTCTTTACAATTGCTTGCTATGTGTTAGAAGCTAGAAAATGACTAGGAGTGACAGAAAGAGAATGGATGCCTTTGAGCTGTGGTGCTGGAGAAGAGTACTGATTATACCACGGACTGCTTGGAGAAAAAACAGGTTTGTCCTAGAGAGAGTGAAACCAGGCTTCTCCTTAGAGGCAAGGATTCTGAAGCTTTGTCTAAGATACTTGGGTCATGTTGCAAGGAGGGACCAGTCCTTGGAGAGGGACGTCATGCTTGGGAGGGTGGAGGGACAGTGAAGGTGAAAACCCTTGATGAGATGGACTGATTCAGTGACTGGGGTAATAGAGGTAGGTGTGTCAGGGACAATAAGGTTGGTACAGGATACAGCAGGGTTTAGGGCTGTTTGTACAAAGATAGGGTCGCTATGAGTTGTAAGCAGCTCAATGGCACATAACAACTCAGAAAGAAAGCACTCAACACGTAACTAGTACAATCTATTCTTTTTAATTCATCTGGGTACAACTTTAAATATCTGTATTAAACTTTGAAGGATAAATCTACCTATATTTCTGCCTCAGCCCAGTGAGTCGTTCAAATATAGTGATATACACATAACTAAAAATAAGTTCTAGTTACATATCAAATACTTCAAAAGGACTAACACAAGTTCTTAAAAAAAGTTAAAGAGAAATCTAACTTTTTACTGAATTCCAAATGTATGGGCTCAAGCTACAAAATTATTATTAATTATCTTTACCACAAACAAGCACACTGTTAAATATTTGGGGAAGTCTGTTGTTAGGGACCTCTCCAAAGTACTGAAGAGCAATGGTGTCTCTCTGGAGACTAAGGTGCGTCTGATACAGGCCATGGTCTTTGCTATCACTTGTTATGCATCACAGAGTTGGACAATGACTAAGAAGGATAGAAGGAGAATTGATGCCTTTGAGCTGTGGTGCTGGAGAAGAGTATTGAGGGTATCATGGACTGCTAGGAAAACAGATTCATCCTGGAAAGGGTTAAACCAGGCAGCTCCCTGAAGGCAAGGATTCTGAGGCTCCATCTAACATACTTTGTACATGTTGTAAGGAGGGACCGGCCCTTGGAGGGGGACATCGTGCTTGGTAGGGTGAAGGGAAAGCGCAGGAGGGGAATCCCCTCTATGAGGTGGATTGATTCAGTGACTGGGGTAATCGGGATGGGTGTTGCGATTGGCACAGGACAGAGCAGAGTTTAGGGCTGTTGTACGTAGGGTCGCTATGAGTCGCAGGTGACTCGACGGTACATAACAACAACAACAACAAAATTATTCTCCTTCAAACTCATGCTACACTATTTTGGGAGGAAGGTATGTTTCACCTAATTTGTAATGGTCCTGGTAAGCTGATTTCAGCACTGCCTTAGTCATGGAATTTGACTCGACAGTACACAACAACATTTTTATTTTACAAAATCCATTTTTATTCATGTCAAGAGACTACAAAAATTAGTAACTTTTAAATGTTCTTTAACATAACAGATTTCATCTTTAAAAGCTCACTGGTGGTGTTGTATACCCTCAAGTTGGAACAAACCCATAGCTGACTCTCTGGTGGGTTTTCAGAAGCAGTTGATCGCAGGGGAGGAGACTGCCACTATGGCTCCTGTGGAGCAGTTGATGCATTAGAACTGAGTGCCTTTGGGATTGAAGCGTAGCTCCCTTTATAACCCATAGACCATAATACTGGAATACTAGAAAATGTCCAATTTCAGCACACAAATAAATATATTAGGAACACGCCAGTGTGAATAACAACAAATATTATTTATTCAAAGGTCATATTTTGTCAGAGTTGCTGTACATAGGGTCACTATACATGGCAGGGTCGCTATACATTGCAGGTGGCTCAGTGGCATGTAACAGTAATAACATACTATGACAGATTTGGAAGCAGGAGTGGCATCCACTTCCTAAATAACATGCCTCCAGAAACTCTACGAACTTTGATAAATGTCAATAGTTATAGAGGGGCTTCAGGCCTTTTGTTCATAGGGTCACTATGAGTTGTGCTTGACTCAAAGACATTCAATAACAACAACAACGTAACAAGTGTATGTGGACATTCAAAGCATTTTTAGCATATAAACACAGTATATGCTTAACAGTCATCTACCAAGTAGGAAAAACCCAAAACTTAGATCAAAGTATTTAAATTCAAGTTTATTCTCTCCTCGATTATTTGAAAATGATCCTGATACAATGACATTTTGCTAGGAGTAAATGGTATAGGTAAGAAGGTAACTAAAAACCAATGCTTCCTTAAAAATATCAAATAATTTTTAGAATCTAATGGAATCAAGGTTAAAACCCTTATAATAAAATAACTACCCATTTTCATAGATGGAGATACTGAAGTGCAATGGTTTAAATTAACTTTCCCCAAAGTTATACTTCAAGTTAATTGGTAGAACTGTGATATAATTTAAATGGTCAAAATCTTCTGCTCTTCCCATTAAGTCCTATGCTATATAAATATCCATTCAAGCAACATCCAACCATATGTATATTCATGGTCCCATAAAGTTACAACATGGGTACAGATATCTGGATTGGAGAACTAAATCTAGCAAATCCACCAGCTTTCAGCAATTCAAGTCTATTGCATCAAAGCAACTGTGTTGCCAAGTTTATAATGGCATTGTTGTTGTTGTTGTTAGGTCCTACTGGAAGTGACTCATAGCTGACCCTCCAATAGGTTTTCAGATGCAGTAAATTTCAAGGGAGGAGATTTGTCTGTCTTTCTCTCTTGCTGCTGCTAGTGGATTCCAACTGCATGCCTCTGGGTTGGCAGATCAGTTTCTTTCTACTAAGCAAAAAGAGCTCCCTATAAAAGCACAGTATATATAAACCTAATAAACAGTTCTACTGCACTTTCTCCTAAACAATTTGCTGTATAACAGTATGCTTTGACTCACAGGCAGTAACATCCTTGTAACAATCTTGTATATTGATCAGCACATCAGAAGTGGTTAGTCTCCCTCAGAAAATATTAACATTAGGTTTACCATGTCCCCCCAACAAAACCAGCCTGAGTGAGAGCAGCAGCAAGAAGCAAGGAAGTATCAATTTGGAAGTGAAATTGAAAATTATCAAACAACATGAAAGTGGAAAAATCAGTGAATGCTAATGACCAGTTTCTACATGCTGCACTAGCTAACCACAATGACCCTCAAAAACTATTTTCCAAGGTGTCAGAGGACCAGGCTTAACAATTAGAGAGCTTATGAAGCTAAAGTTTAAAGGTATATGTACCAGATACTAGCAGTCAGAAAAACAAAAGATGAACTGTACTGGGGAAATCTGCTGTCAGGGACCTCTCCAGAGTACTGAGAAGCAAAGAAGTCAGTTTAAAGACTATGGTGTGTCTGATCCAGGCCATGGTCTTCACAATTATTTGCTATGCATGAGAGATGGACAATGACTAAGGATGACAGAAGAATTGATGCCTTTGAGTTGTGGTGCTGGAGAAGAGTCTCGAACATACTATGGACCGCCAAGAAAACAAACAGGTCTGTCTTGGGAGAGGGTGAAGCCAAGTTTCTCCTTGTAGACTAGGATATTTGAAGCACCGTCTCATACATTGGGAATGTGTCCAGGAGAAGGGCATATGTTCGGAAGGGCAGAAGGACGTGGCAGGAGAGGAAGACCCCAGATGAGATGGATTGATACAGTAACTGGGGCAGTGGGGGTAGTAGGTGTGTCGGTAAGACTGGCACAGGACAGGGCGGGCTTCAGAGCAGCTGTACCTAGGGTCGCTATGACTCATAGGCAGCGTGAGTGCACATAAGAACATATCGGATAAGGAGAAACTACTATTGGTCCGTACTGTTCACTGCTACAGCATGGAGTTACTCATAGTTATTTTAAAAATGTAGGACTAGACTTTGGAGTTTGTATAACTTCCAAATCAGGTTAACATTCAATTTTACAAAACTTAATGTAGATATTAAGTGAAGCATGAAAATATATGAAAGGGCACTTTGTAAATTATCATTGTTATGGTAACTGTAGGACGTTAGAAGAATTTATTACTATAAAGAGGCACAATGAACACAATATATATATTCCTTAGCTGTTTCAGTAAAGTGATGCAGGAGTATTTCCCTCTTAAATAAACATACGCAAATCATACAAGTCTACTTTCCCTTCTGTCCTTAAAAACTGAACACTTATGTCACATATTTACATATTTAATTTATTCTGGAAGTCACTTGATAACGCCCACAAGTAATAAAATCGCCGCATGTATCTGTCAGTATTTTAAGAGCACATCCTTCAGTATTTTATAAGTTTTCCATAATAACAAGTTACTTATGCGTCAAATGGACTTATCTACTTTTTGCAGGCCTACGTTATCCCTGAAACAGGAGGGAAGGGCTGTACTTTAAAGAGAAACGCTGCTAGCTTTTATCAACCCTCCACTAAAGCACAAGACCACGTGGTATCTCTCATAAGCCCAAGGCTCCCTACTTCTCTCCCTCCTTTTGCCACGGACCTGCAAACTGGGGTTTCTTTCTCGTAAGTGGCGCCCTGACACATGCCACCTGTGTAGCACGGACCGCAAACATCCTGTAGCCTGCCTCCCGGAAGGCTATGAGAATCGCAATGAAAGGGAACTCGGATGCTTACAATGCCGGGAAAGGAAATGACTGCAAAAGTAAAACGGCTGAGATCGTAACAAACCGCGGGAACCAGACCTGTCAAATACTCCGTAAGACCCCAGTCGAAAGCTCGTAATCTGTGATTCGGGAAGGCCTTAGGTGGGAGCGGCACTACTGGAGGAAGGAGGGCGAAAGAGAACTGCATGAGCCCCACTGCTGAGCCCCACAAACATCTCTGAAAGCCTCAACAAGCCAAGAACTCTAGCCCTCATCTCCAGTCCAACCTTTGCCCCAACATTCTGGCAGCGGCCAAAATCGTGCTGCCCAGGGCGGCAGCCCCCGACCTGCCCGCACCTGTCACTAGGGAAAGGCACCAGCCCGCAGTTCTCTCCTAGTTCCCCATCAGCCGCAGGAAACCGTGAACACCTCGACCCCTTTCTCTCACCAAGTGTCCCCTTTCCGGAGCGAGGTTTTGAGCAAAGCCGCGATGTCAGAACGCTGGGTGTCCAGATCCGCCGCTCCACCTTCCGCCATCTTCTTCCACTAGCAGTAGCGGAGGCGGCGGCAGCGACGGCGGCGGCACGCCCCAGAGCATTGTGGGTATGGCGTCCTGCGGCCCCGCCCAGCCGCCAGGTCGAAACCAAAAGAGCCGGGAGGGGTGGGGGTGTGCTGAAGACTGCATCTCGGGACTGGAGGAAGTCCCCGCGGTGGAATGGGTGTGGGCTGTGGTCGGCTGCCCCCATCGCTTCGCGCCTCTCTAGCACCTCGTGCAGGCCACGACCTCAGGCCCGGGAACGTCAGTGCGGCTCGGGCGCTCTTGAGCGATACCATGTCCGCTTGGCTTCTGCCTTCCCCTCCCTCTTTTCCCACAGAAGCCTGAAAACCCTTATTTGCGCATTCGCTCATGCTTGAGAGTGGGGTGGGGATGGGGGGCGTGGGGACCGCTAAGATACAGCAGATAATTTTAGCAGCGTTGTGGCTCCTAGCCTTTTCTTTTGCAAGTTGCGGAGCCCAAGCTCGGTTCATATTAGACCAAACAAAGAACAATCCGAAACAGCGTTTTGGCTGCAGTGCCCTCCCTGGGCTCCTTCATACTCCTGCTGTAGGTGGGGAATCTTTTATAGGCTCTTTGTGACGCCTCCCTAGGCACACCCAGACAGCTAAACTGCAGTGAAAAACATGTCCCAGTTCCGCGGTGAAAAGACGTAAAATATGTATTGAGAAATGGCCAGGTACTGAAGGGGAGGAAAATCCTTTCCTTCACTTCCCATGATATCTATTTCTGAAGTGTAACTAGATAGTAATTCCAGGTAACTATTTACTTGAAGCCAACAACTATGCTAAAGATGAGGAAATAGTTATTTAGTTTTAAAAAAAATTCTTGAGCCTTGGGCAAGGTGTCATAGCCAGTAACTAGAGAGGCGAGCTTATAACCCAGGCTCCAAACCCCGTGTGCTTTCTACACTCACTGCCTCTCCTTGTTGAAAACCTGAACGAAAATGTAAACTCCACAAAAGTTGGAAGTGGGTCTGCATTTTTTCCCCCTTTACCTCTGTAAAAGAGACTAGCCCAATTTTCCCTAACATAAAAACCATCAAAATGTTTAATTTTTGCAGAACTGCTTTTAGAGTCTAAGTAAAGATACCTGCGCGTTAGTGTTAAAATAATCAGTGGTTATCAGAGGATTTTAGGTAAAACAAACAAACAAACAAACAAAAACCCACCTAAAATTAAAAAAGGAGGCATTCTCCAACCACGTGATTTTTACATTTGTGGCCTCTGAAACCTAGAGGGTCAGCTATGAGTCGATTCCAAAGACAGCAATAAGTTGTGTTGGGTTTAACTTTAACTCGTTCAAGTAGCCCTGGTGGCATAGGGTGTAATGTAAGGAAAAGGTTAGTGCCTAGAATCCACCTGCTGCTCTCTGGGAAAGTGTAGGGCAGTTTTCTCCCCAGAGATTTAGAGCCCTAGAAATTCTATGGAAGGTCACTATGAGTCTAAAACGACTTAATGGCAGTTTTTCCTACCTCAGTGAGAATGTAGCACATGGTTGTACGAATGCTAGTGAGAAGTGCTGAACCCTTCCAAGTTAAAGTAGTGGAAACAAGCATAGTTCGTATATATTAGCATTGTTGTTGTGAAACATTGTGTTAGAACCTACTCATAGCGGACCTTCCGGTGGGTTTTTAGAGGCAGTTAAGTCCCAGGAGAGGATATGGCCCATCTTGCTCTGGTGGAGCAGCTTGTGGATTCAAACTGCATACTTCCATGGACACCGCAGTTCCACTTAGCCACCAGAGTTTTCTACGTTAGCATTGTAATTTCTTATATTGTGCTTAATGAAACTATTGTATAATCATGTCATCTTTGATTTGCAAGTCTGAAGGCAGGTTCTCATCATTGCTATTGGTTATCTTTATTGCTACATCGTTTATTATTTGTCTTATCTTATGACAGACTAGTAGTTTCTCTAATGGGTCCCCATTGATGTTCAGAATTTTCCCCTTTAAGAATTGTTACCTTTGGGGAGCTCTGGTGGCCTAGTGGCAAGAAGCTGCACTGCAATCCCAGAGGCTCACGGTTCAAATCCACCAGATGCTCTGCCGGGAAAGGAGGGACAATCCCCTCCTGTACCAGTCAGATCCGATTTGACGGTACACACACACACACACACACACACACACGCGCGCACACACACACACACACACACACAAATAAAATAATAATTTAAAAAATTTAAAAAATAATTGTTACCTTTAAAAAAATTTTTTTTTTAAAAAAGAAAAAGAATTGTTACCTTTGAATTCTAGGGTTGGTGGAAGAGTATTGAATGCCAAAAGAACAAACAATTTTGTTTGGAGAAAGTGCATCCAGAGTACTCCTTAGAATCAAGAATGGTGAGACTTTATCTCCCGTGCTTTACAAATGTTGTCTGGAATATAGAGAGGCCAGCCCCTTGAAAGGGATATCATAGCCTACTTAGAAAGATGGGGAGTCAGAGAAGGAGAGGAAGACCCTAGGGGAGATGGATTGACACTGTGACTACGATGGGCATGGGGTGATTGTGTAAGAACAGCTCAGAGCAAAGTTTAAATCCATTGTACATAGGACTGCTACAAGTTGGAGAGGACTCCATGGCATCTAACAACATCATTAGCAACACAACCTCAAAGACAACAAAGTACTTTTTCCACAGAGAAGCAGCATAATAGGGAAAGAATATTTTGGAATCATAGGTACCTGAATTCAAACTTCTTTAATTTCTGACGGCTAAGTACTTAACTCATACCTTAATCATAGAATTTGTGATAAGAAGACTTACTGTGGATCTGCTACATTGTGAAAATTGAATTAATGCTCTTAACTGCTGACAGAAAGTTTCGGTATTTGAGTCAACCAAGGGGCAGCTAAGAAGAAAACCCTGGTGAATTACCCTGCCTGAGATTAGTCATCAAAACTGTATAAAGTTTATGCTGAATGACATAAGTCAGTCACAAAAGGACATTTATGTTAGTTGACCACCAAGATAAAAAGCTAAGGAAAGGTTTACAAATAGAACTGAAGCTATTTACCAGGGATCGGAAGGGAATGAAAACAAGCAAGTTGTGTGAAATATAAGGTAATACATAATAAAGGATTGATGAAACATTGCATTAATCAATTGCAATGAATTTTATAAAATAATGTGGATGGATGATTGAAAGAATATAATCTGTAAACTTTCACATAGAAAACCCTAACTCTAACCTTACTGAAAGAGAGTTCTGGTGACCTAATGGTAAGGATCTTCACTGCCATCCCAGAGGTATGCAATTCGAATTCATCGGCTGCTCTGTGGAGAAAGATGGGCAATGAACTCCCTTGTGATTTACTGCCTCTGAAGATCCTCTGAAGGGTCAGTTCTGACTCAATGATACATAACAACAACCCTATAGAATGTGGTACTACTATGATGCATATGGAGTGAGCATGGGTCAAAGTGAGTTTGAATGTTTTTATTTATCAAAGTCATACAGTTCCTTAAATGTTTTACAAGGATTAGTTCACTCCTCAGCGCAGTTCTAAGGAGTAAGTCATTATTATCTGTAGTATATATAAGAAGAATTGAAACAAATGGGAGAACACAGATTTGTACCCTAGCAGTTGAACTTCAGAACCTGGAAAAAAATGGCTAACTTTGTCTTTTTCTACCATTCTTTAAGGAAGCTCTGGTATGCTAGAGGGTAGGGAATTACACTGCCAACCTAAAGGCAGACTTTTCAAATACACCAGCTACTCCATGGGAAAAAGACAGGCAATTTTAACAATGAATGAATGGAAATTCAAAGCCTCTGTAAATTTTCACTGAAATTAATAACAAATTTAAATTTAAAAAAAAGAATTAAGTTAGAGTAAGGATGGCAATGGAATCACCTTACCTCTGTAACTTGATTTGTACCACTATTAGAACCTCTACTCAGAATATTATTGCTTTTCAATTTTTGACTCATGCACTTTTAACTTGTTAGTTAAATTTGTATCTTCTAGGCTGCAACACTTCCATGTCTTCAAGGATATGAACATGTACGGCTAAGCACAATTGATAACAGTGCATCTAAATTCCAAAATCAATCTCCATAATAGTCTATGTGTTTCCTACTGCCAAGGGGGCACTTTAGAGTAGTGAGAGAAGACCTTCACCCTGAAACCCACAGCGTCCCTTTTCAGCAGGAAGTAGCTAAGAGAATACGCCATCCCCTTTTCCTTATGAATCAGGGTGAAGTCTCTCTCAGGGAGGAGTAATAGGGAATGGCAAGGGACACACTGACAAAGGAGATTAATCAGAACTGGCTTTGACAAGCACTGTGGCAATTGGACAATTAAAACAGACATTGGGGGGGGAAAGAAGAACAAACTGGGGATGAGGGTGGAGAAAACAGTGCAACAATGAATGAATGAAAACCCAAAATCTCTGTAAATGTTCATTAAAACTAATAAAATTTAATTTTTTTAAAAAGTAATAAGTTTTTAAAAAAAGACTGGCAATTTTAAAAAGATTGTGCAATTTTACCACCTCTGAAAATCTGGAAAGTCAAGCTATGAGTAGGTCGCGACTTGATCCAATGAGAGAGGTACCAATCTTATGATCTTGTTTATAACAGTTGTGTTTTTAGTGATCCTATATTACTAAATGTAAAATTTTTACCTACTGAGGGTTCCTCTTCCTTGTATGCATATGGATATTATTCTGTCATTCACAACATTGCATTCAGGATAGAACTTGAAATTGATTTTTTTTTATTATACTAGTTTATTTACAAAATCCGAATACATTGTTTTCCAGAACAGATTCTTCAAATTTCCCTCACTCCCCCACCCATCAACTTGTACAACTCCATGCCATGAAATTGACTTTTTGACTATGAATGCAACACTATTCTTCTGTTTTTCATTCCCTAAATAGTATACCATATAATTATCTGATTCAAAGTGGCCAAAGCTGGTTCATCGCATCTCACTAATGCCTAGTATGTCGATATTCATGCCTTCCATTTTATTTTTAACAATTTCCAGTTTTCCAACATTCAAGCAATGTACATTCCATGTTCCAATTGTTAAACAATGTTTGCTATTGATTTTCCTCATTCCAACTGACTTCCAATGTGGGCTCTACCACTACTCTACTATAACTACCTTCTTTCTTTGGTGTTCATAGGGTTTTCAAAAGCCTGTTATTTAGGAAGTAGATAGGATAATATCCATATGCATACAAGGGAGACCCATTAACATGATATTATATACTTTGGGCTAGAGCCAAGGATGAAGAAATTGAGAATTTTTACCACATTTTTTGCAGTCCAAAATTGACTGAACATGCGATGAGGATGCGTTAATGGTACTTGGTGACTGGAATGTTTTCCAGTGGGAAACTGTGAAGAAGGAACAGTATTTGGAAAATATGAGCTTGATAGAAATGAGGCTGGAAATAGAATGATTGAAGTTTATATTTATATTGATTTTATATTTATATCATTGCAAATACTTTCCTAAAAAACACAAAAGATGACTTTACACATGAATCTCAACTGATGAGCTGCACAGGAATCAGATTGACTACATTTGTAGAAAAAATCGTTTGAGAAGCTCACTGTCAGCAGTGAAAACTAGGCCAGGGGCAGACAGTGGGTCAGATCATCAATTACTCATATGCAAGTTAAAATTGAGGCCAAGGAAAATGAAAAGAAGTCCACAGAAGCCAAGATTTGGTCTTGAATCAATTCTATCTGAATTTCATCGTCACCTTAAGAATAGGTTTGAGGCATTGAACACCAATGATCGAAGACCAGATGAACTGTGGGATGATATCATCCATGAAGAAAGCAAAAGGTCATTACAAAAACAGAGGAAAAAGAAAAACTAAAAATGAATGTCAGAAGAGACTCTAATGATTGTACTGGAGCATTAAGAAGCCAAAACTAAGGGAAAACATGTCGAAGTTCTGAAAGAGCTGAAGAGGTGATTTCAAAGGGCAACTTGGGAGGACAAAGCAAGGTGTTATAATGGAATGGGCAAGGAGCTGAAATTGTAAGATAAAAAGGGAAGAATTTGCTCTGCATTTCTCAAATGGAAGGAACTGAAAACCAAATTTAAGCCTTGTGTTGCAATACTGAAAGATGCTATGGGCAATATATTGAATGACCCAGAAACTATCAAAAAAAGATGGAGGGAATACACAGTCACTGTACCAAAAATAATTGATTGGCATTGAAAATTTTCAGGAAGTATTATATGAACAAGAACCAATGGTAATGAAGTAAGCTATATTGAAAGCATTGGCAAAAAATAAGTCCCCAGGAATTAATAGGATACTAACTGACTCAGCTTTGGATGCTCTCACTTGTTTATGCCAGTAAATTAGGACAATTGCTGTCTGGCCAATTGATTGGAAGAGGTCCATATTTGTTCCCGTTCCCAAGAAAGGTGATCCAATTGAATATGGAAATTATGAACAATATCATTGATATCACATGCAAGTAAGATATTGCTGAAAATCATTCAAAAATGGCTGTAACAGTACATAGATAAGGAACTGGCATAAGTATAAGTAGGATTTAGAAGAGGTTGTGGCACCAGGGATGTCATTGCTGATGTCAGATGGATCCTGGCTAAGTAAAGAATACCAGAGAAGGTCTATTTATGCTGTCTTGATTATGCAAAGGCGTTTGTGTGGATCATGATAAAATGTGGCTGACATTGAGAAGAATGGAAATCCCAGAGCACTTGATTGTGCTCATGAGGAACCTATATCTGGACAGGAGGCTGTTGTGCAAACAGAGCGGGGGACCATGGCGTGGCATGGAATTGGAAAGGGAGTGTGCCAGGGTTTTAGTCTGTCTCTGTACATATTCAATCTGTATGCAGAGCAAATTACCTGAGAAGCGGGACTCTATGAGGAGCAGTATAGCATCAGGACTGGAAGGAGACTCATCAATAACCTGTGTTATGCAGATGACACAACCTTACTTGCTGAAAGTGAGGAGGACTTTAAGCACTTGTTGCGGAAGATCAAGGAATGCAGCCTTCAGTATGGATTGTATCTCAATATCAAGAAAACAAAGATTCTTACCACTGGACCAATAGGAAGTGTCATGAAAGATGGAGAGGAGATTGAAACTTTTAAGAGCTTCATCTTGCTTGGATCCACAATTAACACACTTGGTATGAGCAGTCAGGAAATAAGGAGATGGTCTGCACTGAGGAAATCTTCAGTTAGGGACCTTTCCAGATTATTGAGGAGTAATGATGTCAATTTGAGGACTAAGGTGCATCTGATTCAGGCCATAGTTTTTCTGATTACTACCTATGCATCCAAGACTTGAACAGTGAATAAGGATGACAGAAAAAGAATTGAGCCTTTGATCTGTGGTGTTGGAAAAGAGTACTGAATAGCCCATGGGTGGCCAAGAGAACAAACAGATATGTCTTGGAGAGGGTGCAGCCAGAGTGCTTTTTGGAGGCAAGAATTATGAGGCTTCACCTCACTTACTTTGGACATATCACTAAGATATGCTATTTTTTGGAGAAGGACATAATGTTGGGGAGGGTGGAGAACCCTGAACCAGATGGATTGACACGATGACCGCTGCAGTGGGGTCTTGTGTGTCAGGAAGTGTGAAGATGATGCAGAACAGAACTGGGTTCAGATTTGTTGTTCATAGGGTCGCTATGAGTGTACTCAACTCGACAGCACCTAACAATAACAACATCTGAATGATATAAAGCAAAGTAGATTTTCTCAAATTTATAAGAGAGCTACTTCATCAATTGACTGGAAGAAATCATATGTGTGCTCATTCCACTGAAAACGGATCCAATAAAGTATGGAAATTATCAACAATATTATTAATATAGGAAGCTCTGATGGCCTAGTGGTAAGGAATTTCTCTGCCAACTCAAAGACATGTGGTTCTAACCTACTCTAGAGGAAAGAGGTGGGAAATCTCTCCCCATGTGATTTGCATTTCTGCAAACCTACTAGAGGGTCAGCTATTAGTTCCAACTCAGTGGACTAAGAACAGTGATTAAAATTACTCAAAACTAAAATTATGTTGAAGATAACAAAAAGCCATTGGCAGCAGTACATCAATCAGCTATTAGAAATTCAAATGGGATTCAGAAAAAGGGAACAAAGAATGTCAGATCTTGGCTGAAATCAGAGAATATCAGAAATTCATTTACCTGTGTTTTATTGACTATGCAAAGGCATTTGACAATGTGGACCATAAATGATGAATAAGACTACAATTAATGGGAATTCCAGAACACCTAATTGTACTCATTCAGAACATAGGCATAGACCGAAAGGCATTTATATAAGCATAAAGAGAGGATAGAAAATCAGGAAAGGTCAGAGTTGTGTTATTCACTATACTTAAAAAAATATGTTGGTTTTTTTTTTTTTTCAGATAGTTGGACCATGCCAAGCTGCTCCTTGGAGGCAAGGATCCTGATGATTCATTTGATGTACTTTCTTTGGACATGTTGCAAGGAGGAACCAGTACTTGGAGAGGGACATCATGCTTGGGAGGCTGGAGGGACAGCTCAGGAAGAGGAAGATCCTCAATGAGATGGATTGATTCAGTGACTGGGGTAATGGGGGTAGGTGTGTTAGAGACAATAAGATTGGCACAGGAGAGAGCAGGATTTAGTGCTGTTGTACATAGGGTCGTTATGAGTCTCAGGCTATTTGATGGCACATAACAACAATAGTTGGACCCATGAATAAAAAAAAGAAAAGAAGAATTAGTGCCTTATAATTGTGTCAGAGAAGAGTACTGAATCTACTATGGACTGCCTGGATAGCCAACTAGTCTGTCTTGGAAAAAGTACAAGCAAAGTGCTCCTTAGAGGCGAGGGTGAAACATCAGTGCACTTACTTTGGGCATGTCAGTAGGGGCCAGTCCTTCGAAAAAGACATAATGCTGGAATGGCACAGGGACTGTAACAATGATCCCAACATGTTGGAGACTGGGACAATTGCAGGATATGGCAAGGTTGTTCATAGAGTTGCTATGGATGATAGTCAACTGGACAATACTTAACAACACAGCATTCAATATATGTCTGTTGAGCAAATAATCTGACATATAACTCTGTTGTTGTTGTTGTTATGTGCCGTTGAGTTGCCTGTGACTCCTAGCGACCCTATGTACAACAGCTCTAACCTCTTCCCTGTCCTGCGCCAATCTCACCATCTCTGACACACCTGCCCCTATTACCCCAGTCACTGAGTCAACCCATCTCATTGAGGGTCTTCCTCTCCTGCATTGTCCCTCCATCCTCCCAAGCATGACATCCTTCTCCAAGGATTGGTCCTTCCTTGCAACATGTCCAAAGTATGTCAGACGAAGCTTCAGAATCCTTGCCTCCAAGGAACAGCCTGGTTTAACCCTCTCCAGGATGAATCTGTTTGTTTTCTTGGCAATCCATGGTATATTTAATACTCTTCTCCAGCACCACAGCTCAAAGGCATCAACTCTCCTTCTATTATCCCTAGTCATTGTCGAGCTCTCTGATGCATAGCAAGTGATTGCAAAGACCATGGCATATATCAGGTGCACCTTAGCCTCCAGACTGACATTTTTGCACTTCAGCACTTTAGAGAGGTCGCTAACCGCAAACTTTCCCATCCAATACGTCTTTTAATTTCCTTGCTGCTGGTGCCAAGAGTGTTGACTGTGGATCCAAGCAAGCCAAAACTGTGAACAATCTCAATCTCTTTACCATTTGTTATGATGCTGCCAATCGGCCCAGTGGTGAGAATCTTTGTTTTCTTGATATTGAGCCTCAGTCCATGCTGAAGACTGCAGTCCCTGACCTTCCACAGCAAGTGCTTCAGGTCCTCTTCAGTTTCAGTAAGCAGGGTTGTGTCATCTGCATAATGCAGATTGTATAGATCTTCCACCAATCCTGACACCACACTTCTCCTCACAGAGCCCAGCCTCCCGGATAATCTGTTCTGCACACAGGTTGAAAAGGTATGGAGATGGGACACATCCCTGGCATACACCCTTCCCAATTTTGAACCATGCAGTGTTTCCTTGCTCTAATCTGACGACTGCCTCCTGGTCCAAGTATAGGTTTCACATTAGCACAATTAAAGTGTTCTGGGATTCCCATTCTTCTCAGAGTTAGCCACAGTTTGTTATGATCCACACAGTCAAATGCCTTTGCATAATCAATGAAACAAAATAACTCTGGAGATTAAAAAAAAAAGAAAGAAATTGCCTGCACTGTATGAAGAAGGAGCTCAGCTGGCATAGTCTATACGGAGTTGCATTGCTGACCCAAAAGTGGTGCCTTTCTGGGGGTCTGAATTCATCAGTATATAGTTACAAAAGAGAAGGATGGGCAACTCCTCATCCTGTGCAGTTACAGCTTTGGAAACCCACTGGAGGAACAGGTACGAGTCCTTTCTGGTTTCATGACAGTGAGTCTGATATATGAATAAGACATAGTATTGGGATTGGAGATTTATTAGCAACCTGAGATAAGCAAATGAAATAATTTTGCTTGCTGAAAGCTAAGAGTACTTGAATAATTTACTAATAAAGATTCAAGCCTTCAGTATGGATTACAACTCAATAACAATAAAACAAAATTTTTCACACATACTCAATAAGCAGATCCATAATAAATGGAAAAAAAATTGAAGTTGTCAAGAATTTTATTTTACTTGGATACATAACACCCAAGGAAGCAACTGTCAGAAAATGAAACAACATGTTTCAGATTAAGGTGAAATTGACCCAGACTATGATGTTTTCAATTTCTTCATGTGAGTACAAAAACTGGACAGTTAATAAGGTAGACCAAAAAAATTGATGCCTTTGAATGATGGTGTTGTCAAAGAATATTGAATATACCATACACTAGCAGATAACAAAGCTCTCTTGGAAAAAGTGCAACTAGAATGTGTCTTAGGAGAGAGGATGGTAAAATTTCATGTTATGTACTTTGAACATATTACCAGGAGCGATCAGACCCAGGAAGACAACGTGCTTGGTAAAGAGACAATGAACATAAGGAAGACCTCTAATGAGATTAATTGACTCAGTGATTGCAACAATGACTCAAATACAGAAACAATTAGGAGAATAGGACAAGACTGAATGATATTTCATTTTGTTATTCAAACAGTCAAAGAGTTACTATGAATGGGACCAACTCAAATGCACCTAGGAACAACAACGTTGATGCTTCCCTTGATTAATTTTCCAAGAAGGAACAAGAGTATGCTGAGTACCTTAAGTGTTAGTCATGATGGACTTTATATGTAGAGTGGTTGTTAGGTGCCTTTGAGTTGGAACCAACTCATAGCTAACCCTGCATCAAGTTTTCAGAGGTTATAAATCATTTGAGAAGAGATTGCCCATCTTTATTTTGTGGAGAAGCTTGTGGACTCAAATTGCCTGTCTTTGGGTTGGTAATGCAATTCCTCACTTCTAGGCCTCCAGAGCTCCCTTATATGCAGAATATGTTTTGAAATTAAAGAGTATGACTTGTTCTTGTTGTCCATTGCCTTTGAATTGTCTACATCTCACAGCAACCCTGTGAACAACAAATGAGATCCTGCACCATCGTCACATACTCTGACATGCTTGTGCCCATTTCACTTTGTCATTTCAGTTTGTTGGGAATCTTTCCCTCTTGCTCTGACCCTCCATCTTTCCAAGCAAAACGTCTTTTTCTGTGGACTGGCCCCTCCTGATAACATGACAAAAGTCTGGGAGATGAAGTTTCATCATTGTTTCTGCTAAGGAGAACTCAGGCTGCATTTCCCCCAAGACATATTTGTTTGCTCTTTTGGCAGTTCATGGAATATTAATGGCTTAATTAAAATTATGAGTTGGTTAAAAGTAAACTAACATGTCAAATTAACATTTGCAATTTGTAGTCTGGGGTACACTAAAGAAAGGAGAGAAAAAGACTGTGTTTTTAAAGTTAAGTAGAAGAAAATAGAATTCCAAGATAATTTCTGCTAACTTCACTATTTTTTATGCTGTTGGCTCTAAGTTGTTGTTAAGTGCCTTTGAGTTGGGTACCACTAAAAAATGCCCTATGAATAACAGATCTGAACGTTGTCCTGTCCTGCACTATCCTTATCCTCCCTGGTATACTTAAGCACATTGCTGCAAATACTAACAATCAGTCTCATTGAAGGTCTTCCTCTCTTTAGCTGACCTTCCTCCTTTCGAAGCTTGATATTTCTTTCCAATAAATAGCCTCTCTTAACAACATTCAGAGAATATGAGAGATGAAGCTTTGCCATTCTTGCCTATAAAGACATTCTTCCCTTATTTAATGAGGTGAAAAAGCCACTTTCCAACTTTATTTGGAATGGAGAGAGACCTTGAATAAGCAAAACACTACTAAAAAAGAGAAACAAGGTAGGCAACATCACACTCCCTGATCTTAACTCCTACTGCATAGCTGTGGTGGTCAAATAGCATGGTACTGGTACAGCAACAGACACATAGATCAATGGAAAGAATTGAGAATCCTGAAATCAGCTCATCCACCTATGACCAACTAATCTCTAACAAGGAGATGGAATTAGTTGAGTGGGAAAAGGACAGTTTCTTTAACAAATGATGTTGGCAAATTGGAAAATCGTCTGTAGAAAAGTAAGACCTACACCTCACACCTTATACAAAAACCAACTCAAGGTGGATCAGGGACTTAGACATAAAACCAAAGACTATAAAATTTAGCATGAACAGTTTTCCAAACATATTGAAACCCTTATAATCAGGGTAGAATAAAATAGATGAATGGAACCTTCTAAAAATTAAATCCCTATGCACATCAAAAAACTTCTCCAACAGGGTAAGAAGGAAATCTACAGACTGAGAAAAAATATTTGGCAATGACATATCTGATAAGGGACCTATACCTAAAATTTATAGAATACTCCAGAACCTCAACAAGAAAAATGTAAACAATCCAATCACAAAATGGGTACAAGATATGAATAGGCACTTCACCAAAGAGGACATTCATATGATAAACAGGCACATGAAGAAATTTTCAGTTCTCCAGCTATTAGAGAGATGAAAATCAAAACAACTGTGAGATACTATCTCACCCCAGTAACAGCAGTGAAGAAGTTCAACAGGGTAGAAAACAGCAAATACTGGCAAGTTTAGAACGCTTATTCACTGCTGGTGGGAATGTAAAATGATAAAACCACTCTCAGTCTGGCACTTTCTCAGAAAGTTGGAAACAGAAATTCCATTAGACTCAACAATTTGACTACTATATATAACCTAAAGAAACCAGAGCTTCCACCCAAACAAATGTATGCACAACCGTGTTTATTTCTGTGTTATTTACAAAATCAAAGAGATGGAAGCATCTTAAGTGACCATCAACAAGTGAATGAATAGAAAAACTATGGTATATTCACACAATGGAATACTACACAGTACTGAAAAATAACCAACTCACAAAATATTGCATAACATGGGTGAGTTTGGAGAATGTTATGCTGAGTGAAATATCTCAGTCGCTAAAGGACAAATACTGTATAAAACCACTGTTATAAAACAAGACAAACATGAGTGTTGGGAGGTAACTAAGAAAAGGGGATAAATAATGTACACTGCATTGGAACAGATGAAGGAAAGAACTGTTTAAAAGGAATATATGTTTAGGCATTATTTGTATGACAACGGTCTAGAATAAGAGGTGCATAGCAAAGTTAAATGGGGAAGGGGTGAGAAGAGAAGTGAGGGAATTATACAACAGTGATTAATTTTTTTTAAGTGATCTAGGGTGGGTAGGGAGGAAAATACACAACTATGAATGAATGAAAATCCAACATTTCTGTAAACTTTCATTAAAATCACAATTTTTTTAAAAAGGGAAAAATAAAGGCATTCTGGTTGTACTTTCTTTTTTTAATTATTATTATTCATTTCAATTAAAATTTACAGAGACTTTGGATTTCCATTCATTCATTGTTGCACTTTTCTCCCTGCCCGCTCCTCCCCCTCAGTTTACTCTTCTCTTTGAAAAGTAAAAGAAAAATTTTTTCATTGTTATGCAATCCCTCTCCCCAAGTCCACTCCAATATTCAGCCTTCATTTTGGACTCCTGTCATGACAATTATACCTAATCATATATACCTTTTAATCATTTCTCTCCTCATCTGTTTCAATGCAGTATACATAATTCATCCCATCTTTCTCAGTCTCCCCTCAACCCCTGATGTCAGTCCCTTGTACTTTCTTTAAGACATATTTGTTTGTTCTCTTTTGGCAGGCCATGAAATATTCAGTACTCCAAAACTACAAGTCAAAGGCATAAATTATTCTCTGTTACCCATATTCATTGTCCAGCTCTCAGAGGCATAGCAGGTGACTGGAAAAGTCCCTGACTTGAATCAGGCCCCATAATTTTAAATTGACGTTATGACTCTTCTGGACTTTGGAGAATTCCCTGACAACCAACATTCCCAATTTAGCACGTTTCCAGTTCTCCTGACTCCTGGAACCAAGAGTGCTGACTGTGGATCCAAGCAAGATGAAATCGTTGACAATGTCAATCTTTTCTCCAGCTATCATGATGTTGCCTTTTGACTCAGTGGTGAGAATTTTTGTTTTATTGATCCTCTGCAGCAAGTACCTCAAGTCCTCCTCACTTTGAGTATGAAATATTGTTATCTACATAGTGATGGTTATTGATGAGTCTTCCTCCAATCCTGATGCCATATTTTTCTTCATAAAGTCCATTTTCTTGGATAATTTGATCAGCATATAGATTGAATAGGTATAGAGAAAGGACATAGCCCTGACGTACAACGTTCAAATTGTTTTTCTGTCCAACATTCTTCTAGGTGGTATAGCACTGGTCTGTGAATTGCTGTACATTGGTAACTCGTGGTTGCTGTGATGCTGAACACTGTGACACTGATGTGCCAAACGTGGTAATGGTTACCCATGGTGGACAGTGTTTGCTGGAGCTTCCCAACTAAAACAAGCCTAGAAGCAGGAGTGGCATCCACTTCCGAAATGGCTTGCCTCCAGAAACTCTATGTACGAAGAGTGCTCAGGCCTTTCGTTCATAGGGTCGCTATGAGTAGTCTATGACTCGATGGCACCTGACAACAACAACAACAACAACAACATTCCCTTGTGCCATTTGGACATAAGTTTCTCGGTCTAGGTATAGATTTCATATAAGCATAATTAAGTGTTCTGCAATTCCAAGTCTTTTCAATGTTAGCCACAGTTTGTCTTAACTCACACAGTAAAATGCCTTATCTTAGTCAATAAAACACAGATAAACACTCTTCTGGGATTGTCTGCTTTCAGGCAAGATTCATCTGCCCCCAACAATGATATCCCCAGTGTCATGACTTCTAAACCCAGCCTAAACTTACAGTTTTCTGTTAATGGACTGTTGTAGCCATTTTTGGCTGATCTTCAGCAATATTTTGCTTGCATTGATATTAATGATATTATTCAACACTTTCTATATTCTATTGAATCAACTTTTTTGAGAATGGGAACAAATAAAGATCTCTTCCAGTCACTTGGCCAGATAACTGTCTTCCAAATTAACTGGCTCAGACTGGTGAATACATTTAAGGCTGCATCTGTTAGTTGGAACATGTTAATTGGTGTCCCATCAGTTGCTGAGACTTTATTTTTTGCCAATACTTTCAGTAGAATTTTAATTTCTTCCTTATTCAACATTGTTTTTTTATCATATACTACTTCCTGAAATTTTTCACTATCAATTCTTTTTCTTTCCCTGATACACAGGGAAACCACTATACAAATAAAGAATCAGATTGATTACATCTGTGGAAAGAATAGTTGGAGGAGCTCAGTATTTGACAGTCAAAACCAGGCCACATGTTGACTGCGGGACTGGCCATCAGTTACTCATGTTAAAGTTCAAATTGAAGTTGAAGAAAATAAAAAATAGATTGATAATGACCTACCTACTTTTCAATTTATCCTCTCTGTGCTTACCAGGACTGTCCCACTTATTCCTTCTCCCACAAGAACTAAAGTACAACCTTGATTGAGTCTATGCTACCTGAATTTTAAAAATCATCACAAGCATAGGTTTGATGCATTGAACACTAATGATAGAAGACCACATAAGTTGTGGATGATATCAAAGCTGTCACCCATGAAGAGAACAAAAGATCATAACAGAGGAGAAAGACCAAAAAGGATGTCAGAAGGGACTCTGAAAATTGTAGTACAACATCAAGAAGTCAAAACCAAGGGAGGAGATGCTGAAGAAAAAGAGTTGAACAGAAGATTTCAAAGAACAGCTTGAGAAAACAAAGCTAAGATTTCTAATGAAATGTGCAAAGAGTTGGAGAATAAAGGGAGAGTCTTTTGACATTTCTCAAGTTGAAGGAAATCAAAAGTAAACTCAAGCTTCAAGTTGCAATACTGAGAGAGGCTTTGGAAAAAATCTTGAATGATCCAGGAAACATCAAAAGAAGATAGAGGTAATACAAAGAGTTGCTGTACAAAAAAGAATTGGTTGCCATTGAAAAATTTTAAGAAGAAGTAGGCTTTGAGAACCTAAGGAAAATGTGCCTGTGAAATATTTAGCAAACAATGCACAAACACAGAATTCTGCACATCTGCTAAAAGGATTGTTGTTATGTGCTATAAAGTCAGAACTAACTCATAATTGACCCTCCTCCAATGGGTTTCACAGACTGTAATCACACAGGAGGAGAAAGCCCATGTTTCTCCCACAGAGCAGTTGGTGGATTAGAACAGTTTGTCTTCGGGTTGCCAGGACAACTTCTAACTCACTAAGCCAGAACTAGATTGATAGTGACTTGCCTAATTTTCAATTGATTTTCTCTTTACTCGTCAGGACTTCATTCTTCCTTATCCTTCTCCTCCAACGTTTTCCTCTTCTACCTCCCACTCCATATTTATTTACCTCCCTAAACCCTTCATTGTTACTCTTTATTTCTCCCTCCACCAGCTCTTTTAACAGCTCCACAGTTGTAGACAGGTGGGAGAGTACTGCAAACACCAAACTGGCATGTAGTGAAGTACTTACTATGTTAATGATACTTGACACATGGAATATGAATAAAATTGTAAGGACCATGATGCTGTTAAAAAAGATACGTAATAGGCAACTCCGGTGGCCTAGTGGCAAGAAGCTGTGCTGCAATCTCAAAGGCATTCAGTTCAAATCCACCAGATGCTCCAAAGGAAAAGGAGGGGCAATTTCCTCCTGTGCCAGTCAGATCCAATTCAACTGTACACACACACACACACACACACAGAGAGAGAGATACATAGGCTCCCTTTTATACAAATGTTGGGTTCTGATAAAGCAAATAAAATAAGTGAAAGGAATATAAAGTTTTGGTGTATAAGATTCTGACTGGCTCAGACTAACTAGCTGGCAAATCTTATTTGTGAGCACAACTTTTCTCCTTGTAAAACTGATTAAATAATTAAGGGTCTGAAATTAAAAAGCCTGCAAGGTTTATATACAGCTAGCAACTTGCTCTAAGGTTTTAGAGTTGTGAAAATGTTATTAAAATGTATATCTAGACATTTACATTTTAAAAATCAGAGGAAACAAAATTTTATATACTTCTTTATAAGATTTGAAGGGAGCTATGGTAGCCTGGAAAGGGTTAAACTGGGTGGCTCCTTGGAGGCAAGGATTCTGAGGCTTTGTCTAACATATTTTGGACATGTTGTGAGGAGAGACTGGTCCTTGGAGAAGGACATCATGCTTGGGAGGGTGGAGGGATAGCGCAGGAGGGGAAGGCCCTCTATGAGGTGGATTGATCCAGTGACTGGGATAATCAGGATGGGAGTGTCAGAGACAGTGCGATTGGCACAGGACAGAGCAGAGTTTAGGGCTGTTGTACA
>NW_006399797.1:5476608-5481203 GCF_000299155.1 Elephantulus edwardii | reverse complement strand
TTAAATTCCTCTGTATCTGCCAATTCCTTTCTATATAATGACTCCGTATATTCCTTCCATCTTCTTTTAATACTTCCTGGATCATTTAATATTCTGCCGAAAGCATCCTTGATTACAGCAACTTAGCCTAGCATATATGGCACCAGAAGCTGAGCACTCATATTGGGAAACACAAAGGAGGAGGAACAGTTGACAGGCAGACACTAGTGACTAGAACTTAGAATATGAGAAGTATGAATGTAGGATTGTAATATTGTTAAAAAAGAAGTGGAACACATAAATATTAACATACTAGGCATTGGTGAGCTAAGACGGTTTGGTATGGGACATTTTGAATTAGACAATCATATGATCTACATATGATAATATGATCACATACTTTGGGCATGTGACCAGAAGGGACTGATCCTTGGAGAAGGACATCATTGTCGGAAGGGTGGAGAGACAGTGCAGGAGAGGAAGACCCTGATTTAAGATGGATTGTTACAGTAACTAGGGCTGTAACTAGGGGGTAGGTGTGTTGGAGTTAGTGAGACTGGCTCAGAACAGGGTAGGCTTCAGAGCTGTTGTACATAGGGTCACTAAGAGTTGCAGTTGACTCGACAGCAAATAACAATAACACAGTAACATGATCTACTGCCCCAAAAATGAAAAGGCAAGGAAAAACAGTTACATTCATAGTCAAAAAGATAATTTCTAGATTCATCCTGAAATACAGTGCTGTATGCAACAGGATACTATCCTTACGCACACAAGGAAGACCTGTTAATACTACTTTCATTCAAATATGCACACCAACAACCAGAGCCAAAGAGGAGGAAACAGCATATTTCTACCAATTGTTGCAGCCAGAAATCAACCAACTATGCCGCCAATATTTAGTAATAATAATTGGTAGCTTTCCAGCTAGGAACAAGGAATAAAGTGAGAAAATATCGACCTGATGACAGAAATAAGTCTGGAGATAAGATGATAAAACTTTGTACAACCAATAATTTATTACTTACAAATACCTTTCCTAAGAAACACAAATAATCACTATACACATGGACTTCACCTGATGGCCCATACAAGAATCAGATTGATTACATCTGTGGAAACAATCATTAAGAGAAGCTTCGAGCTTCTCAGCTGTGAGAACTAGGCCAGCTGCTGATTTGGAACAGACCATCAACTATTCATATGCAAATACCAACTGATGCTAAATAAAATGAAAACAAATCCACAAGAGCCAAAATTTGACCTTGAGTCTATCCCACCTGAATTTAAAAATTTGAGACTGACTCATAGTGACCCTCTCTGTAGAACAGCTCCGAACCCTGCTTTATTCTGTGCCAACCTTATTGTCTCTGACACCTACCCCCATTATCCCAGTCACTAAACCAATCCATTTCATACAGGCTCTTCCTTCTCCCTCTCTCTTTTTTATATTAACAGGTTTGGACACTTTTTTTTTTTTAATTTCCATTCAGTCATTGTTACATATTTTCCTCCCTGTCCCCCTTCTCTTGATGTTCGCTTTTTTCTTGGGGGGGGGGAAAGTTCTTTCATTGTTATACACCCCCCCCCATTGCTTACTATACAACTAATATTCTGGACTCTTGTCATGTCAATAATACTTAATCATATGTTCCTTTTATATCATTCTCTCCCTTGTCTGTTTCAATGCTGTGTACATTATTTATCCCCTCTTTTCTTAGTTTTCTCCCAACTCCCATATCAGTCTTGTTCTATATCAGTGGCATTATACAGTATTTGTCTTTTTGTCACTGAGATGTTTTTCTCAGCATAAAGTCCTCCAGGGTCATCCATTTTGTATAATATTTCATAAGTTCTTTGTTTTTTAGTGCTGCATAATATTCCATTGTGTGAATATACTACAACTTCTCTATCCATGTTGTTGATGGACATTTGGGCTATTTCCAACTCCTTGCAATTGCGAATAAAGCAGCAATAAACATGGGTGTGCATATATCTACTTGGGTGACAGTTATGGTCTCTTTGGGGTATATTCCCAGTAGTGGAATTGTTGAGTCAAATGGTTTTTCTATTTCTAACTTTTTGAGAAAGTGCCATACTGCCTTCCATAGTGGTTGCACCATTTTACACTCCCACCAACAGTGAATAAGGGTTCCAGTCTTTCCACAACCTCGCCAACATTTGTTGCTTATAGCTTTGTTAGATTTTGTTATTCTTACTGGGGCAAGAAGATAACTCACAGTTGTTTTGATTTGCATCTCTCTTAGAGTTAGGAATTTTGAACATTTCTTCATGTGTTTGTTGGCCATCTGAATGTCTTCTTTGGTGAAGTGTCTGTTCATATCATGTGCCCATTTTGCAATTGGGTTGTTTACCTTTATCTTGTTGCGGTGCTCAAGTATTCTATAAATTCTAGATATAAGTCCCTTATCAGACATGTCATTACCTAATATTTTTTCCCAGTCTGTGGCTTCCCTTTTTACCCTTTCGGAGAAGTTTTTGGATGTTCATAGGAATTTGATCTTTAGAAAGTTCCATTCATCAGTTTTACCCTCTCCTGGGTTTAGTTTTCTCAGAATATTGGAAAACTCTTCAAGCTGTGGAGTAGTGCTTCCATGGTTCTTGCAAGATTTTCTCTAATGAAGTTTATAGTCCTTGGTTTTAGTCCTAGGTCCTTGATCCACTTTGAGTTGTTTTTTTGTGTATGGTGTGAGGTGTGGGTCTTGTTTAAGTTTTCTGCAGATGGTTTTCCAATTTTGCCAACTCCATTTGTTCAAAAGGCAGTCATTTCCCCACTTAACTGATTTCATCTCACGCTGTCCCTCCACCTCCTGACTGACATCATTGCTCTTCAGTACTTTGGAGAGGTCTCTGATAGAAAACTTTTCCAATACAATTCATCTTTTTACTTTCTGGCTGTTTATACCAAGAGTGTAGATTGTGGAGTCAACAAACTAAAGCTGTTAACAATCTCAATGTCTTCACCATCTATCATGATGTCGCCAATCAATTCAGTGGTGAGAATCTTTGTTTTCTTGATGTTGCACTTCAATCCATATTGAAGGCTGCAGGTCTGGGCTATATCAGGAGAAATATGGCATCAGGATTGGAGGAAGACTCATCAACAATCTGCGTTATGAAGATGACACAACCCTGCTTGCTGAAACTGAGGGGGTCTGGATGTGTTGATCCAGGGGGTAGTCTTCATAAGAATCCTTGGCGTTAAGGATTCTGAGGCTTCGTCTGACATACTTCGTCTGACATGCATGTTAAAAGGAGGGACCAGTCCTTGGAGAGGGACATCATGGTTGGGAGAGTAGAGGGAGAGTGCAGGAGAGCAAGACCCTCAAAGAGATGGATTGACTCAGTGACTGGGATAATGGGGATAGGTGTGTCAGAGAGAATAAGTTTCGCACAGGATAGAGCAGGGTTCAGAGCTGTTGTACGTAGGGGCTCTATGAGTCACAAGCAACTTGACAGCACATAACAACAACAACTACAAAATGAGGAATCAAGAATCTAAGATTCCCACAGAGAGCTTGTCAGGAGAGATTTTAGCCCATTAGACATGTTTTAGGAGAGACTAGCTGACTAAGGAAAAAATGAAAAAGCTTTATAACCAAATTTGGTCTTAATACTTGATAGATGTTGGGATAGTTTGCACAAAAAATGGCTCCTTTGGCTTTGATACCTTTTTGGAACTAGATTTGTTTGGTGCCAGAATAAAGAAGTGGAATGAAATGTAGTATATAGTCTGCTTCATGACTGTGTAGCTAGATAAAGAAATTAAGAGGGTATTGTGTTGTAAGAACATTCTTCTTGGGCCCAATCACCAGGACTCCCTGCCCCAACCCCACAGGGTGCTGTACTTTTGCCCCCTAAACCAGACCCTTCTCCATCTGTCTTCCATAAGTAAAAAAGGGGAAAGGAGATACAGAGACCCTGGGGTAACTATGGCCTCTCTTGTTCACACCAAAGTTGAATACAATTTAGTCCAATTTCTTCCTTAGGGCTTTACTTTTGAAGACAAATCTCAATCCCAGGCCTAGCAGGTACCCCAACCCAGTTTAACTGGTACTGTAAAGTTAAAGTAGTAGTACAGGTACCAGATGAAACTCATCAACCTTCCTTGAAACATTAATTGTAGCCTACCATGAGTCCACAGGTAGAGATCCTGAGGCAGAGCAATTTGTCCTCTGGTTAACCTGACCTTCATTAGCCGCAGTCAATGAGACATTTGAAAGAAACTGCAGAAAAGTGAGCAAAGTGTAGAACATTGTCTATGACTTAGCCAGTTGAAGTCACATACAATGTATATAAAAACTGATAGCAGGAGAAGGAAGTAGCTGAGAGGAAAGAGATGAATCAAGAAGCAAGAAAGAGAGCCATGCTTTTTTGGCAACTACCTTGACTAAATTAAATGTTGTTATGATCCACGCAGTGAAATGCCTTTGCATAATCAATGAAACACAGACAGACATTCTTCTGGTATTCTCTGCTTTCAGCCAAGATCCACCTAACATCAGCTACAATATCCCTAGTACCACGACCCCTTCTAAACCCAGCCTGGACTTCTGGCAGTTCTCTGCTGATGTACTGTTCCAGTCGTTTTTGGA
>NW_006399797.1:5470223-5476508 GCF_000299155.1 Elephantulus edwardii | reverse complement strand
TGGGAGTGTCAGAGACAGTGCGATTGGCACAGGACAGAGCAGAGTTTAGGGCTGTTGTACATAGGGTCGCTATGAGTCGCAAGCGACTCGAAGGCACATAACAACAACAACAACAGCATGGTAGCCTGCATGAACCTGAAATACTTGCTTTAGAAGGTCAAGGACTGTAGTCTTCAATGTGGATTGGAGCTCAACATCAAGAAGACAAAGATTCTCACCACTGGGCCAATTGGCAGCATCGTGATGTGTGGAGAAGAGATCAAGCTTGGATGGGTGGAGGGACAGCCCAGGAGAGGAAGACTCCAGATGAGATGGATTGAAACAGTAATTTGGGCAATGGGGGTTGGTGTGTCAAAGTTAGTGAGACTGATTCAGGACAGGGCAGGGTTCAGAGGTGCTGTACTGATCATTCTGGGTTGCAGGCAACTTGACAGTACATAACAACAACAACAGCAACATAGTGGCCTGGTGGGTAAGGAATTGTGCTATTAACCCAAACACAAGTGGTTAGAATTCACCAGATGCTCTGTGGGTGAAAAATGTATCCTCCTATACATTTTATAGCCTCAGAAAATCCACTGAAGGTTTAGCCATGAGTCAGTTCTGATGCAATGACAAAGAGTCAGTCAGTCGTAAGAATTGAGAATTTACCTTTAATCTCAAAATATTAGTCTATAGATTAATTAATCTGAATTGCTATCTTCATTTTTGGAAGTGCATACAAAATTGTATAATACGCTTACACTACCCTGGAGATTTATGTCAATTTATTTACCTTATAAGATACTGAACCTAGCTGGTTGTATCCTAGGACAAGGTTCAGATCTGTTGTTCATAGAGTTGCTATGAGTCATAGTCAACTTAATAGCACCTAACATTAACAGCATAATTGTTGCTCACTAAATTATGATAGAACTAAATGGAAACAATAAAAAAGTAATCAGATAAGTCCAGAGTTAAAGCAAAAGAAATTCTTTTTAAACATGATATATTCTGTAATTACTAGATATTCACAAATTAAATATATGCAGTCAAACTTTTCAAAAAATTAGTTGGCTTACTGTATCTAACCAAGAATGATACAAGCAAAATCAGGGTCAATAATGGGCAAAAGTTACCTTTTTCATATTTTTTGTTACTGATACTTATTGACATTCCAAGGCTTACAGAAGACCACTTCATGGAAAAAAACCTCTAGAAATGTTAAGCAGCCTCTGAGTTTTTCCCCAGAACCGATAGTAATGAGCTAACTTTAGGAAGCCCAATCACTTCAGACATGCTGTTCTTGTTTTAAATGGACATGTTAAGGACAATATCAATCTTAATATTTTATATTTGATACTCCATCATTTTTACTTTATATCAGTTCTAGCCAAAGGCTTAAAATGTCTTCTTTAATTTGAAAGTGCATACGCAATTTTGTGTTTTGGAAATCTACACATGCAAAGTGAAGTAGAGTTGTGCAGTGATCCAGTGATTCTACAGTTGGATAAATTCCAGAGTTATTAGCTTTGGCTTCTTCCAAGAGATGGCTGGATTATTCAGATGTTTCTATTTGGACAGTCCTCTTCATCTTGGTTTACATAAGGAAAAGAGCTAATGCTTGCAGAATTTTAGAACAATCCAATAGCAGGTCTCTGTGTTCTGGAACAGAAGTAGACTTTAACTAAGGCGTTATTCACAGCAGTGTCTTCTAAGTACCCCATAAGCGGGCACTGCAAGCCACACAGTAGTTCTGATTGAGTTAGAAGAAATGATAAGGAAGACCACATTTTATACACATAGTTAGCCCTATTTTTCAATGCTAGCTAGTATAATTGTGTCTGAACTTTAGTTCTGACATAGAAATTGCACAGGAAGATTGCCCATCTTTTCCTCCAGGAGCTGCTGGTGGATTTGAATCACCTGCCTTTGAGTTTGCAGCACAACTCCTTACCCTCTAGGCCACCAAAGCTCATGTCAGTTATATGTTTCTAAAACAAAACCACTATGTAGTATAGCAGACATGATTGCTATAACTTGAAAGATTCATCAGATGTGTAAAAATTCATATATACCTCTTTATTTAGTCAATGTTTGTGGGAATGTAATAAAACTAAGTAGAATTTGGCACAGTTTTTTACCATTTGGCCGCAGAGCTTGCTATTTTAGACTTAGAAAGAACAATATTTGAATGCTCTATGTTGCTAAGAAGAAGCTGCACTGCAATCCCTAATGCATGTGGTTCAAATCTAGCAGCTGCTCCACAGATGAAGGCTAGGCAGTTTCCTCCCATGTGATGTACCGCTTCTGAAAACCCACTGAGGGTCAGCTATGAATTGGTTCTGACTCAAAAGCACATCACAGTAACAATTCTGCTGCTTCAGTTCTGGTAGCCCAGTGGTAAGAAGCTGCGCTGCGATCCCAAAAGCAAGTGGTTCAAATCTGCCAACTGCTCCTCAGGAGAAGCTTGGGCAATCTCTTCCTGTGCCAATAAATGTCTCTGAAAATCCACTGAGGGTCAGTTTCAACTTGACAGCACATACCACCACCAAACTCTGCTAGGTGTTTTAATACTAGAAACTTTAGTTTTCTTATCTATAAAATGGCTGTAAGATAATTATTTCTTGTTGTTGTTATGTGCCATTGAGTCGCTTGCGAATCATAGCAACCCTGTAACGACCCTATGCACAAGAGCTCTAAACTCTGTTCTATTCTGTGCCAACTTCTCCATCTCAAACATACTCATTCCCACCTCTCCAGTCACAGAATTGATTCATCTCATCGAAGGTCTTCCTCTCCTGCGCCGCCCATCCACTCTGCCAAACATGATGTCCCTCTTCAAGGACCAGTCCCTCCTTGCAACTGCCCAAAGTATGTCAGATGAAACCTCAGAATCTTTGACTCCAAGGAGCATTCTAGCTTCATCTTCTCCAGGACAAACCTGCTTGTTCTCCTAGCAGACCATGGTATATTCAACACTCTTCTCCAGCACCACAGCTCAAAGGCATCAATTCTCTTTCTATCATCCCTATTCACTGTCCAACTCTCTGACGCATGGCACATAATTGCGAAGACTATAGTCTGGATCAGGCACACCTTAGTCTCCAGCCTGACGTCGTTGCTCTTCAGTATTCTTGAGAGGTCCCTCACAGCTGACTTTCCCAATGCTCCATCTATAGTTGTGCACGACTGAATTAATTTCAACTTGGAACAACCCTATAGGACACAGTACATCAGCCTTACATTGTTGTTAGGTGTCTTGGAGCTGGTTATGTCTCATAGTGTCTCCAGATCTGAACCCTGTCCTATCCTGTGCCATCCTCATCACTTCTGATACACGTGAGCCCATTGCTTCGGTAACTGTTAATCTATCTTGTTCAAGGCCTTCCTCTCCTTCACTGACTCTCCACCTTTCCGAGCAAGATATTTTTCTCCGAGGAAGAGCCCCTCCTAGCAACATGCCCAAAGTATGTGAGATGAAGCTTCACCATCCTTGCTTTTAAGGAGCATTCTTGCACCTTTTTCAAGACATATCTGTTTGTTCTTTTGGCAACACCACAACTCAAAGGCATGGATTCTTCTTCTGTCTTCCTTACTCATTATCCAGCTCTATAAGCATAGCGAGCAATTGAAAACATTATATAAGGCACAGTATAGTCTTTAAACTAACATCATTGCTCCTTAATAATTTGGAGAGATCCTTGACAGACTTTCCCAGTGTAAGCCATCTTTTAATTTCTTGACTGATGGTACCAAAGGTGTTGACTGTGGATCCAAATAAGATCAAATTGTTGACAATTTCGATTGTTTCTCCCTCAATCATGACATTGCATATCAGCCTAGTGCTGAGAATATTTGTTTCCTTGATGTTGAGGTGTAATTCATATTGAAAGATGTGCTTTTTGATCTTTTGCAGCAAATGTTAAAAGTCCTCCTCACTTTCAGCAGGCAAGGTTATGTCTTCTGCACAACATAGGTTATTAAAAAGTCTTCCTCTGATCTCGAAACCACATTCCTGTTCATAAAGTCCAGCTTCTTGAATGATTTGCTCAACATACAGATTGAATAGGTCTGGAGAAAGGATACAACCCTCATACACATCTTTCTTGATTTTAAACTATGCACTGTTCCTCAGCTCTTTTGGGACAATAATTTCTTGCTCTAGCTCTAGTTGTCAACCAGCACAGTTAAATGTTCTGGGATTCCCACTCTTCTCAATACTAGCCATATCTTGTTATGATTCATACACTTAAATGACCTTGTGTTGTCAACAAAACAAATAGACATTGTTCCGGAAATCTCTGCTCTTAAGTAAGATTCATCTGACATCTGCAGTGATATCCCAGTTGTCACAGCCTCTTCTAAATCCAGCTTGTATTTCTGGTAGTTCTCCATACTGTTCTCACTGTCTTTGGATGATATTCCACTATATATTGCTTGCACAACACCATATTATTGTTGTTAGGTGCCACTGAGGCAAGTATGAATCATTGCCACCCTATGAACAACAGATCTGAACATTGTCCTATCCTGTACCATCCTCACAATATCTGACATGCCTGATCCCATTGCTGCAGTCACTGTGTCAGTCCATCTGGTTTAGGGATAATCGATTTGTGCCTTTGAAATTGCAGCACAGCTTCTTAACATTAGGTCTCCAGTGCACATGTCAAAACAATTCATTTACTGAAAAAGTTGAGGAAGATGATTTTAAAAGTTCAGCTTTACTTATAGTAGGTTTGGTTCTTTGTTGGTTTTGGCTTGTTGTGGGTTTTTGTACATGTATATGAAAGCATTCTTGGAAATATACCAATATACTTGAATGCTGATAGAATATGATACAAAAATGTTTTATATGCATATGAATGTCTTTGAATTATGAACATATATGACTGATCAAAGACATATTTTAGATTCTGTTGACCTGTGAAATGACACCATAGCAGCCAGAATACTGACTTCCAAAAGACTCACAATGCTCTAATCCTGGGTTCTAATGAATATATTATATTACATATTCTAAAGAAACTGAGGATATGACTAAGGATAAGGACCTTAAGATAGTGATATTTTATTGTCCAGGAAGGCCCATTCAAATCACACACATACTTAAAAGTGGAAAAGCTTTCCCTGCCTATGTTCAGAGGGAATTGTGGCTACAGATAAATGGCTTTGAAAATAGAAGAAGGGCACCATATGTCAAGAAATTTAGTTGGCTTCTGGAAGCTTGTAAAAGCAAAGAAACACAAGGCTCCAGAAAGGCTAACACCTCGATTTTAGCCCATGTCAGATTTCTAATCTTTATTATTCTAAGCCACTACATTTATGGTAATTTTTACAGCAGTGGTTGTTGTTGTTAAATACCATCAAGACAGAATCAACTCACCGTTGACCCTCCAGTAATTTTTCAGAGGCAGTAAATTGCATGCGAGGAGTTTGTTAATCTTTCTTCTGAGGAGCAGCTGATGGATTCAAACCTTTGGATTGGTAGTGTGACTCCTTACAGAGTTCCTTAACAGCAGTAAAAAGAAACTAGTAGAATGAGTATGCAGTTCATTCCAAGGAAATTGACATAAAGTAAATGATTTTGAGACCTAAAATCGACCACTCTGACCATCTACTATAATAATGTACAGAAGCATCCTATAACATGGATAACAATTCTAAAAAATTGAGCTCAATAGAAGACATATTCTCCAAGAACACTGGCCCTGCTCCCCTCTGTCTTCACAGGCCTCCCTCCAAAATCCAAAATTTAAAGATGGCGTTGACTGCTGGGACTTGTAGATCTTGTACCTGCGTGACTATATGAAAAAGAATAATAAAAAAATAATGTCAAATTTTCTATCTTAAAAAAATGGTGAGGATGACACAGGATAAGACAGGGTTCAGAGCTATTGGTGTGGTTGATTTTTTTTTTAACAGACCAAAGCATATGATTTTATGATTACTTAAATAAGTGCTATCATTTATTTTTTTTAAATACATATTCTCAGAGCTACAAGTTGAGAAAATGTGGAAGATAGTTTTAGAAATGAGCTCCAAAATGGAAGCAATACAGAAATCAATAGCCAGATCAGAGTCTTCAGTGATTGTGAACCATTAAGCTTTTTTAAAAAAAATTTTATTCGTTTTAATGAACATTTGCAGAGATTTTGGGTTCTCATTCATTCATTGTTGCACTGTTTTCTCTACCCTCCTCCCCACTTCGTTCTTCTTTCCCCCCCCCACCGAATGTCTGTTTTAATTGTCCAATTGCCATAGTGCTTGTCAAAGCCAGTTCTGATTAATCTTCTTTGTCAG
>NW_006399797.1:5460738-5468169 GCF_000299155.1 Elephantulus edwardii | reverse complement strand
CCAGCATTTGTTGCTTACTGTTCTGTTAAATTTTGCTATTTTGACTGGGTTGAGATGATATCTCATAGTTGTTTTAAAACCATTAAGCTTTTTAACTTTCTACAATCAACACTTTTGGTACCAGCAGCCAGGAAATCGAAGGATGAGAAAGTCTGCTGTCAGGGACCTAACAGAGTACTGAGAGTACTGAGAGCAATGATATTAGTCTGGAGGCTAAGGTGCGCCTGATCCCGGTCATAGTCTTTGCAATTACTTGCTATGCATCAGAAAGCTGGACAATGACTGGGGATGATAGAAGGAGAATTGATCAAGCCTCTGAGCTGTAGTGTTGGAGAAGAGTGTTGAATATACCGTGGACTGCTAGGAGAACAAACAGGTTTGTCTTAGGGTGAAACCAGCTTGCTACTTGGAAGTGAGTATTCTGAGGCTTCATCTGACATACATTGGGCATGCTGCAAGGAGGGACCAGTCCTTGGAGAAGGATATCATTTTTGGGAGGGTGGTAGGGCAATTCAGGAGAGGAAGACCCTCACTGAGATGGATTGATTCAATGACTTGGGTAATGAGAGTAGGTGTATCAGAGACAATGTGGCTGGCATTGAATAAAGCAGGGTTCAGAGCTGTTGTACATAGGGTTGGTATGAGTCGCAAGTGACTTGATGGCACATAATAACAATAAGCAACAACAATAAGCAACGTAACAAAATTCTTAAGATCAAAATGTATTAAGTATTCAACTGCAATAATGTTGTTGTTGGGCACTGTAGAGTCCAGTACAACTCTTAGTGATCCTGTGAAGAACAGACTTGAACCCTGACTTATCCTTTGCCATCCTCGTCAACTCCGCCATACTAGAAGCCATTGATACAGTCACTGTGTTAATGCATCTTGTTGAGGTTCTTCTCCTCCCTCACTGACCCTCCACTTTTCCAAGTTTGATGCCTTCTCCTAGGACCAGCCCCTCCTGACAATATGCCCAAATAAGTGAAGCAAAGTCTCACTATCCTTTCATCTAAGGAGGACCCTGACTGCACTCTCTCTAGAATATATTTGTTTGTTGTTTTGGCAGTCCATGGCATCATTGTTCCTTGATAATTCAGAAAGACTTGATAATTTGCAAACTTTCCCAGTGCAACATGTCTCCTATGGTACCAAGGAGACTTCCTGACCTATGGTACCAAGTGTATTTATTGTGGATCCAAGTAAGATGAAATTGTTGACAATTTAAATTATATTTCAATATCAATTTTGACAGTCAAGAAGTCAAAAGACATATTGCATTGGGAAAATCTGTGGTCAAGGAACTCTCCAGTTCCTTGGGTAAGGATGTCAGTTTCCAGACAAATGCACATCTGATCCACGCTATGATCATTACAATCTCACCCTGCTCATCTAAAAGCTGGGACAGTGTATAAAGATGAAAGGAGAATAAGTATCTTTGAGTTTTGGTCTTGAAGAAGAGTACTGATTATCTCATGCACTACCAAAACAACTCGTAAGTCTATCTTGGAGGAACTGCAACCAGAGGACTCCTGAGAGGCAAGGATGGCAAAATTTCATCTCATATACTTTGGGCATATTGTCAAGAAGGACCAGTCCTTGGAAAAGGAAATCATGCTGGGAAAGTTGAAGGGACAGAGAAAGAGAGGAAGATCTCCAACCAGATGGACTGACACAGTGACTGTGACAATAGATTCTAGCATATTAGACAGAGAGGATGAGGATGGTGCAGGACAGAGCAAGATTCAGATCAATTGTTCATAGGTCACTATGAGTCACAGTTGATTAGATGACACCTAACAACAACAACATTTTTAGTAAAAGTAGAGAATAAAAATTATTATCTTAAAAAAATCTTTTCTCCATCTATCAGGATGTTGCTTATCAGTGATGAGGATTTTTTGTCTTCTTAATGTTGAGATTCAATTTATATGAAGGCTGTAGTCTTTGATCTTCCACTACAAATGCTTCAAGTCCTCCTTACTTTCAGCAAGCTAGGTTGTGTAATTTACATAGTACAGGCTGTTGATTAGTCTCCCTCTGATCCTGATGCTACATACTTCTTCATAAAGTCCATTTTCCATCCAGCAATGAAGACTTGTAAATTATGATTAGTACATTTCAACTGGCTAGATGTAAACCACCATAGGTGATCGTAGATACCCAAACAGCATCTAGTTAACTGATAAGAGTCTTTGGCAGAGCATGGTGAAGAAATGCCACAGTGATTCATTAGTTTCTAAAATAGTGCAAAGTTTAGAATTTAAACCAAGCTCAAACACCATAACTGGAAGAAATTCTCAGGGTTGCTTAAGAAGAAAGAAGATAAACCATTATGTATCTAGAGCTGGTCTATACCTACAACTGCTAGCCAAAATAGCTTTCAAATCAATGCATGTGGCCAAAAGGTTCCTTCCTTCTACCCATCATACTTCCTTCTTC
This sequence comes from Elephantulus edwardii, assembly GCF_000299155.1. Taxonomy (NCBI): domain Eukaryota; kingdom Metazoa; phylum Chordata; class Mammalia; order Macroscelidea; family Macroscelididae; genus Elephantulus; species Elephantulus edwardii. Next base: position 5,465,727 of record NW_006399797.1, on the reverse strand, counting down.
TCTCCTTCCCACTTTATTTCCTTCTGTTTTTTCTTTATTTCTCCCAAGGTATTTGGTATGATTTTATGTGAACAGTGGTTCCCTTGACAAGCATTTAATAAAATGAATGCTTACAGGGTAGCATTTATCAAGATAAAACAAATTCTACTGACTACTTTATACACATATATATGTACTTACGAATTTTATATACACTGCTTTTCACTCCAGATAGAAATTTCCTCTCTCTTTTACCTACTCCTCCCTTCACCCATCAAATTGTATGACCCTATGATTAAGTCCACCCTCCCCTCCTTGGATCCTTGTACTTGCTCTAAAATAATCCTACAGTATTTGTATTCATGAGGCTGAGTTAGTTCACTTAGCATAGTTCTCTCCAGTCCCTCCCATGTTATGTGCTAATTTACAAAATCATTTCTCTTGCGTGCTGCATAGTATTCCATGTGTGAATGTACCATAATCTGTCAATTCATTCCATTGTGGTTGGGCATTTGGGCTACTTCCATGTTCTTGCTATGGTGAATAATGCTGCTATGAATATTGGTGTATATATCTCTGGGTCATAAGATTTCTATGTTCAGCTTCAAGGAAATGCCAAACTGCCTTCCAGAGTGGTTGTACCATTTTACAATCCCATCAACAATGTCTAAGAGTTCCTATCTCACCACATCCTCTCCAGTATTTGTTACTTGCTATCCTGCTAAACTTTGCCACCGCCACTGAGGTAAGATGGTCTCTCACTGTTGTTTTGATTTGCATCTCTCTTATTGGTAGTGATTTAGAGCATTTCTTCATGTGTCTGTTGGTCATCTGAATGTCCTCCTCTGTGAAAAGTCTTTCCATGTCTCTTGCCCATTTTGTAATTGGATTATCAGTCTTTTTCGTCTGGAGGCCCAGGAGTTTTCTGTAAACTTTCGTTATAATACCCTTGTCTGAGATGGTATTACAAAATGTTTGTTCCCAGTAAGTAGATTTTCTTTTCACTTTGCTGGAAAAAGTTTTTGATAAGTACTGACTACTTATAATGGTTAATGGAAGGGAGAAATAGATCAAGTTAAGGAGAAAACAAAATAAAATTAAAAACAACCTTGCTTTCACTAGAACAAATATTGAAGCAGTTTTATAAAATAATGTCCTTTAGAGTCTTTAAGGTTCTTACTAATATAGGATAGTACATAAAAATGGTTCGAAACATTTGAAGGATAGCTGCTTGGCCGACTTACTAGAAGAGACCTATATTTGTTTCCGTACCCAAGAAAGTGGATCCAACAGAAGGTGGAAAGTATTGAACAATATAACATGCAAGCAAACACTAGTGGGGCATATTTAAATATAGATTATTAGATCCCATCCCAGACATACTGAATCAGAATCTCTGAGAATTAGGTATTTGCAGTCTGTGTTTTTCGCAGGTGATTCTCATGTTCTCTAAAGCTTGTGATTTATGAGTTTATTGAGCCAAGTTGGTTTCTTCAATTAGTGTTGCCCAGAAGCAGGCGACGATCCTTGATCTGATAATGAGAGCAAATTTATATTTGCGCTATAAGACTGGCTTGTCAGTTTTTGATGGTACAGTTTCTTTCTCAGCCTGTAGGATATTTAATCTCAACAATCAAATAAGCAAATTCTAGTTTAATTCATACACTGACACTGGCCTCACTTCATCAAGAACTACTTTCTTTTTAAGGCTAACTTTCTCACTCAGGGCTGATTTGTATCAGGGGATTGATTTCAAATCCAAGAATTTCTTCTCTTGATGTCTCTCCATTAATCATTTATGGCCTGTTGGGCTTCTTTCTTAGTAGGTGAGTCTTATATCAATTAAAACTCAATAAACTGCCAAAACTGGTATGTCCAACTGAGAAATATTTTTAGTAACCAATGCAAATTTGGTTTGTTTTCTTGTAGAAAGGGATGAACTGCCTATAAAAGAAAGATCTGTTTTAAGATTTAAGTCCTAAGTGGCTACATATAAATATAACATAAATATATACTACATCCCATAGATAATGACAATGTTCCTGAGCAGAATAAATTAAGTACTTGTATAAATAATGTGTCACAATCTCTATGAAATTGAAATGTGTGATAATTTATGATCTCTATTGAAGAACCTTATTAGCTTTGTTTTTCAGGGCCATAGTCTTTATTACTTTACTATTTTAAGATCACCAAACTAGAAAATCATATTATTAAAAATTAATTTCATTTTGGGACATAGAAAGGAGATTTTGATTTTGCAAATTCCTGTCATATGCGTACTGTGGTATACATAAGAATTTGGTATGTAATATGTAAAAATAACATGCGCTGAATGCCAGGAAGTGAGAGCTAGGAATATGGACTTTTGCAAACCCTCTACATAATTGTATGCAGATAAGTGGTCTGAGTCTTGGACTTTTATAGAGGGAGATAACAGCATCAATTAAAATATCAGTTATTAGTATTTTCATTTCTAAATATTCCACATTCTGTTTTGTGATAGTGGGAATCCTTGTTCCCTACACCTTCTTAACCCTAAGCAAATTTAGAAGATCTACTACTCTCTCTCTCTCTGGGCCTAACTCCTTTTTGTGAAAACAACCTGCTTAGCTCAGCTTTCCTAGTAGGTGAAATCCACAAGCTGCTCCTTGGGAAAAGGACAATCTCCGCCTGAGCTATTTACAGCCCCTGAAAACTCCCTGGAGGGTTAGTTAAGAATTCTGACTCAACAGTACATAACAACAGTTTGACCATATCAGAAATTGTGAGGATGGCACAGTACAGGGCAAGGTTCAAATACCTAACAACAACAATAACAACATTAGTAAGCTGATGGTCCAGGGTGGTCTGGTGGTGCAATCCGTAGGGAGACTTACTATTAATGTAAAGGCTGTGAACTTTCAGTGGTTCAAATTCACTACCAGCAGAATTGGAGAAAGACGGGAAATCTCCTCCTGTGCTATTTACAACTTCAGAAACTCACTGGAGGGTAACCTATGAGCCAGTTTCTACTAAACGGCAATGACCTTTGAGTTAATGGTCTACAGGTCCATGTGCTTAAGAACAGGACTTCCCTGAAATATATGCAAGATTCTGATGTAATGATTTATAAAACTAACTCATTTAGATACTTATTTTGAACAGTAAACTGTTATAAGAATGAAAGGAGGCTTGATCAAGAAATTATTTGTTAAATAACACAAGGAAATTATGGCAATAAAAGGACTGCTTTATAAAACAATGAAGGCAAATTAAATAGAATTTAATTTTAAAGCAAAGTAACCAGAAAATGCTGCTTAAAGATAGTTTTTGCCTTGATTGCAGACAGATGAGATTTAAGGGTTTGATTAGATATAACTAAGATTTCTTATTTAGAATTTACTTCCAAATAATTTGGAGATAGTAAAAACATTAAAGCTGTCAACAGTTCTATTTTAATTCTGCCCACAATCAACACCCATGGTAGTAGCAGCCAAAAAATTAAAAGACTCGTTGTATTGGGTTGAATCAGGGAAACTTGCCATCAACAACCTCTCCAAAGTGCTAAAGAGCGAACAAACTATATTACTTTAAAGATTCAAGTGCATCTAATTCAAATAATGGGATTTTTATCAGCTAAGCAGCATTGAGACCCCGATGGAGATGGATTGACAAGGTGACTGTGCAGCAAAGGGCTCCAGTGTATCAGAGACAATGAGGAGGAACAGGATAAGACAGAATTTAGGTCAGTTCTTCATAGGATTGCTAGGAGTCATATTCTACTTGACAGCACCTAACAACAACAGCAACCGGCATATATACGTATACCCCTTTGTGCTTCTTTACCTCGTTCACAATGAGCACAAGAGAGGATGGAGAAGGCTACCCGGGTGGCTCAACGTCAAGAAAACAAAGATTCTCACCACTGGGCCGATTGGCAGTATCACGATGGATGATGAAGAGATTTAGATTGTTGACAGCTTCAGTTTGCTTGGCTCTACAATCAATACTCTTTGCATCAGCAGCCAGGAAATTAAAAGATGAACTGCATTGGGTAAAGTCTGCTTTTAGAGACCTCTCCAAGGTACTGAGGAGCAACGATGTCAGTCTGGAGACTAAGATGTGCTTGATACAGGCCATGGTCTTTGCCATTACTTGCTATGCTTCAGAGAGCTGGACAATGACTAGGGATGATAGAAGGAGAGTTGATGCCTTTGAGCTGTGGTGCTGGAGAAGAGTATTGAATATACCCTGGACTGCTAGGAGAACAAGTTTGTCCTGGAGAGGGTGAATCCCAGTTGCTCCTTGGAGGCAAGGATTCTGAAGCTTCATCTGACATATTTTGGACATGTTGAAAGGGGGGATAAATTCTTGGAGAGGGAGGAAATGCTTGAGAGGGTGGAGGGACAGCACAGGAGAGAAAGACCCTTGATAAGATGGATTGATTCCGTCACTGGGGTAATGGGGATAGGTGTGTCAGAGACAATAAGATTGGTAAGGGATAGAGCAGGGTTTGGAGCTGTTGCACATAGGGTTGCTATGAGTCACAAGTAACTCGATGGCACATAACAACAACAACAATAATACTATTATTTGGAGGAGGGCATTGAAAAGTACATATGCTACAAAGAAAAAGAGACACAAAAATGCTCAGTTGTTAGTATTTTTTCATAGCTGCTTTATCTTTTTATAATGTAATGATAAAACATGTTTCTGTTGTCCAAAATTTGTAGTTTTGTTTCCCAACTAAGTTCTATATTTCCATGAAAGTAATGTGTGTCTTTTGAGAGAATTTTTTTGGTTTTGTTTTCTTGTTGTGTACCGTTGAATCAGATCTGACTGGCACAGGAGGAGATTGCCGCTTCTTCTCCAGCTGAGTATCTGGTGTATTCGAACCACGCGCCTTTGGGATTTCAGCACAGCTACAATCCAGCCCCTAGACCACCAGAGCTTCCTGAGAGACAATTTTAATTTAAAGTTGCTGTTTAATCAATTCTGCCTCATGGCAATGATGTCGCTAGTGCCATG
>NW_006399797.1:5453953-5457718 GCF_000299155.1 Elephantulus edwardii | reverse complement strand
TAGAGAGGGACATCATGCTGGGTAGAGTAGAGGGACAGCGCAGGAGGGGAAGACCCTCTATGAGGTGGATTGATTCAGTGACTGGGGTAATCGGGATGGATGGGTGTGTCAGAGGCAATGAGATTGGCACAGGATAGAGCAGGGTTTAGGGCTGTTGTACACAGAGTCACTATGAGTCGCAAACGACTTGACAGCACATAACAACAACAACAACCTTGACTAAAGCTGACAGTTTGGTCACTAATAGATGGGGGTGCGGTCTTGTCTCTGAAGGGATCAGTGTGACATTTGCAGAGAGGATGGACACTAGAAGAACAGGTGTCCCAAAAGAAAGAAAGACGCATAGTTTAAACAAGAAGAGAAAGATGAAGTATTTCAGAACTTAGCTAAAGGAGAAAGTAATGAGTAACTGTAAGAGAAAAAACCTGCAGATTTTTTTGTAGATACAAGGGTTGCTCACAGTTTCTTAACCACATTCTTTAAAGGAGCTATATCCTCTAAAAACCTGAAATAGTGGGGGTTAGAGGAAACTAGTGATTGGAACATTCTTACAATCAATGGAGTGCTGACTTGGGGACACAGAGCTCTTCTATCAGTTGTTCTATGCATCTGAGTCCTCAGTATCTCTCCTGAGGAGAGACTTGTTTTTGTTTTTAATATTCTACTAGTTAACTTATAAATTTGAATAAATTGTTTTCAAGAACAAATTATTTCGATTTCCCTCACCTCCCTACCAATCAAAATGTACAGCCCAATGATTAATCTCCCACCCCTTGTGGATCATTATACTCATTCTACAATAATGGTTTTATACAATATTTATCCTTATGCGACTGAGCTAGTTCAGTCAGCATAATTCTCTCTAGTCCTTCTCAAGTTGGGTAATAATTTACAAAATCATTGCTCCTGCGTGCTGCATAATATTCCATTGTGTGAAAGTACCATAATTTCTCAATCCATTTGTTTGTGGTTGGACGTTTGGGCTGTTTCCATGTTCTTGTGATGGTGAATAATGCTACTATGAACATTGGTGTACAAATCTCAGTTTATGCCTCAGTTCTCATTTTCTCAGCGTATATTCCAAGTAGTGGAATAGCTGGGTCATATGGAACTTTTTGTTCAGCTTTTTGAAGAAGTGCCAAACTGCCTTCCCAAATTGTACAATCCCACCAACAATGTATAAGAGATACTTTCTCACCACATCCTCTCCCACATTTATTACTTGCTGCCCTGTTAAACTTTGCTACTCTTCCTGGAGTGAGATGCTATCTCATTTTGGGTTTGATTTGCATCTCTCTTATTGCCAGTGATTTGGAGCATTTCTTCATATGTCTCTTTGACATTCAAATATCTTCCTCTGTGAAAATTCCTATGAAAAGGCGTGGAAAGAATTTTATGTCTTTTGCCCATTTTGTAATTAGGCTATCAGTCTTTTTCTTGTGGATGCCCAGGAGTATTCTGTAAGGAGGCACTTGCAAATTGCAAGCTGAAATTTGCTCCCAGAAATATGGACAATTGATCTTAACTATCCTCGACCAACTCTCATAGAGACCCTTCCAGTTGACATTCAGTTTAGCCTTGAGGCCTAACGCTGCTGTTAAGTCCTTGATGTGGCCAAGCTGGATAGGGTTAGTCAGATCCATAACCCTGTTGCCATGGTGAATTGTTGCTTAACAATCTGCCCTGAAGGAAGACAAAGTCTTAAAAGACTGATAAGCTAAGAGTGCCATTGTCCTTTTAACACACTCCCAGTGAAGAGTCAGTGAGTACCATTTTTTTTTTTATTCTTTGGTTTTTTTATATCTTCCTAACTGTAAAAAGCACTTTGAGTTGATGTGGATAAAAAGCAGGGTGAAACAGTGGGAGGGCTCAACCAGCAGTGGGAACTGGGGCAATAGGAAAATACTCCCCCCCCCCATAAATTTGAATTCAGTTCTCCAAAGACTGGCTTGTTTGTTTAAGAAGTCTAGCAGCTTGGTTGCGCAAAAGGCCAAAAAGTGACTCTGAGACATCCCTCCCTCCTCTATATTCCATCTGTGGTGGTGTCTTTAGAACAGAAAGAGCCTCTTACCAAAAGCAGCTTCATGGGAACCTAAGTCTCAACTTTGTTGTTGTTGTTGCTGTTGTATGCTTTAAGTCAGAACCAACTCACAGCTGATCCTCCACCACTTTCAATTCCTACTTGCTTAAACTTACTAAATTTCTGTTCACTTGAACAAGTGAAGCTGGTGAAATACTGCTGCTTGGATGCCTTAAGACTCTGTATACTAGCTGATGCTTGATCAGGCTGTGGACTTTTATCTGTCTATGCTAAAAACAATCCATTACCTCCATGGTCACAGCCAGATCCAAAAAGATAGAGGGCTGGTCACTGCCCACAGAGGGAAAGTCAAATATGGAGCTCAGATGTAAAGTCTACTCAAAGCAGTTTTTAAATGCCTAGGGGTGCCACTTGGGCTTTGATGGACTCACAAGAGGAGATCCTCATTTCAGCAAAGAGGATTTGAATTCATTCCCATCAAGTGGGAACTAACTCATAGCAGATCATCCAAGAGGTTTTGCTGTTGTTAAGTGTTCTTGAGCTGACTCTGACTCGTAGTGATCCTGAGAACCACCCCTCTGAACTCCACCCTATGCTGCACCATCCTCAGACTTCCCAAATGCCCACACCATTGATATTATAGTCACTGTATCAATCCATCTAGTTGAGGGTCTTCCTATCTTTTTCTGACCCACCACCTTTCCCAGAATGATGTCTTTTTCCAAGGGCTGGCCTCTCCGGACAAGATGACTAAAGTAAATGTGATGAAGTTTCACCACCTTTGCCTCTAAGGGGTAGGCTTCACATAGAAAGAGATTGCCTATCATTTCCCTACGGAGTCACTGGTGAATTCCAACCACCAGAGAGACACCAGAGACTAGTAACACAACTCCCTATGAACTGCGCCACCAGAGCTCCTAAAACAGAATTTAGTACTAAACGTTGGGGCAAGGGTAAGTGTCTGGGGCAACCAAGGAAATGGAAAGACGAAGTCATATTTTTCAAGGAAAAGCTCTCACTGCCTCAAGTTAAGTGTACAGGTTAATTCTAAGGTCACATTAGATAATCCACTTTAAGAAATAAATGATGTGACCCAGCTCCCAGCTAGAAACAAAGGAGGATGCTTCAACAATTTAGGTCCTCCCAGAAGAGCCGTGGATGAGCATTAACATTACTGGTAAGCATATTTGTTTTCTCCTGGACACAAGAGCCTACTATTTGGTCCTAAAAGCCTTCTGAGGTAACTCTTTTCACTATTTCTTAGTTGTTGGAAAGTACGGAAAACCTCATAAGCAGTTTCTTACTTCACCTCTCCCTTGCATGTGGACTTCCGAGTTGTAAAACAACCCAGCGGTAGATGGCATTTGCTCCAGGACTTAAGAACAATAAATGACATAGTTTTGCCTTTACATCTTGTGGTTCCTAACCTTTATACTATAATAGACAAAGTGCTAGTCAATAGGCCTTTTATTGTAAGAACTACCTTCCCTCTGTAACTTGATTTGTGCCACTATTAGAGCCTCTACTTGGAATATTATTGCTTCTTAATTTTTGACCCATGTACTTTTAACTTGTTAGTTAAATTTGTGTCTTCTAGGCTGCAATACTTCCATGATACATCTTCAAGGATATGAACATGTACTGCTAAGCACAATGGATAACAGTGCATCTAAATTCCAAAATCAATCTCCATAATAGTCTATGTGTTTCCTATTGCCAAAGGG
>NW_006399797.1:5445682-5453604 GCF_000299155.1 Elephantulus edwardii | reverse complement strand
ATTAATAAAATTTAATAATAATTAAAAAAAAGAAATAAATGATGTATTGACTGGTGCCCATATGTAATAGGAGAAGAGTTGATAAAAGTTCTTCACCAGGTTGTGACATCTTCTATGTCTATCTATGATAAAAACAATTCTAAATCTCTCATTGTTGTTGTTATATGTCATAAAAAAAGTTGCCCGTGACTCATAGGGACACCATGTACAACTGCTCTGAACCTTGCCCTATCCTGAGCCAGTCTCACTGAACACACTTCATCCTATTGCCCTGTTACTGAGTCAATCCATGTCAGTGGGTGTAGGGAGTGTCTTCCTCTCTTGCACTGTCACTCCACCCTTCCTTCCAAGAATGATGTCCTTCTCGAGGACTGGTCCCTCCTGGCCACATGCCCGATGTATGTGAGACTGTGAGACGGAGCTTCAAATTCCTAGTCTCCAAGGACAAATTTGGTTTCATCCTCTCCCAGACAGACCTATATGTTCACTTTGTGGTCCATGATATATTCATTACTCTTCTCCAGCTCTGCAATTCAAAGACATCAATTCTTCTTCTGTCGTCCTTAGTCATTGTCCAGTTCTCTGATGCATAGCAAGTAATTATGAAGACCACACTCACTCAGCTTTTCCTAAGCTGAAGGAACTGAAGAACAAAATTTAAGCCTCAAGTTGCAATACTTAAGGACACTATGGGCAGAGTACTGAATGATCCATGAAGCATTAAAAGAAGATGGGAGGAATACACAGAGTCACTGTAACAAAAATAATTGATTGATACAGTTCAAGCTGCTCTGAAGGCATTGGCAAAAAATAAGATCCCACTAATTGAGACATACCAATCGACATATTTCAACAAACAATGCTGTCCTGGATGCACTCACCAGGCTATGCAAAGAAATCAGGAGGACTACTATTTGGCCAACTGACTTGAATATTTATTCTGAGCAACGGTGTCTCTCTGGAGACTAAAGTGCGCCTGATACAGGCCATGGTATTTGCAATCGCTTGTTATGCACCAGAAAGTTGGACAATGACTAGGGAGGACAGAAGGAGAGTGGATGCTTTTGAGCTGTGGTGCTGGAGAAGAGTACTGAATGTACCATGGACTGCCAGGAAAACAAACAGATTCATCTTGGAGAAGATTAAACCAAGCTACTCCTTGGAGGTAAGGATTCTGGGGCTTCGTCTGACATACTTTGGACATGTTGCCAGGAGGGACGGGTCCTTGGAGAGGGACATCATGCTTGGGAGGGTGGAGGGACAGTGCAGGAGGGGAAGACCCTCTATAAGATGGATTGATTCAGTGACTGGGGTAATTGGGATGGGTGTGTCAGAGGCAGTGCGGTTGGCGCAGGATAGAGCAGGGTTTAGGGCTGTTGTGCATAGGGTCGCTATGAGTCGGAAATGACTCGACGGCACATAACAACAAACAACAACAACATCCCATACCAACAGAATGTGGAAATTATCAAATATTATCACTAATATAATTGTTGTTGAAGATTATCCTAAATCTCTTAGGTTTCAAATTTCAAGGCCCGAATGGGTAGAAATCTTTCCAGAAAGAAACTGGTGAATGGATTTTGATGAAATGCTTCTGGAAAGAGATCATTCCAAGGTTTGGTTTGCTATATATCTCAACAGTGACAATGGTTTCCATCTGGTGTCTAAAATATCACAGGACAGCTCCAAAATATTAAGAATTGATTGGAAGTTTTATGCAGCCTAGAGACTTCAGCCCAGCAGTAAAAACAACATCTGAGTGAATTGTATCAAGAAATTCACTTTTCCTGGATCAATGTGTTGCCACTGGCTTTGCTGAGGGTTGCTTAGCAATGAGGAAAAAACATTGGTCTGTTTGAAACTATACATAAAGCCATATTTCATTAACAGATTTCATAACGAAGTATTAGGTTCCTTTTGGTAGGATGAACAAACTCCTCAGATCAAATGCCTTGGGGAGGATTAGCAAGTTTCCTCCAGAACAGGTTGCCACAGACACTTGAACACCAGATAGATAAGTGAGGAAAGAGATTTACTAGGAAGGAAGATTTATTAAGCCCAGTGTATTGTTACAGAAGCAGACAGTGGGTCTTCTTAAGAGTGAGAAGAACAATCAGTGTAGGAGCAGATTGCCAGTGTTTGTGGGGTCTTCTTCCTAATATTGGGGAACTCTGGTAGCTGTGCTGCGATCCCAAGGCTGCCAGCTACTCCACGGAAGAAGGATGGGCAGTCTCCTCTCATGAGATTAACTGCCTCTGAAAACCCTGAGGGTCAGCTGTGGGTCGGTTCCAACACTGTAGTACAGAACAACAAGTTCTTAATGTTAAGTCTCCTGTCCTTCTCATTTGTGGCTCTTTCTGAGTAATATTGAAAGGCAACTCTTACTTGGTGATCACAGGTATTCTCTCCCAAGATCTTGGTGCATTTAGCTCTAAATACAGGACTACAGCATGGGGGTGGGGATGGGGGGTGGGGGAGTCTATTCAAGGCTGCTGCAGATTTCTTCCCCAGGGTCATGGTTCCCTAGTTCTAATTTCCTGCTGCTTCTTTGAACCCTTGTCATCATGCTCCCTTGGTTTCTCTCTGACTTTAACGTGAAGGTCTATCCAGGAACAAATGATCTCATGAAGTGTAATTAACTATTTGGCTTCTTTAGCTTATATTATAAGGATACTTGTCTCTGGCAGAGCTTTTTCCTAGAGATTGAGGCTCACATGTTCCAGCCTCGCGATCAGGTCTTGCCCCAAGTCTGGAAAATGTAGTATCTTTTTTAAGCACCCCAAATCAAAACACTTAAGCTATGCATTCACCACTCTAGATAAGTGAGAATAAAGTTTCCACTAGATCTGAGGAAGCCTGAGTGGAAAGTCAACTCAAGGTCTTAGGACGCCTGAGTAGAAAGCCAACTCATCTAAAATCTCAGGAGATAAACAAGTCATTGAGGAAGAGATTTCTAAGCTATGTCTTAAAGGTTCAAAGAGGGGATCGAAGGCAGGTAGTTGGCATTATTGATGTCATTTTGTCTTTCTTGTAACTAACCCTATGTAAGATTATTTACTGTGAACATATCTACTTAATTAGGCTGAGGATGCTTGGAACTTGCAGAACAGGTTTGTGTTGTCACAGAACTTACAGGTAGACATTTTTGGACTGACATGATGACATAAAGTTGAACTAACAGGAAGAGATAAAGCCCTAACATTTCTAAATGGATTAAGTGATAACTAGAGCTGAATAGGATATTTAACACAAAAATTAATAATGGACTACATGCAAGTCATTTGACTGTGTGGATCATAACAAATTATGGCTAATATTGAGAAGAATGGGAACCCCAGAGCACTTAACTATCTTCATGTGATACCTAGACCCACACCAAGAGGTGTGAACAGAGTAAGGGAACACTACATGGTTTAAAATTAGGAAAAGTGTGTGTCAGAGTTGTATCCTTCCCCCCCCCCATACTTATTTAATCTGTATCCAGAGCAAATTATTCAAGAAGCTGGGCTCTATGAAGAAATGTGTCATCAGAATTGGAGGGAAACTCATCACAAACCTTCATTATGTGAAAGACACAACTTGCTTGTTGAAAGTGAGGGGGGATTGATGTATTTGCTGCAGGAAGTTAAACACTGCAGCCTTCCATATGGATTGCGTCTCAGTGTCACGAAAATAAAAATCCTCACCCCTGGACCAGAAGAGTAGCTATCTGTGGTTTATTGACTATGCAAAGGCTTTTGACTGTGTGGATCACAACAAGCTATGGCTGACTCTGAGGAAAATGGGAATCCCATAACACTTGATTGTGCTAATGCGAAACCTATACTTGGACCAAGAGGCAGTAGTCAGAACAGAGCAGGAAGACACTGGATGGTTCAAAATCAAGAAAGGGGTCCATTAGGGATGTATTTTGCCTCCATACCTTTTCAGTCTGTATGTAGAACAGATCATCCGAGACACTGGGCTGTACGAGGAGGAATGTGGCATCAAGATTGGTGGAAGAATCATCAATAACCTGCGTTATGTGGTTGACACAAGCCTGTTTGCTGAAACTGAAGAGGATCTGAAGTGATTGCTGCAGAAGGTCAAGGACTGCGGTCTTCAATATGGATTGAAGCTCAACATCAAGAAAACAAAGATTCTCACCACTGGGCCGATTGGCAGCATCAGTATGGGTGGTGAAGAGATTGAGATAGTTAACAGTTTTTGTTTACTTGGTTCCACGGTCAGCACTCTTGGTAATAGCAGGCAGGAAATCAGGAGATTAATTGCATTAGGAAAATAAGCTGTGAGGGACCTCTCAAGAGTACTGAAGAACAACGACATCAGGCTGGAGACTAAGGTGAGCCTGATGCAGGTTATAGTCTTTGCCATTATGTGCTATGCATCAGAGAGTTGAACAATGAATAGGGATGATGGAAAGAGAATTGATGCCTTTGAGTTGTGGTGCTGGAGAAGAGTGTTGAATACCATGGACTACTAGGAGAACAAACAGGTTTGTCCTGGAGAGGGTGAAGCCAGAGTGCTCCTTGGAGTCAAAGATTCTGAAGCTTCATCTGACATACTTTGGGCATGTTGCAAGGAGGGACTAGTCCTTGGAGAGGGACATCATGTTTGGGAGAGTGGAGGGATGGTGCAGGAGAGGAAGACCCTGATGAGATGGATCGATTCTGTGAGTGGAGTGGTGGGAATGAGTGTGTTTGAGATGGCCAGGTTGGCATAGGATAGAGCAGCATTTAGGGCTCTTGTACGTGGGGTCGCTATGAGACCCAAGCGACCTGATGGCACACAACAACAACAACAACCTGCACCAAAAGGCAACATTATGACAGATGGAGAAAAAAATTGAGACTGCCAACAAATGTATCTTACTTGGATCCACAATCAATATATGTGGGACCAGGAATCAGGAGAATAGAAGATGTATTGTACTGAGAAGTCGGCAGTCAAGTACCTCTGCAAATTTCTGAGGAGCAATGATGCCACTTTGAGGACTAAGGTGCACCGGATTTAGGCCATGACCTGTTTAGTCACTTGCTATGCATCTGAGAGCCGGACATAGAGTAAAGATGACAAAAGAAGAATTGATGCCTTTGAACTGTGGTATTGGAGAAGTGTGCTGAATATTCCATAGACTGCCAAAAGAACAAACAGGTAAGTCTTAGAAAAGGTGCACTCAGAGTGCTCTTTGGAGGAAAAGATTTTTAAACTTTGTCTCACATAGTTTGGGCATTTTCCTAGGAGAAGTTATTCTTTAAAGAAGAATATCATGCTTGGAAAGGGGGAGAGTTGGTGAAGGAGGGAAAGACTCTTAACCAACCAGGTGACTGCAACAATGGGTTTGCATGTGTCAGACATGGTGAGAATGGCAAAGATAGGAGATGATTCAGATTTATTGTTCATAGGGTCATTATGAGTTGCAACTAACAACAGCATATGCACACCTGCTGATGCCTGCTGTTCAACCTTGTTTCTCTTTCTTACATAATGGGCGGGAGTTTTGGAACCTTCAAAATATGCAATCTGCTTTGCTACTGCTTTTCCCCTTTGGCTAAGCCTCTTCGTAAAGAGTTCTATCTTTAGCCTTTCTTGAACCTTGGCATCTTTTCTTTGTTTTTTCAATCAAAGGCTCCAGGTCTAAGTTTTGGGGTAAAAAAAATGGAAACTATCACTTTCAACTGCAGAATTATTCTGATAATTATAGAATTATTCAGTTACATCATCCTCTCTTCAAATATCAACACAGTTAAGCTCCAAAGAACACTTACTTCTCTTCAGGGATTGCAGAAAGGCAGACGTCTCGTTGCTTTGAGAATGAGAAGTTGGGAAATCTCAAGTTATCTGTTGCACAGTCTTACAAACAACTGCTGTGTTTTCAGCCCCTTGTCATCACTGCCTCTAATCCTGATCTAGGATCCTGTGGGCTAAGGCATCTTGCAGACAAAGGGAGTAGCACATAGGCAGCGGTGCTACTAACCCAAAGGTGGCTTCTTGTTGGTATTCTGAACACATCAGTGGCTCCTTGGGAGAAAGATATGCTCTCTCCTCCTGTGCAATTTACAGCCTCAGAAAATCCACTGAAGGGTCAACCAGGAGTAGATTCAGACTGGCTTCTTGACTGTAAACAGAGTGCAGGATCCTCAATGAAATGGATTTTCACAGTGGCCGTAACAATGGTTGATTGTAAGCTGGTGCAGGATAGCAGGGGTTTCATTTGGTCATACATAGGGTAGCTATGAGTCAGAGTCAACTCTACAACATCTAACAACATCAACAACAGTTGAAGGCTAAGATGCAGGTTTTGTGCGTAAGTTTTTAGTTCTTGTTGCTTGAGATAATTTTCAAATAGAAAAGCACATAGAAATATCTTCCATTTATTTTGCCATAGTATATATATTGCTTCTTCTGGAGACCTGAAGTTACTTTCACAGCTACTGTAAGTACTCTGTAGCAGTTTCTGGGACCAAATATGAGACCTGAATAGACTGAGAAAGCACGGTTAGGTAAAAACAAACAAGACTAGAAAACATTTCTGAAGCAGTTGGGATATGGAGTTAATACTGAAAAGTTAAAGTGAGTATAAATAAGAAAACAAAGCTATTTCTTTTTAATATAGTTGAGTCCTTTTGAAAATCAGCTCAAAATAATAAAGAAAACAAGAAACTGAAACCTTCAGTTTACCTCTGATTCAATTAGGAAGTCGATCAGAATGAAGCACTTACAGTTGTTTTGTGCCATGGATTCCACAACGACTCAGCAACCCTATGAACAATAGCTCTGATCTTTGTCTTATTTTGAGCCAATCTCATCGTCTCTGACACACCTAACCAAATTGCCATAGTCATTGTGTCAATCCATCTCATCCAAGGTATTCCTCTCGTTTGTGACCTTTCTGAGCATGATGTCCTTCTCCAAGGATCAGTCTCTCCTGGCAACATGCCCAAAATATGTGCAATGGGACTTAAAAATCCTTGCCACCAAGGAGCAACCCGGTTTCAGCCTCTCCAGGACAGATCGGTTTGTACTCCTGTCTTGATTTTGAAGCAGTCTAGAGACTCTAAGATGCACCTAATCCAGGCCATAGTCTTTGCAATTACTTACTATGCATTTGAGAGCTGGACAATGACTAAGGATGACAGAAGAAGAACTAATGGCTTTGAGTTGTGGTGCTGGAAAAGAATTTTGAACATAACATAGACCACCAAGAAAACAAATAGGTCTGTCTTATAGAGGGTGAAACCAAATTTCTCCTTGAAGGCTAGGATTTTGAAGTTCTGTCTCACTTACACTGGGCATGTGTCCAGGAGGAACTGATTCCTGGAGGAGGACATAATGCTTGGAAGGGTGGAGGGACAGTGCAGGAGAGGAAGACCCCAGATGAGGTGAAGTGACACAGTAACTGGGGCAATGGGGGTTGGTGTGTCAGAATCAGTGAGACTGGCTCAGGACAGGGCAGGCTTCAGAGCTGTTGTACATAAGGTCACTATGGGTTGCAGATGATTTCACAGCACATAAAAACAATGCTACCTTGCTCTGTTTGGACAACAACTTCCTGGTCTAGGTATAGTTTCACATGAGCTCAATCAAATGTTCTGAAATTACCTTTCTCCTCAATATTAGCTACAATTTGTTGTGCTACACACAGTTTAAATGCCTTTGCATAGTAAAAAAAACACACACACAAATAGACATCTTTCTAGTATTCTCTACTTTCAGCCAAGATCCATATGACATCAGCAAAGATATTGCCAGTGTCATGATCTCTTTTAAACCCTGCTTATATTTCTGTCAGTTCTTTGTCAATGGACTATTCTAGTTGTTTGTTTTATCATCTTCAGCAAAATTTGCTTGCATGTGATTTTAGTGATATTTTTAAAATTGTTCAATAATTCCCATTCTGTGGGATAACTTTTTTTTTT
>NW_006399797.1:5420994-5443072 GCF_000299155.1 Elephantulus edwardii | reverse complement strand
CTTTTAGCCAGTTGGCCAGGTATCTGTCCTCAAGATTTCTTGGCACAATCTGGTGAGCACATCCAGGTCTACTTCTGTTTGTTGAAATATGTCGACTGGTATTCTATCAATTCCTGGGGTCTCCTTTTTGCCAATTCCTTCAGAGCAGCTTGTATTTCTTCCTTTATTACCATTGTTTCTGGATCTTCTGTTATTTCATGACATTGTTCTGTGTCAGCCAATTATTTTTGGTATAGTAACTCCGAGTATTCCATTCATCTTCTTTCATGTACCTACAGTGATGTTGCTATCAAATGCTGTCAAGTTAACTATGACTCATAGTGACCCTATGAGCAATAGCTCAGATCCCTAACCTATCCTGAGCCAATCTCACTATACATAACACCATTCTACAATTGTACAATTAATTGTCTCTTTCATGGCTTTTACCATGTGACTTGATAATTCATTGCAATGCCCACTCAGAAAATACAGATAATACTCATGAAGTTTACTAAAGAAGTTGTTGTAATGTGCTGGTGAGTCAACTATGACTCATAGCGACCCTATGAACAACAGCTCTGAACTTTGCCTTATCCTGAGCTGACCTCACTGTCGCCAACACACTTGCCCCACTGCCACAGTCACTGTGACAATCCATCCTATCCAGCATGTTTTTCTCCTGTGCTAACCCTCTACCCTCTGAACTGACAGCAGCCATAGCTATTAATTTTAATCTGACATTCTAAGTTTTTAATTTACTACTTCTATATCTATAAGAGGCTCCGGTGATGTATTGTACATTGTGTCAGAGTGCTCACCAAACACTATATTCACTGTATCAGTGGTTTGAATCAACTGATAGTTACTCCTTATGAAATAGGGTTTCTCATAGAAAGATTTGCAACCTTGAAAACCTGATAGAAGGTGACAATGAGTCAGAATCAGCTCAATGGCAGTTGGATTTTAGTTTTGGTTTCCTTTTGTATATCTCATGTTTAAACTAAAACCAATTCTTCTATTTTACAGAATACATATATCTACATTTTTTAACTGCTGGTTATGCAAAAAAATATATTCTTTTAAATTTTTCTCCACTTCAAATTTCTGTAATGTGATGATATTGAGAATGAAATGTTTATCTTAGCATACATTACTCAGAATTTAAAGTACTGGCCTGTAATGTCCAAACTACCTGTCTTCACTTCTGCCACTAGGGTTCTACAAAATAGGATGGCTGGTGCAGAGGAGGCAGTGTCTGATCTCCTCTATTTTTTTATTTTATTCTTTTTTGTGTGTACCATCAAATTGGATCTGACTGGTAAAGGAGGAGATTGTCCCTCCTTCTCCAACAGAGCATCTGGTGGCTTTGAACCCTGCACTTCTGGGATTGCAGTGCAATGTCTTGCAATTAGGTCACCAGAGCTCCTGTCTGATCTCCTCTAACTACACAGAGTGGAAGAGTCCCTATCCACAACATCAATAGTGCAAAACCAGTACTCATTAAATCAGACATGTACTCACTGTCCTGAACCTTCTATCAATTCTATTACCAACTATCATTCCCAGGGCTCTCACTGCTCTGACACTGGGTCTGCTAATTTGTTGCACTGCTGGCATACAGAACTCAGGGACCATACTTATGATTGTTATTGTTGTTGTTGTATGTGCTGTCGAGTTACCTGCAACCCATTATGACCCTATGATGTTTATTAGGAAAGATTACAAGTTATAATTCAGGTAGGAAATAGTAAAAATGCAACTCTTTAGTTAATTTAACTTCTCAGGTGGGCTCTCAGGTCCTCTGATCTTCAATGACCTTCAACACGCCTCCCATGGAGAAGATAGAGGAGACACCCCAGTGGAGTGTACCAAGAAGGGCAAGACTGGTGGGTTTCAGTGATTGGAGAGAGACAAGCAGCCTCTCTCTCTCTCTCTCTCTGTATGTGTGTGTGGGGGTGGGGGGTGGGGGGGCGGAGAGAGAGAAAGAACGCGCCGGCCAAGGGAATAAGGCATTCCTCATGAGAAGGTCTGCTCACGGTGTGGGCATCAGGAGAGATTGGCCCAGCTGAACAAGGGTTTTGCCTGGCCTACTGCTAGGACTTTTAGAGTCCAAAGAGAGTGGAAGATCTGAGAAAGCAGAACCACTGCCACTTACCCCAAATTGTTCTGGTGTTGTTCAGAAAGTTAACAACTGCAAGAGGCAGAAAACTCCAGGGAAGGGTGTTTTCAAGGACAGTTCAAAGAAGGCAGTTCAAAGGGGGCAGTCAAGCCTATAGAGGAGTGAAAAGAATTAGGGTGATCCAGCACATCTTAGGTGCTTTTAGACCAGAGAGAGAGGGACAGATTACATGGAGAAGAGACAGAGCCAGTTTTGCAGTTTCCAGATTTCTAGCCTTACAGCTGTAAAGGCCTTTGGCTCATCTCTGGAATGCAGCAATTTTGCTTCAACTCTATCTCACATTGGTCTCTGGTTTTCTGCTACTTCTGTGGCTGTTGCTGCTGCTGTTTTTGACTGGTCTTGCATAGGTCTGCATATTGCACAGGAATCTCTAGCCCAAAAAGGGCCACTGTACTCTCTCCTTCTTTAGAAATGGTAGGAAAATTGCAATTTTCTGTTCTTGATTTTTTTCAATTTAAGCCTGGCAGATTGTGAGACTGACTAATCCACATGTTAATAGTTTGCACACCTTCTTTGCATGCTCCCACACAAGAGGTGCTAGTTACCTCATGCACATTATTTAGCATAATCCTAAGGCAGCTCTGGTGACCTAACAACCCAAAGGTATGTGGCTGAAGGAACCCTACTGCCAACCTGACGGCACGTGGTTTGACTGTAGCAGCTGCTCCATAATAAAAAGATGGTCAATCTCCTCCCGTGAGAAATACTTCCTCTGAAAAACCCGCTGGAGGGTCAGCTATGTGTTGGTTCCAACTTTATAGTACTTCACGATAGAACTCTAATGGAATTTCACTACCAACTCAAAGGCACACAGTTCAAATCCACCAGCTGCTGTTTGAGAGTAAGAAGATCCATCTCCTTCCATGTGATTAGCAGCCTCTGAAAGTCTCCTGGAGGTCAGCTATGATTCAGTTCCAAACTGAAGACACATAACAACACATGTGACCAAAGTCAAAGCCAACGGCTAGAAGAGCGATTTTGAAGAATCAGTCTGTTGCACCACAACGTCTGTATGCTGAAACTCTGCTCATTGTTTCAGACTACCTTAGAAGCTTTTCTAACATTTTTAATGAACCTTCCCGAGCCCTCTTTTGCCTCATCCTGGTGACTTCTTCTTCCCTGATCTTCTGTAGCTCTTTACTTATACATTTCTTATGGCATATATTCTTCTTCACAAAGGAGTTACATTTGTGTGTTTATTTTTATTAACCCAGACCATAACCCCTTGGAAGGATTAAGTTTCCACACTTACTGAGCACAAAGATTTGCATATAAGTGGATATTCAGTTAAAAAAATTGTTGCATTAAATCACAGCTAAGATTAGAGATCAATGGGATATAGTAATAAGGGCAGTTACAGGTCAGGACTAACGATTCTTTCATCTGTGTTTGATATTATAGTTTAAAATATTAAAATTTGGCTGGTTATAATGCTTCCAACATAAAGATAAATAATAAACACATTTTCAAGGCTTTATCAAAGCTTATAGTCTCTAATTTATTGCTTCAGAAACAACTCTGAAATGAGAGCCACCTTTAATTATTATAGATCACCATGCCTGATAATTAGGAAGACAATTAAGTATTATTTGCTGACTAAAAAATTATCCAATAAAGGAAACATCAAGGAAAATAACAAGAGTGCTTACAAATTTAAATTACTTGAGTCAATCATTGCCTCAGGAGTTTACTTGGGCTGAATTCCTGAATGTCAGAATTCTGTTTGGCTTCCATTGGAGAAATGTTTTGCTAATGCTCCCTGTATTTCAGCAATGAAAGAAAGTCAGTTTTATGGCAGTAAAAGAAAAATAGAGAAGGTTGCAGTTTAGTAAAAGTAAGTAGTATTCTCCATCCTTACCTTTAATCTTCTTTGGTTCTGAAAGCCTACTGGAGAGTCAGTTGGGTAGTCCCAACTCGAGGGCACATAAAAATAAGAACAATATGTAAGAATTACTATTCTACTACACCTATTACTTTGTTAGGTGTCTTCAGGTTAGGACTACAACTCTTAGTGACTCTGTCAACAATAGACCTGAACCTTGACCTTTCCTGTGCCATCCTTATGATTTCTGTCCTGCTCAGTCCAATTGTTGTAGTCACTGTGTCTTCTTCTCTTTTGTAAACTCTCTAACTTTATCAGCATTATATCTTTCTAAAAGGACTAGTTTCTCCTGAAAATATTCTCAAAGTAAGTCTCATGGTCCTTGAGATGAAGTTTCACCATCTTTGCCTCTAAGGAACACTCTAATTGCACTTCCTTCAAGATTGATGTGTTTATTAATTTGGCAGTCTGTGGGATGTTCAATACTCTTCACCAACACCACAATTCAAAGACATTGATTCTTCTTCAGTCTTTTTTATTCATTATTCAACTTTCAGAGGCATAAGAAACGATTGAAAATCCAAGGCTTGGATCAGGTACACTTTGGTCTTTAAACTGACATTCTTGGTCTTTAAAACTTTGGAGAGGTCCTCAACAGCAGATTTCCCCAGTGGAATGTGTCTTTTGATTGTTTGACTACTGTTACCATAGGTATAGATTATGGATCCTAGTGAGTCAGATGAAGGACATCTGTGAAAAGAGACACTGGAGAAGTTCAATATCAGCAATCAAAATGAGGCCAGAGCCTGAATGTGGGACAGACCATCAATTGCTAATATGTGTTTTTAAACTGGAGTTAAAGAAAATTAAGATCATGAGAAACAAACAAACTATGACCTTGGATGTATTCCAATGGAAATTTAAAACTATGTTAAGAATAGATTTGACGTGGGGGGAAGGATTGTGTAACAATGAGGGAGTTTTTCTTTTTCTTTTCAAGGAGAAGAGTGATTGTGGGGGAGGGATTGGGCAGGGAGAAAAGTGCAAAAATGAATGACTGGAAATCCTAAGCCTGTAAACTTTCATTAAAATTAATTAAAAAAATGCAAAAAGAAAGAATAGATTTGACTTATTGAACACTAATGACTAAAGATTTAGAAAATAGAAAGTCATCATAAAGAAGGGAAAGGCCAAAATGGATGTTAGGAGAGGCTCTAAAACTTGCTTTGGAATGGAAAAAAAAACAGTCAAAATAGTGGAAGGAATGCTGACGTAAGAGACCTGAGCAGAAGTTTTGAAAGGGCAGCTTGTGAAGGCAAAACAAAACATTGAAATGTGCAAGGAGCTGGAGTTAGAAAACCTAAAGGGGAGAACACACTTGGCATTTCTCAAGCTGAAAAGACTGAAGTACAAATTCAAGCCTTGAAGTGCAATGCTGAATGATGCAAAATCTTGAATGATATATTGTCATTGTTAGGTGCCCTCAAGTCAAGTGTGAGTCATAGCAACTCTATGAACAATCAACATGAACTCTGTCCTGTCCATCATAGTCTCTGACACACTTAAACCCATTATTGCAGTTATTGTGTCAATTCATCATGTTGGGTGTCTTCTTCTTTTGCTGACCCTCCACCTTTCCAAGTATGATATCCCTTTCCAAGGGATAATCTCTCCTATTAACATACCCAAAGTATGAGAGATGAAGCTTTGCCATCTTTGCCTCCAAGGAGCACACTTGTTTCACTTTCCCCAAGATTTATCTCTTTGGAATACAGAATCACTGTACCAAAAGTAATTAGTTGACTTAGAACCATGTTAGGAAGTAGCATATTTTATTCATAATTCATTCTGCTAAGATTAACAGACCGGTAACAAGAAGTGCAGAGTCAACAGTGTCCCAAATGTTTAACTCCATTCTTTCTAACAATCCATCATTCATTCAGTTCCCCCCTTTATTTTCCTTGCTTGGATTCAGTGGTTCATTGGAAGGTCTCTCAGAGCCTCGTACCCATTCCAGAAATGACTCACACCACTGTAGGTGATGGAAGCCAGTGTTGCAGAGACAGTAGGTGGTGCAGCCAGCTGCTGTGTCTCAGTGTTCTGGGATAGTGGGGATTCCAAACAGACAGCTGACACTGAGATCCCATGAAGCCTCCGGTAGGTAGGATGGGGCTGTATTCTACCCTAATCATATCTACTTAATACAGGAAATACTTCAACAGAAAATAGTTAAGCAATGGCTAGTAAAGACATTTTGAATAGTAAAACTTTAGACACCATACATATGAACAAGAATCTAAACAAGTAAAGCACCAAAGGAAAAAGTCCAAGCTGTACTGAAGGCATTGTCAAGACATAAGGCCCCAAGAGTTGATGCAATACCAATTCAGTGTTTTCAGGAAATAGATGCAACCCTTAAATGGAATTGTTGTTATGCACTGTGGTATCAAAACAGAATCATAGTTGATTCTCCAATGGATTTTCAGTGACTATAAATCATATAGGAGTAGACTGCCCATCTTTCTCTCAAGCAGCAGCTGGTTAAATTGAATTGCCTATCTTTGGATTGGCAGCACAACCCTTACCCATTAGGCCACCAGAGCTGCTAGACATATTTTTTACTTTTTTGTTTTGGGTAACTTGGAGTGGAGTTATGAGTTGCTTTCAAAAATAAGGCAGAAGAATGCATTTGGAAATTAAGAATGGTGTCAGTTTAGTCTCACGTAGTCTATGTTTGCCCAATAGAAACCTTTAGTATCACAACTTCCAGCCTGAATGTTTTCTTCAGTTCTTTCACCTTGAGAAATGTCAATTATACTGTTCTCCTTTGATTGTCTAACTCCAGGTCTTTACATTTTATAATAGTACTTTGCTTTTCTTTTTCTAGATGCTCTCAGAAATGTTTGGGAAATGTTCTGTTTAGGTTTCTTAAAGTCATCATTTCTTCCATTTGCTTTAGCTTCTCTATCTTCTGGGGCAAATTCCAGACTCTCTTGTGACATCCATTTTAGTATTTTCTTTCTTTCTTTCCTGTCTTTTAAATAACCCATTGTTTTCTTCTTTTATGACGTTGCCTTACAACTTTTCTGCTCTTGAGTCACTGGTGTTTAATGCATTAACTTTATCTTAAGTTGGTCTTAAATTCAAGTGGGATATACTCAAGGCCATATAATGACTCTTGCACACTTGACACAGGAAGCATCAAAGAAGATAGAAGGAATATACCAGGTCACTATCCCAAATAGAATTGGTTGATTATCAGGCATTTTAGGAGGTTGCATATGATCAAGAACTACTGTCAATGAAGGAAGAAGTCTAAACTGCAGTGGCGATGATGGCAAAAATAAGGCTTCAGGAACTGACTGAATAGCAATTCAGGTCTTACAGCTTTGGATGTGTTCACTCACTCAGGTCAAGAAATTTGGAAGATAGTTATAAGACCAACTGACTGAAAAAGATCCATATTTGTGCCTATTAAAAAAGATAATTTGATAGAATGCAGATATAATGAAAAATAGCATTAATAACACACACAAAACTATTTCTGAAGATTATTCAGAAATGTTGGAGTATAGAGAACTGCCAGGAATTCAAGCTGAATTCAGAAGAGGCTGTGAAATGAGAAATAACACTGTTCAGCTGATGTCACATGGATCTTGGCTGAAATCAGAGACTACTAGAAAGATAAACATCTATGTTTTATTGACTATGCAAGGACATTTGACTATGTGGATCATAGTAAATTACAAATAACATTGAGAAGAATGGGAATTTCAGAATACTTGATAGTGCGCATGTAAAACCTGTACACAGACTAAGAAGTTGTCCAAATAAGCCAGCAGAGACTGCACAGTTTAAGATCAGTGAAGGTCATTGTCAGAGTTAGATGCTTTCATCATAAATATTCAATCTGCATGGTGAGCAATGTACCATGGACTGCCAAGAAAACAGATTCATCCTGGAGAGGGTTAAGCCATGCTACTCCTTGGAGGCAAGGATTCTGGGGCTTCGTCTGACATACTTGGACATGTTGTAAGGAGGGACAGGTCCTTGGAGAGGGACATCATGCTTGGGAGGGTGGAGGGACAGCGCGGGAAGGGAAGACCCTCTATGAGGTGGACTGATTCAGTGACTGGAGTAATTGGGATGGGTGTGTTGGAGGCAGTGCGATTGGCACAGGATAGAGCAGGGTTTAGGGCTGTTGTACATAGGGTCGCTATGAGTCGCAAACGACTCGATGGCACATAACAAGAACAACAACATGGTGAGCAAATAATTAGAGAAGCTGCATTTATATGAAGAAGAAAGTGGCATTAAACTTGAAGGAAAACTTGTTAACAACTTTCAATATGCAAATGACACAGTCTTGTTTACAGAAAATGAAGACTTGAAATATTCACTGAAGATCAAAGACTAAAGCCTTCAATATGGATTATATCTCAACATCAAGAGAACAAAATGTCACAACTGCACAAATAAACAACTCATGATCAGTAGATAAAAGTTTGAAATTGACAAATACTTCATTTTACTGAGATCTAGAATCAACCCCCAAGGAGGCAGCAATTAAGAGGCCAATAATGCTGCTCTCTGAGCAAGATGGCAGGGGTGAAGTCAGAGTGACTCTCAGGCAACCAAATCTTTCTCGACAGGATCTCACCACCTTGAAGGTTACCAGATTAACACTGTTATCACACAAAATCATCAGCACACAAGCCACAATTCATATAGGTACAATTGGGCATGTAGCTCATGGGAAACCTACAGTTGAAAAAGCTATTTCTGGAGTTCACAGTGTCAGGTTAAAAACAGACTGGAAAGAAATATTACAATTAAACTGGGATATTCTAATGCCATTGGAAGCAGGAGTCGCATCCACTTCTTAGACAACATGCTTCCGAAAACTCTACGGACTTTGAGAAATTTTAATAGTTATAAAAAATCTTCAGGCCTCTTGTTCATAAGGTCGTTATGCATTATGCTTGACTCTAAGGCAATCAACAATAATAACAACAATGCTAATGCCAAGATTTATAAACTTGGCGACCCAAGTTGTCCTCAGCCTGAATGTTACTGATCTTGTGGAGGTAATATACCTGGTGAGTTCCCTCCAGACATTCCAGGGGCCAAAGGGAGCTTCAGATTAATGAGATGTGTTTCCTTTGTCAACTGCCCAGTCAACGAGATTTTGATGGCTTCTATGCTGGACGGTGCAGCAATGATGGACACAGCTCTTCTGCTGACAGCTGGTAATGAACCTGTCCTCAGCCTCAGACTTCTGAACACTTGGCTGCTATGGAAATCATGAAATTGAAACATGTTTTGGTTCTACAGAATAAAATTGATTTGGTAAAAGAAAGGCTAAAGAAGAGAAGAGTATGAACAGATCCTTGCTTTTGTACAAGGCACAGTAGCAGAAGGAGCTATAATTCCAATGTCTGCTCAAGCCTAAGTGAGATATTGAAGTTGTCTGTGAGTACATCATGAAGAAAATTCCAGTACTAATAAGAGACTGCTTCACAATCTCAACCTATTGTTCCTTTGATGTCAAGAAACCTGGCTGTGAGGTTGATGACCTCAAGGGCAGTAATGCTGGGGGTAGTATTCTAAAAGGAGTAGTAAAGGTGGGCTAGGAGATAGATATCAGATGAAACTCATGTGTAAGCCAATCTTTACTAAGATTATGTCACTATTTGCAGAACATAATGATCTTCAGCATGATGCTCCAGGTGGTCTTATTGGAGTTGGAACCAAAATTGACCCCACTTTGTGCCGAGCTGACAGAATGGTGGGACAGGTACTTGGCGCCATGGGAGTTTTACCTGAGATCTTCACAGAATTGGAAAGTTCATATTTCTTACTTAGACAACTTCTAGGTGTACACACTGAAGGAGATAATAAAACAGCAAAGGAGCAAAATTTTCTAAGAATGAGGTACTCATGGTGAACCTAGGATCCCTGCCAAGAGGAGGAAGAGTTAGTGCAGTGAAGGCTGATCTGAGCAAAATTATTTTGATTAAGCCTGTGTGCACAGAAGTGGGAGAGAAAAAAAGACCTTTAGCTGAAGAGTTGAGAATCACTGGCGTTTAATTGGTTGGGGTCAGATACGAAGAGGAGTGATAATCAAGCCAACAGTGGATGGTGACTGAAGAATCTCAGTTAAATAATGAAGATGACTTCCAGGTAAAGTCGGAATTTCTCTTAACAGCCTAGGGGGTATGTTTTCTAAGCAATCCTGGGGAATCATTTTCATAGCTAGTTAACTGTAGGGGTTTTAAAGTTATTTTCAGTTTTTGCTAGTAAAACATTAGTCTCTGGTACTAGGATCCATTAAATGTAAAAAATGACCATGTTGGATCTACTCCACATTTTAGCAGACATTAATCATTCCCAAATAATGTCTAATTTATATTCGAATTGATGTCTGATTAAATGCAGGTATGAAATAAAATTGTTACAGTCAGCCTTTGCTATAAAACAGGCTCCCTGCTGAACCTGTTTCAAAGAAAATTTTCTTAGCTTTTTCATGTTTTGTTCTAGGCTTGAAGGACTGTTGTAGCAGTAACAGACTTCTTCGTAAAGACCAGCTATTGTTTTTCACTATATTTGATGATAATTTTATCTTTGAAATTTAAGATGAAAAGAAAATGAATAGGTTCGAATTAAATTAACCTTTAGAGCATAAATAAGCCTTTGCTTCCTTTTACTCTTTTTCTCTACTAGACCACAGGAAATTCAAGCCAGTTGTGTTCTCTCCCTGAGACTGTCTACATTGGCTTACCTCTGAAACTCAAGTCTTCCTACCAATGAAAAAGAATATTTTTTGTAGATTAGCAAAACTCTTTCTCGACTTATTTTACTTTGTTGGGTTGGTTCCCCCTATCTCTGCTTAACTGCTTAATTGATATGATTATGACATACATTCCAATTTTAGTGATCTTTGGCACTTTCAGCAGGTAAAAGATTAGAAGGCATGAGTTGAGCCTTTTGATTTTTTAACATATTCTCTAAATATCTAAATTCTTCCTCGGCTATATTTTATTCCTTTTTTTGCATAATACAAGAGTCTATTAGAGAAGTGGTTCTCAAGTCTGATATTAGAACTGCTGGGGAAGCTTCAAAAAGAGAAAGACAGACTGCGGTCATAGGGATTCTGATGTAATTGGTTGGGATGGAGTGGAAGTAGTATGTTTTAAAGTTCTTTAGGGTTGAGAATCAAGTTTAGCTAGCCGAATAGTAGGAATATTTAGGAATATTCACTAACTCAGAATCTTCTTGGGTTTGAGTTGTCTAATAATACTTTTTAGATGGTATTTCTTATACACATTGAAGACAGGATATAAAGTCAAACTCGTGATACTATACTCTTTGTAACCCTAAAACTGCCTTGTAAGAGTTTAAAAACCATAGCTGCATGTCCTTATTGAAGTTTATAAATTTTGAGAAGGCATTTTAAAATGTTACCTAGTTGATTAACTTTGAAAGTTTGTATTGTTGCTTGAGTAACATGTTTATTTATTTAAAACAGCATTCTATTCCAAACAGTTTTATGTCTTCCATGTCCCTATGTGTCTTGTAGGCATCTTCTGCCAGAAATTCTGGAATAATGTAAAACTCAAAGTTGTTGGTAGTTGGCACATTCATAATAATTAATCTAATGCTGGACCTGAAACAAGCAGCTCATTGTAATTAATGCCTCTGCATTGGTTTTAAAGAAATTATTTGTAAAGTGCTGTTCTTCGTGCAGTGGGTATGTGCAAATGTAGAGAGTCAACTCTATTTTTTTTAAATCCAATATTTTAATCGTCATTACATGAACACAAGAATGGTGCTAAAGTCTATCAAGTTAAAGACATTGTCTAATAATTTACATAGGATGACTATGACCCCTTCATACAATGAAAGTGATTTGACATAGTAAATATTTTTTATTTAAATATTTTACTGAAATTTTAAAAAATATTTAAATATTTTACTGAAATTTTAAAAAATATTTAAATATTTTACTGAAATTTTCATACAGTCCTTTGGTCTATTGTCTGATAGTAAACTTTATTTTTATAGAGCTTAAAATCATTGCAGTGATTGTCAACAAAAGATAGAGCTGACTGAGAATCAATTCCTGTAACTGGAACTTACAGATGAACGTATGCTGCATATGTAAATCCTATTGGCTCTCCTATCATGATCTTTTCTTATCAGTTCTCATTCATCACCTTGACTTCTGCCAATGTGGTCAAAGGCACCAAATGCTCTCAGCAGGAATTTAACTCCTCCTTGATTCCAGAGGATATGCAAAAACACTTCACCAAAGAAGATACTCATTTGGCCCACAAATACATGAAGAAATGCTCAAGATCATTAGCTATCAGAAGCAAATCAAAACAAGAAGCCATATCACCCAGCAAAAAGAGCAGTAGTCAATAAGACTTCAAACAACAAATAGTGGCAATAGTGTGGAGAGATTGGAGGAACTGCTGGTGGGAATGCAAAATGTTGCAACCACTATGGAGAACAGTTTGATGCTTCCTTAGAAAGTTGATTATATCGTGCATTAAACGTGTTTTAAATAATTTCATCCACTTACAGAAGAGGATGTGGAAGAGAGAGAAGCTGGGCCCTAGTTCCTAAGTCTGAGTTAATTATTGTCCCAAGTTGAGCTGTTTATTTTGATATATGATAAAAATTACCTTGTTTGAGGTAAACCAATAATTAATTGTAAAATCACAGAATGTACCCATCATATTTTTCAGGACAGATAGTTTTTACTGTGGGGTGAATAGGTAAAAAATTGTATGACATTTCATTTAGGTTCTGATGAAATGAGTCTGTAGAGAAATCTATGCAATATATCATTTGTTCTGATTAGTTTTGATTGGGGCGGGGGAGGAGGAATTCAGAAATATACCCAGAGCAGATTACGCATCAATTGAAAGTCCTAAAACAACAACAACAACAACAACCACAAAACCCCCACCAAAAAAAACCCCAAAAACAAAAACAAAAAAACAAACAAAACCAAAACCAAACCCAATTCTCGGATATCATGGTGTGTGGTGGTGGAAAAGAAAAGCTCCCTCAGTTTTTTGGAGGGAATAACTTTAAAAATACTTAAATGGCTAAGTTTACTTGGTGCAGTAAAGAATCAAACTTGTCAATTTTAACATTGCTGTTAAATTGGAAATAAACTTTAGTGATTTTCTGGTGAAAAAAAAAGAGAAAGTTGATTATAAACTAAAAAGTTATTTCAACAGGGATACATCTAGAATAAATTATACTAAGTGATATAACCAGTCACAAAAGGCCAATTATTATATGAGACCACTAATATAAAAAGCTAATGAAAGGTTTACACAAAATCAATCCTGAGATGGTTAATAGCAATTAAAATGGAGCGAGAGTGGAGGAAAAAGTAATACTCAATTTGAGTGAAGAGAAAGGCAATATACAATAAGAGTTTTGATAAGACATTGTAATTCATTAATTGTAATGTTCTAAAACAAAACATCCGATTGGATGAAAATGCAATATGGTTTGTAAACTTAGACTCATATAAAATGAAAAAATATTACCTTTGGGGGGAACAAAAAGAAAGAAAGCAAATGATGTCTTACTACCAGGAAAATCTGTGGTCAAGTACCTCTTTAAAATGCTAAAAAGCAATGATGCCACTTTAAAGACTAAGGCTCACTCAACCTAAGCCATGCCATTTTTTAAATTGGTCCATATACATGTAAAAGTTGCATAATGAATAAAGAAAACTAGATTATAATTGATAATTTAAATTCTACTAGTTTCTAAGTATTTATTATTCTGTGATCTGCAAAAAGAACAAACAAATCTGTTTCAGAAGAAGTGTAGCCAAAGTGGTCTTTTAAAAAAAAAAGATGGTCAGACTTTCTCTTACCTGCTTTTGGCATTTTATTAGCAGGGGCCAGTCCATGGGGAAGGATGCCATCTTTGGAAAAGTAGAATGTCAGCAAAAAAGAGAAAGACTCTCAAGGAGTTTTGCTGAACTGTAATTGCAGCAATGAGTTTACACATAACGAGATAATGAGGATGACGCAGAATTTTTTTTTCTGTTTCAGCCCATTTGACAGTTTCTAACCACAACAGGAAGATTCATGAAGGAGAATAAAAGCATATGACAGGAATAAGGAGGCAGTAGGAAATGGAATTTTGAGGAACAAAGAATTTAAAATTTAGTCAGTAGGACTTCCAGTTTGAAATGATGGTATAAAAAGTTAACGTCTTTCTTTTCTCTTCCTGGAAATCCTCTTAATAGCAAGAAGAGAAGTGAGAAAATAGAGGAAGAGAAACAGTTAAAATCCCAATTTGCAAAGATTGTTAGGAGTGCAGCAAAAGTTATAGGAACTGAGCAAGGGTATTTATAGAACCATGATGGATATTTTAGAAAGAGCTAGTACAGTAGACTTCTCAAAGACAATGAGACAAATCTAAATATATTTTTTGAGTGCCAGGTTCAAGTTGGTTGTATGAGGATAGGTTGCTATAAGCAGCATGGTGATGAAACTAAATGCAACACAGACATTTTGATGTACATTGTCAGATTGCCCTAGCATTTGAACTGATTTGTATACTATAGGCTGGTTTCTCTGTAGGATCTGGTAGCCAAGTGGTAAGGAATATCTCTGTCAACCCACAGGCACATGGTTCAAAACTGCAAGCTGCTCAGTGAAAGGAAGATGGTCAACATCCTGCTGTGCGATTTAGTGCCTCTGCAAACCTGGTGGAGGGTCACCTGAATCAGTCTCAACTCAATGATACAACAATAACAATACCAACAACAGGCTGGCTGGTTTCTAGAAACAAAATATTTGTTTATACATAAGAGAAATCTTTTTAAAAAGAAAGAATTCATTTCTCTATAGAGGCTGGCAAGGACCAGGACAAGGTACTTAGCCATGGAGGCTAAAGAGTTCAAAGTTAACAGGCAAGGTAGACTGATGGTCAAATCCAAAGAACCAAAGAGGTGACAAGCCAGATGCAGGATTAAGGTTGAAGGAAAAGGAAGCCAGTTCTATCAGATTTCCTGAGATATTAGAAATAGGCCAAACCCTACTTGATGAAATGCCCTCTTAACCAATGTGCTGCTCTTACCAAATTCCATCAAGGAATGACTACCCTACATCAACCCTACTGACAGAATGGCCTCATCATGACGACACCAGGGAACCATAGGCTGCCAAGCTGACACACATTAACCATCACACATACGAATCTGCAGTGTAGAAAAGTGCCTCCTTCTCCATGTTCTTGCTAAAAGCATGAAATAAAGCTTTCAAAAATATTTGTTAAATTTATAGGGTAAAATTGATATTTGTTGTTGTTGTGTACTGTAGAGTCAGAACTGACCCATAGCTGACTCTTGGGAAGATTTTCAAAGGCAGTTAATTGCACGAGAGGAGAGTGCCCATCCTTCTCCCATGGAGCAGCTGGTGGCTTTGAATCGTGTGCCTTTAGGATTGCAGTGCAGCTTCTTGCCACGAGGCCACCAGAGAGGATCTATATCCATGTTTCATTTGTTCTGAGTGAGAACGTGCATCTTTTTCATATGACCAAGACCTTTTCTAAAAAATGTCTCTTGTCTTCTTTCCTCACTTATCGGTTCCCCCCTCATAATACTGATTTAGAGGAATATTTACTATACTATGAAAAAATTTACTATACTATGAAAATATTTACTATACTATGAAATTTTCAACCTATATGCAGAACAGATTATCCGGGAGGCTGGGCTCTATGAAGAGAAATGTGGGGTCAGGATTGGTGGACGATTTATCAACAATCTGCGTTATGCGGATGACACAACCTTGCTTGCTGAAACTGAGGAGGACCTGAAGCGCCTGCTGCAGAGTGTCAAGGACTGCAGCCTACAATATGGATTGAGGCTCAATGTCAAGAAACAAAGATTCTCACCACTGGACCAATTGGCAGCATCAGGATGGATGGTGAAGAGATTGAGATTGTACACAGCTTTAGTTTGCTTGGCTCCATAGTCAACAGTCTTGGCACCAGCAGCCAGGAAATTAAAAGGCGCATTGCCATGGGAAAGTCTGCTGTTAGGGACCTCTCCAAGGTGCTGAAGATCAGTGGTGTCTCTCTGGAGACTAAGGTGCGTCTGATACAGGCCATGGTCTTCGCAATCACCTGTTATGCATCAGAGAGTTGGACAATGACCAAGGAGGATAGAAGGAGAATTGATGCCTTTGAGCTGTGGTGCTGGAGAAGAGTATTGAGAATACCATGGACTGCTAGGAAAACAAATAGATTTGTCCTGGAGAGGGTTAAACCAGGTGGCACCTTGGAGGCAAGGATTTGGAGGCTCCGTCTAACTTACTTTGGACATGTAGTGAGGAGAGACCGGTCCTTAGAGAGGGACATCATGCTTGGGAGGGTGGAGGGACGGCGCAGGAGAGGAAGGCCCTCTATGGGGTGGATTGATTCAGTGACTGGGATAATTGGGATGGAAGTGTCAGAGACAGTGCGATTGGCACAGGACAGAGCGGAGTTTAGGGCTGTTGTACATAGGGTCGCTATGAGTCGCAGGCGACTCGACGGCACATAACAACAACAACAACAACATGAAAATGAAGCTTTTGATCATGAATAAGTTGCAACAGTTTTCCCCAGTTTTACGTCCCCCCCCCCTTTGATTTTGGTAGACTTTTCTTTTTCTGACTAATTACAGTCAAATTAATCAGTTTTGTCTTTCACTATCTTTCCATTTAAAATAAAACTTAGAAAGGTTTCTCTCATATACGAAGATTTAACTCTTTTCCTCATGTAATTAATTCTATTTTCTTTGTTGTTGTTGTTGTTAAGTACCATATCAGAACTGACCCATAACTGACCCTCTAGTGGGTTTTCAGAGGCAGTCAATCACACGGGAGGAGATTGCTTATCCTTCTCCCCCAGAACAGCTGGTGGCCTTGAACTGCTTGCTTTTGGGATTGCAGCACAGCATCTTGGCACTAGGCCACCAGAGCTCTCTGCTATTGCCTTTATGATTTCATTATTTGTATTTAAGCCACTCCAGAAAGATGATCTAACAGAATATGGAAATTATCAAACAATATTATTAATATCACATGCAAATAAAATATTAGTGAAGATAACCCCCAAACAGCAAAAATGGCACATTTAAAGAGAACTGTCAGAGTTCAAGCTGGATTTAGAAGAGATCATTTCACCAGGGATATCACTGCTGTTGTCAGATGGACCCTGGCTAAAAGCAGAGAAGACCAGAAGAACGTCATGCCCGTTTGTGCTTTACTGATACACAAAGATGTTTGACTGTATGGATCATAGAAACTATGGCAAACATTGAGAAGAAAGGGAATCCCAGAATATTTAATTGTGCTCATGAGAAATCGATACCTAGACCAACAAACTGTTGTAAAAACAGAGCAAGGGAACACTACATGGTTTAAAATCAGGGTCAGAATTGTATTCTTTCCACATATCCACTCAATCTGTATGCTGAGCAAATAATTTCAGAATCTGGACTTAATGAAGAAGACTGCAGTATCAGATTTGGAGGAAGACTCATCAACAACCTGTGTTATGTGATGACACAAACTTGCTCACTGAAAATGAGGACTTGAAACATTTATTGCAGAAGATCAATGGCCTTCAGTACGGATTGTATCTTAACATCAAGAAGACAAAAATCCTGATCACTAACATGTGATGGTCTAGATTTTTTACATCATAATAGATGGAAAACAGATTTAAATTGTTAATGATTTCATATTACTTGGATCCACAATATACACCTTTGGTACAAGCAGTCAGGAGATCAGGATATATTGGGGAAAGTCGACTGTCAGAGACCTCTCTAATTACTGAGAAGCAGTGACGTCAGTTTGAAGACCAAGGTGCACCATGGTCTTTTCACTCACTGTGCATCTGAGAGCTGGACAGTGAATAAGGATTATAGAAGAAGACTTAAGTTGTGGTGTTAAAGAAGAGTATTGAACATGCCATGAACTGCCAAAAGAAGATACGTCTTGGGAAAAGTATAGCTTGAGTTCTTCTTAGAGTCAAAGATGACAAAATTTCCTATCATATATTTTGGTCCCGTTGGTAGGAGAGGATATTCCTTGGAAAGTGGAAGGGCAGTGAAAGAAAGCAAGAACACGATGAAATATATTGACACAGTGAGTACAGGCCATTGGCTCAAGGGTGTCAGAGATAATGAGGATGGCACAGGATAGGACAGGGTTCAGATCTGTTGTTCATAGGGTCAATATGAGTAGTACTTGACAGCATCTAACAACAGTAACAATTTAAGTCTTTGATGAACCAGAACTTTTTTTTTTGTTTCTGAAAACGAGTTTTATTTAAATAAGTTTAAATACATTACATAACATTTAAACTGAAAAAGGTGGTAGGGGGAGAACCAGTTGTTCCTTCACAGGGCATTGGGCCTCTGTTGCTATCAAGCTGCAGGCTCTACAGCTAGCTAGGACTGATACGTCAGCTTGTTCCCTTGTCAAAAGTTTAACTCTGACGTTTGTTTGCCTCACATCCTGGTGTTTTTTGGGACAGACAAGGCTTCAGGATTATGTCTGGTCAGAAAGAACTAAGACCTTGGTGGCAGATAGATGTTGCATCTTACTCCAAAGCTCTGCCTGCTTTGCTGGGCTGAAGACACCAATGATCTTTCTTTTGTTACCACAGCTCCTTCTAGTGGTACAGCAGCCTCACCCCATCCTCTCCTCAGCTCCATCTAGGGTTGCTCAGGTGCTGGGTTGACCTTCTTTTTGGAGTAGGGGCATTTTGGGCTAGACATAGCCATCTGCAATCTTAGGGATCTGAGTTCGGCTGAAACATCACGTCATTGCTTCATTTCAGGCGGGGCACTGTCAGGTGCCTACTGCTTGACCTCCGTTTAAATGAGGGACTTTCAGACTAGACAAGCATGGCTCTTTTCAGTTTATTGCATGAAAGTGTTAACACTAGTCCAAGTTAAAAGTGGACCCCCAAATGGTTACATTATACAAGCTGTGAAGTTTTAAACTTGTGACAAGGGACAGAAGGGAAATTTTCTACTCATTGCAAGGAAATCCTCACTTAAGTTTCAGTGAGCCACAAGCACTTAAAACCCATGAACCTTCAACTGGTCGTCCTTAGCCAGTCCAGTCTCTACAAGGAACTGGCATATGTTCTTGCGTTGGTCACCCTGTAGCTGAATTACTTCTCCATATTCTGGATGCTCAGTTACAGTACCATTACATTAAACGCCTTCACTAGTTGCCTTTTATCGTGATGATTATCAGCGATCCCTTGGACAGTTGTAAGGGTCTTCCTGCCGTTTCTCTGTTAAATTCTTATATGGATATAATCCTCAGTCCCAGCAGGAAGCAGGTCATCACCCCTACTTGCATCAGCAAAGGGGCCAAAAGAGTGGAGGTTCTGGATAACGGACATACGATACGATTCCTTTTCCTCGGTGGAAACGGCCTGTGGAAGGCGGTGGCGGGAGAAGGCAGGCAGTGGGGATGGAGCATCCAGAAGCAAGTGGGCTCGAGGGGGAGGCAGCTGAGTCCTCGGCGGTGGCTCAGTGATTGGGGCCAAACCAGAACTTTTTCTTGTTGTAAGGAATGAGTGAAGAATTCAACAGAATCATGAATAAGGATGACAGAAGAATTGATGCCTTTGAGTTATGGTGCTGGAGAAGAGTATTGACTATACCATGAATAGCCAAGAGAACAAACAAGTCTGTCCTAGAGAGTGTGAAATCAGCTTTCTCCTTGGAGGTAAAGGTTTTTGAAGCTCCATCTTACATAGTTTGGACTTGTTGCCTGGAGGGACTAATCCTTGGAGAAGGACGTCATACTTGGATGGGCAGAAGATTAGGATAGGAGAGGAAGAACCTTGATGAGATAGATTGACACTGTGACTGTGGTGGTGGAGTTATCTATGTCAGAGACAGTGAAGTTAGCTCAAGACTTGACAAAACATAGCAACAATAACAACATTGCATTTGGTATGTTTCTGGACATTTTATTCCATTCCTTCTATATATTGGTTTAGTATAATGCTAGTACCATACTGTTTTAATTATTCAAGCTATTTCATTATACTTTAATAGTTGGACTGATCCATTTCTATTACTCTTCTTTTTCAGAAATTTATTGACTATTAAGTTATTTTAGTATGAAGTTTAACATGAGCTTTAATAATTTTAAAATTTTGGTATTCTTTTTATAATTTCATTCTATTTCTAGAGGAATTTAAGCAGAATGTAAATGTTAAAGATACTGAGTCTTGACTACAAAACATTATTATGTTTCCCTGGTTGTTTTCTTTGTATCTTATACTGTTATTTAGAAAAGTTCTTATGTTGATATTGTAAGGAGTGGCCAATTCTTGAAGGGCATCATTAGAAAGGTGAGAAGTGGTATAAGAGAGGAAGCCCCAGAAAGGTGTATTGACACGGCAACTATCACAATGGCCTCAACTGTATTGGACATTCTGAGGATGACAGCAAAAGAAAGGGTTCAGATCTGTTGTTCACAGGATCAAAATAGACTTAAAAGCACATAACAACAACAACAACAACGTATGCTGATTTTGCATTCTATATAGATAGATGGAATTGACTCATAGTTGACCATCTAGAGGGTTTTCAGAGACTGTAAAGCACACTGGAGGAGTCTGTGCGTCTTTATTCTGTGGAGCAGCTGATGGATCCAAACTGTTTTGGATTGGTAGCTCACTTCCCTATCTGTAGGCTACAAGAGTACTGCAAATATGTTGCTGTTGCTCTTATGTGCTGTCAAGTCGCCTGAAACTCATAGTGACCCTATGTACAACAACCCTAAACCCTCCTCTGTCCTGTGCCAGCTCACTGTCTCCCACACACCTACCCCCATTACCCCAGTCATTGAATCAATCCACCTCATAGAGGGTCTTCCTTTCCTGCTCTGTGCCTCCACTCTCCTAAGCATGACCTCCTTCTCCAAGGACTGATCCCTCCTTGCAACATGTTCGAAGTATGTCAGACGAAGCTTCAGAATCTTTGCCTCCAAAGAGCAGCCTAGCTTCACCCTCTATAGGACAAACCTGTTGTTTGTTTTCTTAGCAGTCCATGGTATACTCAATACTCTTCTCCAGCACCACAGCTCAAAGGCATCAATTCTCCTTCTATTCTCTCTATTCATTGTCCAGCTCTCTGATGCATAGCAAGTGATTGCAAAGACCATGGCCTGTATTAGGCACACTTTAGTGTCTAGAGTTACACCATTGCTCTTCAGTACTTTGAAGAGGTCCCTAATAGCAGACTATCGCATCACAATACATCTTTTAATTTCCTGGCTGCTGGTGCCAAGAGTGTTGATGTGGAGATAGACAAACTAAAGCTGTGAACAATCTCAATCTCATCACCATCCATCCTGATGCTGCCAATTGGTCCAGTGGTGAGAATCTTTTGTCTTCTTGATATTGGGCCTCAATCCATATTGAAGGCTGCAGTCCTTGACCTTCTGCAGCAAGTGCTTCAGGTCCTCCTCAGTTTCAGTAAGCAGGCTTGTGTCATCTGCATGACTTAGATTGTTGATGGATTTCCCACCAATGCTGACACCATACTTCTCCTCATACAGCCCAGCCTCCCGGATAATCTGTTCTGCTTATAGGTTGCAAAGGTATGGAGATAGGACACATCCCTGGCACACGCCCTTCCCAATTTTGAACCATGCAGTGTTTCCTTTCTCCATTCTGACGATTGTCTCCTGGTCCAAGTATAGGTTTCGCATTAGCATGATCAAGTGTTCTGGGATCCCCATTCTTCTCAGAGTCAGCCACAGTTTCCATCACATTTTGAGATCCACACAGTTAAATGCCTTGCATAGTCAATGAAACACAGGTAGACATTCATCTGGTACTCCCTGCTTTCAGCCAAGATCCATCTAACATTAGCTACAATATCCCTAATACCATGACCCCTTCTAAATCTAGCCTGTACTTCTGGCAGTTCTCTGTTGATGTGCTGTTCCAGTCATTTTTGGATACTTTTCAGCATGTCATATCAATGATATTGTTCAATAATTTCCACACTCTGTTGGGTC